>NC_062995.1:8334056-8967197 GCF_023078275.1 Leguminivora glycinivorella | reverse complement strand
AAAGAATTTTTTTTTAAATTAATTAATATAAATGATAGAAAATGGCCAAAATGAAAGGGGGTCAAACTGAAAATTTCAAGTAACTAGGTCAAGTGGGGTATCGTTAGAAAGAGCTCAAACTGTACATATCAAAACTATTTTTTATAATTTTTTGGTTGTGGAAAAAAAATGTTTTTTGAAGGAAAATGTAAAAAAAAAATACCGTTCCCCCCCTTATCTCCGAAGTTTACCAACATAAATTTATGAAATTTTCACCAAACATGGCTATTATAATGAACATTACAGGAAAAATAAAATCGTACACGTATCTTGAAAACTTTTTTTTTTATTTATAAAAAACCTTTCAGATTTACATTTTCTATTTCAACACCCTTGCAGGTGTTTATTGTACCTGTATTTTTTAACAAAATAACAATGAAATTACCTGCTTTCAAATAGAGGCAAAATGGTTAAAATCGGTTTACGCAATAAACAATTATTCTATAAAAATCATCTTCCATACTAGCTCGCGCGCATTAGTTTACTTAATTTGCCGATAGATGTCGCTGTACGTTGAACGCTCATTTCCTACATCGCGTTTTTCCTGATATAATGAGGTTGGTTCAGGAGCGTCCTTGCGACATGTCGTAAGTCGTAAACTATTGAAGTCGAATAGTCTTGATTTTATTTGGACGTTGTCTAACAATAAAATTGTATATTAAAATATTACTTGTTATGTGGGAAATTGAGTCTTGAGGGATTTAGTCAAATCTGTAGAGTTCTATGAATAACATTTTGATGATTCAACTATTGAAAGTTTGTACGGAACCCTCGGTGAGCGAGTCCGACTCGCACTTGACCGGTTTTTATACATAATAAAGGAATTTATTAGTGTGAGAGAACATTAAGAATAACATTCAAGTTAGTGTCAAGTGATTGACGGCACATGTCAAAACAAATATCATTAGGAATTGGTAAAGGCTGCCACACACGTGTTCAGTAATTATCCTTATTTTTTTAATAACTCGATAACCGTAAGAGTTGAGACGCTAGTTTCTTAGAGATACTAATTGTATTTGATCTAAAGAACCTTCCCTTAAAGTTAACGGAATTCAATAAAAACAGGGTGTATAATTTGTGTAGAACGTTAAAAATAACTATGAATACGGAAAGTCGATTGACGCCACAGGTGATATCAATAGCCTTATTAGAATCGATGGTGAAATGAAGTGGACAGTTGCCAAAAACGTGCAAGTGTAGCGTCATAAGCGAAAACATTTTAATTTAGAATAATTTATTTCATATTTAGAAGATAAACTTCAACTCCCGGTAGATTTTGTCTTTGAACTAGGTTTAAGAACAAGATATCGGTACAAAGAGAGCGCGAACAAACACTGCCATACCATCCTTTACTGGAACCATTTCGCCCCTATTTGAGAACCTTTGGATAAGACCGTTGGCCATTGAAGGGTACACAAGGGTACAAATCCAGGTGCTCCATGACACACCAATCAGTTGCCAGAAACGCTAGCCTTCAACAGCCAAGTCAAGTCACACAACATTAACTATAATAATAAAGAAATCGCAGTAAGGAACCTTAGATTTCATTACTCTTTGGAGATAAACAAGCAGCTCCATCGAGACTTGGCTAGTTTTTTACAGAATGTTTTTGGTGGGATGTATATTTAGAGTAAACGCCTACACAACTATACGTGTTAAATACCAGCAACATTGATAAGTATGCTAATTTAAAACACACTGATACGCTTTCGAGAGCAAAATTCACGCGAGAACCAAAACAGCTTATAAAAATGCAAACATATGGGAATATATACCTAATTTTAACATCAATGCAGTTCTAAAATAGTCAACATTCGTACACACTTGTGTTATTGTAAACATAATGGCATTAACAGTGCTATTTGCGATTAAAATTGTATGCGTTTGCAATAATTTGTTGCAGAGCGAATGGTACCTAGAAAGAATACCATTATGTTGCTTTTCTTTAAACTATGTTTCAGAAATCTTGCATTTTGATTTAGGACTAAAAGTGGTAACAGTTGTTGTGTGTTGTTTTGGAAAACAGCCATACACGAAAACGTTGTTGATGTTGATAAAGGAAAGAATATGCGCTAAGAAAACAAGAATTAAAAGGTGCCCAGATGAACTAATAGTCAGTCCCTTTACAGAGTTATATTGACCGGGATTGATTACCTTTTTGATTTTTGTCGAGCTCCCGATATTTCATGCTTCCGAAACTTCTAGAACAAATTCTAAATGTCAAAAAATTGCTAATTAGACGCATGTTATTGAAAATTATTGTTTATCATAAGTATTTTTTTCTTGTCTTAATGCAGGTATGTGTTGTCTACTACTACCTACCTACTTAACAATTACGGTGACAATAACCTAGTTAAATGCATGATGTATTTATGTAACAACAATGTTCTCATGGAAGTGATGTATATCTTAAATGGGAATAAATGTCTTTAAACCTTAAACCTTATATTTCGACGCAGTGGCATGCATCATGATCACGGATGTAGATTTTCCGTGATCACGCATACAACTGCATCGAAACATCGGGAGCTCGTCAAAAATCAAACAGGTAATCACGGTCTATATCCCGATGAATTTTAGTCTAATGAAAATAACCGTGAATCATTCAAAACTCTTAGTCCCTTTACAATCACGGCGGCCAACAGCCCCTCAGTCTACCGGCCGATAATGGCCTGACACTGTAAATTCATCTTAATCATGGGTTCTGTCACTTTTTACTTCTGACGGATTCTCAGTCCCTTAGACAACTTTTTAATTGCGTTAACTTTCTTTAATGAGTGCAGGTTTCTAAGCCCACTGCCGTTGGCCACTTATCATTAGGATCGTATGCAACAGGCTATAAAACAATTTATTTCCTATCAAAGCAATATCAATATATCAAGTAAATCAGAGCGAGTCCCCACGGATGACTGCCATACGAATACCTTGCGCAATTATGTCTATTTATAAATAGGGCAACGATCTCTGGTCCTCCGTGGGTGGATCATGCGTTTAATGTACTGTCGATGCTATTGGAGCACCGGATGTGGTCAAAAATATCTGAACATACACTGACTATGATGATTATACGTAGCATAACTTCAAAGTTATCATGGCCGAAAACAGTGGGTAGAAAGAAATAGGTTAAATGACAAAAATATTGTAATCTTAAATATCGTTTTAGCTTTCCGAGTCACAGATGAAATACTTTTGATTTTAAAGGTGTTTTGGTATTGAATTTACAACCCTTAACACAATAAAAGTTCAAAATAGACTTAGGAATGTACATAAGTTTGTACTTGGGGACTTCATAGCCTAGGAAAAAAGACAACTGCACAGGAGTGGTTCAAGGCAGTGTGTTAGGTCCGCTTTATTTAGTATTTTTTATTTAGTATTCTTTACTACACAAATCAACATAAGTACGCGTCTGTTGGTATCCCTCTCTTACTCACGTGTTAGAGAAAGATACCAATAGTTGCCGACCACATATTTCGGTGAAAATGTATCCCGTTTAGAAGCCAAATAAAATGAAATTAAACTAAAATTTTTCCATATAAAGTTATTGCCATTTTACGTCAAAAATGTAACTCGCGTAGAAAGTGGCGCCCTCATTTTCTAAAATGTTACGTAGCTCTTTACCTATAGGTATAGTGTAACGAACTAATACTTATCGTTGACTGATAGCTTATCAGCGAGGCTACGCGTTTCAAAAGCCAGGATTAACCGATAGTGTGGCTTACTTAACTAGGAAATACTTTTTCTCAAACATGGTATGCAATGTTGATGTTACGTGCCTTACAATTGACCGCGAAGTATGACGTTTCAGGTGCCGCTAAGACAAGCAAGAGGTTGATAATGGAATTTCATATTTCTCGCAGGCGTAGGCCGGCAAAGTCATCTTTTTTAATTTCCACAAACAACGCAACAAAGTATTTGGCAATTTAAAATTAAACTAAAAGGGGCTTTACAGACGTTCATACTGCCACTTGTGTAAATGAGAAATCGCTCGATAGTATGAAAACAGTCTGTCATTTTCTTTCCAAAAAGTCAAGTCAAAAGTATGGCTATTTATACGAAACGTACAAACAGCCCATGTCAGAAAAACACCAATCCATACATTTACCCTTGGCATTTTTAACCCCCGACGCAAAAACGACGGGATATTATCATGTTATAACTTTGACGTGGCTGTCTGTCTGTGTATGTGTCTGTCTATGGAATCGTCAAACGGATAAACCGATTTGTGGAACCAGGTCGGTGTCTGCGGGCAAGTTTGTTGTGCCCAGGGTCACTAACTACTACGGCGATAGATGTCTTCACAAACGCCTTCCCTACATACTCAACAGCCTGCCCACTGACACCAGACAGGAAGCCAACAAAGTTAAATTTGGTAAAAAAGCTGCGTAGTTACCTCATAAACTGTGTATAAAAATAGTTTATCATAAGTATTTAATGATATAGATTGTTTTATAAGAGAGTAGAGACTGCACGATCCCACAGTCAAACCGTGGAAACTGTTTTGTGGGACACTGTACTTGTATAAGCTATATACACTTAAGTTAATAAATAAATAATAAATAATAAATTTAGCGTTCGTTTCTTTTAAGGCTGTCTTAGTCGAACGGTCCACTATGTCGGGATTTTTTTTTCAAAATTTGAATTTTGTATCGTGGTTATTTATGACAGATGGGTAAGCTTTTAAAAACCGACTCCCTGAATGTTCCAAGCTAACTAACCTAACCACAAAATTAAAATTTTGAAAAAACCCCCGACCGCGACTTTGTGGACCGATTTTCATGAAACATGAGAACGCTAAGAACACTCCCGACTAACACAGCTTTCAAATAAAAAAAACTAAATCGAAATCGGTTCATCCATTCAGGAGCTACGATGCCACAGGCAGACACACACAGACAGACAAACAGACAGACAGACAGACAGACAGACAGACAGACGGACAGACAGACAGACAGACACGTCAAACTTATAACACCCCGTCGTTTTTTCGTCGGGGGTTAAAAATAGAAAATAATAAAAAAATAAGGCGTATTTAATTTTATCTTATCAAGTCAATTAAATCGATTTAAGTACTTAAGTACTTAAGCCAACGACATATTAATTGGGAATAACGACGAATGACATCGTAGTCTCATTATATTGTTTAGACGAATGCGTGCAATTGATTAACATGACCTGCTTGTGTTAACCTTGGTAGACCTGAAGGTCCTGAAGTATGGAAATTTTGAACTTTGTTTTATGTACTAGGACCTGTATCTATATTAGATCAGTGCCGTGTGGTGCAAATTTTTCTTATCATACAACCTGCTTTTATTGAATTCCGTTAACTTTAAGGGAAGGTTCTTCAGATCAAATACCATTAATTTCTTTAAGAAACTAGCGTCTTAAGGCTGCTTTAAAAAAAAACGTCAAAATAATGTAAAATTGATAGTTTTAGTCGGTGAAATACTACACTTTCCGTTATCCAATAGATTTATTTAATTCAAGTTCCAGTTAGAGCATCTTATTATCTTGATTTTTATAAGACTGGATTTTTGAAAACTAACTCACTAAATTAAAAATGAATTTTTCTCTAATGGACGTTTAGAAAAACGCACGTATAGAGCTGAATCAGTCGATCTTATTTGTAAAATTTGGACAATTTTGAATATTAAAACGGGTAAATTTATAATTTGTATATCCTGTACCACAATCATTTCAGACTAGATTTTTATTTTAAGTTTTTGAAAAAGAGTAAACTAGCCTAAGGCGAATTCAATTTTTTCAGAAATTACCTAAAATTAAGTGACAATTTCTTTGAAAATCTACATCACATCGAAGTAAGTTTTATACTAAATTAATCTGCAACGTTTACTTAAATTGCTGTTATGCCTTAGTGATTATAAATTGCTATTATTGATTTTTGCCAATTTTTTGAAAACGAGCCTTCACCGGTACAATTATTACCACTTTTGGACATTTTCTCATATTTTGTTAGACCAAGTAGAAAAAGTCCTATAATGTGATATATATTTATAAACTACTCGCAAAGCCCTTTAATTTGATACCACACACGGTATGATCGAGCGCTCGGCTGCGATTTCACTATTTTTAACACGAAAGCCCTCTTAACTCTTACGGTTATCGAGTTATTAAAAAAATAAAGATAATTACTGAACACGTGTGTGACAACCTTTACTAATTCCTAATGTTATTTGTTTTGACATGTGCCGTCAATCACTTGACACTAACTTGAATGATAGACGGAGAGCTGGCAGGATTTTGGAGTAGGTCCTTGAGGCAACCTGGAAAGGTGCTCAGATGCTTCTCTGATCATAGCCAACATCAGGTCTGCAAGTCTGGCAGCTGGGGAGCGGGGCTTTATCGAGCTATGAATTTTTAAAGATTTAATTTTTTGAGGCCCAAAAAAGGTGTTTGAGGCAACCTGGAATTATTAAAAAGTGAAAATAGAGTTCCTCAGAAGTCGCATAGTATTTATGCCAGATCATTTGGCCGGGTCCTTCACCGTGCCAGAACGGTACAAAGTGGTAAAAAAAAAAATTCCAAAAAAGGTTCTTGAGGCAGTCTGTCATTTTTACCAGTGAAAGATGAGGGTCTAAATAGCCATGGAAAAATAATGCCATGACATGAGGTGGGGTCCGTACCCTGCCATTCGATCTTGAAAGTCATTTTTTTAGTTTTTCGTAAATAACTCGTAAACGGTGGCCCACAGCAAAAAAATATGTTAAACAGAAAATATCTACATAAAATTTCCTACAAGAAAGGTTATGTACGTTTTTTCGATAGGATCAATATATAAACGGATAATTTAGTAAGAAAGATTTTTTTAATCGATTACATGCTCCGTTTTTCGTCAATACCTCGTAAACGGTGGCCCACAGCAAAAAATTATGTTAAACAGAAAATATCTACATAAAATTTCCTATAAGAAAGGTTATATAACTTTTTTCGCTAGGATCAATTTTTTAGTTGGAAAGTATTTTTAAATAAATATTTGAGCCGTTTTTTGTTGATAACTCAAAAACGGTGGCTCACAGGCAAAAATAATGTTAGACAGAATTAATCTACATAATATTTTCTACAAGAAAGGTTCTATAAGATTTTTCACTAGGATCAATATTTTAGTTGGAAAGTATTTTTGAATAGATTTCATGGGCCGTTTTTTGTTAATAACTCGAAATCGGTGGCTTACAGCCAAAACTAATGTTTCACAGAATTAATCTTCATAATATTTCCTACAAGAAAGATTCTATAATATTTTTCGCTAGGATCAATATTTTAGTTGGAAAGTATTTTTCCAACTTCCCGGACCGCCGGCGAGTCGATCAGGGACGCTCCGGGCCTTAGGCCCTACGCGGAGCTCGGCCTTCGGCCTTCGCTCGGCTCCGAAGCTCCACCGTCGGGCCTTCGGCCCGCCGGTTACGCTTGTTTAAGACACTTTTGTAAGGAAATTGTATGGGAGCACTTTATGCCCGCAGTGAAATTACTTGGATTTGGCCCGGGTGGGAGCCTAAAGGTGAGCTCCGTTCCTGCGGCCCTCCGCGGGTCGGCCTTCGGCCTCCCACCCTGAATCTCGCCCTTCGGGCTCGCGAAAATACTAGAAAAATTTATTTTGCCATAACGGCGGCCATCTTGGATTTTCGATAAAAATTTTTTGACATTTGTATTCTAGGGGCCCATACCTCTCCGCATGCAAAATTTCAGCGCGCTCGGACCAACTTGAAAAAAAAGTCGGCCATTTTGAATTTTTTTGATGCAACTTTTTTCTACTCGGGCTCCTGTATGACATTTGATCGAGCACCCCCCGGCTATCTCTTACGGTTTAAAAGTTGCCATACAAAAAAAGTGGAAATTTTTTTCACATTTGTAGCATTTTTCAAAAAAAAATTATATCATTTTATTCTAGACCCTAGAGAGATTCTATGACCAAAATCTGAGCACTCTAGGATAAACTTGAAAAATCGACAAAAAAAAAGTCGGCCATTTTGAAAAAAAAATGGCGGCTTCAAAAACTACCCAGGGTCTTCTATGACATTTGGTCGAGCACCCCCCCCCCCCAATATCTCCCCCGTTTAGCCAGGCCGTCCAACATTTTTTGACCCAAGAGTCGCAGACCAAATTCCATATTTTTCCCACACGTCTCCCCGCTCCCTCTATACAAAGACACTTCGACCGTCGAAATCGGTTTAGCCGTTCTCCAGATATAGGGAGAGGTTAGAAATCAGTGGGGTTGCAGCTATATATAAGACCGTATGCCTGTTTGCCACCCACGGGATCAAGATTTGTTAAGTCGCAGTATACAGCATTTCTCGGAACTATCTAGCTACTTACGAAAGCAAGGAGCGCCGGACGATCGAACGCAAGTCCGTTGTCTACGAGCGCTCGGCGCAGACTGAGCGGGCCCGTATCAACAGTGTATTTTATTCGAATTTTAGGTGCTTTAAAAAAATGTCTGTCGACAGAAAGGTATGTCCTATATGTATAATTTTTTTCTGATATGTCAACAAGAAGTTCTAGTTTAGGATAATATTATTTATGAGTTACAATAAATGCAGGAATCGCAGGAAAAATACATAATGTAAACCACTTTTTATCGAAAAAATGGGGAAGATACGGAAGGTTATTTATCCACCATTTCAAATAAATCTTAAAATGTCAAACTATGATTACCTCGTACAGCACGGGGAGCATGGTCGCGCGATAGACGATAAAATAGCAGGACGTCCATCGCACTATTTGTAAGTGCGATATCCGGACGGCCTGATATTTTTTCGTCTATCGCGCGACCATGCTTCCCGTGCTGGATATAACAAATAGGATTGTGATTTGTGATCATTTATTACCCCAAATAACATATTTAACAGCACAATCACGATTCTAAACGAGTGATCCCACTACGAAATTTGAAAACGTCTACCGAAAAAACTGATTTGTTTTAAGTATAAAAAAACATATTTTAAAATATTATATTATGATTAACTAGCTTAAGATATGTTCTTTTAGAAACATTATCAGTTTTTTAATAATCACTTAAGGATAGTTTCATTATAGTTTTGAATGAAAAATGTTACATTTTGCAAAAAACGCTCTTCTTTAGGAATAAGGCCTCTTAACCTTGGTTGATTCCGTTTCGCGCTACTTAGATAGAGGGATGCAGGTGGACGTGCTGTACTTTGATTTAAAAAAAGCCTTTGATCGCGTAGATAACGACGTACTCTTAAGCAAATTATGCAGCATTGGTTTCTCGCCTAAACTGCTTTGCCTTTTTGCTAGTTATCTACGTGATAGACGGCAATATGTGCAGCACAGATGCTTTGTGTCGAGTGCCTACCCCACCCGTTCCGGGGTCAGTCAGGGCTCTATTCTGGGTCCTCTGCTCTTTGGTGTTATGGTCAATGGTCTTGCCTTGGTGCCTAAGCATGCGCAATGCCTACTCTATGCTGACGACCTGAAACTAATTTACAGGGTCCAGGAAGATTCTGACTTACAATCTTTACAAAGTGATATTGATCGGGTTTATGAATTGAGTCTTGTAAACAAACTTCTGAAACTTCAGTTCAATGTTGACAACTGTGCGGTTATGTTTTAGATTCCCACCTTAACTTTCATGAGCACATGACAATGCTTGCTGCAGACTGTTACCGCAGGCTTGGGTTTGTTGTCCGCAACGCCAAAGAATTTGACAATCCCAGGGACATAAAGCTTCTTTATACTACCCTGGTGAGAAGTAAGCTTGAGACAGCCTCAGCCGTTTGGAATCCCCATGAAGCGCCCTACATCCTGCTGCTCGAAAAGGTCCAAAAAACATTTTTGCGTTTCTTTTATAAAAAATGTACGGGTATTACCGATTCTTGTACCCAACAAAATTCCTTTTGGGGACGTTGGGTTTCTTCTCGTTAGAAGTTAGGCGTAATGTCGTGCTGATGTCTGTTGCATGTGGTATTTTGAAGGGGAGTCAGATTGCCCGGTTTTAGTATCCCAGCTGGTCCGTCTATTTGTTCTCTCTGTGACGAAATATGCTTTTCGTGAATGTAGGCACCCCCTACTGGCGGTGCCGGCCGCTCGAACCGTGTTTTGCCGCAAGTAACCGCTAGTTCGTGCACTGCAAATAGTGAATGAGTTTTTAGACGTGGCACCTAATGTTGATATTCTTGCGAGCAGATGGGCGTTTATACGCGTTTATATCGCATTATACTCTAATTTGCTTCTGACATACGCATTATACAATAGTAAGGCAATTTTCACGTCACTGAATTGTGCGGCTGTTCTCATGATAAAATCTAACGTCTTGTTAGCCTTCTTGCAAATGCTTATGATGTGATCGTGCATGTTGAGCTTAGTATCCAACCCAATACCAAGATCTTGGATGGCGGAAACGTGCTCCAGCGGAACGCCAGAAAGATGGTAGCTCGCTGTGATCGGGTTTTTTGACCTAGTAAATGTGATGGCTTTACATTTCTTAGCGTTAAGCTCCAGCTTGTTCTTATTACTCCACCGTGACACTGTATCCACCATCTGCTGGAGAAAGTCGCAGTCCAAGGAACTATCTATTGGCAACATTAACTTGAGATCGTCAGCAAAGAGGAGAAAATGCGCCCCAACAATACTACTGCAAAGGTCGTTTACCATAATAAGAAACTGTGTCGGACCCAAGTTGCTGCCCTGGCTAACTCCCGAACGCGTATAATATTCTCTAGACCGGAAGTTCGACATTTGCACGTATTGGCTACGATCTTTCAAGTAATTAGCAAAAAACGACAAGAGCTTTGGGGTGAAACCGAGTGCTGCAAATTTCTGCAGTAGTACGTCATTGTCGACCAAGTCGAATGCCTTTTTGAAATCGAAGTATATCGCATCTACTTGGTGGTGCGAGTCCATCTTTTCCAACATGTAATCAAAAAAACAGATATGGTTCGTGGCAGTAGACCGGGCTATACGAGCGTCATGTTTTGATTTTGCTGTTTATTTAATATTTAATTTTGTGTTACTTGTTGTAATGTTTATTTAAAATTCACGGTGCTTTAGTTTTGTATACTGTCATACTGTGTAATTTTCTTTGTGTAAATAAATAAATCTGTTTAAATATTATTGATCCTAGCGAAAAAACGTACAAAACTTTTATTGTAGCAAATTTTACGTTTGTTATTCCCGTTGAAGATTGATTTAGCTGTGGACCACCGTTTTCGAGTAATTTGCAAAAAACGGCTCGTGTAATCTATTTAAAATACTGTCCTACTAAAATATTGATCCTAACGAAAAATCTTACATAACGTTTCTTGTAGCAAATATTATATAGATTATTTCTGTTTAATATTATTTCTGGTAATGGGGCACCGTTTTTGATGTTATTAACAAAAAGCGGCCCATGTAATCTATTTCAAAATATGTACTTTCCAACTAAAATATTGATCCTAGCGAAAAAACGTATAGAACCTTTCTTAAAGGAAATTTTATGTAGATTTTATTCTCGTGAACATTTTATTTAGCTGTGGGCCACCGTTTACGAGGTATTTACAAAAAACGGCTAACGAAATCTATTTAAAAATATTTTCCAACTAAAATATTGATCCTAGCGAAAAATCTTATAGAACCTTTCTTGTAGGAAATATTATGACGATTAATTATGTATATCGTTATTTTTTGCTGTGAGCCACCGTTTTTGAGTTATCAACAAAAAGCGGCCCATTTTAAAATACTTTCCAACTAAAATATTGATTCTAGCGAAAAAACGTATACTTAGAACCTTTCTTGTAGGAAATCTTATGTAGATTTTTTTCTCGTGAACATTTTATTTAGCTGTAGGCCACCTTTTACGAGGTATTTACAAAAAACGGCCCATGAAATCTATTTAAAAATACTTTCCAACTAAAATATTGATTCTAGCCAAAAAATGTTATAGAACGTTTCTTGTGGGAAATATTATGTAGATTAATTCTGTATAACATTATTTTTGGCTGTGGGCCACCGATTTCGAGGTATTAACAAAAAACTGCCCATGAAATGTATTTAAAAATACTTTTCAACTAAAATATTGATTCTAGCGAAAAAACGTATAGAACCTTTCTTGTAGGAAATATTATGTAGATTAATTCTGTCTAACATTATTTTTGGCTGTGAGCCACCGTTTTTGAGTTATCAACAAAAAAAGGCCCAAATATCTATTTAAAAATACTTTCCAACTAAAAAATTGATCCTAGCGAAAAAAGTTATATAACCTTCTTATAGGAAATTTTATGTAGATATTTTCTGTTTAACATAATTTTTTGCTGTGGGCCACCGTTTACGAGGTATTGATGAAAAACGGAGCATGTAATCGATTAAAAAAAACTTTCTTACTAAATTATCCATTTATATATTGATCCTATCGAAAAAACGTACATAACCTTTCTTGTAGGAAATTTTATGTAGATATTTTCTGTTTAACATATTTTTTTGCTGTGGGCCACCGTTTACGAGTTATTTACGAAAAACTAAAAAATTGACTTTCAAGATCGAATGGCAGGGTACGGACCCCACCTCATGTCATGGCATTATTTTTCCATGGCTATTTAGACCCTCATCTTTCACTGGTAAAAATGACAGACTGCCTCAAGAACCTTTTTTGGAATTTTTTTTTTACCACTTTGTACCGTTCTGGCACGGTGAAGGACCCGGCCAAATGATCTGGCATAAATACTATGCGACTTCTGAGGAACTCTATTTTCACTTTTTAATAATTCCAGGTTGCCTCAAACACCTTTTTTGGGCCTCAAAAAATTAAATCTTTAAAAATTCATAGCTCGATAAAGCCCCGCTCCCCAGCTGCCAGACTTGCAGACCTGATGTTGGCTATGATCAGAGAAGCATCTGAGCACCTTTCCAGGTTGCCTCAAGGACCTACTCCAAAATCCTGCCAGCTCTTGGACCATGATATTCTTAAGGGTCTCTCACACTAATAAAGTAATTTATTTTATTATGTATGAAAATGATGAAAAAATGATTTTTGCGAATTTAACTAAAAGTGATATACAGGGTGGTTCCTGATGATGAGCGTTACATGTCGAATTTAACGGAAAAGTAAAAAACACGGTGTATACGGAGTTATAGGCATGTAGGCCTGAATGAGGCTTGCCGTTTACCTGAGGCTTATGTCCGATCATTAGCATTATTATACTTATTAGCATTAAATATTTGTTTCAGTTTGGGCAAAAAAGCGTTCAATGACCGCCGTTCATACATTATGTAGTCTCCTCTGTGAGGTCACATATTATACTCTGTCAAACAAGTCTGTCAGTAAATAAGAACAAAGAAAACTATAGGTATCCTTTTCTCTAGCACTCTAAAGAAAAGGATGCATATAGTTTTCTTTGTTCTTATTTACTGGCAGACTTGTTTGACAGAGTATATCTCAATTTTTTTGTGGGACTTTGAAGTGTACAGCTTGAAGAGACTTTATTTTATTTTGGTCATCAACAAAATAATACAAAGCAGAAAATATTAAAATAAAATATGTAGGTATAACCAATAAAAGGAGGAACCTTTTTGTTATCATAACTTATAATGTATGTATAGGTATATTTTTATATTTATTTATTAGGGGCCTGCTGTGTCCCACTGCTGAGGAAAGGCCTCCCCCCTCTTTTTCCATTTGTCTCTGTTAAGTGCTATGTCTGGCCAACCACTCAAAAATGAGTCCAGGTTATCTCGCTATTATCGTCTACGTGGTCTGTATGTACGAACTCGAGATTTCAGCATTGATCTCATAATCATACATCGGGGTTTTGGGAGCGGGAATGATTTACACTAGCCCAAAAATGGTGAAAAAGATAAACATTACTTTAACATTTCTAGGTACATTTGGAGCCAGTTACATAGTTAAATATATATTTCAGTAATTCAAATGACTATAAACAGAGTTACAAATACACGAATTCATTCCCGCTCCCAAAACCCCGATGTATGCTCATAATAAATCTAGTTCATTATGACCTCAAAGGTCACTATGCAAAGTTTGAACACTCCTTTTTATTTCACCATGTACATATACACACCCTGTTTTTATTGAATTCCATTAACTTTAAGGGAAGGTGCTTCAGATCAAATACAATTAATTTCTCTAAGAAACTGGCGTCTTAACTTTTACGGTTATTGAGTTATTCAAAAAATAAAAATAATTACTGAACACGTGTGTGACAGCCTTTACCACTTCCTAATGTTATTTGTTTTGACATGTGCCGTCAATCCCTTGACACTAACTTGAATATTATTCTTATGGGTCTCTCACACTAATTAATTCATTTATTATGTGTGAAAACAATGAAAAAAATTTTTTGGCGAATTTAAAAGTGATATACAGGGTGGTTCCTGATAGAACCTAGCTATGTGTCGAATTTAACGGAAAACAAAAAAAACACGGTGTATATTAGACCTTGAATCAAGGGTATGTAGCAATAGAACCTGATATACCTGTTGTGGTCAGGTTGCAACTTCTGTATTATTTACAGTACATTACAGAGGCAATGAATAAATTGCAAACCTGTTACCATTTTTTTTTAAATTATAAATGGGCTCACTCTTGACCACAGACTAGCCAAAGGCAAAGCCGTGGCCTACGATGGAGTGAGCTCGCCCAGAAGATGCCTGTTCACTCTTGATTTGAAGGTTGGTTTTAACCTTACTAAGTAGTTAATCTGAGGTCAAAGTAAGTATAAAATTGTACTATCAGTGAATTGTAAAATCCAACAAAAAATCTTCTTGGCTAAATACGCGAGACGACTAAAAAAAACTAATTAGTCCGTCAGTTAGATTATCAAAAAAATTTAGACACGTATTTTTTCTTGTAAACGAAAAATGACGACAGATAAAGATAAAAGATAAAATATCGTTTATTCAAGTAGGATTTTACAACCTCTTTCGAATCGTCAAAATTACATTAAAATAAATTAAAAAATAAATAACAAATTTACAGAAACAATATAACTTAACAACAAACCTATGAAATTTGCTTCTAACATATTATAAATATTATCATTCATTATTCATTCATTAAGTTTTAGTTATAGAAGGCCATGCATTTTTGTCATTGATATATTCTTGAACAGTGTAGTATGCTTTACGTAACAGACCGGACTTTACATATTTCTTAAGTGAATGTATTGGTAAGTCCAATGCTTCCCTTGGTAATTTATTGTAAAATGCTACACATTGTCCTAGAAAAGATTTCTTTAATCGCTTTACACGGGACCTAATTATAACTATTTTGTGATTATTTCTAGCACTGTTACATTTTTTAAACGTTTCTATATTTTTTAGAGCATATAATATGCAGTCATAGATGTATTGTGATGCCATTGTTAGAATATTTATATCTCTAAAACGTTCTCTTAATGAAGAACGCGTTGGCAGTTCATATATATACCGCACTGCTCTTTTTTGCAATACAAAAATGGTTTGTATGTCGGCAGCTTTACCCCAGACTAAGATTGCGTATGACATTATGCTGTGAAAGTAGCTGTAGTATACCATTCGGGCTGTTTCAACATTTGTGAGTTGTCTAATCCTTCTCACTGCATAAGCTGCCGAACTCAAACGCTTTGCTAGAGAAGTAATATGTGGACCCCACTGCAAGTTTTTATCTATGGTCACACCTAGGAAAAGAGTTTTTTCAACCATTTGTATACATTCATCATTTATATATATGTTACCACTACTCGGTTTTACATTAGGTAATGTGAATTTAATACATTTAGTCTTATTGGAATTTAACAGTAAATTGTTACTTGTAAACCAGTTTGAGACTATCTTCATGGTATTATTTATATCTGTATAATCTTCAGAATTCCGACTAACTTTAAAAATTAATGATGTGTCATCTGCGAATAACACAATTTCGCAAAGATTTTGTATTATGCTTGGTAGGTCATTTATATAGACTAAAAATAGAAATGGACCCAATATAGAACCCTGCGGCACACCTAACCTAATAGTAGAAGACTCCGATTGAGTTTTATTAATCACAACTGTTTGTGTTCTTTCACTGAGATAGCTTGAGACTAAGTTAATAGCGGCGTCAGATAATCCATAATGTTTAAGTTTCAGTTTTAAAGTCGAGTGATCAACACAGTCAAAAGCTTTTGACAAATCACAAAAAATTCCTACCGCATCGCAAGACTCTTCCCATATGTTATAAATATGCTTGATGAGCGTAGAGGCAGCATCAGTGGTAGAACGACCTTTTGTGAATCCAAATTGACGATTATGAAGAATTTTGTGTCTAGTGAAATGAGTTTGTAATTGATGTAACATGATTTTTTCAAAAATCTTACTAAGCACCGCAAAATAGATATTGGACGAAAATTTTCCATGTTAGTTTTGTCTCCAGACTTAAATAAAGGTAAAACCTTACTGTATTTCATAAGGTCAGGAAATATACCACTGTCAACACATGAGTTGAAAATAACGCATAAGTATGGTGAGATTATTTCGATAATATAGCCTACAGCTTTCACTGACATGCCCCATAAATCTTCTGTATTTTTATTGTTAAGAGACTTAAATGTTTTGTATATAATTCTTGGAGTTACATAGCTAAATTCAAAATTACTTTCACATTTCTCCAAAGAGGAACGGAGTAAAAGGTCAGCTTGCATTGCAGATGATTTTATCTCCTTAGTAGTTTTATAAGCCATATTCGAAAAATATTCCTGGAATACGGCAGCCACCTCCATGTCAGAGTTAACTAACTTGTCTTGACAGTTCAACTCAAATTGACAATCACTAGGCTTTTGACTAGAACTTTCCTGTTTTATAATGTTCCAGACAGTCTTTATTTTATTTTCAGATGCCTTGACCTTTGTACTAATATGCTGTGATTTGGCGGCAATACAAACTTTCTTAAATATTTTGGAATAATTTTTAACATAATCTACAAATACCTCAGATTTATCGTGTTCTTTCATGCTATACAATTCATAAAGACGGTCCCTGCTCTTGTAGATTCCGGGTGTCGCCCAAACACTAAATTTCTGATTTCTGTTATTCGAAATAGTTTGCGTTTTAAATGTCGAATTGAACTGCGAATTAATGATATCAAATAATTCATTATAAAACGAATTAGGGTCATTGGGACGAAAAGAAGACAGAGATAACTGTAATTTGATGCCAGCTTGAAATTCATTTATTCGATTTTCAGTCATTGGCCTGTATGTTGTAGTCTGTGGTATATTCTTACAATGACCTTGAAAAGTGGCGGCTAGGCCAAAATGATCTGAACTAAAGCAATTAAATACATTCTTATCTAAACTAGGACAATTACAAAAAATATTATCCAAGCAGGTAGCACTAGTTTCCCCAATCCTAGTTGGTTCAAGAAATAAGTTTTTTAAGTTATAAGACTGAAAGAGATTTAAAAACCTAGTAGTTTGCATTGAGTCCTCGAGTAAATTGATATTAAAATCTCCACATACGATGAGACGCTTTTGGTCTTTCGTAGCAATATTCAATACATTATCCAATCCTACCTCAAACAGACAGTAATTTGCCGATGGCGGTCTATATACACATATTATTATAAAGTTTTCTAGTTCTACACATGACACTTCCATTATTCGTTCTATTGACAATTTTACAATGTCTTTTCTTTCCTTACATTTTATATTATTATTAACTAAAATGACGGTACAGTGTTTCGCGTGACGTCACGCCTAGGGCCTAGGTACAATTTTTAATTAGAAGTGACGTCACAAGCCCCCACTCCGGAACTTTGATGCTCTATGTCTTTGTATTTTTTCATTAATTAGAAAAAGCGAAAAATATGTGTTCAGTATTTTTGGACGATCTAACTGATGGACAAAACAGAATGCCATTTTTTTATGTAGTCATCATCCCTATTATTATTATTTATCAGGTATCATTTAAATTATTAAACCGCCTTCTCAGGGAGCCAGTGGACCTCAAAAGGTCAAAGAAATGAATATGGCTTACATTAGTATGACCCCAGTCAAATGAGATCCGGCAATCATTCAAGAATAGCACTCTAGATTGAGTAAACGCTCTGTTCCAAATATAGACGGGTCTACGGACTCAAATTGGTAACAAATTGGCTAAATTGGTTGCAACTGTAGATTGATGTTGTGAAATTGGAAGATGTGTAGTTCCTTTTTAGCTTTGTACATGCAATGTTGCCATGTAATTTTTATTAGTTTACTTTTGTGCTGCCCCAAGGCAAGAGGAAAGAGCCTTCATTTTTATTTAATTTGTTATGAAGATAGGCAGGTGAAAGATAATAAAATTTCATTGTCAAAACAGGCAAAAGTTAGTTTAAAGACTATAAAGTAAACCCATAAAGTTTATTTTGATGAATAAACTTATTGTAGTTATTATTGATCAAAGCTGAAAACTGTGTATCCAGTTTAAAGTGATAATGCTGGTGAATGGGAAAAAGCATCACCCAACTGATTGATTATTTACTATTGGAAATATTTCCCATAGTTATAATTTTCAGAGAATTTTATATTTTTATCTCTGTAATGTGATTGCTAATGTTTCTTAGGAGACAGGTAAGCAGAATCTTTGTTTACAAACAAAAATTGTAAACAAAATGTCTACCGATCAATAGGTACAGGTACCAGGAAATCAGCATTCACCAAGAGGCATTTACTACAGAATAATACACTACCAAATTAGGAAGACCACACTTCCTACTCAGTACAATGATATATACGCAATTATTACATAGACGGTTTATATTAGAAGTAAACTTAATCACATACGCAATCTCTAACATAAATTGCATGACGCAAAAGCATTGTAATGACCCTAATGAGTAATGACGCCATATTTGAGCGCTCTCATCGCTCAAGTAAACAAAGACAGCTGTTGCAAAATTGTACTAAATTAACTGCGTAATTAGTCAAACAGGCGCGAAATCGCAATTAATCAGGCGCATAACGAGCTAACGAACCGCACAGATGTCGGAAATCTAAGTGCAAATAGAATAAATTCCGTCACAGTTCGGAGCATCATTGTTTATTTACGGTGTACTTACCGCTCAAATCTTCGATGGTATTCAGTTTCCGCGTCGCCATTTCAACGATAAACGTGAGCACAGCACTTGAAAATTCGTATATAAATATAGACCTTCACTTTAAATCAATGTTTCGCGAACTTTTTGCGTATTAAATACAACAAGCCAGGCGTACGTGATCGTGCGCCTTTGTTTTCTGTTTTGACAGGATGGAGATGCAAAACCAAAATATGGTGCGGGAAATTGGACCAATAGGAGTACTTTTGGTGACGGCGGCACGCTGCGATTGGTCAACATATTGTAAACAACAATCAATGCTACCAGCGCAAAAAATAAAAATTATTATTTTAAAAAAATATTTGTAATTTAAATTTCTTCACAGTAAATAAATCTTAACAGTATATTTTTCTAGTTCTATTCTATGAGCTTTTAATAAAATATGGTTTCTGAAGTCTTATGAATTTCGTACATTAATTTTTGGATCCGGATTTTTATTTATCTTGAAAGTAAATACCATGAATAATTATTTTTTTATAGGACAAAGATACAATTTAAAAAGCATTTTTGTATGACTATATCTGTTACAAACAAAGACCTTTACAGGGGACAGCTCAATCACATTTTTTGCCATACGAAATTAAACCTTATTACTGAAGCAGAAAGTCGATCGTATCAGAATTTTTATCTGTATATTACCTGACTTTATAATTTCTTATTTTATTTTAATGTTATATTCAAACTAGGGTTTCGATATATTTCAAAAAATTTGAAAATAATTATAATGTAATTATTTTGATGCCAGTAAATCAAAGATTTGTATAATTAAAACATACTTTCAATTGGGTGTTAGTAGATTTAGTAGTAACTTTGAGAAATTGACTGGTATCCCCAATTTATGACAGTGATGACGTCACTGAATAATGTTGACATTGTCAGTAAGTGCGAGCAGTGTTGCCAGATCTACTGATTTAGCAGTAGATCTACCTGATTTTGAAAAAATCTACTGATCTACTGCTTTTTTTGAAAATTTTCAAGAAATCTACCTGCTTTTTCCCAAATCGATATTTTTCAGTATAAACGATTGGATTGGCTTCAAATTTTTACTATAGACGGACCAACAACTTTGTCAAGGCGATAAATTAAAATTTTCTATGGGCCAAAACATTAATCCCTTAATTTTTTGAAGTTGCTGCTTTTTTCTAGTGACAGCTATCGCTAGACTGACTTTATATCTGTGATTGTTCGTGGTGTAGCAGTAGCTTGGTATTAGCAATAGCGATATAGGGGGGCGCAAGAAGTCTGATGTTTCTATTCTAACTGGTTTTATATGTGTTCATGTCAAATAATAGTACATTACGTCAGATGCCGGGAAAGAAGGGCTTACATGCTGTTTAGGTATATCCAGCTGAGTAGGATAGTGATACGAAGCCTGTAAGCCCTTTTCACGGCGAGGCATGTATAGTGCTTTTCTCAAACATGCAGTGAAATGAAAAAAAAAATATCTTGATAGTTTTGATAAAATTGGGCAAAGAAAGAAAACTTTTCTAATTCCGCACCAAAAAATGTTTTAACTATGTTTGAGGTAACCTATTAAACGGTGACATTCAGGTGCATTAGTAGGTACTATAATATTTTTTTCTGATAATAAATGTCATGGTGTAGTGTAAGCATTTTGAATTTTGATGTTTAGAAACAAATGAAGGGTGCATTACAGGCTTTGGTGTGAAATTCCTTTACATATCATTTTCACTCAGCTCACCGGATACGTAGTAGTTGCCGACAACATTTCATTGCAAGTTTGAGAAAAAGTTCTTATTTGTGCAGCTACCCCATCGATACTGAATAGGAATGGAATCAATTGAATGCATCCTACACCTTATAAAACAAAGTCCCCCTTCGCGTCTGTCTGTGTGTTCGCGATAAACTCAAAAACGACTGAACGGATTTTCATGCGGTTTTCACCAGTAAATTAGTGATTCTTGGGGAAGGTTAAGGCATATAATTTGTTGAGACCTTGTTTGAAATATGACGATATTTGGTAAACAAGTCGGACAAAATCCCGCTGGCTGAGAGCCTTAATCGAAAACGCTGCCCAAACCGTTTGAGCTATATCAGAGAGCTATGGCGACCTATGGCGAAATAGTGTAAGGTACATTAGGGTAATTCCGAATGACAGAAATTCTCTGGTAATTCCGAAAGGGGAATCTTGATGGAAATAATGGTGATATTTGTGTGACTTTTGAAATTAGTCGACTTTGGGAATTAAATTGCCTTAATGCACCTTATCTCTTTGTAAAAATTATATGGGATAAGTAAGTTTTTCTTGACTGTGACTTTTCGTGTCGGTTTTTTTTTATACAAACATTTGATGATGGGTAAGAAGAAAATAAAGTTTGTCAAAAATGACCTTTGTACTTACTTGTTTTTTCCAAAACCTAGAAACGCCAATCTTCATGAATTTGAAATCGCGAGAAGTTTTTTAAGTGTTCTAGGACCGGTTTCGTGTAACAGCATAATTTTTCTTTTATTCTTCTGCACTTGGTATCAATATTTGTAATCTACTGCTTTTTCTCCCGATCTACTGGTTTTTTATTCATTTTTCTACTGTATACTTCAGATTCCGTCTGGCAACACTGAGTGCGAGAGGGACACCAGCCCAAACAATTATCTCTCATGTGGACACACTTTTTGACCTAACTAAACAATCTAGTTTAATAATTCTAAATCTATGGTTACAAACAAATACAATTTGCTTTTTTAATATTTTCCTCCGTTTTTACATGGCAACATTATTAACTGAACCATTTCCATTTCACTTGTCTATGTCTATTTTTCACTGTGTGACTGTGATGTGATGTGAGATCGTTGACCGCTTATTTTGCGTGAAATATTCTAATTTTCATAACGTAATGAGCGTTAACAAATTCGACGATGTGCATCCTTTATCCAGTAGCTTGGACGAAGTGGATAGTCCTCGGTAAGCCCGCTGTTCCTCTCATAAACCCTTTAAAATTCCACCTGTACCTGTGACAGCTGATTTTTCGGCGCTAAAAGTCAAAAGGCGCGAAACGTGTCATGGATTATTTTAGCTTATTAATCAAAAATTTACTTACTAATTGTGCATTTTTAGGAAACGTTTGCATATTGAAAGCCCGGCTCGTAAAAGTTGGAGCTTGACGGACAGGAAAACTGATCAGGAGGTAAGTATCTAACGCTCTAATTTTGACAAGTACCGGTTACTTCCCGCTATTTTTTCTAGCCTCAATTTCAGACCTAGGCATTTTTTTCGCCTACTATTCTAAATTACACGTTTCTGGAAGATTCTATCTTTATTAATAACACGTCAACTGTAAAATTTAGTATGTAATATATAACAAAACATTCAAAATGTCTAAATGCATTTTGACATCTAATATAACGCCCAGATGCAGAATGATGCATACAATTATGGGTACATGTGGCAAAAAATCGTTTTCCCGAAATATCACATTCATGCTACATGTCTAAGTTTATAAATTACCTACATCATATATCGTATGAACCTCACATCATGATTTATTCAAGACTTGTTTAACGTCTTCCTGGTTTTATGAATGTACTGAAATAATTCCAAATTTACTTACTGCTTACTGCTAGCCTTTCTCCGCAGACGTTTAGTCTGGTTGCCTTTGGCATAGGCCTCTCCCATATTTCTCCATGTTTCTCTGTCTAGAGCTTGTCTTCTCCACAAGGCTCCAGCTACCTTTCTGAATTCATTTTCCCATCTCATTTTTTGTCCGCCATCCTTCCTTTTGCCATCCCTTGGGTACCATGATGTTATGTCCTTAGACCATTTTTCTCTTTTATCTCGGAGCATGTGGCCAGACCATTTCCATTTTAGTTGCTTCATTGTCTGATTTACGTCAGTTATCTTTGTTCTTTTTCTAATGGTATCCAACTTTATTCTATCTTTAAGTTTTATATGCAACATGCTTCTTTCTATGCTATTTTGGCAAACTTGGAGAGCTCGCCTTTCCTTGTCCGTTAGGGCCCAAGTTTGGCATCCATACGTGAGACAGGGAAGAGGTAGAGTCAAATCAGATTCTTTTTAAGAGTGGATTTAATATGAAATCGAATTGAGTGACGTCACGGTCAACTGATTTATAAAATATAAATTGGAGTTAAAAATAACTACTGTCCCTGTCTTTCTTATAATTTATCCCATGCTTTATTTCGTGAATGGTATAAAATATTTTATTTTAAGTGCAGTCAAGTTCTCTATTGTAAGTTTTTTTTTATTCTACAGGTGTTGCAAGAGATGGGAGTAAGTTTTCTGGATTCAGATGAAAATGAGCAGACTTGTGAGGTAGAACCAGTTGGCAGTCCAGTGAGTAAAGATATTGATATTTGTTAGCATAGCCGTGATTGAGGAACCAACTTAAAGTGATTACACTGCACTAACAATGCAAATTTTTAACCCCCGACGCAGAAACGACAGTGTTTATAAGTTTGACGTGTCTGTCTGTCTGTCTGTGGCATCGTAGCTCCCGAACTGAGACCCATCATAGGGACTTCATGCTACACAATAGTACATTACGATACAAGTGCGTAAAAAAGGAAGTTCGATACGAGTGGCCACAGATGGCCACTCTGAGTTTTGACCTGACTTATAATGAACCACTTCTCGCTCTAGTGCGTATAAAAAACACCATCTGTACTGAAATTAAATAGTACATTACGATTTAAATCGACACGAGTTTCGAATTTCCTTTTCGCACGTGTATCGTACGACGTTTTTCAGTACAGATGGCCATCCGAAGTTTTGACCTGACTTATAATGAACCACTTCTCGCTACTAGAGCATATAAAAAACACCATCTGTACTGAAAAGGTTATTTTTGATATCTTTCCAACAATCACAAGATTGTTGGAAAGACATCCAAATTGTACTTGACAGATGTTTAGGAACACCAAAAATTCTAATTAACTTATTTTCTTGCAGCACAAACCAAATCTCAAACGGAAACATGACATAGAGAACGTGAACCCAAATGTGAACAGCATCACTTCACCGCGCTCCAAGTTCAGTCCCCGGAGCCCCCGAGGCAAGATCTGCAGCCCCAGTCCGGGGCCTTCTAAAGCCAAGAGCCCGAGGGCTGCGACAAATGTATGTATACACACATACAGTCAACCAATTGGAACCCTAGGCCACTACAACCATGTCAAAATGACAAGCAGTAAGAGATTTCTTACAATCTGATTTATAACGTCACTATAACATAGTTCTACATTGGCCTAGGGTAACAATTGGTTGACAGTACATAAACACACCCCTGGACACTGGCGATCAAATATATGAAAAAAGCGCGTTCCTAGCACACATTCTAAGCTCGTGTAGGTGAACGCGTACTACGCTTGTATGAGTGACATATGACAGGTCGACTGTTCGCGTTGTTGATAGGCGGTAACTGTGAGGTGACAGAGCGGGTGGGCGGCACTTTCAGCGGGGAGCGGGAGTGGCCATACTGTACGATACACAGAGAACCTCCTATAGAGTAGCATTCTTGTATATTTTGTTCGCGATACGAGTCACCAGTGCCAGGGGTGCGAGGAGCGGGCGGGGAATGTGTTAAGCGCGCTGTGATTGGCCGTTTCAAGGACGGCGGGCAGTCGCGCCAGATGAAAGGGACTGTCCCTCTACTGACGCGTAAGTGGCCAATGTAAGTTGACCTTTGCCGGCTCTGAATAAATTATAAATATGACTTTTATGTGGAATGTAATGACGTCTGTTTTTAAATTTGAGCTTCTTGTTACCTTTCCACACCATTTCACACTACAGGTGGACATCTTTAAGACATCAAAATACCCTTTTTCAATTTTTTTACTGCGAAAAACACGCGCTGCTTTCGGGTCTGTTACTTGGTCGCTACTGATCGGATCGGGCACGGCGAGCGCCCGCGCTTATATCAGTGCAAATACTAGGAAGGCTGGCGACCGCGAGTCGTCTTGTAATGGATGTCTATAGGGGTTGGTCTGTGGTACGATAGTACTCTTTATTATACTGTGACTGTACTCTCAAATAAAGAGTAATGTCACTCATAGCAATTAAGGCGTCAGAAAACTATAATGATACTAGCTTTTGCCCGCGGCTTCGCTCGCGTTAAATTCGAATATTGCGGAATTCTCCATACTAACTCCCCCCCCCCCCATTTTAGGAAAGTGGGGGGGTTAGAAGGAGACAAAAAGTAGCCTATGTCACTCTCCATCCCTTTAACTATCTCCACTTAAAAAATCTCGTCAATTCATCGCTCCGTTTTGCCGTGAAAGACGGACAAACAAACACACTTTCCCATTTATAATATTAGTATGGATTGCAGTGACACAGTGACAAGTTGGTAGCCTACAACACAATTGAACCCATATCCCACTGTCAACATCTACTACACACGGGCGGTGACCCCTTGTAAAAATCTTAACCTCATCACATGGAATCCTATTTCTGAAACCTCTTTAGGGTTCCGTAACAAAAAGGTACAAAAGGAACCCTTATTGTATTGTAGTTATGGTGTGACTCTGTCTGAATATCTTTCTTTCTGTCACATCGCTAAATATCTCGAGATCTATTTTATGCTATCAATTTCAAATTTAGAACAGTTATGTTATATATTAACCTCTACAAATGGTCAGGTGTTTTTAGAGTTCCGTACCAAAAAGGTACAAAAGGAACCCTTATGGCGCCTGTCCGTCTGTCACATTACTAAATATCTCGAGAACTACTTATGGAACCCAAGAGAAGCCCAAATAATATTTTCATAACATAAAATATCACCAATAATGATGATGATGTTGAAACACCAACCTACTTTCTTTTGTCGACTACCATTATTTTTGATGAGTCTGTGTACTACTTTAAATTGACTAAATTCAATGTTTTCGATTGTTATAAGTTCATATTTGCTGAATAATGAACTTAATTAATTGTGTCGCTTAACTTCACACTTGGGTAAGTCCATTCTGCTATAAGGTTGATTATTTTTCAGATCATATTACATTTTTGACATATTCAACCTTAAAGCGGAATGGATTTTGAAGCTTGCCAAGTTTGAAGTTAAGCGACACTATTGCTGACACCTTTATAGGTACAATTACTGGATTTCGCCCGCGGCTTCGCTTTCGTTAAGTTCGAAAATTACCGAATGATCTATACTAACGTCCTCCCCCCCATTTTAGGGAAGTGGTTGGTTATAAAGAGACAAAAAGTAGCCTAAGTCACTCTCCATCCCTTCACCTATCTCCATTTTAAAAAATCACGTCAATTCGTCGCTCCGTCTTGCCGTGAAAGACGGACAAACAAACACACATACTTTCCCATTATAATATTAGTATAAACTAATATCTAATTAAATACAAATTAAATTTGACAATTGTACAGTTTATGTGCCTAATTTTTTACAAAAGATGCCCTTGCGAATATTTGAAAAACTAGTTATATACTACCATTTGAGATATTATCCATACTAATATTATAAATTGGAAAGTGTGTGTGTCTGTTTGTTTGTCCGTCTTTCACGGCAAAACGGAGCGACGAATTGACGTGATTTTTTAATCGGAGATAGTTGAAAGGATGGAGAGTGACATAGGCTACTTGTTGTCTCTTTCTAACGCGAGCGAAGCCACGAGCAAAAGCTAGTATTCTATATATCGTTGTCTGAGTACCCACAACACAAGCATTCCTTTTGGGCTTACCGTGGGACTCAGTCAATCTGTGTGAGAATGTCTTATAATATTTTTTTATTTTAATTATAGGGGCTACTTTTTTATCATTGCAGTAAAACCACTACACCCAACGGACCTAGAATCAACATTGCTCCACGACTATGTAATTGAAGAAGAGACTCCGATGGGTCAGTCGGTGGCAGTTGCTCCTCGATACCTGCCTGCGTCTCCGGGGCAGTCACCATTGTCCATCTATACTGACACCAAGGATGGACAGGATAAGGATATGCAGAAGGACAACTGTCATTGTAAGCATTAGTTAGTTTCTTAAAATTAAATGGCTTCAGTTCATTATTGGGACTATTTCGCCAGTGTCAAGGTGATATGAGCTAATACTAATTAGTGATTTTGGTACGGTAAGTACGACAGTATACGGTGAGTTAGCACTTGTAAATTGATAGCTAGATTTTACAAGAGCACGTGGACTACCGGCCGTTGACGACAAAAAAGAGGCTAAACGCGTTTCGAGATTAATTCTTCATCAGTTTCTCACTACAACATTAGTTTACTGCATAACAAAGTACCAACCGATATTGTGGATTTGCCATTTGACAAATTTAAGGCACGCATTAAGCGTTTGTTGTTATGTAAGGCGTACTACACTGTGAAGGATTTTATAGATGATAGGGATGCCTTTAAGGTGGTTGCTTGTCAATAGATGAATGAAGTCGTATATATTTTTTTTTTTCATTTTCTCTGCATTGTGTAATTAAGCATACTAGTGTTCAATTGACGTATGAGAACATATTCTCGTCTGATTATATTGTTTTTATTTAAGTTTAGTTGTGGACACTTGCGAGACCTTATACATCTCCAAGATTATGTGTTTAATGTTTATCTTACTTTAATTTTATTGTATAAATCTATATTTCCTTCCTTTGTAACATACGAGCACAGAATATAGTGTCTTACAGCTATGTTTTATTATTTGAATATTTAATTTAGCCTGGCAGCTTGAACATGTCATGCACACTTAAAAGTCTTTGCTGCGGTGGCGTCGTTGATCGGGTCGCCACCTTCCCGAATAAAGGTTGAGGGAGGCGATGGCTGAGATACGCGTCATACTCGTGAACGGGTGCCGTCTGTGAAGACCGGTCTGTTTAAGCTTACTGGGGCTGTTATAACTTAGTAACTTTAATTCAAATTTTTATTAAATTAGGATACTTTGTTCGGTTGTCGTTTGTTTCCTTTCTTTTAGTGAATATTTTAAATATATGATTTTGACTCATGGAGACCATATACATATCTAAGGAGAATTAGATATAAATTTTATTTTTAGTTGTGACATTTAGAGTCATTTGCACCTCTAAAGTAATTTTAGACTTTTTTTTTTGTATTTGTACTTTTTATATTAAAATTTAGTGTAGTTCTTGGTTGTAATTGAGACCTTTAGAGACCTTCTACATCTCTAATTAATTGTATAGAGTTAACTTTAGTTAGAACTTACAATTAGTATATAATAGTATCAATTGTAATTTCAACTCAATTTTAAATATTTTTTAAATACCAATGTAACATGTGACGTGTAAAAGTGCCCCTGTGGCCTATTTGCTGAATAAATTATTTTGATTTTTTTTTATTTTTTTTGAATGAGCTATCGATATTACACTTTAAACAACATTAATGAGCAAAAGAAAAAGAAATTATTCACGACACGAGACCGCTAAGATGGCGGTCGAAGCTTTATTTGACGTTCATATGCGCATTGTAATATGCCTACTTGAAAAATAAATATTTCATTTTCATTCATTTTTCATTTTCAACCAGAAGACGGCTATCATGTTGTATATTACGTCGTTAACAAACAAGCATACGGTCCGCTTGATGGAAAGCGGTCACCGTAAGCTATGGACGCCTGCAACTCAAGGAGTGTCACATGGTTGCCAACCCATTAGAAAACTGGTACATTTTTTTTTTAATCCTAGAGTCGCAAGAAAATTTGGGCTATGCCCACAAGCTATGTCGTACTTCTGAGGTCTCAAGATAATAGGCTAGTTTCCTACTAGTCAAATCAGCTTATTTTTAAGAACTGTCAAAACGATTTGCTAATATGGAATTACTATGAAATACTGAGGCGTGACGTCACGGTCAATTCATTTACTCTTTGACTCTTTAAATAGAAAATAATGTTTAAACATAACTACTGTCCATATTTTTCTTCTAATTATGTGGTGCTTTATTTCGTGCACTGCATAAAATATTTTAAGTACAGGAAACTAGATAAATAATCCTTGATTTAAATGAAGGATTCTCTAGATCAATTATTTTTAAAGTCTTATTTGTTTACAGCACCCATAGCGGAGCTTCAACTGGCCAACTACCAGACCGGTGTGGACTCCTTCTCAGTGTTATCAGACGAGATGATGCTGAGCGTGTTCAAGTGGCTACCCAAGCGGACCCTGGCTCACTGCATGCTGGTCTGCAAAAGGTGAGGTCGTATAATACTCGAGTTTGCAATAATCATACGCCCCGAGCACACCTCGACACTGGCAATCAAATATATGAAAGAGGCGCGTTCCTAGCTCACAGACTAAGCTCGTGTAGGTGAACGCGTACCATGCTTGTATGAGTGAGATATGACAGGTCTTTGTGACTGAGGTAATCGAGAGGGGGTGAGCACTTTCAGCTGGGAGCGGGAGTAGCCATACTGTATGATAGTACTCTTTAACCCTTAAATGCATGATTTTTTTCTTTTAACTAGAAATTAATAATGTGATAGACAATGGTTTTCTGACTCTAGGAAAAATAATAAAAAAATATTTAACATCGATTTTAATACTAAATCAGTGTTAGAAGTAAAATAGGCTAAATCTTATTTATATAAATATATAATTACTAGTAAAATTTATAAGAAAACTTTTACTACTACTAAAAAAAATACACTATTTGAGAAACCCCTATGATAAAATGATTAAACATAAAATAGTTACTAACTCTGAAAAAATCTGCCTGAATCATGTACTAAAAATCACCATCATCCAGTTTTTTCACACTTTTCCGCCATTTTTTCTTAAATAAAAACATTATTTTCAACCATTTAAGAAAAAATGGCGGAAAAGTGTGAAAAAACTGGATGATGATCCTACAGATCTAAGAAAAATAAATAAAAAAGTCCAGCTTATATTTTGGCTAGTTTATTAAAAAATACATGCATTGTAGCCAAATGGCAACAATATGCATTTAAGGGTTAAAAGATGTATCACAAACTGGCTACTTACCTTAGACTAAGCTGGCACTGAAAACACACACTGACACACACACACATTTATACTGGCATTAGATTAGATAAATAGTTAAGTTATATAGTTTTACTCTTAAAAATGTTATTTACCTACCTCATTTAAACTCCATATTATCAATAATATATGTATAATAAAAGTGACTGCACTGTAATCTGCGTTGCTATACACATCAGAGGATTATGGACCTGGTGACCTGACACACAGGTTCAACCTAGTTTGGGCACCAGTCTCCACCGCACAAGTTTTTTGCACTTATTATAACTACTTATCCATTAATTATAAGAAAAATATTGTACATGTATACTTTGTGGTGGAGTCAATAAATACTTTTTCATACTTTCATTTCATGACCTTCGACCACCACACTAGGCTAGGCCTGTCTCGTGGAGTCAGTCCAAACATTATCATTTACATATTACATTTACTTTTCCTACGCTGAAGAAACAATTCTAAAGACTATGACTAATCCATACTAATATTATAAATGCGAAAGTAACTCTGTCTGTCTGTCTGTCTGTCTGTCTGTTACGCTTTCCCGCTTAAACCACGCTACCGATTTTGATGAAATTTGGAACAGACAATCTTTAGACCCTGAGACAGAACATAGGCTACTTTTTATTTCGAAAAAAAGGGATGAAGGGGTTGAAAAAGAGGTTGAAAGTTTGTATGGGATTTCTTAATTGTAAAAGATAAAACCATGAAAATTTATATTTTAGCACTTGATAAGAAATCATTGAACATCTTGATAACGGATAGGGATAGGGATAGGGATTGGGATAGGGATAGGGATAGAGATAGGGATAGCGATAGCGATAGCGCATACTAATATTATAAATGCGAAAGTAACTCTGTCTGTCTGTCTGTCTGTCTGTTACGCTTTCCCGCTTAAACCACGCAACCGATTTTGATGAAATTTGGAACAGACAATCTTTAGACCCTGAGACAGAACATAGGCTACTTTTTATTTCGAAAAAAAGGGATGAAGGGGTTGAAAAAGAGGTTGAAAGTTTGTATGGGATTTCTTAATGTTAAAAGATAAAACCATGAAAATTTATATTTTAGCACTTGATAAGAAATCATTGATCATCTTGATAACGGATAGGGATAGGGATAGCGATAACGATACGGATACAGATACGGATAATATGGGTATCGTTAGAGGGATACGGATAATCGGTCGGCGGTCTCTTACAATCAATGTGCTCTAAGACGATCGTTGTTTGCTTGCTTGAAGATTACGTTTGCGATAAGTTTAAGCAAAGTGTAAAATTTTTTAAGGGATAATAGAAAAAAGTACTTTTTACCCACCGATCATAGTGTCGAAATACGGGCTATGTGGGATGTTTATAAAGGTTTCCCCAACGTATATAGAATTACCTACGCTGTGGTCGATGTGTAATATTTCTACAATCATTGCAAGCAAAAGTATTATGTGCAATCGAAATAATCGCAGATAAATATACCTACAGAGAAACTTAAGGATCCAAATGAAAATCTTAATGAATACTTTTATTACGCGGGCGAAGCCGCGGGTAAAAGCTAGTATAGTAATATTTTACATATTTTTTCTATAGATGGCACCGAGTGGCGTGCGACGAGACGCTATGGCAAAGACTGGACTTAGGCAACAAAACGCTTAACAAAAACGCCTTAGAAAGGATATTAGGACGACTACCTGTTATTGTTCGGCTCGCCAGTTCAGAGGTAAGGGATACAATACAATACAAATCCACTTTATTGCACAACCTCAGAAATGTACATAGGAACACACATATTACAATAAATTAATCCCCTCACTAGCTCGGAAACACGTGTTTTGTCCTTTAATACCAGCGGGTAAAAGCGCATTTTATCCACTAGTGGGTAAAGTAATTTGACCTTGAATAAAGTCAAATTAACTGCTTTAAAATTGATAAAAGTAGGTGAATCTAGTAATAAAGATGATTTACCACCTGTGGAACTACTGGAAGCAGTGATAAACATATTTTTTGCGTTGTTGTTTCCTCGCTATAGTGAGGGGAAAAGTTTTGTGTTACACTCGGGTGCAAATGTATTTTACTTCTCGTGTGTTAAAAAACTCGCAAGTTCAGGATTCTATTCTCGAACCACTCGCTTCGCTCGTGGTTCAACTATAGAATCCTTTCACTTGCTCGTTTTTCAAATCCACACTCTGCGTTAAAATACAACTTTGCCCCCTTGTATAACAAATAACTATTATTACAGAGGTAAACAACTGGCGGCCTTATCGCTAAGGGATTTGTACTGAAAACAGTCACTACGCTTATTATTTAAAGCAAAACTTCATTGCTCTAAGTAGCTCTTAGTTATAAGTTCTATTTTTTTTATGTCAGTTTTCAAATCAGTTAAATCTACTCATAGTGTTGTGTTCCTGCCGGTGAGTAAGGCTGCCAGAGCTCAACGAGGGTGCGGTGTGCTGATGACGACAGGACCTACGGAACTAATTTGTTCTGTCTATTGTCCTTTGAGGTCGTCGGTAACCCGAACCCTCCTTGGAACTTGTACACTCCTTTTTGCTGTGTACTGAATTACTGAGGAGTGACGTCACGGTCAATTCATTTACTTTATATCTTTCTGTTTGACTTATTAAATAGGAATTATGTTTAAACATAACTACTGTCCATATTTTTCTTCTAATTATGTGGTGCTTTATTTCGTACACTGCATAAAATAAATATTTTATTTTAAGTATTGGAAACTAGCCTATTAAATTAACCTTTTTTTTTTTAGGTCGCAGAATGGCACCCAACCTCACCACCAGAGCAGTCTCGAGTGCAGTACTTAGATCTCAGCATGAGTACCATAGACCCTCGCACACTGGACTGCCTTCTAGAACGATGTGGAGGGGTCAAGAAACTCAGCCTGGAGAGTATTAGGGTGCAGGACAGCACGTGTGAACTTATTGGTACGTATTATTAGATACATGTGCTAAAAGAATCTGAACCTCGACGACCTTTGACGACCGGTCTGGCGCAGTCGGTAGTGACCCTGCCTGCTACGCCGCGGTTCCGGGTTCGAATCCCGGTAAGGGCATTTATTTGTGTGACGAGCACAGATATTTGTTCCTTAGTCATGGATGTTTTCTATGTATATAAGTATTTGTATATTATATATATCGTTGTCTGAGTACCCACAACACAAGCTTTCTTGAGCTTACCGTGGGGCTCAGTCAATCTGTGTAAGAATGTCCTATAAAAAAAAAAAAACCATAATTCATCAGATTTATTAACCGACTTCTTTACGTTTTATTTACTACCCATTCTTTACAATATTTTACTATCAAATACAAGTACTATAAAATGAATAATGTACTAGCCTTTACCACGGGATTGTTGCAAATGATTGTTTAATAGTATTTTATACAATCGTGATATAATACACAGCTTTTCAGTCGAGTACCATGTTTAGGCCACGAAGCTTGCTGAGTGGCCTAATAGTACGGTACGAGAGTGAAAAGCTTAATTATATCACTATTGTATACAATACTTTTTCTACGAGTCATATCTTCATCATCAATGGACGGAAATATCATCATTCAAGTTAAAATTAATGTCAATAGCGTCGTTCACCGTTGTATCAACATCGAATTACCTAGCAACCAATTGTTTGTAATAGTCGTCTGTGATTGGCCGATAACGCGACATATAACAAAATGTGTTTCAGATGCAGAAAAATTAGCCAAGTATCGCAAATTAGTATAGAAATTGTATGAAGTTCTATTTTTGAAATTATTACAGTTAACTAAAGTCAACTATAATGAGATATTATAGTTAAGTTGGAACTGCCATAGATTATCCAACACTGACAAAGTTAGCACTTATAGTTTAGTCTGTGGTGTCCTAATTGACAGATTACAGACGACAAGTAGAAAAAAAATATTTAATATATGCTATTTATCAATTATTTTCAGGTAAATGTAGTAATTTAGAAACGTTGAATTTGACGATGGCGCAAGGAGTCACGGCCGAAGGAGTGACTGCGATACTAGAAGGCTGTGTTAGGTGAGTATTCAACTATACAGGGTGTTATTTTATAACTCGATTTTTTTATTTATGTGGAAGTTTTGGAAAGCGGTCAGCGTTGCCTATGAACTCAAGGGTGTCACATGCGCGTTGCCGACCCATTAGAAACTTGTACACTCCTTTGAAGAACCCCATACTGTAGTTCATCTGGAATACCTCGGCAGGGAGCACATTCCACATCTGGAACGTTCGCGGGAGGAAATTCAAGCAGTACTGATAATTTAGCTATTTGACGCGTGATTGTCGCTAGATGTCACTTAATTATGCCTATACAAATAACTCGCATTTACTGATGTATTAAGTTACAACTTTTCCCTTACTTATCTAGTTCTGTGGTACATACAATATTGTTTTTTTTTTTTTTCAGTTTACAATCACTGAACATATCTTGGTGCAACCTAAGCGAAGCGGCGCTGACGGTGCTTGTATCAAAATTGCCACAGAAATTGCAGCGGCTCAATCTGGGCGGAGCCAGGATTATGACTGACGAGAGTAAGTATTGGGTCATTCCATTGTGACGGGTGGGATATTTATACTCTTTTTTGCCTACATTTTGCTTTATTTCTGCCAAACGGCAACAATTAGCGTATTAAATATGACATTATCAATTACTTGAATAATCAATGCGTACTATACCATCAAAAAAAATATGAAAATGTCATTATTATTATGAGAAATTGATGGTATAAGAAGTGTGACGGGTGGGACTTCAAAGTGCCTCTCCTCTCCGACTTGACTTACACAATTCGCAATTGGTAAGAAACTACGAAACTTTTGTTAAACAACCATTTTTTATTTAATTCCTGATATTATATAGATTAGGTATTAGTATAATTTACGCAAATAACTCGTAAAACAAAAATAATTTTGCTTCTCAATGCTTGTGACGGGTGGGACAGCGCTTTGTGACGGGTGGGACGAGTAACATTTGAGTATACAAATATATGAAAAATATGAAGACAGTTCGTTTGTATTTACTTTAAATCTTTACTCTTTTATTAATTATTTAATGTTACAAGTAATAATTTCAGTAGTTTTCTTAGAGCATTAAACCAAAAAAAATATTTTTTCAACTTGAATTTTTAAAGGTTCAGAAAATTGTCAAACCTTGTCAAACAGTCTATTACCACATACTTTTATCAGTGGGTCAGAAATAATGTCAAAAATTTTACCAGTTTTAATGAAAAAGACTTCTTCCTGACTCATAGGCCTCATTGCATTCATTGTGTTCTAAAAAGTAATACCACAACCGAATTAAGCAATATTAGACATATAATTTGCTTTAATATAACCCAGTTAGGTTTAACTAAACTTAAAAGAAGGATTTTATACTCATTAACTCAAGTTTTATCAGATAACCCATTTTGCTCACCCGTCACTGTGACGGGTGGGACCTACTTTGAAAAGCGTTAAAAGTATACTTTTATTCACAAAAGCAACGCGTTTTTAGCTAAAATAACCAACCTCAACCTAATTGTTACTTTCACAAAGTAAGACATCAAGAGTTTAGATACTTTTAGGGTAAACAAGAAAAAACTTTGTTTTATTGTGACGGGCGGGACGTGAGTTACGCATTGTGTAGACGCCCAATAAATCCTAACCATGAAACTTAATTTAAATTTACTTGCCACTGGTTTAAACAGCTTTAAATATATTTTCTTTTACACATATCACTTTCTCCATAATGTTTATTAAAAGCGCGAAATAGCGCTGCCAACTTAGGGTATATATATGCCACCTTAGACAACTGGTGCTAGGGGTACGTTTGGACACATAGGGGCCGTCCATAAATTACGTCATTCTAAATTAGGGGGGGGGGTTGGTCTGCGGATGACGGTAAATGATAGATGGGGGGGGGGGGTGTTTCGAAATTGACGTCATTCTTATTTATTTATTTATAGTTTATTTTTCACGTACAAAAAGATTATTTCTAAAAAGAAATTTCTTCCAGCACACCTAGTAAGTGAGACTGCAAATGTGAGAGGCGGCTAAGGCGCATACAATACTAAAATAACTCATAATAAACATACATAAGTAATGCAACATAGATGTACACAAATACAGTAATAACTACAGATAAAATACTCTAACAATAATATTACATATAATACTAGCTGCCCGCCCCGGCTTCGCCCGTGGTACTTAAATGTATTATACATATAAACCTTCTTTAAGAATCAGTCTATCTATTTAAAAAAACCGCATCAAAATCCGTTGCGTAGTTTTAAAGATCTAAGCATACATAGGGACAGACAGCGAAAGCGACTTTGTTTTATACTATGTATTGATAATAAACACAATACTTAAATAATAACTACAACATTACATAATTAATAAAAGTACATAAATACTATACTTATACTTAAATACATGTCTCATACTAAGGAAAGATAATGTTCTTGTGATATTTTGCAAGTATTTGGAGTATTGGGACGGCGAGGAACAGAAGTCCTTCAACAGTTGCATGACGGCGTAACGGGACAGGCACTTGACGTTGAGTGGGTTGAAGACGTGGATGAATCGAGCCAAAACGAATATCGGGAGGATACGGAGATATTACCCGTGATCCAGAATTTAAAAGAATGGGTGAAAACTCCGTGGGAGTTATCCAAAGAAAAGTAAAAAATAAGTAGTTATATTATATCAATGATTATTGCCAAAGTAAAAATAATAAAAGATGATTCTATAACCAAGTGTTTTAATCATATAATACCCTATTTTTCTCAAATCTGCAATGTTTTATTTTGTCAAACTGGTAATGACGTCAATTTTGGGAGAAGGGGGGGGGGGTCATTAAGATATGACGATAGGATGATTATAGGGGGGGGGGGGGGGGGGTCTAAAATCTGAAAAAATCGATGACGTAATTTATGGACGGCCCCATATAAAATGCAAAAAAATGTCATAAAAAGGAAAAACTCATTGATTCATAAAATTAGGCATAATGTTCTATTCTCTAGATGTAGATTTAAATGTAAATTAAGCTATTTAATTTTTATGCCTGTGGTGTCGGTTTCGCTGGAATGACCCTATTATGGATATATATTACATTAAAACCGAAATAAATTACACATATGAAAGAAAAAGTTACCAATCTGCCTGAGGCTGGAATCGAACCAGCGTGCAATCGCGGCAGGTGCCTGGTTCTCTCGGCCACCCAGGTCACAGTTGCTGAGTTCGATATTACCTCATATGAGTAATCTATACAAGGACTCGTAGCACCCTCTGACCACCTCTAGAGTAGAACGGTATGGTTCTTGCCCCCATGTGAACCAAACTCAGGTTGGTTTCAACACAGCTCGAGAGCATAAACACATACACATCACATACGCACATTCACATGCAGTGCGAAAAGGGTTTCCTTCGTGTTTTTTCGGAAACGTTCGTATTTGTCATGCTAGTTCAGTCAATGTCAGTACATCTTGTAACGACCGGTCTGGCGCAGTCGGTAGTGACCCTGCCTGCTAAGCCGCGGTCCCGGGTTCGAATCCCGGTAAGGGCATTTATTTGTGTGATGAGCATAGATATTTGTTCCTGAGTCATGGATGTTTTCTATATACAAGTTGTTTATGAACGGACAAAAGGGGGCAAAATAGAAATACCAAAATCTGTCAGGTGGTCAAAGACATGCACTAACCTTCTCTCCGGGAGTCAGGAACTGCAGGCAGGATTGGCTGGGGTCCACAATTCACCAAGGGAGCACAACCGTTTTCGCACATGTCTTATAACAGTCTGTCAGGCGTCAACAACTAATTAGAGGGCCGCGCGGGCGGAGCGAGGCGCGAGGGGAGGGGAAACATATCTTTTAAATATATATGGTTAGGTAGGTAGAATTTCGAACATAAGTATTTATATATTATATATATCGTTGTCTGAGTAATCGCAACACACAGACCAACCCCTATAGACATCCATTACAAGACGACTCGCGGTCGCCAGCCTTCCTAGTATTTGCACTGATATAAGCGCGGGCGCTCGCCGTGCCCGATCAGTATCGACCAAGTAACAGACCCGAAAGCAGCGCGTGTTTTTCGCACTAAAAAATTGGAAAAGGGTATTTTGATGCCTTAAAGATGTCCACCTGTAGTGTGAAATGGTGTGGAAAGGTAACAAGAAGCTCAAATTTAAAAACAGACGGCATTACATTCCACAAATAAGTCATATTTATAATTTATTCAGAGCCGGCATAGGTCAACTTACATTGGCCACTTACGCGTCAGTACAGGGACAGTCATACTTCTGTCCCTTTTCATCTGGCGCGACTGCCCGCCGTCCTTGAAACGGCCAATCACAGCGCGCTTAACACATTCCCCGCCCGCTCCTCGCACCCCAAACACTGGTGACTCGTATCGCGAACAAAATATACAAGATTGCTACTCTATAGGAGGTTCTCTGTGTCGCAACACAAGCCTTCTTGATCTTACCGTGGGCCTCAGTCAATCTGTGTAAGAATGTCCTATAATATTTATTTATTTATTTATTATCTTATACTGAGACGGACTGAAATGACATGACACGTTCGTACGTTTCCGTAACAATACGAAGGCAAATCTGTTCGCACTACATCTATATCTTGGTGCAATCTGAGCGAAGCGGCGCTGACGGTGCTCGTATTTAAATTGCCGCAGAAACTGCAGCGGCTCAATCTGGGCGAGTAAGTGTTAGCAAAGACATATTAGCATTAGGAGCATTTGACGACCGGTCTGGCTCAGTCGGTAGTGACCCTGCCTGCTGAGCCGCGGTCTTGGGTTCGAATCCCGGTAAGGGCGTTCATTTGTATGATGAGCACAGCACAGATATTTGTTCCTGAGTCATGGATGTTTTCTATGTATATAAGTAAGTATGTATTTATCTATTTAAGTATGTATGTCGTCGCTTAGCACCCATAGTACAAGCTTTGCTTAGTTTGGGGCTAAGTTGATCTGTGTAAGGTGTCCCCCAATATTTATTTATTTATTTATATAATTCCATATAGACAGATAAAGTGAAACCCTGAACTGATTAGTTTGAAAAATAGTTTTGTCCCTTTCTCCCAAATACATCAAGTCAACATGGGTGAGTCAACTTTTTCATGCAAAATTATGCTACTCAAACTATGCAAACAGGCATTTAGGGGAGAAGCAGGTATTTAGGGTTCTTAAAGGTCGGCAACGCATAAGTGACTCCCCTGATGCTTATGTCCATGGGCGGCGATGACTGCTTTCCATCAGGCGGCTCGTCTGCTCGCTTGCGGCCTATTTAATTAAAAAAAAAACATGCATTTTTCTGGTGTTAACAAGCCCTTTCCTTAATTTGCCACCTACAAACATGGACTACATGCATGCTTGCATAATTTCAGTAGCATAAGTTATGCGTAAAACCAGCGTAACCATGGCAATAACAGGCAAGAAAAAGTGGATCCGCCCTCATAGGCACTGGTCCCACCACTAGCTAGTAAAGCGATGAGCTATCGGCTATTTATGCGACAAAAGATAGTCGTTGCCGTGTAAACAAAAGAAAGAGATGTATTATAGCTGAGCGAAGAACTATAAAATAGTCAATAGCTCAGCTATAATACATCTGTCACTTTTATTTACACGGGAGCGACTATCTTTTGTCGCACAAATAGCCGATAGCTCATAGTTTGCTAGCTCGCCGTGGGACCAGTGCCTTACACGGGCAACACAATTCCAAGTAATTTACTTATATTAGAGCGAGACACAGCGATGGGACTTTTCATTCACACGTATGTCTGCCGCTCACCGCTGTCGCGCTTAGACCAATGTCGTGGCTGGGCCATAAGGCCTGCAACATTGTATGAAACTTCTGTATTTAATCGAGTCGAAGCGAATTATTTATAAATTTGTTTTTTGTAATGCAGAAACGTCTGCGAGCGATATTACATATTTTTAAATTAAAGGAAAAAATTAAAAATCACACCTTCGGCAGGACTCGAACCTGCGACCTCTGGCCTTGCCGGGGCCATCGCGCTTCCAACTGCGCCAGCGAGCCCTGCTGGATGTGTGCGAATTTATCCATGCCTTCCCTCAATTCTCAAAAGCCTTAGGGTGGCGTTATAACAAACACCTACCCGTAATAGATCTTAACAGGTGTGAATTTTTCCATTTTTCCTTTAATTTAAAAATACGTATTATTCATATTTTTTCAGTGGTAGCGACCCTGTGCTCTCGAGGTTCCCGTCTGCTAGAACTGGACTTATCAGACTGCTCCCGCCTGGGAGCCAAAGCGGTGACCTCAGTGGCTTCCCTGCCCCGGTTAGAACACCTCGCGCTGAGCCGGTGCTATCTGCTGCCTCCACACGTGCTCACGTTAGTATACCTACCTTAAACATCATCATCATCATCATTCTCTTGCCCTTTTCCCATTATTTGGGGTCGGCGCAGCAGATCATCTTCCTCCATTCCTCTCTATCAGCCGACATTTCCATACTAACACCTTTCACTCTCATATCGTTGTTCACACATTCCATCCATCTTTTCTTAGGTCTTCCACTACCATTGTATCCATCCACCTTCATATTTACTACTCGTTTTATACCATCGCTTTCATCCCTCCGCATTACATACCTACCTTAAACCATAAATTGAAATATATATCATACGCGAAAGAAAAAACGACAAGGCCCACTGGTGGCTGAGCCGGGAATCGAACCCGGGTCTTCAGCTTACGCGGCTAACGGCTTTACCACTAGACCACACGCCCGGCGTCCGGGTTCGATTCCCGGCTCGGCCACCAGTGGGCCTGGTCGCTTTTTCTTTCGTGTATGATATCTATTTCAATTTATAATTAATATATAGTAGTGTGACTACTTGAAAAAAGAAATTTGAGTCAAAAAATATTCAATAACATAATTTGATTTGTTTCCTAGTTGTAATAAATATAAAAAAATTTTACCTTCCAATAAAATTATTATTATTTTGCCTGGTATATCCGAGGTCTTTATAGAGAGAGTACGTCGTAGACGTCGCATCGGACCGATAGATGGCGCCATCGTTCGTTGTAAGTCGCTCCGGCGTCACACCGCCGCGATGTTGGTAGTCCCGTTTTCCCCACCTGCAACATAAGGCTCCTCGCGCCCCGTCCCGCCACCAGCCACCCTCATTGTTGAGGAGAAGTGCCGACGGTATATTAAGCCTACCAGGAAGGCATCACTCAGACCTCGGATATACCAGGCAAAATAATAACAATTTTATTGGAAGGTAAAATTTTTATATTATTTGTGCCGTTTGTATATCCGAGGTCTTTATAGAGACCTGTTTATTATCTCCTGGTGGCGAGTCAGCTGGCGCGCAAGCCTTTGGTAGCCCCCTATTGGCATAGCATAGAAGAATAAGTGAATCAGTTGTTGAACCGATTTGACAGATGTATCAGTCGAAATCGCCTTCGATCCGCGAATATCTCGGTGCCAGAAACGCCTAAAGAGATTTTCGTGATGACGCTTTAGTCAGCGAATAGTTTGAGAAATGACATTATTATACATCGCAGCATCATCGCAGATCAAAACAAAAAAAAAAGATGTAGGCGAGGTTGACTTGAACAAGATACAAAAACTTTAGATACACTATTATTATTAACAGAGACGTTATTTTATCAGGTTATAAACCCAATTTCAGACACAAAGTGTGTAAATTAACTGTAAAAGTAGTGTAACTATCTGTACTGTAGCAGGGTAACGTAATTGATACTGCTTTTGTCAACCCTTCGTAAAAATTATCAAAATCAATATTAGCTTTGATATGACTATTTAAAGTCCAACGTCTTATGTCCATATCAAACACAGAAAAAGGTCATCACTCACGCGCCCAAGGGCTATCTGTTACAATACTGGTATTTTCGATCAGACTATTTCGCGTCAAGCGAGCGCGGTTGCAAGCGAGACTCCTGAACTCTGAACTCTTTTTAGTGAGGGCAATTGAGGATACTGATCGCTCGGTAAAACTAGCCTAGAAGATGAAAAGTACGAGCGCTGTCGATTGCTACTACACTGGACGGAGGTATCAGTCGATTTCTTCAAGTCAGTCATTGACTCTTAGGGTAATCCATTACCTAATCCAAAACCCGATGCGACGGATTTCTACTTCGTGCAATGAAGGTCGACAGCGTAGACTGAGAGGTGACGTCCGTGTCGCATCGCTGGTGGTTGCTGAACACGTCGTGGTAGCAGGTCAAGGGATGAATTAAAACACCGCCACACATGCGCGCTTTGAGAGCGTAGGCGGAGCGCAATAATGGCGGTGCACCGCACAAACGCTGGCGTTGCGCCCAGTGGGCGCTAGCGGGAACTAACGAGCGCGGATTGCGAGCGCAACGCGCGCGGGACGCGAGCGGAATGCGCGCGCATTCAGCGCGCTGATAGCGTAGCGTTAGCGAAGCGGAATGCGCTTTATGTGTGGCGGAGGCTTAATACGTACCGTTGTACGGCGTAATGCAGGGCTCTCGCAGACGAAGAGGTACGATGACGGGCGAAGCAGAAGAAGGCGAGGTCACCGAAGGTCACTTACTTGGCTCCCAGGGGGTGCATACTGACCTCGTACGACAGTCTGTTGGAGTCAGCAGTTACTGTCGTAGTTACTCGTAACAGAAGAGATGTAGTCCTGCCATCGTACAGCATAACATAACATACAACCGAACTGTGCATAGCATATAGTGCTATGCGAACCTTAATCCGGCTGCATGTCACTTCAGTCGCCAGCGCCACCGCCTGTAGAAGATTATTTTCCATCGGAAGAGCTTTACTTCGTACAATGTTACGATTATTGAAGGTCTTATCGGGCTGCAGATGCAAGCAAAACAGGAGCGATTGGCCTACAGCTATCGGCAGCTGTACGAGGTAATGCTGGAAACTGCAGCGGTGCAACCTTCCTCTGTAGACTACGAAAGTTGTGAAATTGATGAAATCAGGTTCTACGATCGAATCAAGCACTATTAATTAATGATCAAACGAACTTACCTGTACGTGAAGTTCGATCATAATTATATGAGTAGCTTCATTCGACGCGATTTGTTTACATGTTGTAGCTGGGCTCCACGTCACAGCCTTGCACGGATATTTAAAGTAGGGAGGTTTAAAAATCCCCTACTGGCAACACTCCTCAGTTCCCCGATCCATACCGTGTATCCCGATATTCATATTCGTTAAAAGCTTTTTTTTTTTTTTTTTTTTTGTATGGGGTGGGAATTTATTGGGAGGGTTATTAATAATCGCGTCGAATGAAGCTACTCATATAATTATGATCGAACTTCACGTACAGGTAAGTTCGTTTGATCATTAATTATATTTCCTAGCTTCATTCTTAGCGATTTGTTTACATGTTGTAGATGTTGAGAGAAATAATATTAATACAAAAAAGAAAAAATATTTCAACATTTTAATTCGAAACGAAAAAATAAACTAGGTATCTTATTTATATTTAGCATTATTAAACAATTTTAATTAGTATGTGAAGTACAAGACAGAACTGATTGAGCAAATTGATTTTTTGTGGTCGACTGCAATTTCCCTATTATAGAATTTAGCAAACACGGAGGAGGACGGAGTCCAACCCGCCGTTTTTCGAATCACATCTAAGCTACTTATGCCGAGCGAGTTGGCTCTGGATGTAGCCGCGTGCCGGGTGCTGTGTGCACCGAATATGGTGGTATCTAAACCACTCTTGTTTTAGTGTGTCCTTAATCCAATGGCTTAGTCGCTGGGATGATAATTTCGAGTGAGGTCTTCTGTAACTAATGAATAAATTGTCATGATCACCTGACCGCAGAGACCTGGTTTTGTTAATGTAAGAAATCAAACATCTCGCTGGACATATATTTGGATTTTGATCAAAAAATGGTTGTGTTGAATTTAAGCGGGATGTTTTTATTAGATCTGGTATCCTAATTAAGACCTCTGTATTATCTATAATACTAACATTATTTAATTTAATCAAGGTCAAAGTTTGCACTCTATGTGCGGTTACAAGTGCCAATAATGTTGACAACTTTTTTGATAAATTTTCTAAATCAAGTGAATCATTCGGCCCTTTATTTGATAAATAACGAAGAACAATACCAGGGTCCCAAGTTAAATCATATTTAGGGGCAGTCGGTCTTAGACGAAATACACCTTTCATGAATCTTTTAATTCGCTCGTCTTCTAGATATGCCGGACCTAACAACAAAGAAATCGCAGACTTATGCGAATTTATTGTACCATATTGAGCACCATTTTCATAAATAAATGCTAAAAAATTTATAACATCGGTAACAGACGGCTTCAAATAATATATACAATGATTATTAGAGTAAATTAACCAACTCTTTAAACAACTGTCATATTGCTTGTAAGTATTTTCTGAAAGGGATGACATTATAATTTCTATGGACGTATCGTTCAATAATTTCTGTGATAACGATTTCCGGACAATTTCACGGCAACCAATGTAAGCGTCTTGTTCAAGTTGTGGGACAATCTGAAAGGAGATTTTAACAAGTTAGGATTTGGTTCAAAATGTATGAAACTCGACGTGGCAATTTTTCTCAAAATTGGAAACCAGGGCTGAGTAGGCCAATATGGCACAACCAAAATTCCTACGGCTTTATCTAATATAATTTTCTGTAAGGTTTTTAATATGATGGAAAAAGGTGGAAATGCGTAGAAGAAGGTATTATTCCACGTGATTGTAAATGCGTCTACTGCCCAGGCGTCTGGGTCGTTCTTCCACGACACATACCGGCGGCACTTAGCGTTGCTTCGGCTAGCGAACAAATCTATTGTAGGATAGCCGTAGGTATTTACAATCACTTGAAAAGCATCATCACATAACTCCCATTCTGTATCAGTAAATTTTTTGCGCGAAAGATGGTCTGCCTCTATATTTTCATGAGTATTTATATAAGACGCAAATAATATTATTTTTCTGTCTTCACACCATTGCCAGATGTCGCGACATATGCTATTTAAATGTGGGTATTGAATACTGCCCATGCGATTAATACAAGAAATGGCAGTAACATTATCAATCCTTAGTAACAATTCACAATTTGACACGTGTTTTGCAAATGTCTTTAAACCTAAAAAGGCAGCTATTAATTCTAGGCTATTAATATGCATGTCTTTTTCATTATCTTTCCAAAAACCGTAAACTTCCTGACTATTACAAAATGCTCCAAATCCGCTTAAAGAAGCGTCTGAAAAGATCTCCAATTTAAATTTGTTAAATCTAAAGGGATTGTTGGACCCTACATTGTCAATCCACCAATTAAAATCATCTTTAAATTTACTAGGCAACGAGATTACTTGATTGTAATTTGAATTTTCTAAAAGGCAAAGATATTTATGTCTTTCAAATTGTTTAGTGTACAGCCATCCATATTGGACGGCTGGGCAGGCGGATGTCAGGAGTCCGATAAACGCGGCAAAGTCGCGTAACTTGCATTTTGTAAGTGATTTAAACTTAATTGATTGTTCTAGTATTTTAGCTTTCTTATTCTCTGGGAGACTAAGTGTCATGTTCACTGAATCAAATATAAATCCTAAGAATTTGCATTGCTGTTTTGGTGCCAAACAGCTTTTCTCAACATTAATTATGAACCCGAGATTTTCAAGCATATTTTTAGTAAAAGTTACATTCTCCTGACATTCTAAGTAAGTTCTACCAAAGCAAAGTATATCGTCTAGATAGATAACTGACATGTAACCATTCGATCTCAAGTTTTCTATAACAGGTTTAAGCAGTTTAGTGAAAACATATGGCGCAGTACATAAACCAAAAGGAAGTACATTAAATTTATATAACTTATTGTTATATTTAAACCGAAGAAACCGTTGGTGATGTTCATGTACAGGGATTAAAAAATATGCGTCTTTCAAATCAATAGATGCCATAAAACAATTTTTGGTTATTAGTTTTGACGCTGTCCTATAATCCTCCATTTTAAAATGTTGAGGTTTTATAAATTTATTTAAACATTTTAAATTTAAAATAAACCTTTTGTCGCCATTTGGTTTTGGAACAAGAAATATGCTTGATAAAAATTCGTTATCTACGTGATCACATTCTGAGATAGCCTGCATTTTTAACAATGACCCTATTGCTTTAGAATATTCAGTATGCTCAGTATCTGATTTCGGATAAACACTTGGAGCATCAGGACGAAAAGGTGTACAAGTGAATGGAATTTTATATCCTTGTAACCATGATAAAACTGTCTGATCGTCCGTGATTTGCTCCCACTGTGACAAGTAATATCGAAGCCGGCCGGCGTACGCTACCTCTGCGTCTATCGTCTCCTGCTCCTCCAGGCCGGGCGCTCCGCGGTCCCCCGTCGTTGAGAGCCGTGGCCGTGGCGTGGCTCGCTGCGCTGCGACTGGCGACTCCTCCCGCTGTACGAGTAGTCGGCTTTCGGCCTTATTTTCCGAGGCGTCGTCTTCCAGTTTAAACGATTATTGCCATTGTAACGATCCGTTTTCACGAAGTTATTTATGTGAAATTTGTTGGAACGAAAATTTTTTGCTTGTTTCAGGTCGGCTCCGGACTGTTTTATTGTTTTTGCAGATTTTAATTTCTCGGATACATTATCTCCAAACAAAAACTTGTTGCGCTTGGTTTCGCTAAGTACATCTTTCATATCAGGGTTAATCGCTGAAATGACGAATCCGCGCCTCGTCTTAGTATCCGAACAGTGGCTATCACACAGGAGCCTGCAAGCGTCGCTAATCGGTTTCAAGATCTTGGTGTGTTGTTCTTTAGCAATTATTAACTCGGCCGCTTGATTAAGAGCGGCAATCGCTATGGCGATCTGATTTTGTTTCATCATAATGGCGTTGTCTCGTTTTACCAGATTTTCCGCTAACGCCGTTCTCACTTCCGGATTCAGCAATGGCGCAACTAATAAATCACAGTTTTCAGGAATAAGATAGGATTCAGTTAATTTATCTTTAGTCTCTTTGACTAACCCTTTATCTAGAATCTCTTGCCATCTCGATGCTAAATCTTTATGTGTCGGTTTCCCCATTTTTATTTCTGATTTCGGTGCGTCGCCTAACACTTCTAGAATCTCATCATCGAGATCTGTAGAGTCTTGTGTGTTCACAGGATCAGAAGTCGAAGGCGCATTAGTGACAGTTGGCGGCGCGGGCGCGGGCGCGGGTGGCGGCGGTGGCGCGGGAGTCGATGGCGGTCGAGGCGCGGGAGTGGGCACGGGCGCGGGCGCGGGCGCCGGGCCCCGCGCGACGCGCGGCGGGGATGCGAAGGCACATAAATCACCTCGATCGAGGTTTTCTGACACATCGCTATCTGATCCTAAAACAATTAGTCTGTCTTAATACGCGTTATGCGACATCAGTTCTGTATGTATTTTGTGAAAGAGATAGCCCTGATGGCGTCTCGCATCACACATACAAAGTAGGGATTAATCATTTAAAATATATGACAGAGATAGCCCTGTTGGCGTCTCGCATCATAATTGGACATTTTTGCGTGAAAGAGATGGCCCAGTTGGCGTCTCGCATCACGAGTGAACACTAGCAATTTCAATATGTACAGGCTTGTGTAGCTTACGAGCTACTTACACACTTAACATCATTACAAATTACTTTATACGATATGTATAATATAAAAAATAAAATATCACCATTATGAGGGTATCATAACATATAAAAAGAAAAAAATATTTTTTGAGGGTAGGTTATTGACAAACTCACCTTCATTTTCGTGATCAGAATGAATCATGATTCTTTGTCGCTTGGAATTTCGTAGTAATTGTAATTCCAGTAATTTAATCTTCCTCCTGATGTCGTCATTTTCTTCACACATTTTTCGTTTCGACATGGTTGATAACAACCAGCTAACAGTTTTTAAAATAAAATCGTGTGACGTGCGAAGGCTATGAGCACGGAAGCACAGAATGAATATCGGGATACACGGTATGGATCGGGGAACTGAGGAGTGTTGCCAGTAGGGGATTTTTAAACCTCCCTACTTTAAATATCCGTGCAAGGCTGTGACGTGGAGCCCAGCTACAACATGTAAACAAATCGCTAAGAATGAAGCTAGGAAATATAATTCATTATAGTCGAGCCAGATGATAACTACTGAAGTCCTCCTGAGTTCCTGGCCCCTTTCGCTTTGAGCTGGAATCTCAAGTTCACTAAGGCGAAGCGGGTTTATTTTTCCCAATTTGTTTATTAGAGGCTCGGCGAACAAGTTCATCTCTCGAATCGACAGGGGGCGCCACAAGCCTCCGGGAAATCTTCGTGTACTTGGAACCCCGCGGCCAGATTACCGATCGGTTTTGGTGTCCGCCCGGTAAACAGACGCACGCTCAGGATGCAGGACGCTGGCTCGAATTCAGATCTGGACATTCTGAGAGATTTTTTTTTTTAATTCCGCAAACCTTTACGATGTGTTTGACCTACACAATGAGCGATGTACAGGAACCACAGGGTCGTCTCGCGAGGCGCCTCTCCGATTAGATAGCTCGCGAACATCGTCAGGACACCCTCGCAGCAGTGCGGCTCCTCGTCCGGTTATTGACGTCTTACCTCGTTCGACTATGGGTGGCCAAGCCACGTTAGGACGTAGCATCTTTAGAATTTATCTGTTCTCACTTCGGCGACGGAGGAGTCCTTGGTCAAAATAGAGTGTAAATACTGTCAAAGTATTTCACGGGAACTGGAAAGAGAAGAGTGGATACCATAGTGTACGGGATGTCAGCTGATAGCGGCGCCCGGCGTCACATTGGAGGGTAGTATCAGCCTGGTCAGCAACAGAGTCTGCAACGATACCGTAGCAGACGGAGCCTGGATAGTCGTGGTCGTGGCACCATTGTAGCGGAAGACAGTGTTCGCGGTGAGCGAGACATCAGGCGCGACGGCAGCCGCCGACGTCGGCGTGGCGGCCAGCGACACCAAAGGAGCACATCAGCAATCTTACCAGCTTGTCACTGCAGCAGACGGTGTTACGTTCGGCGGTGAGATTGAGACGGCCGTCGTCAGCTCGAAAGGCGTCTTCGATGCCCCTGTCGCGTCACGCAGTATCGTGCTCGGTGGCCCTCTCGAGGTCGCCGCCGTCAGCGCGGGAGGCACCGGCGCCAGCGTGGCAGTCAGCTACATCGGTGAACAGCATCAACAGAGTTCGCGGCGTCGTCACGGCAAACGCGGCAGGAAAATTAGCGATGCCTTCGCGGCAGCCGCAGTATTGCGCTCGGTGGCGCGATGAAGGTCGCCGCGTCTGCAATCTTACCTCGTGCGATCGAGGCGACATCAAGGCGCCAGCATCAGCGTGGCGGCCGACGACACCGGTGGAAAACTTCAAGTAGCTTGCGGCGTTGTCACGGCAGACGCAGCAGAAGGATTGCGACGCCTGTGCAGCGGTTAACAGTATTACGCTCCGCATCACCACTGAGGCGCCAGCATAAGCGTGGCGGCCAGCAATACTGGTGGACAGCTTCGGCAGGGTCGCGGCGTTGTCACGGCAGATGAACGCTCTACATCACCATCGAGGCGCCAGCATAAGCGTGGCGGCCAGCAATACTGGTGGACAGCTTCAGCAGGATCGCGGCGTTGTCACGGCAGATGAGCGCGCTGCATCACCATCGAGGCGCCAGCATAAGCGTGGCGGCCAGCGATACTGGTGGACAGCTTCAGCGGGATCGCGGCGTTGTCACGGCAGATGAGCGCGCTGCATCACCATCGAGGCGCCAGCATAAGCGTGGCGGCCAGCGATACTGGTGGACAGCTTCAGCAGGATCGCGGCGTTGTCACGGCAGATGAGCGCGCTGCATCACCATCGAGGCGCCAGCATAAGCGTGGCGGCCAGCGATACTGGTGGACAGCGATACTGGTGGACAGCTTCAGCAGGATCGCGGCGTTGTCACGGCAGATGAGCGCGCTGCATCACCATCGAGGCGCCAGCATAAGCGTGGCGGCCAGCGATACTGGTGGACAGCGATACTGGTGGACAGCTTCAGCAGGATCGCGGCGTTGTCACGGCAGATGAGCGCGCTGCATCACCATCGAGGCGCCGGCATAAGCGTGGCGGCCAGCGATACTGGTGGACAGCTTCAGCGGGATCGCGGCGTTGTCACGGCAGACGAACGCTCTGCATCACCATCGAGGCGCCAGCATAAGCGTGGCGGCCAGCGATATTGGTGGACAGCTTCAGCAGGCTCGCGGCGTAGGTGGCCGCGCTGGTAGCCTGTGTATTGACGACTGATCACTAACGGCGCGGCGCTCGCGTCGGGGCAGCAGCAGACATACTTACAGCGTCACACGCGACGCCTATGCGGCGGCCACAATGTTGTTCGGCGGCACCGCAGAGGTCGTTAACGAGGAAGCAACTTCTACGCAACTTCGGCGGCGCCGACGTTGCGGACAACACTGCCGTCAGTGGCGCTATCGCAGCGCTACCAGTAAGTTTCGGCATCGACACGTGTCCTACGCACCGAATCGGAAACCGAACATGTTCTTTCTAAAATAATATGAAGCTGCTCACCCATTTGTCGGAGAAATTCAAACCTCCTTGGAGCGCGGTATTCCTTCCCCGCGCCCTCCGCCGCCGCCGCCGCAGCCCGCAGGTCGCGCAGCCCGCGGTCGCGAAGCACGTGGTCCCCGGAGCACGTGGTCCCCGGCGGAGCAACTTACCTACGTTACCGCTTATATTCTCGCGCGAAACTTTTAATACGCGGATAACACTTCCTACTTTAGTCTCGGAAATGCGAATAGTTTAAAAAAGAAAACTGATTAACGGTAACGATTTTTGCAGCATGGAACTTTCTTACAAAAAAGTGGGTAGAATCATAAAGCACCGCTCGTTCATTTCTATCGTGAGAACCCCGAAAGACGAATAATGATCGCTAGCGAGGCATAATATATCTCATTATTCAAGACGAACGAGCGTAAATTAAAAGGGAAGAAAAAATTGACGGATGAAATTGAAAAATTTCATAATTCCGAAATGTTATAAGCCACTTTTTAAATAAAAACACGAATAACTCTGGTTTGACCAGAAGTAACGAGGAAATAGAAACTAAAAGATTAATTTCGAGACACCATGCTGTAAAAATGTTCGAACGGAATACGCGACAACCGGTCACTTCGGCGTTCGACGAAACAAAGAGGGTGGCTGGTGGCGGGTCGGAGCGCGGGGGGGGGCCTTAGGTTGCAGGTGGGGAAAACGGGACTACCAACATCGCGGCGGTGTGACGCCGGAGCGACTTACAACGAACGATGGCGCCATCTATCGGTCCGATGCGACGTCTACGACGTACTCTCTCTATAAAGACCTCGGATATACAAACGGCACAAATAATAATAAGTTTAATAAAGATTCTGACAGCCTTGCGGTGCAAATGTTACTTTAAACGTCAATTAAATTAGGGTCATAATAATCAAAACGATTGCAAACTTCCTGGACTAACACTGCGCCCGCACTGGCAGACGCAATCGCGCGTTCTTTCCCTTTCCCTCTCGCCGGCTTTACTTGCGCATTCTTTCACACGCGATTGATAGAGCGTCCGTGTAAAGGCGGCTATTCGAGTACATAACCTGACGCGTTTAGCGTCACATGTTTACGTAAATTTTACAATTAAGTATGTTTGTTACAGCAAGCTGAGTAGTATGCCGTCGCTACAGTATCTAGAAGTGTGGGGGATGCTCCAGACAGCCTCGCTCACCGCGCTTCGGGCTGCCTTACCCGCCATACAAGTCAACCAGTTCATGTTCAGGTAACTACGAAATACATAATCCTCCTCCTTGCGTTATCCCGGCATTTGCCACGGCTCATGGGAGCCTGGGGTCCGATTTGACAACTAATCCCAAGATTGGCGTGGGCGCTAGGTTTACAAAGCGACTGCCATCTGAACTTCCAACCCGAAGGGTAAATTATACCTTATTGGAATTAGTCCGGTTTCCTCACGATGTTTTCCTTCGCCGAAAGCGACTGGCAAATATCAAGTGACATTTCGCACATAAATTTCGAAAAACTCATTGGTGCGATCCGGGGTTCGAACCTGCGACCTCCGGAACGAAAGTTGCACGTACTTACCGCTACAAAATACAAAATTCTGATAATAATACGAAAGTCACTATTAGCAGGGGCGGCTCACTCCGCGATTCTATCGCCGCGCTACAAGTACACGGCGGCCGCGAGTTCGCGGCCTACTCAGGGGTGGCGCGCGTTCTCACGGAGCGCACGTTCACATTTGCTATTGTTACTTTACGTCGCGAGTCTTTTTAAAGGTTCATATGCGATGTCCGCGTGTGGAATGGCTAATAATGCTTAGTTGAATACTAGTCGGATAAAAATCAAGACGATAAGATGCTCTAATTGAAACTTGAATTAAATATATCTATTAGATAACGGAAAGTCTAGGTTTTCACCGACTAAAACTATCAATTTTACATTATTTTGACGTTTTTCTTGAAAGCATCCTTAAAAACCGCTGCAGTTTTTTTATACTACGTCGGTGGCAAACAAACATACGGTCCGCCTGATGGAAAGAGGTTACCGTAACCTATGGACGCCTGCAACTCAAAAAGTGTCATATGCGCGTTGCCACCCCATTAGAAACTTGTACACTCCCCTTTGCTGTGTTAAGTATTAAGTACACAGCAAAAAGGAGTGTACAAGTTCAAAGGAGGGTTTGGGTTGCCGACGACTCAAAGGACAATAGACGGAACAAATTAGTTCCGTAAGTCCTCCCGTCGTCTGCGGTCTTCTGTAAGGCGGAGGTACTTCCCCAGTTGGGCTCTGCTCTAGATTTGAGCGAGACGATATCCGCTGTGCTGTGCCCTACCACACAAAGCGGAATATCATTCGCTATGCCCTACCTCCTACAGCAGTACAGTTTCTTATGTTATACTGTTTTTGTCCACAGTGCGATAGCGCGGCCGACCGTTGGTGCCAGAAGAACATCCATATGGGGACTGCGGACTAGAGACTGACTTACATATTAACATAATATATCTTTTACTAACCTCCTAGGGCCCACAGTCCTACATACGGAATCATTTTGTAAGTACTAGCCAATCTTTGCATAGTGAATTTTGAGGTCATAATTAACTCCTTTTACGATGGGACAAAGACCTATATAACTTCGTAGAGACAGATAAAGTCTAAGAAAAAAACGTACCCCAAAACCATACAGAAAAAGGTACGGTGAGCTAGATGGCGATACACCTTTGGGGTACGCTCGGCTAGATGGTGCTAATATTAATATTTGACATTTTAAAACATATCAAGCTAAGAATATGGGCCAAATTGTCAAAACTGAGGTTCAAAATTTTTAAGCCTGTGTCGAGAGATTGCAGTCTATGCACTGTGATTACACATTTTACTTTGACAGTAACTCTCTTTAATACTCGATCCTCTTTGCTATGGGATAAATGTAGCTAGGTTATTTTTTTCTGAATATTTTTTTTAAATTCACTGTTTTCTAAGCCTTAGGAGGTTCAAGTTCTTCCATTCATGAAATAATATAAGTATTTTTGTCGCATTTACGGAAACTACACATATCGTATTCGATAATATATTCACATATCTTTTTTTTAAATGTTACTTCCATGGATCTCGTCTTGTACTACATCTACTATCAAAGACGGATAGTTATATCTTTAAATTATTATTTTTCAAAATTGTTAAAGAAATGCAAATAAAAGCCTAGTTTACCCTTCTGGTTGGAAGGTCAGATACCTATGTTGAAAATAAAGGGCCATATGTACTGTATGATATACACGTCCGAATTGGCAATTCGCAACTCGAGTCGATTCAACTTTTCAGACGTTTTATTATCGTCTCCTGTTGCCAATTTCTTTTCGCACTTGTATCGTAATCCTTAAACTGAAGTAAATTGTTATTGTTGGTAAAATCTGTCATTAATCAATTGTGATGTGAAAAATGTGACGTTCTTAATAAAAGGTACCGCACAATATAAGGACGAAATTTGCTCGTAGTGTTATTTCAACACTGATTTTTAAGCTCAAGCCAAAATGTGGTCCTTTTTCTTAAGAACGCCACTACTTGTCAGATATTTTAACGGTAATCAATTCGTTAGAATTTCGTGGCAATATCGCTTATAGTATTTACTATTTTTAATAAGAAATCAAACATGAACAAGTACAGTGAGTAAGCTGGTATTGTAAATTAATATTTAGGAAAGTATCTAATTATTAAATGTTTTAATAAAGAAATAATTTTGGAATTTATTGTTTTTTTCGCTAAGCCTTTTAGTAAGGGTAAGGGTCATCCTCATAAATTTAACGGCTCAGCCACGACATTGGTCTAAGCGCGATAGCGGTGAGCGGCGGCCATACATTGGAGCGAGACACAGCGATGGGACTTTTCATTCGCACGTATGGCTGCCGCTCACCGCTGTCGCGCTTAGACCAAATGTCGTGGATGGGCCGTAAGTCACAGCGTTAGTGCGTTTTCACATTATCCGATCCGATATCAGTTGTAGGACCTACCTATACATTACAGGCACCATCTTGGATTTTTTTCCATTGAAATCCTTCCGACATCCGATATCGGATCGGATAGTGTGAAAACGGACTAAGGGGGAGGGAATTATTTACCTAAACAGATTTTAATATGCTAGATCACCGGTAATATAAGAGTTTTGATTTGATTGATTCACTGTTACTTCCATTAGACTTATATTGACCGGGATATAGACCGTGATTACCTGTTTTTATTTTCAAATCCGTGATCATCATATTTATGATGCATTGTAACTGCGTCTAAATATCGTGAGTTCAACAAAAATCACAGAGGTAATCACGGTCTACACCTGTCATATATTATGTTCACCTTAAATATTGCCGGTTATAAAAATTACACCTGTATTTTTAGCATTTTAGGTACTGAAAGAAAAAAGAAAAAAAAATAAATAAATAAATAAGCGGATATGATTTGACAATATGCCATATTAAGAGTATTATTAATAACTTTGCTATTCAGTAAAACAATAGTCTTAATTAAAAATCATTTATTCAAAAAATATAATCCATTATTATTAAATGTCATTTACATTTTAATATCAAAATAATTCATTGTTTTATTACATGTCTGTATATTTAAAACCAGCGCTTCGTTAAAAAAATCATTGCTGAGAAGAATCGCCAAAAAACTCAATGACATAAACTTAAATCTAAAAGTAGGATATTATATTATATTATGCGCTAGCGGATCGGTATAAACTAAAATAACCTAACCACAAAATTAAAATTTTGCCAAAACCCTCGACAAAGTGGACCGATTTTCATGAAACATGGCTAAAAACACTCCCGACTAATTCAGCTTTCAAACAAAAAAAAACTAAATCTAAAATCGGTTCATCCGTTCGGGAGGGGTTCCCTCTATGTGGCATAACTTAATTTGTCCGAAACGCTTTTGTCATAACGCATGTGGCATAATCGATTTTTGCCGAATGTTAATGTAGCATAAACATTGTTTGGTATAATTCACGATATTTCGAATATTATTTTGTCCGAAAATATATTGGCCTACTATTATTGAGGCCGAGTGTCATTAGGAAGAAATTGGATGAGCATAAATATTTTTAGCATACATCCCATTATCCGAAACTTATTTCGCATAATTTTTCGTTAAGCAGAAATGCGCTTTTAGGGAAAAATGGTTACACTAGGTTAGAATTGCGAACTCTACAGATACTCACTGTTCCAGAAAATAGGGTTAGGTTAAGTTAGAGCTGCGACTATTACAGAAAAGCACCGCTAGGGAAAAGTGGGTTAGGTTAGGATAGAACTGCGACCACAACAAACACGCACCGCTAGGGAAAATGGATTAGGTTAGGTTAGAACTGCGACCACAACAGAAAAGCACCACTAGGGAAAAGTGGGTTAGGTTAGGTTAGAACTGCGACCACAATAGAAAATTACCGCTAGTAAAAAGTGGAATGTGGAAAGGGGAATGTATTTTATAATGGTAAGATTCGAGCTATACTGATGTTATGCCAAAATTAATTCGACAAAACATTAAATCGGAACACTAAGTTTATGCACATAAAATTTATGCGTAAAATTGATTCGGAGCACCAAATTTATGTACAAAGAATATTCGGACAAATCACAATCTGCCTAAACAGATTATGCTAAACTTGACTATGCCATAGCAGTTTATGCACAAAGCCAATTATGACTAAATCGATTATGCACAATAGAATTATTAATAAAAAAATTATGCCACAACAGGGTGAACCGTTCGGGAGCTATGATGCCACACAAACAGAGAGAGACACAGACAAACACGTCAGACTTATAACACCCGTTTTTGCGTCGGGAGTTGAAAAAATAGGTCTCAAATGAAAGAAAGACAGAAAATTGTGAACTTGCTCTGCAACAAAAGTCCGACCAAAAATATATGTGACTAGACGCGCCATCTTGCGGAATTTCATTAGAACTATTTTCTTCATACTAAACTGAACTGTCACTGCATACATCAGAATAACGACGCCCTCTTGACAATAGTCACATATTTATGGTCAGGATTTCGTTACAAATAAGGCACTCCTTTTTATGTATTATCATAAATTAAATATAACAAGATCATACCATCCCATACATTAAAATGCGACCGCCTACGAACGCGCTTACACTCCACCAAACATAGATGGCGCCACAAAAAAAATGTCTTGTAGCTTACGATCATACTTGTAGATGGCGTTAAGTGTCACTTTTGACATAGATTTACGGCTCGGAATTGACACTTAATGCCAATCTACAAATAATCGGTGGCAACAAGGCATTTTTTGTGGCGCCATCTGTGTGGTGGAGTGTAAGCGCGTTCGTAGGCGGTCGCATTTTAATGTATGGGATGGTATGATCTTGTTATATTTAATTTATGGTATTATACTTTATGCGCATATTATAAATTAATTAGAAAAAAATAAGTAACATGTACACTTACGCTAAACTAAGCTAATGAATTAATTTTATTAATTCCGCAGTTCTCAAAAAGTTTGTACAAACATTAAGGAAAAGTTAAATTTGTTTTTTTATTCCTATTTTGTTACCAAGATTTTTTTGATGAATTGAGATTTTAGTAAGTTTTATTTCGTTATTAAGGTTCTCTATTATAGCTTATATCTCTATTATATATTATATTTTCTTAATTATAAGAATTATCCTGTCTATATCTTATGCAAGTCGACTTATATTACTAAAAGTTGGTAACAAAATAGGATTAATTAAAGTTTGCTGACGTGGCTATGTACACAATTTTTGAGAACTGCTGAATTACAGTATGTTTAAAGCATTCTATGATATATATAAGGTTTTTTTTCTTTTACTTAACTTTCTTTTATAAATATATTACCTACTTTTACATTTATATTATACATATAATAAAAGTAGAATAAAATATAAAGTTAACTATTAATTTAATCCAAAGTAATTAATTTCATTAATAATTTATTGCCAATATAAGGCACTTTTTAGGGTTCCGTAGTCAACTAGGAACCCTTATAGTTTCGCCATGTCTGTCTGTCCGTCCGTCCGTCCGCGGATAATCTCAGTAACCGTAAGCACTAGAAAGCTGAAATTTGGTACCAATATGTATATCAATCACGCCAACAAAGTGCAAAAATAAAAAATGGAAAAAAATGTTTTATTAGGGTACCCCCCCTACATATAAAGTGGGGGCTGATATTTTTTTTCATTCCAACCCCAACGTGTGATATATTGTTGGATAGGTATTTAAAAATGAATAAGGGTTTACTAAGATCGTTTTTTGATAATATTAATATTTTCGGAAATAAGGGATCATCCATAAATTACGTCACACGTTAAGGGGGAGGGAGGGGGTCGGCGAAGTGTGACAATGTGTGACATGGGGGTGGGAGGGGTCCTAAAGTTCGTGACGTCATATTTCAAAATCTATCATAATCTAAGGGTTAAAACACGAACTTTAAACTGTTACTTTATGAAAACCTCATAAGCATATATACAAAATTACAAATACAGGAAGTTCGTTAACCGGATGAAAAGCCGAAAGTAGGCGATAGTCTAGGCCATTTAGAACATTCTTTAGCTATAAATGTCTTGGACAAAATTTGATTCGTCGTTTTTTTTTTAAACTTTTCGGTGAAAACTCCAAAATTTCAGACTAAATCGATAAGCGTACTCTTGTTACTGTATTAAGTTGTTTTGGTTTTATTTTGTATTGTAAAATGTCTATCGTAATACCATAAAATAAATTTGAAATATGTGTCTAAAGAAAAACAAACTACAGTGATTTAAAAATTAAATAACATAAAAAAAATGATTGGAGTGATTACTTGGGTCGATAAATAAACTAAAATTTGTCTAAGCTACCATATAGCTAAAAAATGATCTAAATGGACTAGACTATCACCTATTTTCGGCTTCGCATCCTGTTATAAAAGATACCAATTGTTTTGCAGGGGTTTCAAAGCACGTAGGTTAAGTATATAAATTTGTCACACACACACACCAACAGGTGGAAAATATTAACTGCAAAACATTAAACAATTTAGCTTGATTCATTTTTTTTTACAGTTAAGAGTCAAAATCATTATTTAAACGTTTATTCTACTAGCCATACCCGTGGACATCAAGTTAAGATGACTATGAAATTACTTTGCACTCTTGTAGATAAAATGAAACTTTGTCATATGTTTTTTGAAGTATCAAGAGAGCCTTTACCTGTTGGTGTGGTAAAGAATAATTCAAGCACATAAATGGCAATAAAATTGATTTCTAACCGCTGTTTTTATTCAATAATTGCTACGTGTAAATATGTGACGTCACACTAGGGAGGGGGGAGTCTAACAAATGTGACCAGCTGTGACAAGGAGGGGGGGAGGGGTCAAAAATCATGATTTTTTAGTGTGACGTAATTTATGGATGATCCCTAATCGCTCCTAAAGGAAAAAAAAGTGCGTCCCCCCCCCCTCTAACTTTTGAACCATATGTTTAAAAAAATATGAAAAAAATCACAAAAGTAGAACTTTATAAAGACTTTCTAGGAAAATTGTTTTGAACTTGATAGGTTCAGTAGTTTTTGAGAAAAATACGGAAAACTACGGAACCCTACACTGAGCGTGGCCCGACACGCTCTTGGCCGGTTTTTTATAGTAGATAAGAGTTTTGTACTTTTTTTTACTTTTTACGTACCTTTACGTACTTCTATACGCATATTATATGTATATGAGTGAGAAAAGAGTTAAATATAAACTTACACTAAATCCAAATTAATTACCAATAAACTATGATTAATTGATTAAATATAATATGGTTACCAATCTATAATTTTACACAGATAATCTTTAAAATATAGCATCCTTTTTTACATGTCCGAATCGTTTGTGCATAGCGCTTCTTTAAAAAAATCACTGCTGAGAAGAATCGCCAAAGAACTCAATGAGAACTTATTACCTATTTAAATCTGTCTTATATGCTAGCCGGGTCCACACAGAGCGAGGTAATTTTCTCGCGCGGCAAACGTGCAATGTAGACGTGCCTGTCTAGGTTCACGGCCGAGGCAGGTATTTTTTAAGACACACACGGGTCGAATGCGATGAATTAACATTTTTAACTTTTATACAACGTTTCGGCCAGGTTGCACTAGCTGTGGTCGTGGAAGACTGACGTCCCAGCGAAATGCCAATGGAGATGTAAACATTGTAAACAACACCGAACTACCCGATATTCGTTTTTATAAATGTTCGGGGAAGACAAATAAACGGAGGCAGGTTGTTCGGCCGAGCAAAACGAGCGCTGCCTCGATCGAGGCACGCCTGCATAGCACGTTTGCAGTTACAAAAAATTTATTGAGAAACCCTAAATTATTACTAAGTTACTATATACTCGTAGTTACTATTATTTCAAAAAGAACCGGATGTTATCATTATCAATATCGAGTCACATATTATGAACTTATGGCAACACCGTCACATTTTTATATGGAATAATCTATCGACAATATTTTGACTGTTTTTTTTTATAATAGTAATTCCCAGTGATTACCACCAGGATATGCACGGCTTCGAACAAATCTTTGATCGTTTACCTCTTCAACCAATTCAATGTCATCGTCATCTGAGTCTATGACAATTACGTTTTCAGTCACTACAACATCATTAGTGAGAATATTAGGACTCTCTCTTTTGCTTTCAACATTCTCTGCAGTAGCATTTTCGCTTTCTAAATTCTCTAACGTATGACTTACAACATTTAAGTTATCTTTTACTGTTGCTTTCTGAGTTATTTTGGTTCCTATTTCTACTATATCATTTTCACCTTGTTTAGTATCTATATTCATATTTTGTGTTGTAGATTCGTTTTTTGACATGTTTTCTTTAATATTGTGATCTTGATGTGCTGAGGTTGAAGGTCTATTTTCCTCAGATATTTCTGTGTTTTCTTGCGTGTCCTCTTCAAAAATATTTTGTGATAATATTTCACCTTTTAGCAGTTCTCTTTTAACTATTAAATCCGCATCATTGGAATTTATATGTGTAGCATCGTCTGTTACAGTTTTGTTTACTGAATTGTCTTCGATAATATCTTGACTTTGACTATTCACTTGATTGGTATTCTGCGAAAAGCACTCGTGTTTTAACATCTCTTTTTTAATATTTAAGTCTTTATCAATAGCCGTAAATTGTTCCGCACCTATAGTGTCTAAATGTTCTTGGAAAACTTGTGTACATTCTTGTATTTCGTCAATTGTATTTTGTGAAGATACTTCATCTTTTAACAGCTCTCTTTTAATATTTAAATCTGCAGCATTACAGCTCCCTTGTGTTGCATTATCTGTTGAACTTTTGTTAGCGACATTTTCATCTTTCCCTCTGCTCTCCGAATTTCTTTCTGTAATATCTGATTGTTGTGTACTGTTGTGTTCGTTCGCATTTGTCCTTCTGATATTTAAATTTTCTTCTTCGATATCTATACTGTTATTGGTATTTTGTGACAATAATTCATCTTTCATGACCTCTCTATTAATATTTGAATCTGTATCGATCGTCATTTGTTGCACTGCATTTTCTAATGAACTTAACATCTCTGAATCTTCAACAATATTTTGGCTATGTTGTGACAATGTTTCATGCTTTAACACCATCTGTTTAGTATTTAAATCTTCGTTAGTAATATCTGAAGTAATATCCAATGCCACTGATGGTCCAGAACTCTCATGTTCACGTTCTACTTGGAAAATTATTTGATGTACTTTAAATTCGTATTGTTTTGTAGACTGGTGCAGTGACATATGCGTCACTAAATCTGAAGGTAAAAACCGTCGTATACTAGAACACTTCGTACATTGCACTCCATCGTTTGTTTTTGATTCACAGTCAACAAAGTGCAATTTAAATTGTTTCAAAGTAATGAAGCACAGGCCGCATATACATTTGTAAATGTCAACATATCGTTGCTTCTCTTTATTTTGCGTTACTTGCAATTTAGCTTCTATCAATTTTGAATTGAAGCGTTCATACTTTTTTCATTAAACACAATGGTTTTAAATGGTTGAGCTATTTCGTCGGTATGGTAGATTTTGTGGTGCTCTCGCATTTCTTTGGTCAAAAATGCACGCTGACATATATCGCACGGGAAATACTCTTGTATGCAATTTTGCTGCAAATGCTTCTCAATATCTGAAGGGGGCACAAAAATGTTACATTTAGCACACAAATACAAGGCTGATTGCCATGGTCCGTCCTTTTTAATAGTCATTTTAACACACTGTATTTTATAAACGCTTTGCACCTGCATTTTTTCCGCGTCACTCAATAATATTTGATCATTATCGAACACTGCTTGCCAATTCGAAAACAGCCAATGATATGAGAATTTAACCTTGGTATGTATCAAATATTTGTCATGTGAGATTTCATGTCTTTCAAAGCAAGATGAATCATATTGAATTTGACAAATATCACAGTAAGTAACTGGATCTTCAATTTGGTTATAATGATTTTGACTATGGCGTATTGTGTCGTCATAAGTGTCTGTTGCATAAGAGCATTCTGAGCATACGAAAATATATAATTTTCTTTGTCTTTCTATACTCCTTACATTACTAATTTGTATATTTTCTAAGCAATTGCTTATATCAGTTGAAACTAAAGATTGTTCGTCAATGTTAACTTCTGGTTGATTATTATGATTGTCAGTGTCTTTGCCAGCTTTTACTTTATCGGCACATGAAGCAGTTTGATCATCACGAGTATTGTACTCTTCAAGAAGACAGTCAATCATTTCTATCTCATGACGGTCATTGTCGTGGAGTCGCAAGTCACTTATGTCATTTTCATTATTAACTATGTTCATGTCAACTCTTTCGTTGCCACTTTTTTCGACGATAGCAGCAGTATGATTAGTTGTATCGTTTGTTTCTTTATTTGGGTCTTGGTCATTTTCGTGTATATTTTGCACTGAAATCTCATTATTTTCGTCAAACAGAGTCGATATGCGTTCTTTCCTCTTTTTAAGGGTGTTTTCAGACACTTTTATAAGTTCATCATCACTAGGTATTTCGACTGTTAAGGGTGACGTAATTTCACCATCTTCTTCATCGGTATCAGTTGAGTCATTTGGAAGCTTTGATAATCGTTGTTTCTTTTTATTAATTCTGCGAATTGATAAATTTGCTGTTTCATTGTTACGAACTGGTGGAACTTCTTCGTCAGTACTTAAATTACTGTCATCATTACTTTGCTCAATATCTGTTTCTCCATTATCGCTATTATCATCAATTTCATAGTCAGGATCTTGGCTTTCATGGGTACCTGTATCTTGACTATGACAATATTCATTTTCATCTGAACTATTTGAACTTTCTTCCGTACTGACTATCGAGTCACTAGAACACTCTTCACTTTCAGAGTTTTCGGTAACAGTTGCACGCGAATTTCTACGTGCAGTACGAAAACGCTTCGAGGAGCGCTTTTTTCTCCTTCTATCAGAGTAATCAGATGCGTTTGTAATTTCATCTTCACTAGTTATTTTTGTATGTTTTGTACGTCGTTTACTTTTACGTGATTCTTTTGCAGACTTTTCATCAAAACAATCTGAATTACTAACTGTACTCCAGTCACTATCGCTAGTGCTTTCATTTTTGCTACGTATGCACCTTTCTCTGCCATTACCACGTCTTGTATGAATTTTCTGTTCATTTTCGTGGTCTCTATTAGTGGACGATGACGAAGTATTCTTTTCTAACAATCTTTTGCTTTCTGCCTTTGATGTCGATGTGTTGCCTACTGATTCAACATTTTTAATTTTTTTGTATAGTGGCCTACCAACCATATCTGGATGTTGATTAAACCTATGTTTTCGTGCAGCGTAATCAGAATAGAACTTTTGATGGCACAACTCACATGCGTAAGTGATAGTTGAACGTTTGTCTCTACGGTGGGTATTATCTGCAGATGTGTCTTTACTTGCATGAAATTTCTTTGTTTTATTTCTATCCTTTTTCTCATCGTCCTCTTCGTCACTAAATTCACTTGTTTTATTTGAATTATCGCCGGAAGATAAACTTTCATCGCTGTAACTACTTTCTTCGTCTTCATTATAACTCATATCACTATCGGTACTTGGCTTCCTTTTCTTTGTAGATTGTGTGGTTTTTTGGTTGTTTATAGTCGTGGAGCTCATGGTTTCTGATTCACCACCAACACTTTCAGAGTTAGTGTTAGCATTATCAACATTCTTTGTAACTAATTCTTTCCTGTTGTCAATTTGTTCACTGTTAATTTTCATTTCAATTCTAATCTTTTTAATAATATGACGGTTTTTCAATTCAGGATGTAACTGAGTTCTGTGCCTGACTGCGGCATGATTAGTAGCGAGTGTTTCATTACAAACAGAGCAACGATATTTATATTTTAGTTCTGAACTGTTGATTTGTCCAGTCTTCCCATTGTTACGTGTTTCTTCATTTGTAACTTTACTCTGGTCTTTGTCATTTTTTTTAACCAGATTATTTCTATGTATATCAGATCTGCAACGAGCGATATGTCTGTTATAGCTCTTCTTATTTAAAAGGTAGTTGCAAAATGGGCATTGTTGTTTGATATAAGTTTCGGGTATTTGTGAAAGTCTTAGGTTGTATTTATTTTTCAAGTGGCGTAGAAACTTAGATGGATGTGTATAGGTGCTGGTACACATTGGACATATATATTTAATTGCTATAGTAGAGCCATTTATGAATTTATTCAAGCTGAAATGTTCGTTTGGCGCAAAATTTTGTAACGATTTATCTTTCTCTTGTACAATAGAATGGTTTTTTTCTTCCTCTGATGCATTTTTATTCGACTGTAGACTTTCCACCATTGGTTCTATAATACTTTCAATTTGTTTATGAACTTCATTACAGATTTGTGCCGCGGCACTGGTTGATTTATTGCAAACATTTTCAATACGTCCGTCATTTCCTTCTACTTCTACACTTGATACATTTTGACTAGTCGAGTCTATTGAAATTTCGTTGGCAACTGAATTAGTGTTGTCATCAGTCTTTGCGCTAGATTGATCACTTTTAGCTAATATTATATCGTTGCTTTGACTCTGGTGGTGTAAAAACGTTATTCGTGTATTTGTACTAGGAATATTCAAATCTGTTTCTGTGACTGCTTCGATTTGTGCATTTTCAGCTGTTTTATGACCATTATTTTCGGGACGTAAATCACGGTTACATTCTGCATCACTAGTATGCTTAACCTCTACAGGATTGACAATATTAGGACTGTCATCTTTTTGAGAATAACTAGTTTTATTGATTTCGTGACTACTGTCTATATTTGGAGTTACATTCCTTGTGTCTGGCCGTTCAACTGTTGTGTTGCTATTTCTTTGCAATGGCTGATTCCGCTCTTTGTTATTTTCAATAGTACTGTTATCACTTTGTTGACAAGTTGTTATATCTGAAGAATCATGGTTTGTCTTCAGATTTTCTTCACTTTGAGTATTTTTATTTTCTGTTGCAGTTTTCATACGTTTATTAATAATGAATTGTTCGTCAATTTCATTTGTCCGCTTGTTACTTATTTTTAGTTCATTTGCAAATGAAATATTATTCATACAACTTTTTGTAATTTTAGCGGGATCAGACGCGTTTATGGGAGGAGCCTCGTTGGTAATATTGTGTTCATTTAAAGCATTATGATTTTGTATTTCCCGATCTATCTGAGTTAAAGAAATATTTTCGGTATTTGTATCTTTGTCAGCAGCCGCACCGAAACTTCTGTCTTCTACTACAGACCTAGTGACTGAATCCTTAACGTTACTATCTTCAGATATCGTTTTGGAATTCCTGCTGGTTTCCTGTGTTAAAGTTTTATCACTTTGCTCTACTACTTGTTTTGCGCTATCGTTGTCTACGTCTTCTCTTTTGTTACCAATGTGACCTTTTTTATTAGCGATCTTAACCAGATAAGCAGTATGTATTTCTCTAACGCCGCGACAGAGACCGCATTGTTGAGAACTGTCGATGCTAAGTGCGTCTGCTCCAGATTTTGTATTATCAAGTAAACTTGACGAGTAATTAGACAAACAGCCACATTCAGGACAAGCATACTGCACATGGCTTTGAAATTTTCCATTTCTAGCGTTAATGACTAAAGTCTTGATAATATTTTTTAGTGTTTTTCCAGATTCTGGATACCTGTGATTGATGAGGTTTTCCAAAATGACTTTTAAAAAGAGGATTTGGAATTGCAACACTCGTTTATTTTCAGCACCAACACGGAGACTCTCATTTGCTGGTGTTTTATCTTTCTGATCTGTTCCTTGATCGCTGTGTGATTCAATTGTAGTTGATGCATTGGTTACTTTACGAGTTTCTTCTTCTTTGTCTTCTCTGTTGAGTGTTTTAATTGTTCTTTGTTCTTCATATAGTGTGTTTAATTCTTGGGTAACACATGCGTTATTCACTATTTGTTTGGAAGTTTCCAGTTCACTTTGTACTTGTACCGGACCTTGCACCTCGTTTGTTGTACTCACTATGTCTTTATTTAGTATTTTGAGACTTTCATTTGCATTTAATACTTCATTTGTTGTTTCTTGATCTTTAAAGGTTTCTAGTTCAATGTTTACTTTATTTGGTGTTTCGATGGTTTGGCTTGTGTCTTGATCTTTATGAATTTTACTTACGGTTGGATTATGAACTTGATTTGTTGACTTTTGCTTCACTTGAATTTCATTTGTAGTGATAACATCTTGGATTGTGCTGGTTTTGTGAATATCAGAATATTGCTGATTCTGTACTTTGCTTGCCGCATCGCTATCGTTTGCATGTACACGATCTTTACTCGTATTAAGTGTATCTTCTATTTTGTTTACATCTCGATTTTCTTGCATTTTGCTGCCTTGCTCTACACGTGGATTACAATTTTTTGCGTTCCTGGCGTCTTGCTTGCCAAGTTCCTTATTTGAAGTTTGTACATTTATATGTGCTTCATTTATTACATGCTCATCTTCTATTTTTCTAGAATCTTGTATCCCAGGCAATACATGTTCTTTTAGCTTACTCTCTTCGCGTACGCTGTTTACGATTGATTTATTTACAGTATTTTCATTACATCTTGCTGGGTTATTTGTAAGATTCATTATTTCTTCGTGCGACACATGCTCCCCATGGGACTCACTTATTTCCGCAATCTCTTGAGATTTTTTGTTGGTCACCTGTTCATGTTGTTTAATTAAGCATTCTGGCTCCACATTCATTTTAATTCGCTTGGAATCCATTTTTGTTTCGTTATTACTGAATCGCTTATTTGCTTTTACGTTTGACACGGTATTTTTTTCTGCGTCTTGTTGGAAAAGTTTACCTACGATAGTAGTATCAGAAGTATCAGTATTTGACATGTTGTTTGCCACGGTTACTACAGATGTTCGATTATCTTCACCTTGCGTAGCACATGTACCGGTATTAGTGCCTGAACTAGGACTATTGGTAATATTACGGATATTACTTTCTGATGGAGACAATCTACAAGATATTCTCAAACCATCTTTATCAATTTGTTTGTTATCATTATTCGACACATTTCCATGTTCTCTTTCTACGTTTTCTTTTCCATTGCTCGAATTATATTCTACATTGTCTTCAAAATTTGTCGTTGCTCTTCGTGCGTTAATCATAGAAGGTTTCAAGACTTTAAGTCTGGCAGGTTCATTTTCTTGCATTTTTTGAGTTTCAAAAACGATGGTAGTAGCTGTGCGAGCATTAAACGCCGAAGGCTTGAGCACTTTTAATTTTGTTACACGTGATGAAACCTCGCCATTTGTTTCTTGGTTTTGAGGATTTTCACTTCTTAGTGTTTCATCAATGTCTTCATCCGAATCAAGACATATGATATCATTATCAGATTTCGGTGTATTTTTGTTTAATGCTTGAGAATCTGGTGCGTACTTAGGCAGATTTTCGCGCAAGTTGTCACTTTGTTGAATATCAGAAGCATTATTTAGTGTTTTAGCACCAAAAGGTTTACCAATGCTTGAAAAATATCTTGTCAGAAGCCAGTTCTTACCAACAGAATTATTCTTTGGTACATCAAAGTGTTTGTTATTACTTACATTACTTGGTGTGGTATTTTCATTATTGCTTTGGTCTGGTTTCTTGCCTCTTTCTTGTAATTCGCTCAATCTACGCCTTTTGAGCTCGACTTTCTGTGGCTTACTGATAAAGTCCCTCAGTAGAACCGTACGGTCGGAGTCAGTATCATCTTCTTCCATTATTCTGAAACAAACACGGTACACGAAATGAGGACAAAGTTTACAAATTATGAATGACACTATAGCGTCTATAGCCTGGCAAATTATTGATGAATGTTATTTGATATTTGCCAGTCGATTTCCGGTGAAGGAAAACATCGTGAGGAATTCGGACTAATTCCAATAAAACCTCGCATTCGTAAAATTAGTGCCTATGCCAAATCTTGGGATTAGTTGTCAAAGCGGACCCCAGGCTCCCATGAGCCGCGGCGAATGCCGGAATAACGCAAGGATGATGACTATACCCTGGCAAAGAGTAGAAATTAATAGGGGCGCCACCGTCTAAGTAAAACACTTTGCACGAGGCAACTATTGACTCACTTTTGTATGAAAACGGTAAGTGTTACTAAAAATGTTACTATGATAATTAGAGATGGGCCGAATATTCGGTAAATATTCGGTATTCGGCGTATTCAGCAAGTTTTTCAATGTTCGTATTCGGCCGAATAATTCGGTTGCTTTGCCGAATATTTACCGAATAAACAAATTAAAAAAATAATGAAGATCTTACGTATTCCTTTGGATAATAAGCTCCTATTTTAGTAGCTTTCTAAGGAACTGCGTCAAAATACAAATACAAAGTTGAAAAAACCGTAGTTTAAGAGTTGAGAGTTGTTTTAACTAAGTTTTAGTTAAATTCACTAAATCGTAATAACATATGTAGTTCTAGTAACATATGTAACCATTATCAATCATTTAATAGTTTTTTATTAACATCCGCTTTCTAAATATGGCGTAACCGAATATTCGGCCGAATGTTCGGTTCGGTAAGAGCTGAACCGAATGTTCGGCCGAATATTCGTATTCGGCAAAGTCCATATTCGGCCCATCTCTAATGATAATCAATGCTGAATATGAATATTCGGCCGAACATTCGGTTCAGCTCTTACCGAACCGAACATTCGGCCGAATATTCGGTTACGCCATATTTAGAAAGCGGATGTTAATAAAAAACTATTAAATTATTGATAATGGTTACATATGTTACTAGAACTACATAATTATGTTATTACGATTTAGTGAATTTAACTAAAACTTAGTTAAAACAACTCTCAACTCTTAAACTACGGTTTTTTCAACTTTGTATTTGTATTTTGACGCATAGGCAATTATCTCTTTCTAGTAGTTCCTTAGAAAGCTACTAAAATAGGAGCTTATTATCCAAAGGAATACGTAAGATCTTCATTATTTTTTTTAATTTGTTTATTCGGTAAATATTCGGCAAAGCAACCGAATTATTCGGCCGAATACGAACATTGAAAAACTTGCCGAATATGCCGAATACCGAATATTTACCGAATATTCGGCCCATCTCTAATCCATACTATTCCATAATTTCCATATTTAATACTATAAATGGGAAAGTGTCTGTCTGTTAGTTTGTCCGTCCTTCACTACACAACAGAGCGACGAATTGACGTGACTTTTTAAATGGAGATAGTTGAAAGGATGGAGAGTGACTTAGGCTACTTTTTGTCTCTTTCTAACGCGAGCGAAGCCGCGGGCAAAAGCTAGTGATGATATAAAGTCAGTGAAAAGTGACAAAGAGTTTACTAGGAAATCATTCTCAATCGCAGAGGCTTACTATACTGTAGACGAGTTTGTTCCTGGGGCCCGTTTCTCGAAAGGTACAAGTCTTGTATTACAAGTGCGCGAACTGTCAAATCGTATGGGTTGTCATGGAAACACACTTGTAATACAAGGCTTGTACCTTTCGAGAAATGGGCCCCAGGGGTGAGAGTGAACAAATTGTATGCTCTAATAGGGTTAGGTTCTAAATTAAATTTTATTATGTTAAGTATGAATTTGTAATGATTGTAAATGTAACTGTTAAAAATGTGTAAGCTTTTACCTTGTAATTATTTTTAGCATTTAATTAATTGTGTTAGTTATTAATTATATTCGGTAAATATTCGGTATTCGGCATATTCGGCAAGTTTTCCAATGTTCGTATTCGGCCGAATAGTTCGGTTACATTGCCGAACATTTACCGAATAAACAACGTAAATAAAGAGTAAGTTGTTTCGTAATTCATTGGATAATGACTTCCTACATACTCGTATTTCAGCATTCTAAAGAACTACCAAAGGGATTTAAAGCTGCGTTAAAATATAAATACAATAATTTTGTAAAAAAGTAAAAATAACATAGCTTGAGAAACAAAAACCAAAATTTCCTTATGCACTAAATCGTAGGAACATTAAGAGTCTGAGTAAGATACATGTACCCATAACCAATCGTTGAAAAGTTTTTAAATAGATTTAATCGTGCATATTTTTAATCGTGGCTTAGAAGCCACGATTAAAAATATGGCGGAACCGAATATTCGGCCGAATGTTCGGTTCGGTAACAGCTGAACCGAATGTTCGGCCGAATATTCGTATTCGGCAAAGTCCGTATTCGGCCCATCTCTAAATTGTGTAAATATTGTTTATAACATTGATCTGTAAAATATTTTTACCAATAAATAAATAAATCAATCAATCAAATTTAAATAGATATCATACACGAAAGAAAAAACGACAAGGCCCACTGGTGGCCGAGCCGGGAATCGAACCCGGGTCTTCAGCTTACGCGGCTAACGTCTTCACCACTAGACCACTCGCCTGCATCAGTCAAATCAAAACGATTAGTTTGTGACTGAGAGCACAGTATAATAAAGAGTACTATCGTATCATACTATGCTGAGAGTCACAAGTATTACTTCTATGTTATTTCAAATCTATTTTTTAATAACATGTCAATGTCAAACAAGCATACGGTCTGTTTGATGGTAAGCAGTACACAGTAGCCTATAGACGCTCGCAAAATGTATTTTATTAAACACAAAAAGAATGTCCTCAGAAGGAAACAACCAATTTGATACTTAGGCCACCGTAGAACCTTGTCACAGTACATTTCAAAGTTACTTTTATGGCTACTCGTAAAGTATGGTTTCAATAACACAGTATTCTAGAGGCCTAGGATTCAAATTACACACAGAGCACACACGGAGGTAAAAACATAGAGGAATAAGTAAAAGAGTTGTAACTCCATACACCATAAATGCAAGTTATTTGTAGGGACATCTAGCGTCAATCAATATAGCGTCAAATAGCTTAAATTATCAGTACCACTACTCGACACTAGGTGCCAACAGTGTTGCGTCTGCCAAAAATGTAATATTAAAACAGTTTACAACTTATATTATAAGCAGAAGGCATTGAAAACAGAGTACTGATTAATACTATTGTAATATAAGCTAAAAATTTTTGAGCATTAGACTTTTTGTTTGTCTGACATATCTGGACAAGTGGCAGACATGGTAAAAAAGGCACAAGTCCGACGGACTTGTAACCTTTTTCACCGAGTCAATTTGTGTTCTGTTTCTGCTCTTAGTCACTGGACCCCTGTCTATTATGCTAACAATTGCTAATGGCTTATATTACAGTACAGTCTCAATAATATGGCAATGTCGCTGACACAAAGGTGTTGGATTAGTGGAAATTAGAACCATTCTCCATATATGTCAGTGTGTTTAGTAAATCATTCCAGTTTGCTACTTACCATAAACACGAGATTTGCCTGTATATTTGTATGAATAAACTGACAAAGTGGCTTTATAGCAATAGACAAAGTGAGACGTTTTACTAAATACACTCACATATTTTCATATTTTTATGTATGATGTATAAAAAATACTTACGCGCTTAAGCGCTGGTGGCCTAGCGGTAAGAGCGTGCGACTTTCGATCCGGAGGTCGCGGGTTCGAACCCCGGCTCGTACCAATGAGTTTTTCGGAACATATGTGCGAAATGTCATTTGATATTTGCCAGTCGCTTTTCGGTGAAGGAAAACATCGTGAGGAAACCGGACTAATTCCAATAAGGCCTAGATACCCTTCGGGTTGGAAGGTCAGATGGCAGTCGCTTTCGTAAAACTAGTGCCTACGCCAAATCTTGGAATTTGTTGTCAGAGCGGACCCCAGGCTCCCATGAGCCGTGGCAAATGCCGGGATAACGCAAGGAGGATGATGATGATGATGTATAAAAAATACTGTACTAAAATAATGAGTTTAAAGAAAATTCAACAATTATATGAATTATGGATTATATGAATTGTGGGATGTGGGTCAAATTGTGGCGTAGGCGAGAGGCTGGCAACCTGTCACTGCAATGTCACAGTTTCGTTTTTTGTCAACCCCTTATTTGCCAAGAGTGGCACTGAAACTTGAGTAGTTTCATGTGCTCTGCCTACCCCTTCAAGGGATACAGGCGTGATTGTATGTATGTGTGTATATGAATTTTAGCCACTTTTAAAGTGAAGGCACACTGATAATTTCTACATAGGCGGCCAACTTAGACATGAAATTCACTTGCATCTCCGTTTTAATGCCGGATTACTGGACATTTCAGACCATCAAATTATCAAGACTTTACTGTATTATCAACTAGCGACCCGCCCCGGCTTCACACGGGTACTATACCTACTGGACATTTCAGACCATCAAATTATCAAGACTTTACTGTATTATCAACTAGCGACCCGCCCCGGCTTCACACGGGTACTATACCTACATGTCAACTGCAACTGCAGTGGAGACCCGCTTCACGGGAATCAGCATGCATATATGGCTGGGAAGTCAACGGAGACGGCCCTTCACAACCTAGCTGTGAGGGTAGAAAGGGCACTAGAATCGAAACAGTACGCTCTAGGCTGCTTCTTCGACGTGGAGGGGGCCTTTGACAGGGCTACCTTCCAAGCCGTTGAAGAGAGTCTGGAGAGAGAAGGCATCCGACCGACATTAGCGCAGTGGATAGGCAGTATGCTTAGGTGCAAGTCTATAACGGCGGAGTTGGGAGGAATAACAAAGACGATTAGTCCCAGGAGGGGGTTCCCGCAGGGAGGCTGCTTGTCACCCTTGATGTGGTGTCTACTTCTGGACTCTATGGTAAGAGAACTCAACAGGGGAGGCTTGTACATGCAGGCCTACTCTGATGACGGAGTACTACTGGTGAGAGGTATGGTCCTCAGTGTCATGAGGAACATAATGGTAAGAGGTCTCAGACAGGTACTGGGATGGTGCAGAGGGAGAGGACTGGATCTCAATCCGTCGAAAACTAAGCTGGTGTTATTCACTAATAAGAGGAAAAAGAGCTGGAACCCATAAAAATAGAGGGCGTAGAACTAGAAATGGTAGACGAGTTCAAATATCTGGGCATTACTCTTGACAGTTCACTCAGATACAAGACTCATATCAGAGAGCAGACGGCTAAGGCCATAAGAACGCTGTACCAATGTAAAAGGGCAGTAGGGAAGAACTGGGGACTAAAGCCGAGTATGATCCACTGGATTTACAAAGCCATTATCACACCCAGGGTGCTATATGGGGCGGTGATCTGGTGGCACAGGACCCATATTTATTATTATTTATTATTATTTGCTAATGCACAGGCAGCTTAAAGCTGATACGTGCACGTCAATGTCCTGATGCACTTGTGTTTTGTCCATTCAATAAATATTTGTCGAGTCTGTTTTTAAAAGAGTTCACTGTAGGTGCACTGATTACGGTTTCGGGCAAACTGTTCCACACTCTCACTACGCGGTTAGATAAGAAGTGACGTCTAGGGTTGCTACTACTCTGTGTCCGTGTCAACTTCAGGGAATGTCCTCTCAATCTGTCACACACACTCCGAGTGAAAATGTCACTTAATGAAGGTACATTATAGTGTCCTGTGAGTATTTTGTACGTTTCTATTAAGTCGCCGCGTTGTCTTCGTTGCTCCAAGGTTGTCAGACCCAATTCTTTTAACCTGTCTTCATAAGGTTGGTTGCGAAGAGATGGTACCAGTTTTGTTGCCCTTCTTTGGATTTTTTCAATCAGACTAATATCTTTTCGAAAATATGGATTCCAAATTTGGAACGCATATTCCAGCAATGGTCTTACGTACGTCTTGTAGATTCTAATAAAGAGCTTCTTGTCCATATAGCGAAAGGCTTTTCTAATCATGTATAACATAGAGTTGGCCTTTTTGGTAAGCTGTAATATGTGTTCTTCCCATTTTAAGTTATTAGTTATAATGACACCAAGATCTCGCTGAGAAGTAACTCTCTCCAAACTTTTAGAGTCAATACAATATGTATGCTCAGGGTTGTTTTTACCTATGTGGAGTACAGTGCACTTTTCCGCATTGAGAGTTATTAGCCAATCTTTAGTCCATTGTACAATACGGTCTAAGTCCTGCTGTATGATGTTGTGGCTGATAAGCGGGTTTCCCATGATCTTTGTATCATCAGCAAACAAAAACAAATCTGACTCTACAACTTGTCTGAGATCTGTCAAGAAAATCCCAAACAGCATTGGTCCAAGCACTGAACCTTGCGGAACCCCACTGTGGACGTCATGCGGGTCCGAGAGGTGCTCTCCAACTCGTACCCGAAACTTCCTGCCCGTCAAAAAGTCTTTTATCCAGTTGAGCAATATTGCAATATATAGCAATATTGGAGAATATCGGAAGAATCTGACAAAAGTACAAAGACTAGCCTGCCTCATGATGACGGGGGCTATGAGAACCACCCCGACACATGCTATGGAGGTGCTGTTAGGCTTAAAGCCCCTCTGGATTGAGGCAGAGAAGAGAGCCATGGAACAGTGGTACAGAATAAAAGCATGCAAGGAATGGAGAGGAAGTTGCGTGGACAAGAGACACGCACTGATACAAAGAGAGGCACTATCGAAGCTAGAAATGCTGATGGTCAATAATGACCTCATAAAGAGGGAGGAGATTTTCGATAAGAAGTATAGGGTACATATAGGAGAAAGAGACAACTGGAAGGTAGAGGTCGTGCACCCAACGACTATATGCTTCACAGATGGCTCTAGGAGAAGCTCTACAAAGCTAGCAGGGGCGGGAATAGTAATCCCGAAACTAGGAGAAAAGGTGTCGATACCACTAGGGAGATACACTAGCGTGTTCCAAGCAGAGGTATGTGCCATAGCGCGCTGTGCACGTATATTAAAAGAAAGCGATAAACAAGATGGAGCCGTGGTCATATACACCGACAGTCAAGCGGCACTAAAGGCTCTGAAGAGAATATCGGTGACCTCGTCCCTGGTGAGAGAATGCAGGGAAGAGCTCAACTCGATAGGCAAGCATAGAAGTGTAACGGTTGCGTGGGTACCGGGACACCAGGGAGTCACAGGTAATGAGAAAGCGGACGAGCTGGCAAGGGCGGGGGCGGAGACGGAATTCCTGGGTCCGGAACCGGCTCTGCCTATGTCAGCTGACGTCACGAAAGGAGTCATTGAGAGGATAAAAGAGATGGAAGCACAAAGAGCCTGGGAAAGAGAGACCAGTTGCAGACAAACGAAGATGATGATAGAAGGTAGAGACCAAAGGAGAGCTAGGTATCTTCTGAAACTAGGTAAGAACAGTCTAAGAATGTTGACCGGTATCATAACGGGACACAACACTCTTAACAGACATATGAAGATAATAGGTATCAGTAGTGACGAATCCTGTCCACACTGTGGTAAGGAGGAGACTAGTTTGCACCTACTAGCAGAATGTATCATGTATGCGGCACCGCGACATGAAACATTCGGTAGAGACAATTTGGGAGAAGATGAACTCAAGGATGTCAAACTTAAAGATGTCCTTCTGTTCTGCAGGAAAACAAGAAGATTTGAGGAGAGAAGTGTGGGAGAGCAGCCGGGACAGTAACCTGCAGCTCCAACTCCAGGGAATTGGGCTGAATGAACGCACCAGCGATCGACAGCCCGCCTGTATCTGGCCAGGCGTCCCTACACTACATCTACATCTACATCTACATACCTACATGTAAACCTTCCTCTATAATCACTCTATCTATTAAAAAAAACCGCATCAAAATCCGTTGCGTAGTTTTAAAGATTTAAGCATACATAGGGACATAGGGACAGAGAAAGCGACTTTGTTTTATACTATGTAGTGATTTTAATAATTGCCAGGGTGTTGAGATAATGGTTATCAATGTGTCAATCACAGTTTCTATACTTTTTTAACTGTACCTATGTTATGTTTGTTTATAAATGTAAATGATAAGAATAGCTCGGAAAGGGTGAGTTATTTCCCTCATTATGGCGTCAGACATATTCAATTACAAGGAAAATGTCATATTATAAAATAGCCTGTCTAACCCCTGATGATGAAGCAATAAGAAATAAATTAATTCAAAAATCTAATTTTATAAATTCTTACTGTAAGAAAAACTTTAAAAAAATCATAATCAAGTCAATATAATCATCATATAATGTTCATAGTAATATACCATGCAAAATTTGACTTTTTCTCTATTAAATTTATAATTTCACATGACTGCCCAATTATACCTTAACCCTTTAACGGGCAAGACTCAAAAAAATCGTGAGTTCAAACCTCATCGCCATCCTGTAGTACTAAAAATTCTGTACAAGAAAAAATACAAAAAGATAGTCATACAGGGTGGTCTTTTTTGAGACCGTGCCCTATAAAGGGTTAAAAATAAGTGTTTTATAATATCCAAAATATACTTCAACAAGTTTAATGTTATCTTGTACCTACTAACATACTTGTACGTTTCCCGCGTTATTGCTCCGCCATTTTTAATAGGTCTGTCTTTCTTATCATTCTTTTTAATACCTAAAATTTGTGACAACTGGTTAAAATGAGTTATTGACATGATCTCATGTCTTCTATGAGTGTTTTAATATATATACTGTTTAAAGTAATATAATCATTGCCAAAATATCACCTGTACGTTTTTGATCCTATGTTTAAAATGTCCTTGTGCAAATACTTTCGCAATGCTACGGCAATAAAGTAAATTTCGCATAAGATCGCGATAGTTTAAATATATATTACGAGTAAGAACATCCTTTTCTTAATTACTATTTTATTATTACAAAAACATAAAGTACAAACCTTTAAGACAGCCTTTGGTAGCACTCTGAATAACACTTCACTTTTGACATAGTTATTTTCACGAACTTTATGGGAATCGGAACTTTGTTGTAGAATTGATATTTATATTCATAAAATACGTAAATAACTAATTAGATGAGCCGTAACGACGTCCAAGCTCTATACACTTCTTATTTTAATTAGCTTTGTCTATCACTACTATAATTAAAATACCTTGGCTTTCCTATCCTCACCCATCTTATGGAGATTAGAAATATAAGGAGCGAAAGCTTTAAGTATCAGAAGTGCACATATAAAAGAAAAGATAGGTGGCGCTGCAATAGCAGGTAAATAAGGGTTTGACAATCTCTTAGCCTTCTCGGTAGTGACCCCGCCTACGGAGCAAGAGGTCCCGGGTTCAAATCCTGATGAGATCTTTTTTATTTTTTCTACTAATATTTTTCTTGAATTCTTTTATTTTTTTAATGTCCAAAAATATTTTGTTTTGTTACAACTTTTCGAAATTTCATTCGTAAGACTTACATTAACATTACCTAAGTATCCTAAGATGGGGCAAACAATGTAAAAGGGCTTAAATTAACATTTGTTTGAATAAAACAATAAATAAACACAAATAAAATACACAAAAAGAAAATTAATGTATAAAAAAAAAGCAAAGAGATCGCTGTCAGAATCGAACCCGAGAACATCTGCGTACGAAGCCAGCGCACTACCACGGGACTACGTCTTGACTTGCTCAGTCTGACGAAATCAGCTAGAGAAAAGAACGTCTAATGTCATGTCACATCGCTGATCATTGAGCGAGACATGCGCTCCAAGCGGAGAGATTTGTAACTGCAATTACAAGGCCTCAGCTGGTCATTTTTGCGATTGTTGTACTTCGACAGATGTTCCTCCTTTATACTTCTATTCTCCCTGACCCATCTGTTCTGTCTTCTGTCAGTGTCAATGTCAACTTTTTTTAGGGTTGCTAGAGTCTGAAATATTTCATTTCACCCATAAAATTGGGTAAACTTGAGATAACATAGTAAACAAAAAACGTTTTTTTTTTAATATTGGGCAGGTTAGCTTAAAGTACAGTTAATAAACGCTGTCAAACAAGTCTGTCAGTAAATAATAACAAAGAAAACTATAGGTATCCTTTTCTCTAGCACCCTAAAAAAAAGGATGCATATAGTTTTCTTTGTTCTTATTTACTGACAGACTTGTTTGACAGAGTATAGTTGTCTAGATTTTTGAATAATATAAAATAATGGATGTTTACTAAACTCGATAAAATAATAGATCGGGTAGTAAGTGGGGAATTTACTTACTTTGTGTGTGGTAACCCAAGGTCTTCTAGTTTTTCTGGTTTGTCTATGGACGAATCACGGGGAAATCCCACGAAGCAAGGATAGGATAGGTTAAGCTTCCACTACAATACATGACTTGCAATGCAAATAGCAGTGATACATTGCTATGCAATTTGGTTGGACGAACTTAACCCTTAAATGCATAGTGATGTATATATGCATCATGCAATTTTGACTCTATTGACAGCACGTCAAAATTCAAATTTGAATAAATCTTTCCCAAGGTCATGCTTTTTAGGGTTCCGTAGTCAACTAGGAACCCTTAAGCTAGGAACATACTACGCGGACGTCCGTCGTCGCGCGACCGCGGACTGGGATCTGGACAATGAATATACACTCAAGCTAGGAACATACTACGCGGACGTCCGTCGTAAATCGACCGCGACCGCGACCGATCAGTGTGCACGGAACAAAACATCCAGCGAGCCAGATTTCGATCGGACGTCCATGCGCTCAAGGCCACGTCCACGTCCGTCGACCGATAGTTTGCACGGTTATGTGTAATTTCATTGTCCAGATTCCCGTCCGCGGTCGATTCACGACGGACGTCCGCGTAGTGTGTTCCTTTCCTAGCTTCAAACGTGCAAACTATTGATCGACGGACGTGGACGTGGCCTTGAGCGCATGGACGTCCGATCGAAATCTGGCTCTCTGCATGTTTTGGTCAGCCAAAGCCACGTCCCGAAGACCGTGCACACTGATCGGCCGCGGTCGCGGTCGCTCGACGGCGGACGTCCGCGTAGTATGTTCCTAGCTTAAACGTTTGCCCATAAATTTTTCAGCCACCGTTTATAGTGCCAAGATTTGCTTGACCATCTATTTATAAATAATATGAGGTATAAACTATATGGGGCTAAGAGCGTATTCACATTATCCGATCCGATATCTAATGGTATGAAGAGTGTCTTGCAAAGAGTAGTATAATATATGGTGATAGTGCCTTTAATGTATAGGATGTCGGTCCTACATCCGATATCGGATCGGATATTGCGATTGCGAATAGTATTGAATATTAAAAAAAAACATATTTACATTAGGAAAGTTTATTACAAAAGCTTTTACAAAATGACATATCCAATGTAGAGAGAACAGCCTCCTATGTACACTCAGATAAGAACCCTAGTGTTTGGAGATAAGGGACAGATTCGCTTGGTTATCAACTACGCACGAATAAGTACTATATTTTTCACAATGAAATGAGAAGGCAAACTGACATTTTTAGATGGCGCCACTAACCGCGTGTCATCATGTCGCTATCAAAAATATGACACAGCACATATTGTGAGTGTGCACGGGAAAACGTCCCACTTTGTCGATTGCTATAAAGCCGCTTTGTCAGTTTATTCATATAAAGATACAAGAATCTCGCCTTTACGGTATCCGAAAAAGTAGGAAGTTTTACTAAACACACTCACAGATGGTGATTTTCCGCGCTAGTGCGCAAAGTAGGATTACATGTCTTGTCGAAACTACAATGAACCATAACTATGTACTGAAAAACGTCCTACGATACACGTGCGAAGAAGGAATTAGCTACTCGTGTCAATTTAAAACACGTCCAGCACGGGTAGCATGGTCGCGCGATAGACGATAAAATATCAGGCCGTCCCTATAGCACTTACAAATAGTGCGATAGGGACGGCCTGCTATTTTATCACTTATCGCGCGACCATAATTGCCTGCCTGTAGGGCAATCATGGTCGCGCGATAAATGATAAAACATCGGGCCGTCCCTATCGCACTTACAAATAGTGCGATAGGGACGACCTGCTGGCTTATCATTTATCGCGCGACCATAATTGCCTGCCTGCGGTTTTAAATTTATCGCCACTCGTTCCGAACTCCTTTTCAAAAAAATTTTTCTTGTCAGTGTGCCTCCTCATTATAATAAAACATAAAATATAAATAATAGTATATATTTATGCCTGTTTTAACTAATGGCTCGGTATTAAAAACACCATTTTAGACATTTTTCTACAAAATGACCAAACTACAGACGGCAACATCGATGGACACAACCGATTTTGATACTCGCTTTTATTTCTAATTTATATTAGCAACACTATTTATCTGGTTTACATACATACATACATACAATCACGCCTGTATCCCATAAAGGGGTAAGCAGAGCACATGAAACTACTAAAGCTTCAGTGCCACTCTTGGCAAATAAGGGGTTGAAAGAAAACGAAACTGTAACATTGCAGTGACAGGTTGCCAGCCTCTCGCCTACGCCACAATTTAAACCATATCCCACAGTCGCCTTCTCCGACACCCAGCACGGGAAGAAAGGGGGTGGTGAAATTCTTAACCCGTCACCACACAGGCTCTTATCTGGTTTACCGGTCAAAATGATTACAATACCGGTACTGAAATAAGTTACTTGTTTTATAAGTTCTTGTTTAGAATGTGGAATCTTGAGCGTTGCGAGGGTGGACAAATAAATTTTGCCACCGAGTGAAACACCATTTTTCACCACACCAATACGATTTGAGCATAAAGTTATTTTTTTTATGAAATAACTTAGCACTCTTGTGCATAAAATGCAACTATTAACAATTTAACCCCCGACGCAAACACGACAAGGTGTTATAAGTTTGACGTGTCTGTCTGTCGGTCTGTCTGTTTGTGTGTGTGTGTCTGTCTGTGGCATCGTAGCTCCTGAACGGATGAACCGACTTAGATTTCGTTTTTTTTTAAGCTGTATTAGTCGGGAGTGTTCTTAGCCATGTTTCATGAAAATCTGTCCACTATGTCGCGGTCGAAGGGTTTTAATTCTGTGGTTAGGTTATTAAAGTACCAAGAGGGCCTATACCAGTAAGCGTGATGAAAATAATATTTCTATAATATTAGCATTCAAGGGAAGAAAATACAACCAGATAAATAGGTGTTGCTTATATATGGTCGGATCTAAAGTTCATCATTAGAAAAAGTCAATGTAAAAACTCGTTATTTTACTACAAAAATATAGTTTCTTTGGTCACAAGATTACTAATATTGACTGATAACGTTATGTTTAGTCAATTAAAAGGTGTTAGAAAACAGTTCACGGTACCTATTGTCCAGCTTGACAAGTGAGTAGAAATTAGACTTTATTGACCGGGAATACCGGGATATAGACCGTGACCGTGATAACCTTTTTGATTTTTGTAAAGTACCCGATATTTCGACGCAGTTGCATATATGCATCATGAATATCATGATCACGGAAAACTGATAAAGGCGGGTGGATGTCAAAGTTTCGTAGACAGCGGGATCTACTAGTAGATATAAGGGCTGATTTGTAGTATAAATGTTCAGCTCTGAGCAGTATTATACGCCACATTTTCTCCATTATACCTCTTTTGGCTTTTTAATGGTCCACATGTGCTATCTTAAAAAGTCAGCGTTTTAAAAGGTCACAAGTGGCTTCTTATACCGCTTTTGGCGTAGTGTGATCTACTACGCAGCTCTTATTACGTTCTAGGCTGTCAAAAATGCTAATAGCTGAATAAGGTAGTTGCAAATATACCATTACAGCACTATTGGTGAATTAGTGGTACTGTTCTCCACCGTAATGCAGCTCTTAAACTGCTTAAGCTGTTTAAATTTCACTGAATGCTACTATGCAGCCGAAGGTTCCTCTGAACATATCCCGGTCAATACAAGTAAATAACCGTGAATCATTGAAAACTCTTACCCCTTATTCATAAACGTACACTAAAGTTATAATGCCGATAAACTTCGTTTGTCCCTTTCCGACGTATTACTGTGATAGAAAGGGACAAACGAACTTTATCGGCTTGATAACTTTAGTGTGTACGTTTATGAATAAGGGGATTTAAGAAATTAGAAAGTGGCAACATCGTCGTATCACCCCTTTCTTACGAATGTAAGAGAGCGCGCACACGGGCAACTTTTGGCGGCGACTTTTTTGTCGCTCACATCATCAGTCTATGGGCTAGTATGAAAGTGCGCACACGAAGCGACGCAACTTTTCATACAATACGTATGTCGACGAGCAACTTTGTTGCCCGTGGGCGCGCGCCCTAAGAAAACGAGACGACACGACAATGTTGCCACTTTTTAATTCTTAATTTTTTTCCAGGCTGTACCGAGAACCTATTTGTTTGATCTAGGCACACAACACTTAGATATTTTGCCATTTAGGACACAGATTCACACAGTGCGTGTAAACTACAACACTGCTTACAATTCAAGAAAACATTTAATTTATCATAGTATCTTCAAATTTAAAGGTTTCTACAGACATTGCAACCATAGAGGAATAAGTAAGGGAAGAGTTGTAACTGTATACATCAGTAAATACGAGTTATTTGTAGTGACATCTAGCGTCAATCACGCTTCAATCACGCGTCAAATAGCGTAAATTATGTACCACTACTTGATACTAGGTGTCTCGTCTGCCAAAAATTTAATATTAGAACAGTTTACAACTTATATTACAAGCAGAAGGAATTGAAAACAGAATACTGATTAATACTACTTATTGTAGTACTTATTAGCTAAAAATTGGTGAGCATAAAGCTAGGAACATACTACGCGGACGTCCGTCGTAAATCGACCGCGGACGGGAATCTGGACAATGGAAATACACATAACCGTGCAAACTATCGGTCGACGGACATGGACGTGGCCTTGAGCGCATGCACGTCCGATCGAAATCTGGCTCGCTGGATGTTTTGTTCCGTGCACACTGATCGGTCGCGGTCGCTTTACGACGGACGTCCGCGTAGTATGTTCCTAGCTTGAGACTCTTCGTTCGTCGCGACATCGATTGACAAGTAGCAGTACTGATAGTTTACGCTATTTGACGCGTGATTGACGCTAGATGTCACTACAAAAAACTCGCATTTACTGATGTATGGAGTTACAACTCTTCCCTTACTTATTCGTCTATGATTGCAACATAAGTGTGAGGCCTGAGTGGCGGCGTGAAGCGTCGACTCAGGACACTTGTATGAGCTTCATTATTTGACATGCACGTCACTTCGCACGCCCCGCCCCGCTGCCATATGAGCGTGCACTCAAGCTTTACACAAAAGGCATCCGTTGCTCCTTCAATAGGCTACTTGCCTCCTAGTCAAATCAGCTTCTTTTTAAGAACTGTATCTTTTGAACGACTTGCTAATATGGATTTATATGAAATCGAATTGACTGACGTCACGGTCAACTTAGTTTATATATTTCTACCTGACTTATTAAATAGAAATTAGATTTAAAAATAACTTCTGTCCATGGTTTTCTTATACTTATCTGATGCTTTATTTCGTGCATGGTATAATATATTTTATTTTAACTACAGACAAGTTCTCTATTGATCAACGAATGATGCAAACATTTGGAAATGCCATTAAACGCACGATGATCTTCTAGCACTCTTCTATCGTTACAGACAAAGCATCACTTCCTATTCAGTAGACAAAAATGTAATTCAATTTAACACTTAATAACTACCGGTAACTACAATTCTGGTACCGGTCTGCGGCCGGTAATATTCTTTAAAACTTCTGGACATTTCATTGTTATTTTTAGTTTTTTTACAACATTGCAATTTACAAGCATGAAGATATTCTTACAAAAATGGTTGCTCATGATTCTGATATGAATTACAAATTACAAATGTACTTATATGATATTATTTTGAATTTTACTAAGTAGTTCTGAAGTAGATTTGAACACTATGTATTATGAGATTTATGAGGATGTGTTAAAGTAAAAATATCACTTTGTTACAGCCTGGCAAAAAACAGTAGAAATTGTACTAATTTATTTATCATAGCAACACTTACTGTTTTTATAAAAAAAAATTAGGCACACCACAGACATTCTTAAAATTCATAATCTTATATACAACCTGTCAGTTCTAACTGTCAGAATTTTCAGATTGAACTGACAGTTTGCACACAAATCTTTTTTAAGATTATGATTTTTTAAGACTGCCACTCAATAGTTGACAAATGTATTGTAAAATGGTTTATATAGACGGTGGTCTCCATATTAATCTACACTCTTTTTTGCCAGGTCGTATCGTATGGCGTATTATTTTATATTTTTAAGTTACATAAATATCAAATTAATGTACTTATTATACTTCTAAATATATGGGCAGATTCTTATCGTTACTGTACTATAAGATTAGAGGCTGATCGTAAAAAAGTTGACTAGAATTTATTTTGTAAATTTTAGAAAAGACTCGTTTTTTTTCTAAGATTTCTTTCTTTTTGTTAATGTAAAAATATCCTCTAAAAGTCCGTTCAATCAGGCCAAGTTGCGTTGAAATAAATTCTAATCTACTCAATAATTTTAGATATTATTTACTTAGTTAATATTTAGAAATATTCTTAGAAATACGTCAAACTTTTTAGGTTTTCTTTTAGATGGTCTCTTGAATCTACATGTCAGCTTGGCAAAAAAGAGTAGAAACTATTTCTTTTAAATCATAGCAACATTTAGGTACTTTTTTCATACGAAAGTAACTCAATGAGGAGGCACACTCAAAAGTTATGATAGATGGCGCCACCCTATTAGTCCATACGTGAGAGCGAGAAGATGATATGTTTTTTCTCTCTCACAGTGACATGCCTAGGCACTTGCACAGGCGCCGCCTGGCGGGATAAAATGTCAGTGTGCCTCCTCATAGTTGCCACAGGCAAAACGGTTTATAGAAGGTGGCACCCCTATTATTATTTACTCTTTTTTGCCAGAATACATACCGATGTAGTATGAAAAGTTTTTCCTTCGCATTTTTCCGGAAACGTTCGTATTTGTCATGCTAGTTCAGTCAATGTCAGTACATCTTGTGCTGAGACTGACTGAAATAGCATGACACGTTCGTACGTTTCCGTAACAGCACGAAGGTAAATCTTTTCACAATATATCTGTACAATAATACGATATATATAATGTTAACATTTAAATATTAAGAAAACTCAAGTTCTGCCGTTAAAAAAAAGACGTATTTAAAATAATATTTCTGAATAAACGTATTTATATAATAAACAGTTCCGTGCACAAATAACTGTGAGTAATTTCATAAACATTTGATTACATTCTCTATATATATAATACTGGAGCAACTTAGTACTATTTCTATATATTTCTTGTTTTCAGGTAATATACTGGAACATATGTGGCTTTAGCACTAGTCCCACCAAAAGCGGCGAGTAAGCGATGATGTATCGGCGATAGAAAGGAACAAAAGATAGTCTCTCCCGTGTAAATAAAAGAGAGAGCGGCAAATTATTGTTCTAAATAAAAAAAAAGTAAAAAACAACAACATAATTCTTTTTCAAACACATTTAAAAAAAACCGGAGCTGGGTCTCGAACCTGAGATCACAGAAATGCAAGTCAAATACTCTAACCCCTAAGCAAAGACCTATATAACTTAGTATAGACAGATAAAGTCTAAGAAAAAACGTACCCCAAAACCATACAGAAAAAGGTACGGTGAGCTAGATGGCGATGCATCTTTGGGGTACGCTCGGCTAGATGGCGCTAATATTAATATTTGACATTTTAAAACATATCTAGCTAAGAAAATGGGCCAAATTGTCAAAACTAAGGTTCAAAAGTTTTAAGCCTGTGTCGAGAGATGGCAGTCTATTCACTGTGATTAAACATTTTACTTTGACAGTAACTCTCTTTAATACTCTATCCTCTTTGCCCCTAAGCCAAAAATCGAGGTGCCGCCTGGCTCAAAATATTGAATCATATTCAGATAAGGTTACTTTGCAATGTAATTAATTATTATCTCACTAGATGGCACTTTTAAACATTGAAAACAGTGCCATCTGTAAATAACTCGAAAACTAAGAGGTACCAGCGACGAGTTACATTATATCTTCCCTATTCAATATACCTTTGGTGACGAACTCTCGCTCGCGCTATCATCCTTTCTCTTTTATTCACACGGGAGCGACTATCTTTTGTCCCTTTCTATCGCCGATAACTATTTTGGTGGACCAGTACCTTATGATATAAAGAGTAGTTTAGGGATATATGGAATAGACAAGAGTTGAATAGTTGTATCGTCTTAAGAGCAGTCTAGACGGGATGATAGAATCGCTCAAATATCGATTTGGACAACTTTCGCATTGCGAAAAAATTGTCCCATCTAAACTGGCCTTTATAAATAAAAAAGAAACTTACCTATAAAACGATAAAATAGAATATCATCATTGAGTAAATGACTAATAAAATAAAATATTAATACATTTGGAAAAAATAAAATTTCAAAAGAACCAGGTAAAAAAATGTACCAACTCGAAAATACCTGAATATACTTTAGTTTTTTTGGTACTACGTCGGTGGCAAACAAGCATACGGTCCGCCTGATGGAAAGCGGTCACCGTCACCTATGGACGCCTGCAACTCAAGTCATTAGAAACTTGAACAGTCCTTTTTGCTGTGTTAAGTTAGTCAAGTACATAGTTTCGTCAGTAAAAGCATATTTAGATATTTATGAGTAACAAGACAATCCTATTTGTATACATATGTATTTGACAACGTCTGTGTGTCTGTAGTAATCGCCAAAACTTTGGTTCTTATTTCAAATTATAGTAAAGTTCTAAAAAACCGGACATTTAATTTTTACTACTATAATTTTCTAAGCAGTTCCCGTCAACTTTGTACATAGCCACGTCAGCAAATTTTAATTGATCCTATTTTGTTACCAACATTTAGTAATATAAGTCGATTTTCGTAAAATATATACAGGATAATTGTTATAATTAAGAAAATATAGACACTATAGAATCTTAATGACGAAATAAAACTTACTAAAATCTCAATTCATCAAAAAAATCTTGGTAACAAAATAGGAATAACAAAAAACAAATTTAACTTTTTTCCTTAATTTTTGTACAAACTTTTCGAGAACTGCTGATCTACACTACAGGTGCGTAGCCGAATGGCATTTCTACGCGAAACGAAAACGAAACGCCGCGAAAGGTAGTCTGGCTCTGTCGCGCCAATACGCACGAGCGATAGAGATAGATATCTACGAGCGTTTCGTTTCGTGAGCGTTTGTGCCATTCAGCAACGTACCCTGATTACACTTTTAGATTAGGTAGTAATAAATACCTAAAAAATAAATAATACTGAGCAAAACAGGCAGGAATCATATAAATGGAACGGAATGTAAAAAGGGCATATACAACACGTAATAAGACATTTGTTACATCGATGACATTTGATGATCTCAAGCAAAGATCGCGGCAAGAGTAATACGAATCACGATTTTATGGCATGTTCCATTTAAAAATATATTTAAGCGGGTTACTCACGTGTTAAGTCGATGTAGCGTTCGACATGTTTCGATCCATTTTCGAGGACCTTTCTCAAGAGTAGCGACCCCGCCTTTATATATCGAGGGCGCGACGCATACTGCGGGCGCTTGCTCTATGCTTGCTATGTTCCATTTATTCACGACGCAAGTTTAAGACCTGATTTAGACGGCGTGCGAACTCGCATGCGATTTTAGTTACATTGCGGGCTACTAAGGGTACATACAATTTTGCACAGCCCTCAAATACCGCAATGTAATAAAACTCGCATACGAGTTCTCGTACCGTCTAAATGGGCCCTTAGTGATAATCTATCTCTAATTAAGTGTTAATTTCCCGATATATTCATAGATCCTTTCATTTGCAGCTGTAGTTCAAATAAACACGCAATGAAGTCGTGACTCACGTTACTTTTACGTGGATTTACCCAATATGTCGCTTGCCATAACCACAGTATAATGAGTACTATCGAACAGTATGGCCACTCCCGCTCCCCGCTGAAAGTGCCGCCCGCTTTCGGTTACGTCACAGTTACCGCCTGTCACAAACGCGAACAGTCGACCTGTCATATCTCACTCCTACAAGCATGGTACGCGTTCACCTACACGAGCTTAGACTGTGTGCTAGGAACGCGCCTCTTTCATATATTCGAGATGTGCCAAAAGCGAGAAAACGATGAGCTATAGGAACGAACAAAAGACAGTCGCTCCCAAGCGCGGATCCAGCTTCGTGCCCGGGGGGGGGTCATGTGGTAAAGGCCCAGGCCCCCTTAGGGGGGGGGGGGGTGTCACATGATCCATTTGTATGGCCAGCCTAGGCTCCAGGGGCGGGTCATGACCCCAATGACCGCCCCCCTGGATCCGCGCATATGGTCGCTCCCGTGTAAATAAGAAAGCGAGTTATAGTGCCATGAAGTATAAATCGCACGCTCTATCTGTCTTTTTGCAACCCGGGAGTAGGGTTGCAAAAAAACGTTTTTTTTTTCTGGCTTGAAAAAAAAAACAAAAAAAAAACGTGAAAAAAAAACAGTTTTTTTCTGGAGTATGTTTTTTTTTCTAAAGGTCGAAATCTCAAAATTTGCAGAACTGTTAATACTTTTATACGGTTTTTTAGACTTTATGTTAACTATTAAACAAATTTAATTTCATAGCTTTAATTTCTGGTTTTATAAAACTAACATTTACACAATCTGTAGTTAGTAGTTATCGCTATTTACTGTTGGCAACACCACCGCCTCCCCACGCTGCATCGGGGATTCCCCAATAAATGTTTGTATACTGAAAGTTTATCGAATTCAAAATGTACGTTATTGTTATTGACACATTACAAATCACGAAAATTCGTTATTATCGTATTATTTTTTCATCTGAAAAAAAAACCATATTTCTAGAAAAAAAAACCATGGTGTTTGGTTTTTTTCATAATTCTGAAAAAAAAAGCATTTGGTTTTTTTTCTATTTGCAACCCTACACGGGAGCGACTTCTATTCGTTTCTATCCCTAATAGCTCATCACTTTCGCTTTTGGTAGGAACAGTGCCTAAGACATGGTTTTAAAGTGGATTACAATTGCTTGAAGTACTGCATTGCATAGACTTTGCCTTTTCGATTGTCAGTGAGGGTAGATTTAAGGTTTGACGGCGGTGAAGTATCGTTGAAGGTCCGTGTCGGCTTGTGCTACCCACGCCGCGTTCAGAGCGATGGTGTCCAACGCACCCAGCGCTCCCCTTAGGTCGCCGAAGAGCTCTTTAAATAGGATTGACAATCTTCATACTAAGAACCGCACCTCAATTTTTAGCGCCACCTATTAAATACAATAATAACTACACTGTTACTTACCCGGTAGTAGTCGTGCGGCTGGTGCAGGCAGCGCGCGGCGGCCAGCAGCGCGGGCGGCGGCGGCGCGGGCGCCGCGCGCAGCACGCGCCACGTGCTCGCCGCGCCGCGCCATCTAGCGACAAACACACCTGTGAGGAACGGAACTCTTCTCTCGGGTCTATGGTTCTACACTCAGTTCAACCTTACTTGTCCAATCATGTAAACAAACACTGCTGGAAAACATTATCTCACTTTTCTCTGGAATTGCACATTAACCATCACTAAAAATGTTATTATACACTTAAATAAACTCACAAAGTTAATTAAAGTTATGTGATGTAATTTTGTTATATTTATGAACAATAAAGAATATTTGTATTGTATTGTAAAGTATTGAAATCAATCAAAAAACCACTGAAAAATATCATTTCTAAAACGATTTTCATCAATAGTCGTAATTACGAACGGATGACATCAAAAACTCCTGACATTACGAAGTCTAGATTGTCTATGAGTCGTAATGTTAGGATGACAACTTATCGTTAAGAACGATCGATATTAATCATCGATCATATTTGACGTTTCGTTTGTTTACATGATAGGACAAGTAAAGATGGTCTTCCGGTTGGGACGCCATCTTAGCGGTTTCGTGTCGTGAATAATTTATTTTTCTTTTACTCATTAATGTTGTTTAAAGTGTAATATTGATAGCTTATTATGCAGTAAACTAATGGTGTAGTGAGAAGCTGATGAAGAATTGTTCTCGAAACGCGTTTAGCCTCTTTTTTGTCGTAAACGGCCGGTAGTCCACGTGCTCTTGTAAAATCTAGCTATCAATTTACAAGTGCTAAGTCACCGTACAATGTCGTACTTACTGTACAAAAATTACTAATATTAGCTCATATCACCTTGACACTGGCGAAATAGTCCCAATGGACTGAAGCCATTTAATTTTAAAAACTGAACTGAACTGACAAGTAAAGATGAACCGACTGTAGACATTCCAGAACGATATGAACTGTCAACCGAACTCGATTGTTTTTCATACACAGTTGTCATGTAGCTTGTTGATATAAGTAGCTTAAGTACGGAGTACGTATAGTTTATTAATTAATTACTAGTTTCAATATATACATACATACATACAATCACGCCTGTATCCCATAAAGGGGTAGGCAGAGCACATGAAACTACTAAAGTCTCAGTGCCACTCTTGGCAATTAAGGGGTTGAAAGAAAACGAAAAACGAAAAATTGTGACATTGCAGTGACAGGTTGCCAGCCTCTCGCCTACGCCACAATTTCACCCAAATCCCACAGTCGACTTCTACGACACCCACGGGAAGACAGGGGGTGGTGAAATTCTTAACCCGTCACCACACGGGCACGGGCAGTGTGTTTCAATATATAACAATAACCATTATTATTCTGATAGAATGTGATCGAAATCGGCCGCAAAGAGAAGCATTTATGCAAAAATTTTGTTTAATTAGACTGGATGTAGGGTATGTTCAGAGTATTCTGAACAACCTTTTCACCACACCAACTGGTAAAGGCTTACTTTGCTATTCGAAAACAGATAGCGAAATTGCACTTTATTCACAAGAGTGCAAAGTATTTTCATACAAATATTAACCTGATGTCTTAAGCTGGCTGGTAGAATTTACCTATGAATAATGATTTTGAATCATAAATATTGAATAAATTAATTTGATGTTTTATAGCTAGTATAGGCTACTTGACCCTTTTTCAAAGTATGTCTTATATTATTAATTACTGTCTAATTAAACGAAAAAAAAATAGTACCATATTTTATTACGACTTAAAAACCCGCAAAAAATAATTTAAAGTTATTTTTACGTGATCAGGCAAAAACAACATCAGCCATATTAATCTATAGAATATCTATGACATGACGTCAGTATATTTAGAAAAAATATTTCACACTGTCACACCCGTCAACGACTATGAATTTTAATACAATAGAGGTTGCTTCTATGGAGATCAGATTACTACCTCTAATTTCCATAGTTGATCTGAATTATGTGACGTCACTCCATTGGCCAACACCGTTTTCGGAGTCCATAATTTAAAAAAAAACATACACACATCTTTAATTAAAAATACGCAGTCATCACGCACTTTTAATGCCCGCAAGCTATACATATTGATTTCTTAAGTCAAATACTACAGAAAACAATAACTTGATGAGCTAAATTCGATACGAGTCTAGTAGCCTATTGTTCGTGTTGGTGTGGTGAAAAACAAATAACTAATTATGATCACCTTCAGGTACATATAATGTAGATTGGTAAGTAAGTAAAGAGAGTGAGACATCGCGTAACTTTCCTTGCAATTCCTGCAATACACATACACAATACACATGTTTTCTAGGCAGACGACCAATTAAGGCTCATTCAAATTGCTGGAAAAATTACGATGTCTGATAATCATACTATTTTTGTTATAGCACCCAAAACAGTAATGTATATTAAGTATTGAATGTATAATAACTACGTATATGAACCGCGCATTTAGTAGTAATCCGCCTCTTTAATCCTCTATCGCTATAGTGACAATCCATAAGAAAAGGGCCCTTATGGCGGTTTCTAGTTACGGAGATATCGACGTTTTTGTAAAATCGTTCGAAATTATCGATTTTTGAATTTATGCAAAATAGTAAAATATACGAATAGACGTGCAATTGTAGCTTGGTTTCAGTAGTGTACGTTAAGTATTTCTATATTAAAATTCAGCTCAAAGTTTAGTAGAAAAGGGCCCTTATGCCAGAGCGCGTTCGAAAATATGAAAACTGTTGTTAAAAAATGTTGTAATTACTTACAACTTTTGTTTATAAGTTAGTTTATGTTATATAGGTACGATTCAATGAAGTACTTTGATACCTAATTTAAAAATTACCCGATTTAGGTACCTAGTCGTCACTTTAAAATAAAAATCTTACTCGTGAGTAGCTACTAAGTGCAATCTGACTTCAAACCTCACTCGGCGGCGTGTCAAAGCGAAGATGTTCTTCCTTTGACTAATGCCGCCGTTACCACTGTCTCTCTCTTACTCGCGACACTTCGCACGCCGCGCTCTTGGCAATGTTGCAGCAGTTGACGGTACGTAGTTTATGAATGGTCCCTTATTGGTGACATTATCGGTGGTAAGATGTGTTTTCTTCCGATATACTAAGTGTCTTAAATAATTAAAAAACAAATATTAAGAATTACAAATCGATCTGGTAGGTACTGTGTGAATTAATAATTATAATAAACGTTTTATGAGAATTACTGATTAATGATCAAGATTTTAAGTTTACTTCATATAACATTTTTTCTTTGGTATTCTGTTATAATACAAGATAAGTAACTAAAATAATAAAATACATTAGCAATGAGTAATTTTTATCTGTGATGGTCATAAGGGCCCTTTTCCCAAATGTATGGGAGTCAATAATTTGTGATTTTTATGTAACTTTAAAAATTTATAAATAAAAAAATAAGACATGCAGAATAATTCTGACACTTTAGTTATAAATGTGTAGACTGATTAAATATAATTTAGAAGTCTCTATACGAAAATTATTATTATTATAGGAGCAGATGTTAAATATTCTAATTGTGATATTCTGATTAAAATATACATATTTAATGAACCATGGGATTTTATTTCTATCCTTAAATGTAAGTTGAAACATATATAACTATGTACTATAGTTCAGATAGCAACATATTAGAAGAAAAGCCAAAAAAATATGTTTTCCTAATTTTTTCTTATAAGCGACTTGCCCTAATCAAAGCTCGATTTTTCATGATCTGGAAGTCGATGAAACACAATCACAACTGATTCTCAAAGAAATGTACCTTGAGATACACAATCAATCGTCATCTATGTAACTTCCAATGGGAACACCCTTAAAGTGAGTTTCAAACTTCTTTTCACGTTTTCTCAAAAGTGCAATACTTAGCATGTGTATGCTTGATGATTTTTTAAAAAAAAAGTACGTGGCCTAGGGCCATGATTTTTTTTGTATTAGATAGCTTATTTAATGCAGATTTAGGATCTGTGCCTAACTCAATACCTGCCATAAGGGCCTTTCTGTGATGGATTGTCACATATCACCAGTGATCGGCACTAATGGTGACACACCGCGCGATTCAAATCGGTAAAAAAATATCGATATTAATCATGCCTTTATTTACAAACATCTAGTTATTACAGAATTTAATTTTACTCTGAATATATTTAAACATTTTCAACACATATTTTCAAAAACTTCGCAGTATGTATTTTTAAATTAAAGGGAAAATGGAAACCTCTGGCTCTGCCGGGGCCATCGCGCTTCCAACTGCGCCACGGCACGGAGGCGGATGGCCCCGGCAAGGCCGGAGGTCGCAGGTTCGAGTCCTGCCGGTGTGAACTTTTCCGTTTAAAAATATGTAATATCGCTCGCAGACGTTTCTGCATGAGAAAAAAAAAACAAACTTTGCAGTATGCTTTACCTGCATGCGGCTGCGCACAGTGCTGTGATCCACTGCTTCCATTCGCGGCCTCTCTGAGCCTCAGGAGACAGCGCGGTGAATGCGAACCTGCAAACAAGATGGTGGCTTATTAACTTTGTGACAGGTCATCATCCTCCTAGCCTTGGCCGGGCAATGCCGGAGGGCGCCGTGGTGATTGACATGATGACAACATCGATCCCAGCGCGCCCTCACGAACGGCAAAGAGGATGGAACGCCGGAGTGGGTTTAGTGGGTAGGGCCAAGTTTCCCCCCTCTCGATAGGGGAGGGGAAAGAAAAGGCGAGTCCCACACATCGTGCGTAACAGCATTCCCACTCCGTCAAAATAGTTATTTGTTATACAAGGGGGCAAAGTTTTTTAACGCCGAGTGTGGAATTGAAAAACGAGCAAGTGAAAGGATTCTATAGTTGAACCACGAGTGAAGCGAGTGGTTCGAGAATAGAATCCTGAACTTGCGAGTTTTTTAACACACGAGAAGTAAAATACATTTGCACCCGAGTGTAACACAACATTTTTCCCCTCACTACAGCGAGGAAACTACAACGCAAAAAATGCGTTTATCACTGCTTCCAGTAGTTTCACAGGTGGTAAATCATCTTTATTACTAGATTTACCTACTTTTATCAATTTTAAAGCAGTAAATTTGACTTTATTCAAGGTCAAATTACTTTACCCACTAGTGGATAAAATGCGTTTTTACCCGCTGGTATTGAAGGACAAAACACGTGTTTCCGAGCTAGTGAGGGGAAAAAAAAAAGGTCATCATCCTCGTTGCGTTATCCCGGCAACTGCCACGGCTCATATGACTTAATATGAGCGTACACTCGGGCCTTACACTAAGTTACATACCTGTAGAACAGCCAGTCGTCTTTAGGCGAAGCTAGAGTCACTAGCAACGCTCGGTGGCTGTATAAAGGACGCTGTTAATTCTTTTTCGCAAGTATATACCAGCTTTATTGTCCTATCTGTAGAACCACCGTCCACTAAATGATAAGTCCTACCTGTAGAACAGCCAGTCGTCCTTAGGCGAAGCTAGTGCCGCTAGCAACGCTCGGTGGCTGTATAAAGGACGGTGTTAATGCCTTCCAGCAAGTTTGCCAGCTTCATTGCCCTACTTGTACAACCATCGTCCACTAAATCATAAGTCCTACCTGTAGAACAGCCAGTCGTCCTTAGGCGAAGCTAGAGCAGCTAGCAACGCTCGGTGGCTGTATAAAGGACGGTGTTAATGCCTTCTCTCATGTGTACCAGCTTTATTGTCCTACTTGTAGAACCACCGTCCACTAAATCATAAGTCCTACCTGTAGAACAGCCAGTCGTCTTTAGGCGAAGCTAGAGCGGCTAGCAACGCTCGGTGGCTGTATAAAGGACGGTGTTAATGCCTTCCAGCAAGTTTGCTAGCTTCATTGTCCTACCTGTAGAACCACCGTCCACTAAATCATAAGTCCTACCTGTAGAATAGCCAGTCGTCCTTAGGCGAAGCTAGTGCCGCTAGCAACGCTCGGTAGCTGTATAAAGGACGCTGTTAATGCCTTCCAGCAAGTTTGCCAGCTTCATTGCCTTACTTGTAGAACCACCGTCCACTAAATCATAAGTCCTACCTGTAGAACAGCCAGTCGTCCTTAGGCGAAGCTAGAGCGGCTAGCAACGCTCGGTGGCTGTATAAAGGACGCGGGGCCGCGTAGGACGCTGTTAATGCCTTCCAGCATGTCTGCCAGCCTACTAGACCGTATGTCCGCACGCCCGCTGTGAAGGCCGCCTGCAAAATTTGAGGATTAGTCAAACTAGAGTATGTCATGTGCATACATCGGGGTTTTGGGAGCGGGAATGATTTACACTAGCCCAAAAAGGGTGAAAACGATGAACAACAGACATTACTATAACATTTCTAGGTACATTTGGAGCCAGATACATAGTTTAATCTATATTTCAGTAATTCAAGTTACTATAAACAGAGTTATAAATACACAAATTCATTCCCGCTCCCAAAACCCCGATGTATGGTCATGTGGTACGGTCATGTGATGACGGATGAAAGTCATGTTACGAGAAATGTCATCACCATCCTCTTGCGTTATCCCGGCATTTTGCCACGTCTCATGGGAGCCTGGGGTCCGCTTTGACAACTAATTGGTACGAGTTTTTCGGAACATATGTGCGAAATGTCATTTGATATTTGCCAGTCGCTTTTCGCTGAAGGAAAACATCGTGAGGAAACCGGACTAATTCCAATAAGGCCTAGTTACCCTTCGGGTTGGAAGGTCAGAGGGCAGTTGTTTTCGTAAAACTGGTACTGTTAAAGCTTGGGATTAGTTGTCAAAGCGGATCCCAGGCTCCCATGAGCAACACCTCGTACAATGGCGATCAAATATATGAAAGAGGCGCCCCATATAACCATAATCGGTCGCCGTTCCTACGCAAATCCTCCTATTTTGTGTACACACAGGTCTTCGGGTCTCAATGCTTAGTCGCAGTACGGTCGACGTTTAGTCGCAGCGACCCAAATGGGGACGATTGGTAACAGGCACAAATGGTCACAGAAGTGTGCACTACGCGTGCACACATTGTTACCGTTTGGCGACTACTTTTCCAAAATCATTCGTTCATTTCATTCTTTTCAAATGGCGACTGTCAGAGACGTGAGAGACGTCAAAGTAAAAATGAAATAAAATCATTTGACATTAAAATGTAATGGCGTAAGAATTTGTTAAAGATAAATATTGTTTGCATTTGTAATATAATGTGGGCTAATTACCATGGCCAATTAAATTGCTCGAGTGATTTCATAAAATAAGTCTAAATTTATCAACGCGCCATCAATTTACCTCAGTTTAACCAGTAATAATATTATTGACTACTCGGTGTTTGCGTGTTATGTATATTGATTGGTGAAGTTTTAGTGCTCCGGTGCATATACTATACTGAAATAATAAAAATAATGCCTAGAAAACCAATAAAGTTGTTAAAATATGGATTAAGACGGTAATATTCCATGTAAAAAACAGTCGCCAAACGGTCACCAAACGGTCGACAAACGGTCGCAAAATGGTCGCAGCGTACACGCGTGACCGAAGGCAGTGAATGCTTCTTGTATTAATTTTTTCCAGGTATCCTCAAACTTTATAAACAATTAAATATGCCGTCGTACTCAGTTGCCCTCACTAAAGAAGATTAAAAAAAAATTGTAACGTGCGTACCGAGCTGCTGGGTTGTAAAGGATCGGGGATCATATTATTATGGTCTTCTATAGAGCAACTAGTATTTTGCGGCATTTCACAATTGACACTTGTTGAAGTAGTCGTCATTAATATTACTATCAACATTAATTTCAGCGATCTGTTGTACTTCTTTTGTCAAGATTTTTGTATAGATAAGTGTCTACAAATGTGTAATGTTAAAGAGACATAAATAAAACGTAGTAGAGTAAATAATGCGTTTTTTTGTAACCCAAACAAAATACTTGTAGATACTAGTGCGGAAAAGAGGAAAATCGATACGAGTAGCGATAAATTAATACACGAACGAAGGGAGTGTTTTAAATCGACACGAGTTGTGAATGTCCTTTCCGCACGTGTATCGTACGACGATTTTCAGTACCTAAATCTAAGCTAAGAGTTTCGACCAGACAAGAAATGAATCATTGCTTGATTTGCTCGCACTACTGCGTTAAAAAAGCAGCATCTGTACTGAAAAAAACTATCATTGCGCAACAGAAATTCTATTAATATCACAGTAAATACTCTATTTCATTTGATTCCTACTTTTATTGTGTAAAGCAACACTACACTTCATTTTTATGAATAAGAATTAAAAATATATTTAATACATTAAGTAACTATAAAGTGCTTATCTATTTGTATTATCATTCTGCACTTTTCTTAACTTTCCCACATTTCTATAAAATGTCGAAGAGTGCTTAAATGGTCGTCGTCGTTTATATTATTTAATTCGCTCATATTTAAATGATTCAAAGCAACCAGTCCACAACTTCACAAGACAGTTTGAGAAACCTTCGTATTTCAGATTGTCATTTGCGGATACAGTGGTTTAGGAGCAGTTCGGTAATCAGACCTACACATGTGTGTACAAATTCTGTCAATGTCACTGTCAGAAACCGTTCTGACAGTGACAATGACAGCCACAAATTCGTCCACATGTTGTTACCGTTATGTGTGCAAACGTCGACTAATAAAGTGTCGTTAAAAGTCATTCTGACAGTGACATTGACAGCCACAAATTCGTACACATTTTGTTACCGTAACGAGTGCACACGACGACTACATTTTGTTATTGTATCAATACGGTCGCATTGTTTGCACGACGTTACCACGCGTTATGTCACATTTGACAGTTAGTTACTGATTTGAAGATTTTGCGACTGAAATGGTTGTATGGGGCGTTCCTAGCACACAGTCTAAGCTCGTGTAGGTGAACGCGTACCATGCTTGTGTGAGTGAGATATGACAGGTCGACTGTTTGCGTTGTCGACAGGCGGTAACTGTGAGGTAACCGAGAGCGGCACTTTCAGCGGGAAGCAAGGAGCGGCCATATTGTATGATATTATTTTTTATTATACTGTGCTATAGTGCTCACCTCCTGATATATCTCGGGTATGGTCTTGTTGGTGCTGCGCCAGGAATCGAACAGGCGTACCGCCTGTTTGGTCACCTTCTCGTTCTCCCACTCAACACCGGCCGTCAGTAGCGCGCCGCTTAGCCATCTGTCAGACAGAGATTTATGGGCCATTTTTTTCAAAGTTGTCCACCCCACTTTTTTTGTAACATGGGTATTTTTTACGCGATTAATATTCAGAATCGCGAGCTCTTTCGATCCTGATAGGAGAAAAAAAATGTCCCAAGATTTCCATACATTTTTTCGAACCTTCCATTCCGTTACCGCCATACAAAATGTATGAAAATATGGTAACGGAATGGGAAAAAACCTTGGGACACTTTTTTCTCCTATTAGAATTGAAAGAGCTCGCGATTCTGAGTGGAAACCACAAAAAAAATTCCAAATCCAAAAAAAAAAGTGGGGTGGACAACTTTGAAAAAAATGGCCCTTATACATATACAATAGGGAACTTGACTGTAGTTAAAATAAAATATTTTATACCATGCACGAAATAAAGCATCAGATAATTATTAGAATAACATGGACAGAAGTTATTTTTAAATCCAATTTCTATTTAATAAGTCAGGTAGAAATATATAAAGTAACTGAGTTGACCGTGACGTCACTCAATTCGATTTCATGTAAATTCCATAATAGCAAGTCGTTCAAATAGGCTAGTTTCCTACTATTAGTCAAATCAGCTTCTTTTTAAAACGATTTGCTATAATACGGAATTACTATGAAATACTGAGGAGTGACGTCACGGTCATTTATTTTATATGTTTCTCTTTGACTTATTAAATAGAAATTATGTTTAAAAATAACTACTGTCCATATTTTTCTTCTAATTATGTGGTGCTTTTCGTGCACTGCCTAAAACATTTTATTTTAAGTATAGGAAACTAGCCTATTCGTTTTGACAGTTCGTAAAAAGAAGCTGATTTGACTAGGAGGCAAGTAGCCTACAGGCTACTAGACTCGTATCGAATTTGGCACAATAAATGATTGTCTTCTGTAGTATTTGACATAAAAAAACCATGTATCTGGATGTAGGGTGACCAGTTTGGCTATAGGTTGTCACTCCGAAGGTAGGGTGACCATCAACAGTTTAAGGTACGAATGTAGTGACCACGATGTAGGCTGGACAAAGTTACACAGTATCTTATGATTCTTATGAACTACTTACAATTGATCTTCATTGAGCGTTTCCATCTCCTGACTGGTATATATGGTCACCGTATCCGGGTGTAGGGTGACCAACAGTTTGGCCAGAGGCGGTCCAGACGAAGTTAGACGCAGCAGCTCTTTCCACCAGGACAAATGGTTTAGAACCACTCGCCAGGGGGCCCAGTGCGTCTCCTTGTTTAGACGAGCTGGAAATATTAAAATTAAAAAGTTATTATATAAATGAGGAGGCAAACTGACATTGGATGACGCTAGGTGGCGCCACTGTTACCGACTGCTGTCACTGTAAAACGAAAGCCTGACGTTTACTTGGGCCAACGACATATCGAGGGTTTACTAGGGAAACCCGATAAATCGAGATAATTTGTCCTTGAAATAACAACATTGTGGAAATTGCACATAGTTCGAATTTCAAAAACCAGTTTGTTCAACTTATCGGGTCGGATATGTAACTCCGTATAGACGGATAGTCTAAGAAAAAAACGTACCTCAAAGCCCTAGAGGAAAAGGTACGGTGGCCTAGATGGCGTTACACCTTTAGGGAACGCTCGGCTAGATGGCGCTAATATTAATATTTGACATTTTAACACATATCAAGCTAACAATATGGGCCAAATTGTCAAAACTGAGGTTCAAAAGTTTTAAGCGTGTGTCGAGAGATGGCAGTCTATGCACTGTGGTTACACATTTTACTTTGACAGTAACTCTCTATAAAACTCGATCCTCTTTGCTTATCGGAATCGAGCCGCGTCGAATCGTCCTCATACATTTGAATGCGATTCGACGCGTCGCTAATGGACGCAGTTTCATAAGAAATGCAGAAGGCGAATTTATGAGACTCGACTCGACGAGCCCAGTGGACGATTTCAAATGCGTGAGGACTCGATTCAACGCGGCTCCATTCCGCATAAGTGGACGCAAATCTTTACTCTTTTTCGAGGTTTTTTTGACTTGGCAACACATGACTCTATTCAGTACTCGCAGTGGCGACATCTATCGTTACGTAACAGTGTACATCCTCAGTTAAAGTTAATAAAAACAATAAAAAAGTGAAAAATTAACATTTCTGAAGATTGGATACGATTTCGTGATTTTGAAATATAACAATTATTTTTTGTTAATAAATATTTATTAGAATAAAGTGTACTGTGCAAAGACCGTTACAGTGAGAAAGCCACAAGTGAGCAAATTGAGTGCTTATTGCTTGAGGCACAAGGCACATTCTTGAACACAGTGATGAGTGCCTTTTTACCTGTGACACCTTTCCGAAGACATGGAAAATAATATTATTATTCAATATTGAAATGTTTATAGAACTAGCTTCAATTTGCTGCTTGCCGCTGGTGGCCTAGCGGTAAGAGCGTGCGACTTACTATCCAGAGGTCGCGGGTTCGAACCCCGACTCGTACCAATGAGTTTTTCGAAACTTATGTGCGAAATGTCATTTGATATTTATCAGTCGCTTTTAGGTGAAGGAAAACATCGTGAGGAAACCGGACTAATTCCAATAAGGCCTAGTTACCCTTCGGGTGGGAAGGTTAGATGGCAGTCGCTTTCGTAAAACTAATGCCTACGCCAAATCTTGGGATTAGTTGTCAAAGCGGACCCCAGGCTCCTAATATGAGCCGTGGCAAATGCCGGGATAACGCAAGGAGGATGATGACAGAACTAGCTTAAATTTAGATGATTTCAGTTCGTTAAATAGTGACTGGATTAAAAAGAAATCAATCTGGAATTCTATCTTTTTTTTAGTTTTATCTTTCAATCCACAGGTCGTGGTTTCAAATCCCGGTTTATACTTTGCTATTGAGTTTTGCCGAGTTCGCCTGAACCACTGTGCATTGCATACATAGTACCCCGCGAGTACTTCGATTCCTAGCCGATGATAAACGAACAGAGCCGAGTTCGGCCGAAGCATTGGCTATAGTACCTATCGTCCAATCGCAGTGCGCGCTCGGCCGGAACCCTAGCCGATGATAACCGAACGACACCAATCTTGCCCGAACGCCCGTCTATATTATACTGTACCAGCGGCAGCTATTGAGCAATCGGCGGTCTCGCGACTCCTAGCCGATGATAACCGAACGGAGCCGAGTTCGGCTGAAGCACTGGCTATAGTATACCTGCGGCGGCCACAGCGCGCGACGCGGGCAACCGGCGCGCGCGGCTCAGTACAAACGCGTCGTCCAATAGTAGAGCGCGCTCGGCCGGAACCCTAGCCGATGATAGCCGAACGACACCGATCTTGCCCGAACGCCAGTCAATACTATACCGTACCAGCGGCAGCTACAGAGCGCGAGGTGAGCAATCGGCATTCTCGCTACTCCTAGTCGATGATAACCGAACGGAGCCGAGTTTGGCCGAAGCATTGGCTATAGTATAATACCTGTCGTCCAATAGCAGTGCGCGCTCGACAGGCGCCCTAGCTGATGATAGCCGAACGACACCGAACTTGCTCGAACGCCCGTCTATATTATACTGTACCAGCGGCAGCTACAGAGCGCGAGGTGAGCAATCGGCGGTCTCGCGACTCCTAGCCGATGCTAGCCGAACGGAGCCAAGTTCATCCGAAGCACTGGCTATAGTACAGTACCTGCGGCGGCCACAGCGCGCGATGCGGGCAATCGGCGCGCGCGGCTCAGTACAAACGCGTCGTCCTATAGCAGAGCGCGCTCGGCCACCCTAGCCGATGATAGCCAAACGCAGCCGATTTTGCCCGAACGACTGTCAATACTATACCGTACCTGCGGCGGCTACCAGCCTCGCTACCGCTAGCCCGATGATAGCCGAACGACACCGATCTTGCCCGAACGCCCGTCTATATTATACTGTACCAGCGGCAGCTACAGAGCGCAGAGCAGCAATCGGCGGTCTCGCGACTCCTAGCCGATGATAGCCGAACGGAGCCGAGTTCGGCCGAAGCACTGGCTATAGTTATAGTACCTGCGGCGGCCACAGCGCGCGATGCGGGCAATCGGCGCGCGCGGCTCAGTACAAACGCGTCGTCCAATAGCAGAGCGCGCTCGGCCACCCTAGCCGATGATAGCCAAACGCAGCCGATTTTGCCCGAACGCCAGTCAATACTATACCGTACCAGCGGCAGCTACAGAGCGCGAGGTGAGCAATCGGCATTCTCGCTACTCCTAGCCGATGATAACCGAACGGAGCCGAGTTCGGCCGAAGCACTGGCTAGTATAGTACCTGCGGCGGCCACAGCGCGCGACGCGGGCAGTCGGCGCGCGCGGCTCAGCACAAACGCGTCATCCAATAGCAGAGCGCGCTCGGCCGGAGCCCCGCCCAGGTACAGCGCGGACGCACGAGCGGCCGCCGCTTCTGCTGTCTGCAACATTCAAGAAAATAGAATTTTGCATAGTGACCTTTGAGGTCATAATAAACAATTTTTACTATTTACAACAAAAAAAAATTGGCTTTTCCATACATGCCGACTGTCGCTCATTTATGGAATGTCCAATTTTCTTGCGATTTCAGCTTTAATAAATAAATACGTTTATTGCAGACAACATAAGGTCCAAACAGTACAATTAAAATAAATAAATCACCGTTGCCGTAGCTTTGGTTCCCATCATAAAAATTGTTCATTATGACATTTATGACCTCAAAAGTCACTATGCAAAGTTTGAAGGGTCTTTTTTATTTCATATATTATTCGGACGTGACATTGTTGAAGCAAGATTCCGTAGGTATAAATAGTATAAATTTTCTGAGATGAACGTTTCGCTTTAAGCCTTTACCCGATCACATTAGAAATGCAGCTTCCACAGAAACTTTCAAATTAAAAATTAAAAAATGGCTCCTTGAGAAGATGTTCTACAATTATGATGAGTTTTTCGACATTCCACTTACAATTTAATGTTGTATTTTAATGATTTGGATATGTATGTAGTAAGTAATAATAAAATAAAATTGTATTAGGTAGATTGATTAATTTATAAATGATGATAAACGCATGACATATACATAGAGACATAAATATTATGCAACAAAATATGGACATATAACAATTGTTATCAATAAAGATTTTTCATTTTTTCATTTTTTTTTTCATTTTTTTTTCTTTAGCCGTAATCTGTTAAACAAAGGCCTTTGTGTCTATTGTTGACGGCGGCTAGCTCCCGTTTAAACGGCACGTGCTATAGTCTCAGTGTAGTTAAAAAGCAACTATCATGATAGCAATAAGGTTCAAATTTATTAAACAGTTTGCAGTATGCAGGTAACTTTTTTTGAAGATGACAAAACGTGTTATCTCCGAAAGGGCTTTTTATGAATTTGAACCTTATTACTATCATGATAGTTGCTTTCTAACTACACTGAGACTATAGCACGTGCCGTTTAAACGGGAGCTAGCCGCCGTCAACAATAGACACAAAGGCCTTTGTTTAACAGATTACGGCTAAAGCGAAAAGTTCATCTCAGAAAATTCATACTATATCTGTAAAATAGTTCTAGGTTCGAATCCTACCGACTGCGCCATGTAGCGTTTAGACATAGAGTACACAACTTATCAATATACTTAGAAAAATAAGTGGAATAATCACTGAGGGACTTGAGCTTACGACCGGCCGGCAATAGGCTACTTGCCTCCTAGTCAAATCAGCTTCTTTTTTAGAACTGTCAAAACGATTTTGAACGACTTGCTAATATGGAATGGAATTTATATGAAATCGAATTGAGTGACGTCACGGTCAACTCAGTTACTTTATACAGGGTGTAAACCTAATACGGGCGAACCTCTTAACGGTGGTGAGTATAGTACATAAAAAATGGAATTAGATAACTTTTACTTAAAATTGAAGTATTTTTTTTATCCATACAAATTAATTCGGCCCGCAACGTAATGCAAACACACTCGCGTTAAACGCTAGTTGACAGTTGTCATTGATTGTCATCGCAACCACGTTTACAGTACATTGCTGCTGGGAATTTTTTCAAAAATTAATTATGGGCTGAAAATTATGAGTAACTCAAAAACACCTCTTAATTAATGATAACAATATTGAATTATATGCCTGGTTTCATTTATCGCCCTTATTACGTTTACGTACTGTATATTTCCACCTGACTTTTTAAATAGAAATTGGATTTAAAAAATAACTTCTGTTCATGTTTTTCTTATAATTATCTGATGCTTTATTTCGTGCATGGTATTATAAAATATTCTATTTTAACTACGGTCAAGTTCACTATTGGCTGTTAGTTCATGTCTCACTTAAGGCACTTTTTGATAATAAGTTTTTATTGTGTTTTTTCTTACCTCTCCAGCGGAGGGGTTCTGCGGTGCGACACGGTACAGCCCTCTCGCTCCCACGTTGTATCGCACCCACTTGTGTTTGCCCAAGTCTGGTACCAACACTGCAAAACAAAATTGTTCAGAATATTACACCATGGCAAAAAACAGTAGAAATTAGTAAGGGCGCCACCATTTATGTAAACTGTTTTGCTAGTGGCAACTATAGACGGTCAACATGATACAAATAAAATATATGACTAATTAGTGTGGTGGTAACATAAATATGGAAACATAATATAAAATCACTAGTGAATCGAATTTGAAGTCGTGATAGACTGCAAGTAACGGCCGCTGATCGCAAGGAATTGCGACTCCGTGCTGTGAAACGTATTTTTTCTAAGGTACAGTCAGCTGCAGAGAAAAGTAGACCCTCCTGCAGGTCTACTTTTCTCTGCAGCTGACTGTACATAGGGGCAAATCTCGACTGGGGGGCAAATGTAACTGGTCCATTTTATCCATGTTTTACAATGTTTACATTATTAAATAGAGCGTCCACCGGTTGTATATGGTAGGCGTGTTCAGTGGATACATGTAGAACTCAACATCATAGTGTAATAATGGAAAAAATGGATTAGTTACAATTGCCCCCCAGTCGAGATTTGTCCCTATGTACCTTACTCCCGTAGTGTTATTCGTCATTTATAGTGTCGTGCATAGATCTTTAAAAAAAATACACGTGGCGTCTTTATAAACAATTTTCAGCTTCGCCTCATTTACCCACGCCACTAAGCTTTTTTAACCTTACTTAAACGCCAGTTGCATAAAATACTATCTATAGGTGAAACACCTGTTGTATGTGTGAGTGACGTGTTCGAATAGGCGTTTGTTTTGTTTGTGTTACTAATTTTAAATATGTGTTCTCTATTCGAACACGCCACTCACACCAAAGAGGATCGAGTATTATAGAAAATGACTGTCAAAGTAAAAATGTGTAATCACAGTGCATAGACTGCCATCTCTCGTGTGTGTGTGGATTGAGTGAGCACCTTCCGAAAATAAAAAAAAATATGCTGATCATTTAGTAAAAGTTCTAAAACAATTGTAAAACGAATCTCTGAATTTGTAAAAAGATAAATCAAAAGATACAGCCATTAACATGTGCTCACTCAGTTCTCACAAACTACCAACGAAAACAGTGAATATATTCATTTAACATATAATATTTATATACTAACATTTAGTAAAAAATAGGCCAACCTACCTCTATAAATATTAGATCACCTAGTGACGTATTAAATTTTTTACAAATAGTTTCTTATGCTCACTCAATCCACACACTTTTGAAAAGCCGAATTTTGATGAAAAACATAAGATTTAGACCGCTATTATATGTGTATAGTTTAGTAAAAGTGAAATGGGAATTTGTAAAATACAAAACGAACCACTAACGTGTCAGGTTTTTTTATAATAAATTTTTGTAAGTGCTCACTCAGTCCACACGTTTTGAGAAAGTTAAAAATGTAAATATCTTACGATTTGTAGCACCTAAGACACTCGAAAGTACTTCAACATTTAGTAAAAATTTTTACTAAATATCCACCATCTAATATTTTATATTCGTTGTCTGGTTTTAAAGATATTCAGACATAACTTTTCTCATACAAATGTATCAAGTAGGGTGACCACACTATGTCGGCTCCTGATTTTCCCCACCTTCCCATTGTCATATTGAGATTGGGGAGTTTCGTTCGTTCAATTTTGATAATATTAAACTAATACCATATTAATTCTCCATCTGCAAACTGTTTTTAGGTTATGTTCTTGGCCTAGTGATGATGTGTATTGTGTAATTTTTATCGACGTCAGGATAATAACCATATCGACATGCATGCATTAAAAAGGACATGAATGATAATTGGTAAGAAACAAAGAATATAATACTTCACTAGTAAGAAACCAGAACCTGGTAATCTAATCGCGCTAACAGATGAGCGTACCGGATTTGTAAGTGGGAGCGAGAAATAGTTATTCTTTTCTCGCTCCCACTTACAAATCCGGTAAACTATTATCAAAATTGAACGAAACTCCCCAATCTCAATATGACAATGGGAAGGTCGGGAAAATCAGGAGCCGACATAGTGTGGTCACCCTACTTGATACATTTGTATGAGAAAAGTTATGTATGAATATCTTTAAAACCAGACAACGAATATAAAATATTAGATGGTGGATATTTAGTAAAAATTTTTACTAAATGTTGAAGTACTTTCGAGTGTCTTAGGTGCTACAAATCGTAAGATATTTACATTTTTAACTTTCTCAAAACGTGTGGACTGAGTGAGCACTTACAAAAATTTATTATAAAAAAACCTGACACATTAGTGGTTCGTTTTGTATTTTACAAATTCCCATTTCACTTTTACTAAACTATACACATATAATAGCGGTCTAAATCTTATGTTTTTCATCAAAATTCGGCTTTTCAAAAGTGTGTGGATTGAGTGAGCATAAGAAATTATTTGTAAAAAATTTAATACGTCACTAGGTGATCTAATATTTATAGAGGTAGGTTGGCCTATTTTTTACTAAATGTTAGTATATAAATATTATATGTTAAATGAATATATTCACTGTTTTCGTTGGTAGTTTGTGAGAACTGAGTGAGCACATGTTAATGGCTGTATCTTTTGATTTATCTTTTTACAAATTCAGAGATTCGTTTTACAATTGTTTTAGAACTTTTACTAAATGATCAGCATATTTTTTTTTATTTTCGGAAGGTGCTCACTCAATCCACACACACACCCATCTCTCGACACAAGCTTAAAACTTTTGAACCTCAGTTTTGACAATTTGGCCTATATTCTTAGCTTGATATGTTTTAAAATGTCAAATATTAATATTAGCGCCATCTAGCCGAGCGTACCCCAAAGGTGTATCGCCATCTAGCTCACCGTACCTTTTTCTGTATGTTATATAGGTCTTTGCTCACACATACAACAGGTGACTTTCTTAAGTTGTTCACCTATATAGTTTGTTGTCGATGGCCAGTATGACATTGAGAAGAGTGGAGAGTGGGACAGACTAGTTTGTAATAGATAAAAGACTTACTTTCAGTGTCATTCATCCATATTAAATGCGTGACGTTCTCCGCCCAGCGTGACCCGTGGGTTAACTTCGTCTCGTTGCCAACATCGTACCTGAAGACAAGAATTTAATTTACTACAATTTGCGAGGAGAGACAGCCACGACATTGGTCTAAGCGCGACAGCGGTGAGCGGCAGCCATACGTGCGAATGAAAAGTCCCATCGCTGTGTCTCGCTCCAATGTATGGCCGCCGCTCACTGCTGCCGCGCTTAGACCAATGTCGTGGCTGAGCCGTTACTACTTAGGTCTCACGGGGAATGAGTTGTAAGTAAGTAAACTCTTTATTGACCCCCAAAATAAAATATACTTAAAAGAAAGAAGAAGAAGGAAGTACGACCGGTTTGACGACCGGTCTGGCCTAGCGCGCGTAGAGCGTAGTGACCCTGCCTGCTACGCCGCGGGCCCGGGTTCGAATTCCGGTAAGGGCATATATTTGTGTGATGAGCACAGATATTTGTTCCTGAATCATGGATGTTTTCTATGTAAGTATTTGTATATTATATATATCGTTGTCTGAGTACCAAACCGACGAGCGTGTATGAAAAACGTTATGAAAGTGTGTCAAGCGAAAGTTTGTCAGGATCGTAGTAAATGGAAATCCGTGATCTCTGCCTACCCCTCTGGGAAACAGCCGTGATTGTATGTATGTATGTTATTTAGAAGTTTTTCAGTGACTTACCAAGTCCCGTTCTGCAGCACACTGTCAGTGATATTTTTGACTATTTTCGTGTCATTTTCGAAGCCTGGTTCTAAAGGCCCCACGGAGAAGGTGACGGGGATGACCCACTTGGGGGGCGGCGGGGGCCTGGTGGTGCGGGGGGCGGGGCGGCGCGTGGTGGGGGCGGGGGTGGTGGTGGTCGCGTTCTCGTCTTCGATTGTGTCCGTGAAGTTCTCTGAAAGATTATTAGTTTTTTTAGTATTCAGAATTTGTGATTAGATGCCTGGATAATATACCCTTTTCGGGTTATTGATGAAGTGTTTGTAGAAAGCGGAAAATTTTCTCCAGGATCCTGTCTCTGTTTAGGATTACATCTGTATACTCATACTCATATTTATTAATAATAATTACAGGTCAAGCTTACATAGTATAATTACAATTACAGAACAATTCGTAAGTTTATATATACATACCGTGTATTACCAAATTTCTATACATTTTCGGTAAACTAAATAAAAAGAAAGGTTTCATACAAACTACCTAGGACATTTTGGGAAACCTACTGGATCTTGCTCAGCATCATGGACTCTATCAGCCTACCAATTATTATCAAAATCGGAGACGTGATCCAAATGTACAAACTTTTCGGGAATTGCTGACATGCACCCTTACACTACGCGTCCTCGTTGTGCTTTGGCAACCTTACTCACCGGCAGGTCTAGTATTATTTGGCAACGGTATTCTGGAAGGTGGAGGTACTACCCCAAAGCTCTGCTCTAGATTTGGATACGTCGATAGATTACCTGGTTCATAGAAGAGTTCTTCAAGATCAGCTCTCAGGTCCAAGGTCAGAAGGGAGTTGATCATGAGTGGTTCAGGGTCAGGAGGGTCAGCGGTCATCACGAAACTGCAACCAAATATTTCTATTTTAGCTTCTAGTTATCATGCTTGAGAGTTAAAATGAAAAGACTAGGTAGGTATTGACGCTACGTGCTTTTCATTTAGCTTTTAAATATACCTATTCGGTAGAATAAAGGGTGAAATTACGTACATACTGCCAGTCTAGTGCCGCTCGAATTTTTAGACACGCTGCACTTAACGATTTGATCCGCAAGGCTCTCGGCACAGCAAACATACCAGCAACCCTCGAACCTGTCGGCTTGTCAGCAGCAGACGGAAAGCGGCCTGATGGTTGCTCGCTTGTGCCTTGGTTTCTGGGACGACCCTTGGCGTGGGACGTGACCTGTGTGGATACCTTGGCACCGTCCAGCGTTCAACGCTCGGCCCAGAAACCAGGGACTGCTGCTGAAAATGCCCAGTTTAACAAGTGCTGCAAATATGCAGTTTTAAAAAACAATATTTGCGGCACTTGCATTTGAAACATTTAGACCATGGTCATCAGACACAAAGCAGTTTGTGAAGGAGGTTTCCACCAAACTTGCCTGGATGTCTGGTCTGGATGTCTGGAGGGCTGGATTGACGAATTTCCTTGCACAACGAGGCCATACAGCGAGGAAACGCGGCAAGCGTCATAGGGACGATGCCCCGGGCAAACGTAGAATTAATATAAGCTGTAGTCTGATGTGTAGGTATTTGCTGAATAAATTTTATTGTGAAAAAAAAAACAAAAAAAAAAAACTTTCGCGTCGCAGAAATGCCATGCGGCTGCGGCACCTGGTGACCTCTTCGTACGTTAATGACTGATTACTCTTTGGTTAATGCAATATGTGGTGGTGCGTCTTCATTCGACACCCCTGCTGGGGTGTGAGTGGCCCCTTCCGCGCTGGGCGCTGTGGGGGCTGTGTCGGTGCAATATGTTACTCACCGTTCCTGTTTTAGTAGTACATCGCCTGTCGCCGTATTGACAGCGGCCAATAATGGGTATCCAGCCTTCTCGCACCAGCCGTCCCACGCGTGGGGGGGCGCCCCACCAGCGCCTGGCCGCTGTAGAGCTCGCCACAGGTCCCTGCAAAACAAAAACCATTGTGGTTATTAATATTATAGACGGCCAACCAAATCTTGGCACTAAAAAATGCGTGATATTATTGTACAATTTTCAATGTGAATAGGAAACTTGACTGTAGTTAAGACATAGACATATATAATGGCTTTATTCAATATCACAATGTTACAATGTTAAAATTAAAATAATTAGATCAAACATGGATATTCCATGCACGAAATAAAGCATCAGATAATTATAAGAAAAACATGGACAGAAGTTATTTTTAAATCCAATTTCTATTTAATAAGTCAGGTAGAAATATATAAAGTAACTGAGTTGATCGTGACGTCACTCAATTCGATTTCATATAAATTCCAAATTTTTTTTATACTACATCGGTGGCAAACAAGCATACGGTCCGCCTGATGGAAAGCGGTTACCGTAACCTATGGACGCCTGCAACTCAAAGAGTGTCACATGCGCGTTGCCACCCCATTACAAACTTGTACACTCCCCTTACACAGCAAAAGGCAGTGCACAAGTTCAATGGAGCGTTCAGGTTGCCGACGACTCAAAGGACAATAGACGGAACAAGTTAGTTCCGTAAGTCCTCCCGTCGTCAGCACACCGCACCCTCGTTGAGCTCTGGCAGCATATTACCAAGACGTTCCAATTCGTTTTGACAGTTCTTAAAAAGAAGCTGATTTGACTAGGAGGCACTAATTATCTGATGCTATATTTCGTGCATGGTATAAAATATTTTAAGTACAGTCAAATTGCCTATTAAGCATTCCCCTCTACAGTTGTTTTGAGTGTCATGGCTCCTCATCAGAGTAATTACCTGGCGTCAGCACTGGTTCTGCGATGGTCTGAGCAACCTCAAACACGCTGCGCGACCCGCTGACTCGCCCGCTGCTTCTAAAGCCACACACTATACCCGCTTCCTGTAATATATTAGATCAGCACTAACCTGGCGTCAGCACTGGCACTGCGATGGTCTCTGAGCAACCTCGAAAACGCTGCGCGACCCGCTGACTCGCCCGCTACTTCTATGGCCACTCACTATAGCCACGTCCTGTAATATTTGATCAGCACTAACCTGGCATCAGCACTGGCACTGCGATGGTCTGAGCAACCTCGAAAACGCTGCGCGACCCGCTGACTCGCCCGCTACTTCTATGGCCACTCACTATAGCCGCTTCCTGTAATATATAAGATCAGCACTAACCTGGCGTCAGCACTGGCGCTGCGATGTTCTCTGAGCAACCTCGAAAACGCTGCGTGACCCGCTGACTCGCCCGCTACTTCTATGGCCACTCGCTATAGCCGCTTCCTGTAATATATAAGATCAGCTCTAACCTGGCGTCAGCACTGGCGCTGCGATGGTCTCTGAGCAACCTCGCCAACGCTGCACGGCCCGCTGACTCGCCCGCTGCTTCTATGGCCATACTCACTATGGCCGCTCCCTGCAACATAACAGTAACATTGTGAAATACTTTTTTTTTATTATAAGTAAATGCAAAGACGCTGGCCTATGATGGAGTGAACTCGCCCAGAAGATGCCTGTTCACTCTTGATTTGAAGGTTGCCGGGTTATATGAGCTCGGAAATATAGCCGCCGGCAAGGAATTCCACTCCTTGGCAGTGCGCATAAGAAAAGAAGAAGCTTCACCTGGTGGTAAGTGATGATGCGGTCTACGGTGGAGCACGCTTACCTATGAGATACATATTCGGGCCATTTTTAGGGTTCCGTAGTCAACTAGGAACCCTTATAGTTTCGCCATGTCTGTCTGTCCGTCCGTCCGTCCGTCCGTCCGTCCGCGGATAATCTCAGTAACCGTTTGCACTAGAAAGCTGAAATTTGGTACCAATATGTATATCAATCACGCCAACAAAGTGCAAAAATAAAAAATGGAAAAAAATGTTTTATTAGGGTACTCCCCTACATGTAAAGTGGGGGCTAATATTTTTTTTCATTCCAACCCTAATGTGTGATACATTGTTGAATAGGTATTTAAAAATGAATAAGGGTTTACTTACATCGTTTTTTGAAAATATTAATATTTTCGGAAATAATCGCTCCTAAAGGAAAAAAAAGTGCGTCCCCCCCCCTCTAACTTTTGAACCATATTAAAAATCGAAATAAGATGTCATATATTAAAGAAAAAATGACGAGCACCACCAGTGGTGAAGGCCGGATTCGAACCGGCGTCTTTTAGCAATCCGGGCCAAACGCCATCACTAATCATTAATCATTAATTAATCATTAATTAATTCATCATTAATTTATATATAGTAGTGTGACTACATAAAAAACACAAATCAGAATATTTGTTAAAATAATTTGATTTGTTCCCATAGTTGCGTTTTGAACCATATGTTTAAAAAATATGAAAAAAATCACAAAAGTAGAACTTTATAAAGACTTTCTAGGAAAATTGTTTTGAACTTGATAGGTTTAGTAGTTTTTGAGAAAAATACGGAAAACTACGGAACCCTACACTGAGCGTGGCCCGACACGCTCTTGGCCGGTTTTTTTCAAAGTTGTCCACCCCACTTTTTTTTTGGATTTGGAATTTTTTATGTGGTTTCCACTCAGAATCGCGAGCTCTTTCAAATCTAATGGGAGAAAAAAGTGTCCCAAGGTTTTTTTCCCATTCCGTTACCATTTTTCCATACATTTTGTATGGCGGTAACGGAATGGAAGGTTCGAAAAAATGTATGGAAATCTTGGGACATTTTTTTTCTCCTATCCGGATCGAAAGAGCTCGCGATTCTGAGTATTAATCGCGTAAAAAATACCCATGTTACAAAAAAAGTGGGGTGGACAACTTTAAAAAAAATGGCCCATTCACTCCTGATAGGGATCATCCATTAATTACGTCACACGTTAAGGGGGAGGGAGGGGGTCGGCGAAGTGTGACAATGTGTGACATGGGGGTGGGAGGGGTCCTAAAGTTCGTGACGTCACATTTCAAAATCTATCATAATCTAAGGGTTAAAACACGAACTTTAAACTGTTGCTTTATGAAAATCTCATAAGTATACAAAATTACAAATACAGGAAGTTCGTTAACCGGATGAAAAGCCGAAAGTAGGCGATAGTCTAGGCCATTTAGAACATTCTTTAGCTATAAATGTCTTGGACAAAATTTGATTTTTTTTAAACTTTTCGGTGAAAACTCCAAAATTTCAGACTAAATCGATAGGCGTACTCTTGTTACTGTATTAAGTTGTTTTGGTTTTATTTCGTATTGCATGTCTATCGTATACCATAAAATAAATTTGAAATATATGTGTCTAAAGAAAAACAAACTACAGTGATTTAAAAATTGAATAACATAAAAAAAACCGGCCAAGTGCGAGTCGGACTCGCGCACCGAGGGTTCCGTACAATTTAATACCTCTACGCGTTTATGAGGAAATGGGTAGTAAGGTTAAAATTATTAAAAAAAAAAATATTATGTGATGTAACTAAAAATTTATGGTTTTCGTAATTTTTCCTTTATCTATGCTATAAGACGTTGCTTCGTACCAAATTTCAAGATTCTGAGTTCACGGGTTCTGTAGGTTTTGATTCCCTTGCAAGTGTCGAAAATTTGCGGCATAAACGGCTGTATCTTTTGATTGCGTTGGCTTAGAAGTTTGATTTTTTCACAGCTTCAAGGGACAGTAGACCTGAGTAATTGATATAAATTTCAGCTTCATACCTCCACGCGTTCCTGAGAAAAAGGGTCTTGACAGACGGACGGACGGACGGACAGACGGACAACAAAGTGATCCTATAAGGGTTCCGTTTTTTCCTTTTGAGGTACGGAACCCTAAAAATGATTGGAGTGATTACTTGGGTCGATAAATAAACTAAAATTTGTCTAAGCTACCATATAGCTAAAAAAATTATCTAAATGGACTAGACTATCGCCTATTTTCGCCTTGGCATCCTGTTATAAAAGATACCAAATGTTTTGCAGGGGTTTCAAAGCACGTAGGTTATATAAATTTGTCACACACATACACACACACACACACACACACACACCAACAGGTGGAAAATATTAACTGCAAAACATCAAACAATTTAGCTTGATTCATTTTTTTAACATTATACGTAAGTGTCAAAATCATCATGTAAACGTTTATTCTACTAGCCATACCCGTGGACATCAAGTTAAAATGACTATGAAATTACTTTGTACTCTTGTAGACAAAATGAAACTTTGTCATTCGTTTTTTGAAGTATCAAGAGAGCCTTTTACCTGTTGGTGTGGTAAAGAATAATTCAAGCAAGTAATAATAAATGGAAATAAGACTGATTTCTAACCGCTGTTTTTATTCAATAATTGCTTCGTGTAAATATGTGACGTCACACTAGGGAGGGGGGAGTCTAACAAATGTGACCAGCTGTGACAAGGAGGGGGGGAGGGGTCAAAAATCATGATTTTTAGTGTGACGTAATTTATGGATGATCCCTAATGTGAAAACGCTCTAACTCGCTCGCTCTGTACCTTTTATTTATTATTTACACGGGAGCGACTACTTTTGTTCATTTCTATCGCTCATCGTTACTCGCTTTTGGACCTTTTGGTGGGACCAGTGAGTAATGATTTCACTTTAGAAACGTTTGATTTTGGAAATTCCGCAAAACAATTGAAAGAGAAATAAGTAACCTTGTGCAAAGACAGCTCGTCGGCAGCGGATTCGATGTCGGCGCGTTCAAGACGAGGAGACGCCACGGCTCGCACTGATGTGCTTGAGTCCAGCCTGGAAATAAAAAAAACAACATTTTAATTTAGTAGCTACAATCCAAGCCAGGTCTCTTTAAAGCAAGAGTAAATGGTATCTCATAGGTAAGCGTGCTCCACCGTAGACCGCATCATCACTTGCCATCAGGTGTGATCGTGGTCAAACGTCTACCTATTCATACAAAAAAAAAGCTCTCTTTCTGAAACAGGCTAGCATAGAGGAATAAGTATGGGAACAGTTGTAACTCCATACATCAGTAAATGCGGGTTATTTGTATAGGCATAGCTAAGTAACATCTAGCGACAGTAAACATTGAAAACATTGAATAATTATTTTATTTGAGTTTGAGCAGGTATTTAAAATTAATTTGTATCTGTAGAGGTCAACTGAATTATTTCTTTGAAGACACAAATAGGTATATTGAAACGTTAAATGTGGTCCAGTGATGAACAAGTAAGTAGGTTGTAATTAATTAAACCTAAATGTATTGTTGTAGTAAATGGAATCAGGCATCAGTACATGCCTAGGTATACTAAAATGCCTTATACAACACTATGATTTGATTTTCATTGAGTGAGTTTGGATCAGAAAGAGGCTGAAGGAATTTTCACTGTATTATGGATTTTCTACCTACAGAGGAACAACTTTGGATGTATTTTTTGTATATTAACCTTAAAGCAGGCAACACATGGTCCAATAGCAGACTATCCTGCTGCCTTTCTGCTCCTCCTTCAAACGGTGGGGCCTTCTGGCCAAGCACGGATGTGAGTGCCTCCATGAGCCACTGGGCGCTCCACCATCGTGGGGACACCAGCCCCCGAACCACTGAAAAAGATCGCAAACTCATTAATTCACTTATCAATCTACCTCTATATTGAATATTTGCGACACTAACGGCCCAGCCACGACATTGGTCTAAGCGCGACAGCGGTGAGCGGTGGCCATACGTGCGAATGAAAAGTCCCATCGCTGTGTCTCGCTCCAATGTATGGCCGCCGCTCACCGCTGCCGCGCTTAGACCAATGTCGTGGCTGAGCCGTAAGGGCCACTTGCACCAACAAAAATGGAGGGTTAACCCACCATTTTATATGGAATTTGACAGATGACAGCCCACTAACCCTGAGTTAAGTGGTTGGTGCAAGTCGAGCCTTAAGTGTGAAATGTCATTTGATATTTGCCAGAACACATCGTGAGGAAACCGGACTAATCCCAATAAGGTCTAGTTACCATTCGGGTTGGAGGTCAGATGGCAGTCACTTTCGTAAACTAGTGTCTACGCCAAATCTTGAAATTAGTTGCAGTGGCGACCGGTCTGGCGTAGTTGGTAGTGACCCTGCCTGCTAAGCCGCGGTCCCGGGTTCGATCCCGGTAAGGGCATTTATTTGTGTGATGAACACAGATATTTGTTCCTGAGTCATGGATGGTTTCTATGTATATAAGTGTGTATTTATCTATATAAGTATGTATATCGTCGCCTAGCATACATAGTACAAGCTTTGCTTAGTTTGGGGCTAGGTTGATCTGCGTAAGGTGTCCACTAATATTTATTTATTATTTATAGTCGTTAAAGTAGACCCCAGGCTTTCACGAGCCGTGCCGAATGCCGGGATAACAAAAGGAAGATGATCTGAGGAGCCTACTAACCTGTTGAGCCAGTAGGCGAGCTATAGTCTTCGTATCAGTAAGGGTGCTCGGGGACAGTGTGATGAGCCCCCACCCCTCGGAGTACAGCCCTCCCCCCTCCACCACCACCACGTCCAGCTTCGGGAGGGGGTAGGAGGTGTTCAGCTCGTAGGCAAACTGCTGAATTGTCTTCTGCACCCAGTCCAGGAGCGGCCTGAAAGAAATTTGAAAGGTAACAGCAGTTCTCAAAAGTTTGTAATTACTTAAGGAAAAAGTAAAATTTGTTTCTTGTTACCAAGATTTTTTTTGATGAATTGAGATTTTAGTAAGTTTTATTTCGTCATTAAGATTCTCTGGTATCTGTATTTTCTTAATTATAACAATTATCCTGTATATATCTTACGAAAGTCGACTTCTATTACTAAATGTTGGTAACACAATACGATCAATTAAAATTTGCCGACGTGGCTACCTATATACAAACTTCTTGGGAACTGCTCGCAAGTAGTCTAATCAGGAAATACGCTCACGGAAATGGTGATGGATAGGGCACGTGGCGTGACGCAGATCAGACAATAACCTGTCCAAGCAGGGGCTCTGCTGGCAATCACCTGGCAGTAGACGGTTGGGGTTCGATCAGTGCAGGAGGTTAGCGCAAGTGGACTAGGCTGGAAGGATCTTGAATTAGTCGCCCAGGAACGTAAAAGTAGGGCGATTCTTTCAGCCCTATGTCAATGAGGGATAATAGGATCATATCATCATCATAGTCTGCAATGCCAAGTTTCGTAGTTTTCATGTGCTCTGCCTACCCCTTTATGGGATACTGAATAGTCTGATCGACAGAAAATATAATACATCAAAGAAAAAGCGAACAAGACTGGCGCAGCTTAAATAATGTGGAAGATCTTACCCAGGTTCATCTACAATGACTTGCTGATCACTCACCATCATCATTGCAGCCATTAATCGGCCACTGCTGAGCATAGGCCTCCCTTCGTGTACGCCACTTATCCCGGTCCTGGGCTAATCTCATCCAGAAGTGCCCCGCAGTTTTTCGAATGTCGTCCACCCAACGAGCCAACGGACCAGGCGAACATTTTCGGTGATCACTACACAGGCTGATCTCTGTCGGAGGCATGACAGTCTTCATCTCATCTTCAGGAGTCTCAGTACTAGATGTAGTTACTTCAGTAAAGGTTGTGAGTTTAGGAGCCTCTATTTTAGGACACATAGGGACTTACATCATGAGGAGAAGCATTGGGTGTTAATATGTGAAAGATACCCGACTTCATCGTATAGACTGATTTCGTATGGAGACTACAAAATCTTCTTTTTCAGGAGTCTCAGTACTAGATGGCGCCACTTCAGAAGAGTTGATGTGTTGAGGAGCCTCTATTTTGGGAGACATAGGGTCTAAAATAATGTGGGAAGGCATAGGTTATGTCAAATATTTTACCCAGCTTCATCCAAGATGACTTGTTGGTCACTATACAGGCTTATCTCCGGTGGAGGCATGACAAAGTCTTCGTCTTCCGGAGTCTCAGTAACTAGATGGTGCCACTTCAGAAAAGTTGGCGTGTTCAGGAGCCTCTTTTTTGGGACACATAGGGGCTAAAATAATGTGGGAAGGCATAGGTTATGTAAAAGATTTTACCCAGTTTCATCCAAGATGACTTGCTGATCACTATACCTCTACAGGCTGATCTCCGGTGGAGGCATGACAAGTCTTCATCTCCGGTAGTCTCAGTACTAGATGGCGCCACTTCAGTACTGGTGGTGGGTAGAGCCTTTGTTTTAGGACATATACCTCTATTATGTGTGGACTTGTGAAGTACATTGAATGTTATATAACTATGGAAGATCTTACCCTGCTTCATCTAAAATGACTTGCTGATTATTATACAGACTGATCTCCGGTGGAGGCATGACAAAATCTTCTTCTTCTGGAGTCTCAGTACTAGATGGCGCCACTTCAGAAGAGTTGGCGTGTTCAGGAGCCGCTGTTTTGGGACACATAGGGACTTATACCATATGAGAAGGCGTTGGGTGCTAATAATGTAGAAGATCTTACCCAGGTTCATCTAAAATGACTTGCTGATCGCTGTACAGACTGATTTCAGGCGGAGGTATGACAAAATCCTCTTCATTTGGTGTCTCAGTACTAGATGGCGCTAGTTCCGTACTGGTAGTACTTCTATTTTGGGAGGCATAGGGACTTACATCATGAGAGAAAGGCATTGGGTATTAATGTGTGAAAGATCTTACCCAGCTTCGTCCAAGATGACTTGCTGATCACTATACAGGCTGATCTCCGGTGGAGGCATCACAAAGTCTTCGTCTTCTGGAGTTTCAGTACTAGATGGCGCCACTTCAGTGGTGGTGGTGGGTTCGGGAGGCTCGGTGGGCAACGGCGGCTGCGCGCGGCGCTGCAGGCGGCAGACCGCCACCGACATCATGTGGGGGGGCATGGGGGGGGACTGCGCGAACTCGTCTTGCAGCTGGAATGTAACAATTGTACGTGAATACAAGAGTTTACTATTTCGGCAGTAATAACAGCCAACTCATTTTATTTTTTTGCGTATTGTTGTTTGTTAGGTACTTATTGCATGGGTCGACCGCAAACCACGGTTAGCAGCTATAAATGACATTGAGAGATCTCGAATTCAACATTTGAGGAATTTCTTTTCAAAAGTGTTTTATTGTTGTATGGTTTTCATAGACAAATGAGACTGAGCTTTACAAAGCTGCTCTCGTATTCGTCAACTATTCCCGTTCCGTCCGTCCGTCCGTCCGTCCGCGGATAATCTCAGTAACCGTTAGCACTAGAAAGCTGAAATTTGGTATATGCCATCCACCTACCTCTTCGAACAAAATATTGTTGGATAGGTATTTAAAAATGAATAAGGGTTTACTAAGTATAATAAATATTTTCGGAAATTCTTCATTGAACCATATGAAAAAATAGAAAAAAATCACAAAAGTAAACTTTATAAAGACTTTCTAGGAAAATTATTTTGAACTGTAGTTAAAAGTTTAGTAAATGTGATGGCCCGACACGCTCTTGGCCGGTTTTTTTAATTGCCATGTAGTTGAAGAATAGGGAATTTGACTGTAGTTAAAATAAAAAAAAATTATACCTGGATGCACGAAATAAAGCATCAGATAATTATAAGACACACATGGACAGAAGATATTTTTAAATCCAATTTATATTTAATAAGTCAGGTAAATGTGATGTAAATGAGTTGACCGTGACTCAATTCGATTTCAAATAAATTCCATATTAGCAAGTCGTTGAAATTCGTTTTGACAATTCTTAAAAAGAAGCTTATTTGACTAGGAGGCAAGTAGCCTATATTATTATGATTTTTCATCAAATGGGTAAAAATACGCACCAATCGATGTCCTAAATAGAATCCGGCTTCTTCTGTCGCCACTATTGGCATGTTTGTCAGGGATACGTGGAATCTGAAAATTATTAACATTTAAATATTAAATAAACGTCATATACAAAGAAAAAGTGACCAAGGCCTCCGTGTTCCGAGCTGGAATCGAACCAGCGTACTCCGTTAACCGGACGGATGCCTGTAAAACCACTCGGCCATCGGGAAATGGGAATTCCGAAAAATTTACTCATGTAAGTACCTAGGTACAGTTGAATATTACTAACGAGAGTAAGTTAAATCGCGACGGCTTGCCGAAACGATTTAAAGACTCGAGTTAGTAGTATTCATACTCCCCGAGTTACACAAAATGTTTTTCATCACACTCGCAATGTAAAAAATATCTAAATAGATGTAAAAAAGTTAAGTACGGTACCTACAAGAAGTTTCATTATTCCCTTGGGAGAACGATTTTTCTATAACTCACGCTCCACATGCGTGCAATAGCACATTTAAAGTGCGGGTGTGATGAAATAGTTATTTGTTATACAAGGGGGCAAAGTTGTATTTTAACGCCGAGTGTGGAATTGAAAAACGAGCAAGTGAAAGGATTCTATAGTTGAACCACGAGCGAAGCGAGTGGTTCGAGAATAGAATCCTGAACTTGCGAGTTTTTTAACACACGAGAAGTAAAATACATTTGCACCCGAGTGTAACACAAAACTTTTCCCCTCACTAATAGCGAGGAAACTACAACGCAAAAAATGTGTTTATCACTGCTTCCAGTAGTTCCACAGGTGGTAAATCATCTTTATTACTAGATTCACCTACTTTTATCAATTTTAAAGCAGTTAATTTGACTTTATTCAAGGTCAAATTACTTTACCCACTAGTGGATAAAATGCGTTTTACCCGCTGGTATTAAATGACAAAACACGTGTTTCCGAGCTAGTGAGGGGAAAAGTGTATTATATACTTATGTATTATATAACCCAGCAACCTTCAAATCAAGAGTGAACACTGAACAGGCATCTTCTGGGCGAGCTCACTCCATCGTAGGCCACGTCTTTGCCTTTGGCCAGTCTGTGGCCAAGAGTAAGCCCATTTATAATAAGAAAAAAAAATGTAGATGATGATGATAGATAGATAATAACTTTATTCATTTCCACAACATACATGGTTTAAATTACAAAACATTTACATGCAACTTAAAATTAAGAAAAACAATATACTCTAAAAAATCTAAACTATAATGATACGATGAAATCTCTTTTGATAGACAAGTGATACTATTCACTCAACGAATATTTAAATGATGATAATATAAATGAGAAAGTTTATACACGGTGTTTCCGGTATCACTCAAAACCTCAGACACCCCAACTGATTTTTATTTTTTTAAACTCATCTAGAGTATTCATCTTTTAATTTGATCGTTACTTTTTTTTAAATTGAATTTTAAATTTTCTGTACAGCTCTACTTGACTTTTAGCTCTACACTCAATGAAATAATTGCTAACTACCATCCTAAACCATAAGACTATTTATTTGTGTACGTTACTGCAACGACATAAGGTTTACCAATAGACAGCTAAGATGTCACTGTAAAACACTTTAAAGCTTTGTCACAGAAAACTTCAAATTGGACAGGTAATCGCAGTAAGCAAATAAACTCAATATTCAAAATGACAAGGTTGTAATTAGGTACGAGTTCAATTTGTTATGACTTATGATAAACATTAAGATTAAACTGACAAACAATGTCAAACTAGTAGCGGAAAAAATAATCGTCCAAGTAACCGGCCAGTATTAATACCCCTAAATACTGAAAAAGGTAAACAACCTCTAGCAATGCGATATACACAATGTTGTATTACGAGTACAATAGAATGGGCACGTAAAAAATAACTAATAATACTAATTTAAATAAAAATATTACCCCCATCAAGATATAGCTCAATCGATTGTACTCTCGATTCTGAACAAACTGTTTTCAGGTTTTTAGTGTTAAGTGAAACACGGTGTATAAAGTAAAATAGATATTAATAATTGTATAAACTTCTATAAAAATATAATATAATGTAATGTAATGTACTTTAGTATGTAAGAAATTTTGCTGTGCCCTATCAGGGTATCATGTACCAACTATATTACTACCTAACACCTGTATAAAATGAATATGATCGCAATAAAGATTTGAATTGAATTGAATTGACCATGTGTCGTGGCAGAGAATTGGCGCTGGCTCAGCATGATGATGCGGCAAGCCCACTGCAAGCCACATCGCTGATATTCTGCCAGAACCTTTCATAAAAGTTTGTGCAACGCTTTATTATAAGTACGTTCATGTAAGTGTCTGTGTACATGTTGTGTTAGTGTGATCAAAGACCTATATAACTTCGTATAGACAGATTAAGTCTAAGAAAAAAACGTACCCCAAAACCATACAGAGTAAGGTACGGTGAGCTAGATGGCGATACACCTTTGGGGTACGCTCGGCTAGATGGCGCTAATATTAATATTTGACATTTTAAAACATATCAAGCTAAGAATATGGGCCAAATTGTTAAAACTGAGGTTCAAAAGTTTTAAGCTTATGTCGAGAGATGGCAGTCTATGCACTGTGATTACACATTTTACTTTGACAGTAACTCTCTTTAATACTCGATCCTCTTTGGTGTGAGCAAGTATCTATGTGTATGTGCCTGTTGGACAGTCGCAGCAAATGTAGGTACCTGTCCCTCACGATGGTGAGTCGGAAAGTCGCTCGGAGATGAGGCTCGTCGAGGCAGGGGAACGCGGAGCGCGCATGCGTCAGCCAGAATCGCGACACGGCACAACGACTGACAAAAAAATAATAGTTATATGTTTTACAAGGGGGCAAAGTGGTTTTACCGCACGTGCCTATATTGATACCCGAGCAAGCGAAAGATTCCAACATTGAATCGCGAGCGTAGCAAGTGGTTCGAGAAGTGGAATCTTGAGCGTTGCGAGGGTTTCAAGGCACGAAGGTTAAACAAACTTTGCCCCCGAGTGAAACACAACATTTTTCACCACAGCAACACGAACAAAATACTGGCTTTAAAACGTCAAGCTAAATCTAAACTATGAATTTATTCAATATTTTTTATTCAAAATCATCATTTATAGGTCAATTCTACCAGCCTGCACAAGATATTAAGTTAAAATTTGTACGAAATTAGAGGTACTTTGCACTCTTGTGGATAAAATGTAATTTTGCTATCTGTTTTCGACTAGCAAAGTAAGCCTCTACCAGTTGGTGTGGTGAAAATCAAATTATTTGACTTATTTGTTAACACCTGATATATCATGATAGAATGAACTCACTGTCTATTGTTGCCAGCGAGGAAGAAGCCGCGTTGCTTGTCGTTCCTCTCCAGTTTCGTGATGAATCGGAGGCTGAGCGTGTAGTTGAATTTGCGACGGAGTTTCTCCTGTAAATAAAAATAAATGAGCTGAATAAAGTTGAATTATTTTTAAATTTCAGAGCAGAACCCAACTGGGGAAGTACCTCCGCCTTACAAAAGACCGCAGCTAAATAGCTCTAGACCCTACTCATAGTGTTGTGTTCCTGCTTGTGAGTAAGGTAGAGCTCAACGAAGGTGCGGTGTGCTGGCAACGAAAGGACCTACGGACCTCATTTTTTAACTTTAGTGACCTTGGACTGACCCTGATGACCTGTACTGACCTTGAACTCAATATAAGTCTGTTCAGCCGGCGGGTAGTCCAAAACTTTAGCGACCTTAGGCCCCAAGGAGCCCCCAGTCTTGAACAGCGCCCGTTCTGTTACGTTCATGTCACGAACGTTTAGGACTACGAATGTTGTGTCTCGATCCACCTTGAAGTCGATTGATACTTCGCCTGTTAACCAAAATAATAAATGAATACACGCATTTAAACTTGAAATATACGTTTTTTTTTTTTAGATAGCCCGTTTATGTGTCCCACTGCTGGGCAAAGGCCTCTCCCCGTGATTTCCACAGCTCCCGTTGGTGTGCTATTTCTGGCCAATTAGTCATAGTTAAGTTTCTGGTCAATTAGTTAGTTAGTAGAAATATACGTAAAAGTAGAAAATTTACTATTGTAACTCTGGCCACGAAACGATTTTTGGTTGCTATTCCGTCTCTTTGTCATGACAAACACCAACTCAGACTCAAAATAGGTTCTCGAACTCCTCAGTTCACCAGTTACTTATCAACATATGATGAAGCCAAAGACTGTATGATGTTTCGGAATCAAAAAATAAGGCAGATGGACAAGAGAAAATGCCAGTTCTAGGGTTCCGTAGTCAACTAGGAACCCTTATAGTTTCGCCATGTCTGTCCGTCCGTCCGTCTGTCCGCGGATAATCTCAGTGACCGGTAGCACTAGAAAGCTGAAATTTGGTACCAATATGTAGAGGTATATTAATCTCGCCGACAAAGTGGTAAAATAAAAAGTGGAAAAAAATGTTTCAAGTAAGCCCCCCCCCCCACCCTACACTTAAAAAGTGGGGAGTGGTTTTTTTCCCTTCCAATCCTAACATTTTTCCTTCTAATCCCAATATTGTTGGATAGGTATTTAAAAATGAGTAGGGGTTTTCGAAAATGATCTTTTGATATTGTTAATGTTTTCGGAAAAAGTCGCTCCAATAATAATTTGATTTGTTCCCTACATTGCTCCAAAAGTTTAAAAAAATGTGCCCCCCCCCCCCTCTAACTTTTGATAAGTTTAAAAAATGCGTTAAAACACAAAAGTAGAACTTTATACTTAAAGACTTTCTAAAATTGTTTTGAACTTAATAGGTTGAATAGTTTTTGAGAAAAATACGGGAAACTACGGAACCCTACACTGAGCGTGGCCCGACACACTCTTGGCCGGTTTTTGGTAGCTATTCCGTCTTTTTGTCATTTCAAATACCAACTATCAAGGCTCTCTTACCCCTCCCTTCTTCAGTTCTCAAAGTTAGGGTGAAGCAAAAGACTGTAATGCTTTAGAATCAAAAAGGTAGTAGACCGACACGAAACATGTCTTTGCTTTTCACTATATTCCGTCTCTTTTTCATAAATACAAACAATAGGTGAGATGACTAAAAAAAAAAAAACTAATTAGTCCGTCAGTTAGATTATCAAAGAATATTAGACACGTATTTTTTCTTTTTTCTCGTAAACGAAAAATGACGACGGTACAGTGCGTTGAAGTTTAGCGTGACGTCACGCCTAGGTACAATTTTTACTTAGAAGTGTCGTCACAAGCCCCCACTCCGGAACTTTGATGCTCTATATCTTTGTATTTTTTCATTAATTAGAAAAAGCGAAAAATATGTGTTCAGTATTTTTGGACGATCTGACTGACGGACTAAACACAATGTTTTTTAGGGTTCCGTAGTCAACTAGGAACCCTTATAGTTTCGCCATGTCTGTCTGTCCGTCCGTCCGTCCGTCCGCGGATAATCTCAGTAACCGTTAGAACTAGAAAGCTGAAATTCGGTACCAATATGTATATCGCCGACATAGTGCAAAAAAAAATGGTAAAAAATGTTTTATTAGGGTACCCCCCCCCCTACATGTAAAGTGGGGGCTGATTTTTTTTTTTCATTCCAACCCCAACGTGTGATATATTGTTGGATAGGTATTTAAAAATGAATAAGGTTTTACTAAGATCGTTTTTTGATAATATTAATATTTTTGGAAATAATCGCTCCTAAAGGAAAAAAAAGTGCGTCCCCCCCCCCTCTAACTTTTGAACGATATGTTTAAAAAATATGAAAAAAATCACAAAAGTAGAACTTTATAAAGACTTTCTAGGAAAATTATTTTGAACTTGATAAGTTCAGTAGTTTTTGAGAAAAATACGTAAAACTACGGAACCCTACACTGAGCGTGGCCCGACACGCTCTTGGCCGGTTTTTTATGTAGTCGTCATCCCTATTGCTAAAGGCAGTGTTTCTTACCTCTCAGTTCGCCAGTCGTCAAGTTAGGATGGAGCCAAAGACTGTAATGCTTCGGAATCAAAAAGGTCGGTAGACGGGCGCCTCGCCACGGGAAAATGGCGCCATTGGTTGCTATGCGGTCTCTGTAACATTATTGTTAATTAGAAAGGATATTAGTAATTTGGGTGAATCCACGTAAAAGTAACGTGAGTCACGACTTCATTAAGTGTTTATTTGAACTACAGCTGCATATGAAAGGATCTATGCATATATCGGGAAAGTAACACTTAATTAGAGATTATCATTTGAACTTGCATCCATAAATACTAATATTATAAATGGGAAAGTGTGTGTGTCTGTTTGTTTGTCCGTCTTTCACGGCAAAACGGAGCGACGAAATGTCATGATTTTTTAAGTGGAGATAAATGAAGGGATGGAGAGTGACATAGGCTACTTTTTGTCTCTTTCTAACACGAGCGAAGCCGTGGGCAAAAGCTAGTCGTGAATAAATGGAACATGCCATAAAATCGTGACTCATGTTACTCTTGCCGCGGATTAACCCATTTGACAAAATAATCAATAGAATCTACCCACTGCGCCAGTACGTATTTACATAACATTTTGAATGTTTGAATTTAACCAACCGTGGAGTGGAATAACTACTCCACTACTAAGAATGGGAGAGGGTCGGGCTGCTAAGAGAGCGTATCTGGGAAGACCAGCTGGTAGCCGTCCGGCTGGTCGGCCCAGATACCGCTGGGGAGACAGCGTGATGGCGGATCTGTGTCAGCTACAAGCCGATGATTGGCAGGAAGCTGCGCAGGATCGGGATAGGTGGCGTGCTCTCGTTTTGGAGGCCAAGATTCTCTTTGGATTGCAGAGCCATATTAGTTAGTTAGTGGAGTGGAATGAATCTATAGGTTAAACTACTAAACTTTTACTATAAGAACCTGAAATCGGAGTTTGACCTTAACATTTTTTTGGGCGATTCCGGGACCCATGGCAAAAGTTCCCCAGAACGAGTATAGCCTATAAGTATATTCACACCTTAATGTACCTATTGCAGGTGACTAAAGAAACATCCTGTATTATCGTTTTCTTTACGGGCATTTTCAGAATTTGGGACCCCCCATTTAACGTAAGTGGTGAACCAAAATTAACTCACTGTCAGTTTTGTGACGATAATTAAGCATGAAATTTCAATATTTCAATAAAAATATTGTTTTTATGTTCTTACATAAACTTTAAGCGATAATCTACATTCAGAATGTGAAAAAAGTAAATTTTTAGGCAGACTTTAATTGTCGACACAAAGCCGAGTTAATTTTTGTTAACAAATTTTTGGGGCAAATTCTGAAAATGCCCTTACAGCAGAACTACAAAAGTTAATGTTCTCTATGCTGCAAAACTGGACAAAAGTTAAACAAAACGGCGTCTTGTTCTATGAACATGTCTTACTTGTTAGCAGCGGCAGCATTGGCGTCTGAGCCGCCGTCGGCGAGCCCGGGATCAGCGGGTTCTCACCCAGACAGGGGCAATCTGTAAAAAGACAAAAATTATATTAGTCTTACACTTGAAAAGGATTAGATTGTAGTGTTTCGATGGTTTTTGATACCACAAAATTATAAGGGCAAATAGTGTTGTGTTCCTGTCGGTGAGTAAGACTGCCAGAGCTCAACGAGGGTGCGGTGTGCTGATGACGGAAGGACCTACGGAACCAAATTTGTTCCGTCTATTCTCCTTTGAGTCGTCGACAACCCGAACCTTCCTTGAAACTTGTACAAAAGGGAGGGAGGGGGTTGCAAAAGGAAGTGTACAAGTTTCTGATGGGTTGGCAACGCGCATGTGACACTTCTTGAGTTGCAGGCGTCCATAGATCACGATGACCACATTCCATCAGGCGGACCGTATGCTTGTTTGCCACCGACGTAGACGACGTAGTATAAAAAAATCTGAAAGTGCTAGCACACTGTATTCCCAGCCAAATACAATCTGGGTGTATTCAAGTCAAGAGTGATTTTTAGGCTATTACCAAAGAGGGTCGAGTATTATAGAGAATGACTGTCAAAGTAAAAATGTGTAATCACAGTGCATAGACTGCCATCTCTCGACACAAGCTTAAAACTTTTGACCCTCAGTTTTGACAATTTGGCCCATATTCTTAGCTTGATATGTTTTAAAATGTCAAATATTAATATTAGCGCCATCTAGCCGAGCGTACCCCAAAGGTTTATCGCCATCTAGCTCACCGTACCTTTTTCTGTATGGTTTTGGGGTACGTTTTTTTCTTATACTTTATCGGTCTTTACGAAGTTATATAGGTCTTTGCTATTACTGAACCAGTGAGCTACAACTTCGACGTTGTCGTCACTTTCCATCAGTGCCACTACTTAAGTCAATCACTGGTCAGTTTATAATAAAAAATAAACACCGCCACTATCGTCTCACAAAAGAAGGCAGGCAGGACGGCAGGACTCTGGCTATCTATCATTTATTTTATAGTTTGATACGTGCCTCGAGAGGTATATCTGAGTTAGTCACCTGGTTGAGGACTCGCGTTAGACAACAATCAACGCGCTCGCGAACATAGCTCCTAAAACAACTTTCGCGAGGCAAAGCGATCGCATCACAGTTGCCTCGAGAGGCATATTTGAGTAGATATTCACCTGGATGCGGGCTCGCGTAGACAACAATCAACGCGCTCGCGAACATAGCTCCTAGCACAACTCTCGAGAGGTAAAGTGATCGCCTCACAGTTGCCTCGCGAGGCATATCTGAGCAGATATTCACCTGGTCGAGGACTCGCGTAGACAACAATCAACGCGCTTGCGATCATAGCTCCTAGCATAACTACCGCAAGGCAAAGCGAGCGCGCTTCGAGTTGCCTCGCGAGGCATATCTGAGTAGATTTTGTAACATATTCACCTGGTTGCGGGCTCGCGTAGACAACAATCAACGCGCTTGCGAACATTGCCCCGAGCACAACTGCCGCGAGGCAAAGCGCGCGCCTCTGCGAACACACCGCGACGGGTGCCTCGCGAAGCTCACGCGCCTCGCGCGCTTTGTCCGTGTCTGGAATTAATACAATACATTATAAACTGAAATAGATACCAAACATTAAAGAAAAAGCGATCATGCCCACTGGCGGCGAAGCCGGGAATCGAACCCGGGTCTCCAGCTCCAGCTATCGCGGCTGGCGTGTCGGACCGCTGCACTACACAAAATAATTTGATTTGTTCCTTACTTCAATGCAATTCATCTTAGATTATGGACAAAGGTTAAGCTTGAAGTAAAAATTGCGGCGAGTAAATTTTATAGTGACTAAATAAATATAAATATTATAGGACATTCTTACACACATTGACTGAGTCCCACGGTAAGCTCAAGAAGGCTTGTGTTTGTGTCACACCTCGGACACTGGCAATCAAATATATGAAAGAGGCGCGTTCCTAATAGCACACAGTTTAAGCTCGTGTAGGTGAACACGTACTATGCTTGTATGAGTGACATATGACAGCCCGACTGTTCGCGTTTTTAACAGGCGGTAACTGTGAGGTAACCGAGAGGGGGTGGGCGGCACTTTCAGAGGGAGTGGCCATACTGTACGATAGTACTCTTTGTTATACTGTGCTTGTGTTGTGGGTACTCAGACAACGATGAAAGTATATAACATAAAAAACATACATGACTCAGGAACAAATACCAGGCCCCGTATCCGAATGGCATTTCTGCGACGCGAAACGCCACCGAAACGTCGCAGAAATGTAGTCTCTCTCGCAACAATACGCAAGAGCGATAGAGATAGATAGCTACGAAAGAGTTATCGTGAGCGTTTGCATTCGGCTACGCACACTGTACTCAGTACACAAAAAAGTTGTCGATCGATCTGCAGGACAAATAGTGCGAGGAGATATGCTGTTAGTTATCGGACAGTTTGCTCGAAATATCAGGCGGAATGTATTCATACTCATACTCATTTATTTATAATATTGTTACATATTACACGTCAAAATTTATTTACATGATTATTTCATGGTGTATTAAAATTAATATCTTAGTCGTATATTAGGTATATTAGGTATATTAATATATTAGGTAGCAATTATAGTCAAAAATGTCAGAATATGCCAATACATTATTAAATTAAATCAAGGGATATTAATATTAAAATGAAATTAATACAGTAATTTAAATAATGTTAAATTCGTTCATGTCGTAAAAAGCGTGGGTGAGAAGGCATATTTTTAAAGTACGTGTGAATTAATTTAAAGATTCTATACAGGTACTTCGGATAGTTTGTTAAAAATCTTGGGACCTTGTACCTGCATAGTCTTGGAGGACATAGTCTATGATGTGTAAACAGTTTTGTCCAGTAATATGAACATGTTATATCATTGAAAGCTCTCATTCTCCACGATTGAAGGCCCTGACATGATTCCGGAATGAAACGCTCACGATTCGACCTATATATCGTTCTCTGAGTACCCACAACACAAGCCTTCTTGAGCTTACAGTGGGTCTCAGTCAATTTTTGTAAAAAATGTGCTATAATATTTATTTTATATTTATAATTGACTGATCAAATAGATTTAAACTTACCGGCCAGAAAAGCGACATCGTCTAAGTCTTGATCCACCATATTTCGCCAGGCAGCTGCTGAAAGCAACATATTACTCTGATTACACGAAGAACTTTGTAAAGTATACAAAACTGCATAATTTGTGTCATTTTGACAGACAGTTTGACAGATTACCGCATGGAAATAAGGCGGGATATGAATAATTTATTTATTATACATATTATGTTAGACTGTTGGTGGTTGCACTCGGTAAAACCTGACCAGAAATAAGTTTTTTTTGCAAAAATTTCATTTTTGGCACAAGCTTTTATCGCCGACTGTACCTTTCTTTTAACAGTCATCGTTTGTAACAGAGTTCCTATGACCACCTTTCTGCTCCATCAGATCAGCTCCATGATACCATAATATTGCATTGTCACGTGATTTACATATGTGTGCAATATTTCAGCTCAACCGGAAACCGGGAAGTGGGTCAAATTTAGCTTCTATGTTTTGACGCACACTAAAATAAGGCAAGTTGAATAAAATAAATAAATAAATAAATATTGAGGGACACCTTACACAAATCAACCTAGCCCCAAACTAAGCAAAGCTTGTACTATGGGTGCTAGGCGACGATATATATACTTATATAAAGAAATACATACTTATATACATAGAAAACATCCATGACTCCGGAACAAATAACTGTGTTCATCACACAAATAAATGCCCTTACCGGGATTCGAACCCGGGACCGCGGCTTAGCAGGCAGGGTCACTACCAACTACGCCAGACCGGTCGTCAAGAATAAAAGCTTGTAATATTAATGTATATGACTACGCGCCATCTTGCGGAATTTCATTAGAACTAATTTCTTCATACTAAACTGAACTGTCACCTCATACATCAGAATAACAGCGCCCTCTTGACAATACTCATACGTATCTGGTCGGGCATAAAGGGTCGGTGAAAGAGTAGAATAATATGTAAGAACGGTTCAACCACAAGCAGCGTGATGAAATTTTAAAGTTTCCATTGTAAGTTCTCATTTTGCCGACTCATATTGTCGTCATTTACATGGCGACCCGGCCAGTGTCAAGACTGACACATACCCTTGGCTGAGTCGATGTGGTTGGTTTTTATCGATTCCTTATTTGGCCCTGTCAGTACTAGAAGTACCAGTCTAAAGGCTGACATTCTATTCACAGTCTAGTTACCGTGGCTCTTTTATCGTCAGTCACATGGCCACCCTGCCAATTTTAGAGGTAAGTACTTAATCATAGTCCTCTCTGGTCTGTCTGTCTGATACCATACCCTTGGCTGAGCCGTTGCGGTCGGGTTTGTACTTGGCGACTCCTATATTATCTGCCACAAGGTTGATTCTATCTATTGTCCGTCACATGGCGACCCTGACAGTATAAAGACTGACACATACCCTTGGCTGTTTTCGTTGCGATCATTGTACTTGCCGACTCCTATATTATCTGCCACAAGGTTGACCCTATCTATTGTCCGTCACATGGCGACCCTGACAGTATAAAGGCTGACACATACCCTTGGCTGAGCCGTTGCGGTCGGCCTTGTACTTCCCGACGGGCTCCATCTGAATGCCGTCCATCTCACGCCGGGACCGGCATGCCTACCGCAATCTGCAACAAAGATGCATTCATTATTTTAATACCACCCCGAAAAGATAGGCTAAAACACACACATACACACATGACACGAAGACCTCTCACACATTCAATACACTCTCACCGTTTTACGCGTGCTAGTTGTTAGTTTTAGTTTTTATTTTTAGCTTTTCTTGTTAATTACGGTTAAGTATATTATTATATTAACTTTTCCTTCCACCTAGTATTAAGCATGATGGCGCAATTTCATTAGTAGATAACTCGTTCGGTATACAGCATACGGGGAGTCCCCGCAGGCGAGATAACAACCAATGAAAGTGGTGCATATTGATTGGTCGTTATGCACCATACGGGGACTCCCCGCAGGTGAGGTAACGACCAATTAAAGTTACTATTACTAAAGACATTATAATTCCCGAATGCGGGACAAATGTGGTCGTTCCAGAAAAAAACGCACCTCAATACCATACAGAAAAAGGTACGGTGATCCAGCTTCGTTACACCATTGGGGTACGCTCAGCTGGTAAAGGCTCCAGGTTCAAAAGTTTTAAGCCTGTGTCAAGAGATGGCAGTATATGTATGGCCAATAGGCACCAGGGGGGGGGTTCGACAGTAACTCTCTATAATACACTCGATCTTCTTTGATATTACATATTACTATTTAATTTCCCGAATGCGGGCACTGTGGCACGCGTTCCAAAAATCTCTCGTACGCCGCAAGCGGACCCTATCGACTAATGAAATTGCGCCATAATGAAATTGACAAACACATATAAAATCTAGTGCACGAACTGTCAAATCATATGGTTGCCATGGAAACACACTAATATTATTAGTCTAATAACTTTCGAGAAATGGGCCCCAGCAGGTAGCTCAAGTCAAATTGTTGAATATCCGACATGTTTCGCTCAATAACGAGGAGCATTTTCATTGAGCACAGGTAATAATAAACGCTAAACGCTTAAACGTTTAAGTAGGTATTACTAAACGCTACATGGCGCAGTCGCTAGGATTCAAACACAACACTTACAGATATCACTTAATCTTGCTTCAACATTTTCGTCTAGTTTGTATCCGAATAATCATACAGTCGAGTTCTTAAATATGTATACATTTTCTCACCTTATTTCAACGAGTTAGTCAGTTTTCACATTATCCGACCCGAACCCGATGTCGGATGTTGGAAGAATTTCAATGGAAAAAATCCAAGATGGCGCCTGTGCCGCCTGTATATGGGATATCGGTCCGACATTAATAAATAAATAATAAATAAATAAATATTGAGGACATCTTACACAGATCAACTTAGCCCCAAACTAAGCAAAGCTTGTACTATGGGTGCTAAGCGATGATATACATACTTAAATAGATAAATACATACATATATACATAGAAAGCATCCATGACTCAGGAACAAATACCTGTGCTCATCACACAAATAAATGCCCTTACCGGGATTCGAACCCAGGACCGCGGCTCAGCAGGCAGGGTCACTACCGACTGAGCCAGACCGGTCGTCAAAAATCCGATATCGGATCGGATAATGTGAAAACGCACTTAAGCTGAAGAAATTCACACATATTTACCTATGAATTCGATTGTACTCAAAATCCAGTTTTCCCTCTCGTCACAAAATACCTTGAAAAAAAACCGGCCAAGAGCGTGTCGGGCCACGCTCAGTGTAGGGTTCCGTAGTTTTTCGTATTTTTCTCAAAACTACTGAACCTCTATCAAGTTCAAAACAATTTTCCTAGAAAGTCTTTATAAAGTTCTACTTTTGTGATTTTTTTCATAATTTTTAAACATATGGTTCAAAAGTTAGAGGGGGGGGGGACGCACTTTTTTTCCTTTAGCAGCGATTATTTCCGAAAATATCAATATTATCAAAAAACGATCTAAGTAAACCCTTATTCATTTTTAAATACCTATCCAAACAATATATCACACGTTGGGGTTGGAATGAAAAATAAAATCAGCCCCCACTTTACATGTAGGGGGGGTACCCTAATAAAACATTTTTTCCACTTTTAAAATTTTATTTATTCAAAACACTTAAATAAAAATTCCATACAATAAATATCAACCGATTAAAAATAAAAATTAAACTAAAAATCTAAATCTAAGGAGGGCCCCTGAGGCATAGTGCCCAAGATGCTGGCAGCATTTCCTCGCTGAATTGCAATACTTATACGTTGAGCGAGGAAGCTGCCAGCTCTTTTGTCTCCCGCAGTATCTATTAACCGCTTCGCCAAGTCCTTGAATAAAATCTGGGCGCCTGGGCCCCACGGACCGAGGGTCTCGACGCCAAAAGCAACAAAGTTGTAATTGGCGTCGAGACCTCCGTATTTGCGTCGCTTATGTGTTTCTGCAGCCTCTGCAGCCGCGCCCGCTTTCTTTGTGGTACCGTGAAGATGAGACGGGGCCAGTGTGTCCACACAGGTTGCATCCCACACCAGCACTCGTCCCATCCTCCACGGTATCAGCGACATTCCGTCGGGTCTTTTACCATCATCCCGCGCTATACCGGCTGGCTCTAATATTGCGGGCACGTTTACAGAGGTAAGAGACCGTCGGATAATGTCATTGAGCGCGGCGTGACGGGACAAACGCCCCGCACTTCGCTGGCAAGAAAGGCCGTGGCGCCCCAGCTGGTTCACTTCGCTCCCGCAGTGGCATTTATGTGATGCACAAATTACAGCCCCCACCCGCAGCCCGACCGCCACTCGGAGGGTATTCCCATCGAGGTGTGTACCAGAATTCGGCGAAGGATAAGCGTTAAGCCAATGGCCGGCCTCCCTACAACCGACTGCGAGCAACCGAGCGCGATCAGCTCCTTCGCTGTTATCTAAACACTACTACGTTATTTTCCACTTTTTATTTTTGCACTTTGTTGGCGTGATTGATATACATATTGATACCAAATTTCAGCTTTCTAGTGCTAACGGTTACTGAGATTATCCGCGGACGGACGGACGGACGGACGGACGGACAGACAGACATGGCGAAACTATAAGGGTTCCTAGTTGACTACGGAACCCTAAAAAGTGTCACTCAAAACGAGTACACAAACACCATTACAACATTTCCACTCGCTTTATTTACCATTGAGTGTAGCATTTCACGGGTTAAGTCCCCTTTAACCCTCTCGCCGCTCAATGGGGCAGCAGGGATGCGTGTCAAAGGGAAACGCAGGGAAAATGAAAAGCGCTTTTGAATTTTTTTAATGAGTAGGGGAGCACAATACACGTATGGAATACAGGACAATGACTTTGGTAAAACTTGTTTATGTTTTCTGCGTAAATATTGACCGTAAAATAAATTAAATATAACGCGAAGCGACCGCCTCATCACTCCACCACACATCGATCGGGTGGACAACATGAGGAGTTTTCTACAAGTACAATTGAACCCCATTTTTTTTGTGGCGCCATCTATGACGCAGCAGGGCTAAAAAAAAAAAAGTTTTTAACCCCCGACGCAGCAGGGCTAAAAAAAAAAAAAATAACTGGGCTCGGATACCGGTTAAATTTTCAAACCGTTATCACGTACTTGCGGACAAACCTTTAAATTTCGTTTTCGCTCGAAAAACCGCTATTTAGAAACCGGTTTTTAGGAGAACTCTTTCATAAAGGTTTCGTTCGATTAACCGGTTTAGAACAAAAACCGGTTTATTCCGCAGCATGGTAGGTAATACTGTATAACGTAATGAACGTAGGTATTTAGGTGCGTCTCGCCGCTCGTCGAATAAACCGGTTTATTTCAATTAAAATAAAGTTCTCATAACGTTCGCGTTCTTTAAAAAGTTCGAAGTAAAATCGAAAGAAACCGGTTTTAACCGGTAAAAAATAATCCGGTTCCGAGCCTTGCGACGCAGAAACTACGTGGTGTTATAAGTTTTACGCGTCTGTCTGCCTGTGGCATCGTAGCTCCCGAACGGGTGAACCGATTTGGATTTAAGTAGTTTTGTTTTTGTTTGAAAGCTAAATTAGTCGGGAGTGTTCTTAGCCATATTTCATGAAAATCGGTCCACTGTGTCGGTGGTTTTTTTTTAATTATAATTTTGTGTTTAGGGTGAATCCACAAAAGTAACGTGAGTCACGACTTGTATTGAGTATTTATTTAAACTACAGCTGCAAATTAATGGATCTATGTATATATCGGGAAAGTAACACTTTAATTAGAGATAGATTATCACTTGAACTTGCGTCGTGAATAAATGGAACATGGCATAAAATCGTGACTCATGTTACTCTTGCCGCCGATTGACCCTTTAGGTTATTAATACTTTTTAATACGTTACTCTATTAGAGAGAACTACATATACTGAAAATGTACTTTAAATGTAGTTACGCTCTCATTTTAAAACGACTAGGTACTTAGCTAGATGCTTTGAAACTTTGTAGTCACATGAGGGCATTTTCGCGAAAAAAGATTCAAAAACTTTTTTTTGTAAAGTAGGTAAATTTCACGTTTTTCTTACTCAGAATCACGAGCCCTTTCCATCCTACTAGGCGGAAAAAAGCGTCCCAATTTTATTTTTTCCACTTCGTTACCATTTTTCAAACATTTTGTACAGCGGTTACACTTACAAAGTGGAAAGTATGCAAAATAATATAAAATTTTGGGACCATTTTTTTGTATCTTTATTAAATATTGAAAGTAGAGCGAGTAGGAAAAACATAAGATTTACCTACCTTAGAAAAGAGTACGCTGAGATAGGAGATAGGAGAGTACGCTGGTTCGATTCCAGCCTCAGGCACCAGAGGACTTGGTCACTTTTTCTTTCATATATGTAATTTATTTCGGTTTTACTTTAGAAAAATTGTTTTTGGTTGAAAATGCCCATTAGACTATGGTATATCTCATACAATACTTCAAGTGTCCTGAGTCGGCACTGCATAGCGTGCACGGTTGCACGCGGGGAGCCCGCCTCGCCGCACGCCCCGCTGAAACGAACGCTCCGAGCGTCCACACAGGGTACGTAGCTGAATGGCACAAACGCTCACGAAACGAAACGCTCGTAGATATCTATCACTATCGCTCTTGCGTATTGGCGCGACTACCTTTCGCGGCTTTCGGTTTCGTTCCGCGTCGCAGAAATGAGCGACAACGGCGGCAGATAAACCGTTAGCGGTTTTCGCTCGCTGTTAAAATGTAAAAAAAATAGTATACAAGTGTTTTTAGATTTAAAAAAACCGGCCAAGAGCGTGTCGGGCCACGCTCAGTGTAGGGTTCCGTAGTTTTCAGTATTTTTCTCAAAAACTACTGAACCTATCAAGTTCAAAATAATTTTCCTAGAAAGTCTTTATAAAGTTCTACTTTTGTGATTTTTTTCATATTTTTTAAACATATGGTTCAAAAGTTAGAGGGGGGGGGACGCACTTTTTTTTCCTTTAGGAGCGATTATTTCCGAAAATATTAATGTTATCAAAAAACTATCTTAGGAAACCCTTATTCATTTTTGAATACCTATCCAACAATATATCACACGTTGGGGTTGGAATGAAAAAAAATATCAGCCCCCACTTTACATGTAGGGGGGGTACCCTAATAAAACATTTTTTTCCATTTTTTATTTTTGCACTTTGTTGGCGTGATTGATATACATATTGGTACCAAATTTCAGCTTTCTAGTGCTTACGGTTACTGAGATTATCCGCGGACGGACGGACGGACGGACGGACGGACGGACGGACGGACGGACGGACGGACGGACAGACAGACATGGCGAAACTATAAGGGTTCCTAGTTGACTACGGAACCCTAAAAAAAGGTGCCATTCGGCTACGGCACCAGGCCTTACACTATGATGTGTCACCATGCTGTTTACAATGTTATAATTGTTGTTTTGTTGTCATTTGTTTTGAAATTGAGATTGTGCTTTTACAGAGGGGGGTGGCATAAAGGGAAGAAAGGACTATAGATGTAGTGCGAAAATATTTTCCTTCGTATTTTTACGGAAACGTACGAACATGTCATGCTATTTCAGTCAGTCTCAGTACAAAACGTACTGACACTGTCTGAAATAGCATGACAAATACGAACGTTTCCGGGAAAATACCAAGGAAAACCTTTTCGCACTATATCTGTACGATACGGAGTTATATGTTTTTGATACAACTAAGCTTGCAGACTATGATTAGTCTAGGGGATTGCGCCCCAGGGGTTGATTCTTGTCATTTCGCGAGGGGACCAAATGTTTTGATAGCGAGGGGTCTTAACTAGACTGCTTATGTATGTAAGTATAGTGTCGTAATTGAACTTAATAGTTACCTACGCAAAAACGTTAAACAATATATTGATTTAAACTAACACGATTTTCACTCTTTTTTTTTATCTAGTCTATAATGGTGTCCCACTGCTGGGCAAAGGGCCATATTATTAAATTAAAAAAAAACGAGACTTAATCGCGTAAGACTTTAGTTTAAATTTGGCCCGACGTTTCTGACGTAACATCACGCCCGTGGTCGCAGGCAGACAGGCAGGTTGGCGATTAAGTCCCGTTTCAATTTAATAATATGAACGTTCAATCATTTTAAAAAACCTATTTACCCATGATTTGAATCTAAAATTTTAATCTAGTCATACAATTATGTCGTAGGTAGTAGATAGTCATAATAACGTCATAATTTCATTGAAGATAGAAATTTATGATAATACTAGCTTTTGCCCGCGGTTTCGCTCGCGTTAAATTCAAAAATTGCGGTATGCTCCATACAACCCCCCCCCCTTCGCATTTTAGGGAAGTGGGGGGTTAGAAGGAGACAAAAAGTGGCCTATGTCACTCTCCATCCCTTCAACTACCTCCACTTAAAAAATCACGTTGATTCGACGCTCCGTTTTACCGTGAAAGACGGACAAACAGACACACACTTTCCCATTTATAATAATTATTAGTATGGATTTGCACCGTCGAGAGGGTCAAAATCGTTTCCAACCACATTTCCAACATATCTGTGTAGATATCGAGTACAACTACAAGAAATAATTAAAATAAAACTAAAGAGAAGTCGCAAATTACACATACAAGTACGCCTGTATCCCATAAAGGGGTAGGCAGAGCGCATGAAACTACATACTCGTTACATACTCAAGCTCCAGTGTCACTCTTGGCAACTGAGGGGTTGAAAGAAATCCAAATTGTGACATTGCAGTGACAGGTTGCCAGCCTCTCGCCTACGCCGCAAGTTAACCCATATCCCACAATAGACTCCTAACAACACCCACGGGAAGGGGGTGGGGAAATTCTTAACCCGTCAGCACACGGGACATTAAAACATACAAAAACTAAAAAAAAATACTAAAAAAGCTACAAACACATTGAAAGATATAGGTAAGTAATTTCAAAGACTAATTTCCTGAAACGCAGACAGGTTTGGTAACGGATATTGCCTATCTACGGCTCATATCCGAGTCAATCAACTATTTTTAACGGAGAGAATGGTACAAGGTAGGTATTAAATACAGATGCGGACACGGTGCCAAAAATATGTACCTATTGTTGTAAGTAGTTTTTTTCACCACACCAACTGGTAAAGGCTCTCTTTGCTAAGTATTCGAAAACAGATAGCAAAATTGCATTTTTATCCACAAGAGTGCACAGTAATTTCATACAAATTTTTAACTTGATGTCTTAAGCTGGCTGGTAGATTTTTACTTATAAATGACTAGCTTTTTCCCGCGGCTTCGCTCGCGTTAGAAAGAGTAAAAGTAGCCTATGTCACTCTCCATCCCTTCAACTATCTCCACTTAAAAAATCACGTCAATTCGTCGCTTGGTTTTGCCGTGAAAGACGGACAAACAAACAGACACACACACTTTCCCATTTATAATATTAGTATGGAAGTATGGATGATTTTACATAAATCACAAATATTGAATAAATTGATGGATGTGATTTAGTTTGATCTTTTATACCTACATGTTTTTGACACTTTGTTCGCATTTATATTTAACTAGCTTTTGCCCGCGGCTTCGCTCGCGTTAGAAAGAGACAAAAAGTAGCCCATGTCACTCTCCATCCCATCAACTATCTCCACTTAAAAAATCACGTCAATTCGTCGCTCCATTCTGCCATGAAAGATGGACAAAAAAACAGACACACACAATTTCCCATTTATAATATTCGTTAGTATAGATGATTTTACATAAATCACAAACATTGAATAAATTGATGGATGTGATTTAGTTTGATCTTTAATACCTACATGTTTTGACACTTTGTTCGCATTTATATTTAATAACTCGACTGTACGAGTCACTGTAAGGATCTATTTTTATTTTATCGATTTTTTCGTTATTTTTGGATGACATTTGGTTGGTTTGTAACGCAGTTTGTTTGTAACCTACTAACCTAGTTATACATAATTTCAGCTTCGTGTCTGAATTAAAATATTAAATTGAATCGAATTTATCAAGTTGAAATATATATCATCATCATTCTCTTGCCCTCTTCCCAATATTTGAGGTCGGCGCAGCAGATTCTCCTCCATTCCTCTCTATCAACCGTCATTTCCATACTAACACCTTTCATTTTAATATCATTGTTCACACATTCCATCCATCTTTTCTTAGGCCTTCCACTACCGTTGTCGCCATCCGCCTTCATATAATTTACCACTTAAAGTTAAAATTACAAAAGTCAACTGCCCAGAAAACATTTTGGTAATTAGTACCTAGATTACATACCTAGGCCGGTAAAGTAAGAAATGACTCAAATTACATGTCTTTGTCGACCGAGGCGAAGCCGAGAGCAACATACAAGTGATCTGAGGCTTTCTTATTTACTAGCCAAGGTGTGTATACTATTTTTCTATTGACGGAGCTGGGAAGCGGTAACTTCGTTTATCGCAGCGGCCTGAAATTTGTCACTTGCCGGCCGGAGGACCGAAAACACGATTTTCTCTACGAACCATTTTCGCTACATAGGTACAGGAATGCCGGCAACGACGTAAGAAGATATTATTATTTGTTATTGTTGTTCTTTGTCAAGAAAATCGAACGTATTTTGAAAAATATTAAGCATTTTGCACCCTGTAATATTTACATTCATACGTATATATTAGTGTTTAAATATCGTATACCTACTTATAGAAAAAAAACAATTTTTATTGTATTATTTATTTAATTTTTTAATTAAAAATTAATTATTATTAATTTAAATTAATTTTAAATTAATTAAATTAATTTTTAATTTAATTTTTTAATTAAAAATTAATTATTATTAATTTTCATACGAATCATAGGTACTTACTCTCATTATATGGGTCAATTCGCGGCAAGAGTAACATGAGTCACGATTTTATGGCATGTTCCATTTATTCACGATGCAAGTTCAACTGATAATCTATCTCTAAATAAGTGTTACGTTAATACTTTCCCGATATATGCATAGATCCTTTCATTTGCAGCTGTAGTTCAGATTAAACAGTCAATGAAGTCGTGACTAACGTTACTTTTAAGTGGATTCACCCATATGTAAGTTTAAATGAACCTATCAACTCAATATTTTTCGAGACGCACTTCCATAGGAAACCTTGAGATGAGTGAATTGACCTCTTATTATTACAAGTATTAAACTTATATCACTCTAAAAACTATTTGTTAAGTATTTAAAACACTTACCACTTCTTTATTTTCACTTTATTATCAATCCAATAATTCACTTCACTGTATTATCCGAAATTCGCACTTGTTTTTATCCAAAAAACATGTGGATGCCTCGCTCACGAGAACAACAGTGGAAATGTCGGGAAAATCGATTTTCCGGCTTTCGTGTACCTTCGGGTTTTAGAGCGAGACGGCAGATAGGGTGGTGTAGGGAGGGAAAGAGATGGGGTAAGGATACGAGGGGCGGCCGCCCCTTAGTAGGGTTGACTGATGAAGTGGTACTAAGGGTGAAATTTTAGGCGAGTTTTTTGTGTTATCGAGTTTTTAAACATGTATTTTTTTAAATCGATATGGTACATTATCTACACTTGCGACTACCTTAATCTATGTAGCATAAAGTAGGTACCTAGTAAAAGTACTTACATACCGAAAAAATGGCTTCCTATAATGAAATAAATGCACCAGCATTTATTTCCAACTCATAGTTATAATCTTCATTATATGGTTTAGGTATAGGTACGTATTCTCATTTCCAGGCGATATGCGTTACCGTTAGAATCTGTTTATAAAATTTTACTGGAACATTCCTGAGTTACAAATCTAAATAATTAAATTACTGTGTGAGTAATCATTTTTTAACACTCTAGGCACACCTCGGACACTGGCGATCAAATATATGAAAGAGGTGCGTTCCTAGCACACAGTCTAAGCTCGTGTAGGTGAACGCGTACTATGCTTGTATGAGTGAGATATGACAGGTCGACTGTTCGCGTTTTTGACAGGCAAGTGAGGTACCTAACCGAGAGGGGGTGGGCGACACTTTCAGAGGGGAGCGGGAGTGGCCATACTGTACGATAGTACTCATTATTATGCTGTGCTCTAGGGCAGAAACGCCAGAAAAGTGTCACTTTGTGCACACTTTTACAACAACAATGTCAACATTCAATGCCCTATTTTACCTATTTAGGTATATTTTAGTTTAGATTAGTTTTTAATTTAATTTTAAGTAGTTTTATTATTTTTTTGAGTTAGCTTGTTATTTAAGTTTTATTACCTTAATAAAGTTTTCTCTTTACAATTCACGTGCGCATAAAATAGTACATTACCTCAGACCTATCCGGCCTCGCTTCGCTCGGCCGTCTATATGTCTTCGGCCGGCAACCCCATTTCCCGCCGAGGTATGTATAGTGCTTTTCTCAAACATGGTATGAAATAAATAAAGTATACTGAAAATAGTAACTTTGGATGGCTGTATCTCCTAAACGGTGCGTCGTAGCGCAAAAATAATCGAATTTTCGTTTCCCTTTGATATCCCGTATACGCTTATAAAAAAACAAAAAGTTAAAAAAAAATTCAAAAAAAAACGAAAAAAATTTTTTTTGTATGAAAACGCACCCAAAATCAAATATTGTCTAGGGCCCGTACCAGTTGCAGTCGGCGCGTCTATAAAGCCCCTTATAGTTTTTTTTTAACCGACTTCAAAAAAGGAGGAGGTTCTCAATTCGACTGAATGTTTTTTTTTTTTTTTTATGTATGTTCCTCGATATCTCCGAGAATTGTGGACCGATTTTCAAAATTTTTTTTTTGATCGAACGGGTATAACCCCGAGATGGTCCCATTGGCACCAAGTCAGGGTCTGATGATGGGATCCTGGAGAAATCGAGGGAACTCTTCAAATGTTATAGGCACATGTAATGTTTTTAGTGTATTTTTCAAAGGTAAACCAGTATTTACGCCTGATGGTAATAATTTTATGTGGCTGAGCTGATGATGGAAGGTCAACTCCTCAATGGTTAGGAGTTAAAGGATAATTCTTTCACTAGTGTACATATATTCGGACTGATACGTATAATATCAATAGGAACCACTAAACATCAACAAATAAATAAACTTTTTTTACAAAAAATAAAACCGCCTTCAAAAATAAGCGCGTTACAAAACACGGAGAAACTAAAAAGCAAAAAATAATAAACCTTTGAATTCAGATTTCTTATCGTATTGCAATAATCTAAACATCCAAATTATAAACAAATCAATTATTTTTGGAGTCGGTGCCAGCCTGCATATGGTTGGGTGGGGCAAACAGGCAATAGCAAGGCGACGAACAGGTCTGGTACCGACTACAAAAATAATTGATTTGTTTATAATTTGGATGTTTAGATTATTGCAATACGATAAGAAATCTGAATTCAAAGGTTTATTATTTTTTGCTTTTTAGTTTCTCCGTGTTTTGTAACGCGCTTATTTTTGAAGGCGGTTTTATTTTTTGTAAAAAAAGTTTATTTTTAATTGGCTAAATACCTCGGATGTTATGTCACAATTATCTGTGTTTGGAAATTAAAAAAGAAGACTTTGCCGGCCTTGGCCTGCAAGGTTTGTATGAAATTCCATTATCTATCAATCGTCCTAGCCGCACCTGCAACGTCATACTTCGCTGCCAATTATAAGGCACATAACATCAATATTTCATACCATGTTTGAGAAAATTAAATTAAAAGCACTTCGAGGAATCTGCAAGTAAAAGTCACTAAGTTCTCGAAGCTATCTCACTCTTCGGACAGTGGTAACTCGCTGAATGACTGTGTTCCCTGCATCCAAAACTGGAGCAGTAGGGGATGATTTTACATCCCCTAAAAAAAGGGCTTAACAGACATTTCGTGTCGGTGTTGAGAAAAGGGACCATGCCGATTTAGGTAACGAGTTTTTCGAAATGTACGAAATGCCATTTGGTAGATATTTTTCATCTTTTCGGTGAAGGAAAAACATCGTGAGGAAACCAGACTAATCCCAATAAGGTCTAGTTACCTGTGTTGAAGATTAGAGGTGGCAGTCGCTTTCACAAAAATTAGTATTACTTAGCAAGACAAAGACTAGATTTTGCCCGCGGTTTCACTCGCGTTAAATTCGAAAATTGCGGAATGCTCCATATAAACTTCCACCCCCCATTCTAGGGAAGTGGGGGGTTAGATAGAAACAAAAAGTAGCCTATGTCACTCTCCATCCCTTCAACTGTCTCCACTTGAAAAATCACGTCAATACATCGCTCCGTTTTGCCGTGAAAGACGGACAAACAAACAGACACACACACTTTCTCATTTATAATATTAGTATGGATTTACAATCTTCATACTAAGAATCGTACCTCGATTTTTTAGCGCCATCTATTAAATACTATCATTTTTTAATGTGCATTTGACGTGATATCGTGATATTAAAGAAGCATGTCATTTGTTCTTATAAAAAGACACGCTATTTTTACGTGTCTTTCTATAAGAACAATATTTTCCCCAAGGAAAATATGACTTTTGCCACTTCCATCAGGCTGCGGAACAGCGCCATCTATACGCAATAAAGTCTAAAAGGCCCATACATTCCAGGCAGGCAATTATGGTCGCACGATAAATGATAAAATAGCAGGCACTATTTGTAAGTGCGATAGGGACGGCCTGATATTTTATCGTCTATCGCGCGACCATGTGTTTTTTTGTCAGTCCTGAATTATATCGTTCTTGGAAATATATAAGTTAATGAGTCTCTGCGTTACATCGATCTAAACTACCTAGATGCACCATCACGGCTTAGAATGTGTCCGCAGCAAATTGTGCTTGAAAATGTTCTAAGCACAATTGGGCGGTCAGTAGCGCTTCATCCGCCGTGTCGGCAACATGCCTAAGTGCTCCGTAAAAAAGTGCAAAAATAACACCTTATATACGTTAAAAAAGGATGACGTATCGTATTTCAGGTAAGTAATTGTTAATAATTTTATAATGTTATGCATTTGTGGCCAAAATGGCTTCCTAACTTACTAAAAACATTTATTTTCTAGAATAATTGAAGTAAATTCCTTGATTTGGTCTCACGCAGTTTGTCTCTTTCTCTCGCGCTATACTAGTAATGAGCGGACGGCGACAAAAGATGGTTGAAGTGGAACATAGTTAAAAATGGAATGATGGAGTCGCTAATTTATATTTTTTGTAAAAGAAGCCTATTTCATATTAATAATGTATGTATTTATTTATTATTATGGACCAATAAGTCTGAAATAAATGATTTCAATTCAATAACATTAATACATATCTTATAAATTACTTTAATTATAAAAAGAAACAACCCGGGAATAGCAAATTCGTTTTTAAGTAATAAAAAAGGTTTTTATTCCAGATTCCCAAAACAAGACGTTGAAAGGGAAAAATGGCGTAAGATTATAGCTGAGGAGCGGAGAGAAGATTTACCCACACAAATCTTTGAAAGAAATTACGTAGAATAATAAATTAATGTCATCATTCAATTCTTCTTTGTTTTAATAGCTACTTAATTCATATTCTCCAAGTGCACCATCCCTCACACACACGGCACCACATACAATCCCTCAACTGTTTACCTTCACATAATCGCTACACATACACTCACTACACGCACACACACACACACACACACACGTATGTTATATATATATATATATACATACATACGTTTGTCAAAAATGCCCTTTTTCTAGCACCCTGTATGTTTTTTCCAAAATCTGTAAATGCCATTTTTCATAAATTTGAAATTGATGGATGGTCCCCTTAGACTATTTTCATGTAGGACTACGGGATCTCATACCGGCCTTACTGACCCGCTATCAAAATACACCCTGTATAAGTCCTCATAGTAAAAATTAAAAAAAATTAAATGCACTTTTACTAAGTTTTGAAAATAAAATGAAGTCTTCTTTCAGCAAAATATGCTATCTACGATATTTAAGGTACTTTCCCTCCATGTGGCATCGCCGTGGGACACCCTGTATATACCTCAGTTGACTCTATTTAATAATGCAAACATTGCAAAACGTGGAGATATTGATCAGTTGCAATTTTCCCCCAGTCCAAATTGTCCCGCCGTACCTTATATATTTTTTTGTTTGAGATAATATCAATAAAAATATCATACAGTAAAAACTCATTTTTTTTCGCTTAAAATACGCAAAATCTCGAAAAATGTTATACCAAACGTTTTGTTCCTTAAGAAATTTTCTATCTAATAGGATTTTTAAAACAGTTTTTCGCAAAAATACCGCAAATTTCCTCATTCTCGCCTTTCATCTCATAGCGCGACTCCCATGATGCCTCTGTCCATCCTCGTTCCCAATGTAAAAATGGCGTTTAGATTGTTGCAGCGCGAACGAAATTAAACTTATGTTGGTTGCAATAAGACGTAGATTTGTTTAAAAATATGCACACCTGCGATCTGCGGTAATAAAATTTTATGGCTTTCGCGATGATCACATTCATTAATGTCATAACCGCCAATTGCTTGCATTTGAAATTGAACTTTAAGTACTAAGAAATAACGTTGTTTTTGTAAAAAATTAAAGTAGTTTTTACTACATTGCGAAGTTTTCGTTTGTCAACTAGACGCACACATTTGCAACTTGGCGATCGGACACTTTTGAGTGTCGAATTTGTAGGTGATAGTGTATCTTGGTAGTTTAGATCGATGCTGCGTTATCATAATAATTAAACTGATTTGACTAGTACGGAAGTAGCCAATTAAGTCATGTTGCCCCTACTGGTATTTGTAGGAACAAATAAAAAAAAAGCCAACGATTGAGATTGACAAGGTGTTACTTAGTGAACTAACGGTATTTTAACCAGCATATTATACAATTTGGGAAAAATCTTAATAGCGCGTTTTAGAAATTCCTTTCAGAGGGATAAGCGACATCTAGTGAGTGATTCAGACACTACTCTCACAAGGACCTGCCTAAGGCCGAAAGTACATTATCATAATGTTTATCATAGAAATATGAGCATAGGTCTGTATGTCTCCCTTTTTCCCTAACGTAAACAAAAAGGACGGCAAAACATATTTGTCCCTGCTGGTATTGGCAGGAACAGTAAAAAAATCAGTACGAAACATATAGACATCAGGTTCCACTTTATTAACTATAGGGATTTTATCTAGCGTGTTATAAAATTTGGAAAAAATCTTAATAGCGCGTTTTAGAAATTCCTTTCCGAGGGATAAGCGACATCTAGCGAGTATTTCAGGAGCTACTTTCACACGGCACGGTACTGTAGGTACTGAAATGATAAATGTTTGACATGTGATAAATTAATGGATTTGATTTAGTTTAACATAACAAAACCACGTCAATTCGTCGCTCCGTTTTGCCGTGAAAGACGGACAAACAAACAGACACGCACAATTTCCCATAGATTACAATTAATTTTCCTCGTGTTGGTGTGACTGTGATGGAAGATTTTGTGTTTCACTCGGTGGCAATATTTGTTTAGCCTTCGAGCCTTCGAACCCTCGCAGCGCCCGAAATTCACTTTTAGTTTCACTCGCTACGCTCATGATGCAATATTGGAATCAATTGCTTGCTCGGGTATCAATATTAGCACGTGCGGTTATACAACAACTTTGCCCCCCTGTGAAACAAATAACTAAGGTACAGCGGGGCAAATCTCGACTGGGGGGCAATTGTAACTAATCAATTTTTTCCATTATTACACTATGATATTGAGTTCTACGTGTATTGCAAACACGCCTACCATATATAACCGGTGGACACTATTTAATAATGCAAACATTATAAAACATGGAAAAAATGGACCAATTACTTTTTTGCTCGTCTGCGCAACTAACGTGTCTTACTCTAACTAAATTCATTTTTTGCACCTACTGGTATTTGCAGGAACAATATAAAAAATCTCGAACAAAACACATTGATATTCGACACCAAGCGATATTCGATATTTTAACCAGCGTATTATACAATTTAGAAAAAATCTTAATAGCGCGTTTTAGAAATTCCGTTCCGAGGGATAAGCGTCATCTAGTGACTTATTCAGGAACTACTTAAATCTTAATAGCGCGTTTTAGAAATTCCGTTCCGAGGGATAAGCGACATCTAGTGACTTATTCAGGAACTACTTTCACACGGCACTGCCTGGTAGGGCACTGTCCAATGCTGACTGGTAGAATTTAACTTTAAATTTAAATGATGATTTTAAGTCATAAGTGTTGTGATTTTTGGCTCTCTTGCGTCACATATTCGTGTTTGGTTTGGCTTGTCTAAACGTAAGTGCAAGTTATTTGTAGTGACACCTAGCGCCAATCACACGTGAAATAGCGAACATATCATTACCACTGCTCGACACTAGGTGCCAACAGTGTTGCGTGTGCCAAAAATGTAATATTCAAACAGTTTACAACTTATATTACAAGCCGAAGGAATTAAAAACAGAGTACTGATTAACACTATTGTAATATTAGCTAAAAATTGTTGAACATTACACTTTTTGTTCGTCGCGACATATATTGACAAGTAGCAGTAGCAGTACTGATAATTTACGCTAGTTGACGCGTGGCTGACGCTAGATGTCACTACAAATAACTTGCATTTACTGATGTATGGAGTTATTGGAGTTACAACTCTTCCCTTACTTATTCCTGTATCCTGTATCGTCTAAACCGCAGTATGAATATTGCTGTATTTTATTTATTCACGTATCTTCATTTTGACTTTTTGTATACCTTTGTAAATAATTTACCTACGACGATGTATAAATAATGCAAATAAATGAATACGAATAATTAAACTATTCGGTTGCCCCTACTGGCATTTGTAGGAATAATTTTAAAAACTCACAGAAAACTAAGCGCACAGCGCGGTAACTATTTTTTTTTTTTTTTTTGTGATTTGGAAATTCTTTGAGTCGGGCGGGTTAAACGCCCTTTACTCTTTACGGTAGGCTTGTGTCGTTCACGAACTATGAACTGTTAGGAATAAAATCCCATCAATGACCGAAATGAACTGAATCTTTCCGTGGTCTGAGAATCGGTCTTTGGTCATTTAGTTCAGTATAGGATCGGCGAGCGCGAGCGATTTGGATCGAGAACGAATGTGTGACTGCGCCGACCGAGAGCGAGAGCTACTTAGCAGAGCAACAAAAAAAGTCAAGTTTTCATATTAAACTTCGGTTACTTACAACCTTTCGGCCCGGAATGTTACTATCTGTGGACTATTCGTATCATTTTGACACTATTCGGTCCCATTCGTTCTGATCTTTCCGACCGCAGTGGTCGCTGGTCTGGCTGAACTAAATGAGCAAAAGACCTAAAAGAGCGAACTAGTTCGTGGGAGCGATTGAACGAGATCGGAGCGCTCCGATCAACGAACGAAACGGCACAAGCCTACTTTACGGGACGGGGCGCCTATACACCTGGGTGTATAGGGCAACGGTAACTATCAGGATTCTATCCAGCGTATTATACAATTTCGGAAAAATCTTAATAGCGCGTTTTAGAAATTCCGTTCTGAGGGATAAGCGACATCTAGTGAGTGATTCAAGTACTACTTACACACCCCTCTTGGTAGGAAGGTCAGATGGCAATAATGGCGTGCTTGATAAGAGATAACGCAAGGAAGGGATTACCCTTCCGTGCGCCTTCATATTATTTCGGTATACTATTTCAAGCCATATAATAATACTAGCTTTTGCCCGCGACTTCGCTTGCGTCGGAAAGAGACAAAAAGTAGCCTATGTCACTCTCCATCCCTTCAACTATCTTCACTTAAAACTCACGTCAATTCGTCGCTCCGTTTTGACGTGAGAGAAGAACAAACAGACACACACACTTTCTCATTTATAATATTAGTATATGGATATGAGTATACGTTTTTGTACATAATCCAAAATTAAATTGTGAACTTTTGTAAGGGTTTCAAGTTCAAAAACATAACAAATTTGACAACCGACCTGGCATAGCGGGTAGTGAATAGTGACCCTACCTGCTATGCTAAGCCGCGGTCCTGAGTTCGGATCCCGGTACGGGCATTTATTTGTGAAATGAGCTCAGGTATATTTTGTTCCCGAGTCATGGACATTTTCTATGTACATATCAAGTACATATATAAGTAATTAAACATATCGTTGACAGAGTACCCACAACACAAGCCTTCTTGAGCTTACCGTGGGCACATCTCGGACACTGGCGATCAAATATATGAAAGTGGCGCGTTCCTAGCACACAGTCTAAGCTCGTGTAGGTGAACGCGTACTATGCTTGTATGAGTGAAATATGACAGGTCGACTGTTTGCGTTTTTGACAGGCGGTAACTGTGAGGTAGCCGAGAGGGGGTGGGCGGCACTTTCAGCGGGGAGAGGGAGTGGCCATACTGTACGATAGTACTCTTTATTATACTGCGCCGTGGGACTCGGTCAATCTGTGTATGAAGTCCTATAATATTTATATAACTACAAAAACGACGGGGTTTTATACGTTTGACGTGTATGGCCGTCTGTCTGTGTGTGTGTCTGTCTGTGGCATCGTAGCTCCCGAACGGATGAAACGATTTAGTTTTTATTTGGAAAGTCGAGTTAGTCGGGAGTGTTCTTAGCCATGTTTCATGAAAATCGGTCCACTATGCGGTCGGGGTTTTTTTCAAAACTTTAATTTTGTGGTTAGGTTATATTAATTTAAATGCTTCTAGGACTCAGGATTCATTGGAAAATTGTAATATATTGCGAATGCCTCACTGGAACTCCATTCCGATATTGTGTTGAATAAAAAAAGGTATTTTTTAAATCATTTATTACAAATACGGCCTTAATATTAACTTAAAACTAACTTAAACCATTCTTCTTGGAAACTTAACATACTCAGGTGTCTTCTGACCAGAATATTATTAAAAGATAGCACAGTGTGTGCACAGGTTTTGCAACCCTTTTCCAGGCACAGTACGTTTTATATACCACATACGCGATATACACTCTAATCACTGCACTTCATGGTACAAATTAGATTGCAATCTCCTTAAAATATATCGCCAAAACATTACTATTTGGTATAAAACTTTCTAGACTGGCGTGGCCTGTAAAAGGGTTAAATAGTTACCTCTAATAATGTATATAGATTGAATATAGGTCAATACCACATCCCGGACACTGGCGATCAAATATATGAAAGAGGCGCGTTCCTAGCACACAGTCTAAGCTCGTGTAGGTGAACGCGTACCATGCTTGTATGAGCGAGATATGACAGGTCGACTGGTCGCGGTGACAGGCGGTAACTGTGAGGTAACCGAGAGGGGTGGGCGGCACTTTCAGCGGGGAGCGGGAGTGTCCGAGGCGTGCCAGCAGGAACACAACACTATGAGTAGGGTCTGGCTATGGTCTTCTGAAAGCCGGAGGTACTTCCCCAGTTGGCCTACCTTGACATGATAGTGTTTTTTTTGGGAATTAGGTTTAATTCTACAGTAAAAGTGGTACAACGACCTATATACACCCTGCAGATTATTAGAGACAACTTAACAATCTGTATGTATACTGCTTCATTAAAATATTTGGTCTCATTTCCATTTTACTGGGATACCTCCATTGCTTGCTGCGGACCATCTGTAAAAAAAAACATTTCTATTAATAAATTATAGTTAAAAAAAAACTGAAAAAAAAACATGCTTTAATAGCAATTACACTAAAAACCTAATCATGATCAAAGTCAAGCCGCTTTGAAACAGAGTCGATTGGAAATAAGTTTTTCACAAAAATTTAATTTTTAGCACAAGCTTTTATCGCCGACTGTACCTTTCTTTCAACAGTCATCTACTGCTCTCCGAGACGTTTCTAAAACCCCTTACTCGATGGGGATACGACGTTTCATAACAGACTTTTCTGCTCCATCATCAGATCATCTCCATGATACCATAACATTGCATTGTCACGTGATTTACATGTGTGCAAAATTTCAGCTCAATCGGAAACCGGAAAGTGGGTCAAATTTAGCTTCTACGTTTTGACCCAAACACAGATCAATACAACAAGATGGCCCTTACAGGGCGACTCGCGGTCACCAAGCATACGACAAATCAGGTTTATAAAAGTTTGAACGCGTGCGACACCGATCAGTAGCGCCCAAGTATACGACCCGCTAACAGTGTCCGTGTCCGCTCGGGAAAAAATCTTAAATAATCAATTTTGGTTGCAAACAATGGTCTCTTACAGCATAAAGTGGTGTGGCAAGTCTTCTAACACTTCTACATGTAAAAAAGATGGAACAACATTCCACAGTTAAGTCAAATTAATTATTTTGTTGAATATTGTTTATTGTCCGCGGAGTTCATTTATACTGGTCAATATGGTTGTGCTGAGCGGCGCCGAGGCGCGTCCATCCCTCTTTACCGAGTTAACAATGTGATATGCTATCCCTTTCACGTAAACGACTAGGCATGGGGCCATGTTAGTTTATGTCTGTTGCGGGAACTTCGTACTGCCGTTCGTACCATGTGCTACCATTTTATGAAATATAAAAGAAAGCAGATTTGTAATAGTGAATAATTATCTAGAATCTGTAGAGTCTGTAGTGGTATTTAGTTCATTGATTAGTTTAGAATATTTAGTTGGTTATTTAACTTAGTAAACGTAAGTAAAAATGCACAGTTTAGTTATTAGTTACTAGAATGATTTTTATTGAGATGCTATCACAATTATCATCCTCCTTGCGTTATCCCGGCATCGGCATTCGCCACGGCTCATGGGAGCCTGGGGTCCGCTTTGGAAACTACTACCAAGGTTTGGCGTAGGCACTAGTTTTATGAAAGCGACTGCCATCTGACCTTCCAACCCGAAGGGTAACTAGGCCTTATTATAATTTAGAATATTATAATTTGTTGCAAAACAAATTCACCACAGTACTGGTACCGGTACCATTGTCTATAATAGACATGTCCCATTCCATCCCTACTGCTAATCATAAAGGCGCGCCATTATTTGAAACGACCAATGGCAGCACCGTGCGCGCCCGCCTCACCCCGCAAGGATTGGTGATTTGCGTCTCGAACAATATCGCTTGCATTTGGCTTCTAGTGGGGTGTTCTGTGGACCCAAACTAACATACTAACAAGGCAAGTTGAATAAAAGCTTGTAAAAACGAGGGGAGGCCTTTGCCCAGCAGTGGGACAATGAAAAGCTAATAAGTCATTTGCGGCTTTCCATTCACAAGGAATCCAGTGCCAATGTTGATAATTAGGTATTTCAATAAGACATATGTAACTCCGTATAGACAGTTACAGTCTAAGAAAAAAATGTACCTCAGAACCTTATAGAAAAAGGTACGGTGGCCTAGGTGGCGTTACACCTTTGGGGGACGCTCGGCTAGATGGCGCTAATATTAATATTTGACATTTTAACACATATGGCAGTCTACATATAATATCTGGCATATCTCTTGACACAGGCTTAAAACTTTTGAACCTCAGTTTTGACAATTAGGACCATAATCTTAGCTTGATATGTGTTAAAATGTCAAATATTAATATTAGCGCCATCTAGCTCAGCGTAGCCCAAAGGTGTAATGCCATATAGGTCACCGTACCTTTTTCTGTATGGTACTGAGGTACGTTTTTTTCTTAAACTTTATCTGTCTAGATGGAGTTATGAAGCGCTGGTGGCCTAGCGGTAAGAGCGTGCGACTTTCGATCCGGAGGTCGCAGGTTCGAACCCCGGCTCGTACCAATGAGTTCTTCGGAACTTTTGTGCGAAATGTCATTTGATATTTGTCAGTCGCTTTTCGATGAAGGAAAACATCGTGAGGAAACCGGACTAATTCCAACAAGGCCTAGTTACCCTCCGGGTTGGAAGGTCAGATGGCAGTCGCTTTCGTAAAACTAGTGCCTATGCCAAATCTTGGGATTAGTTGTCAAAGCGGACCCCAGGCTCCCATGAGCCGTGGCAAATGCCGGGACAACGCAAGGAGGATGATGTCTAGATGGAGTTATATATGTCATTGAACATGAGGTTTAAAAGTTTTAAGCTTGTGTCGAGAGATGGCAGTCTATGCACTGTGATTACACATTTTACTTTGAGAGTAACTTTGGTACAGAGTATAGGTATACTGACCGCCTGATCCGTCATCGAACATGAACTCATCCTGGTATTCCTTGAGGAACTGTTCCGAGCGATGCTCGTCCAAGAACAGAGAGTACACCTTCATCACGTCTTCCATGCTGACCTGTTAAATTAATTATTACCTCAGACGAAGGATACTATAGACTTGACGCAAGCGTACACCCGTAAGGGACAGATATAGAATAATGGAGCGAATTTAAGAATCACTTTAAAAATGGCTGACAGTTTACCATAAACAACCTACGTAATTTGGGCGGATAATAAGCTTGACAAGCCACGTCCTTATTGTTTGCCACAAACTCGTTTGTGGCAGCGGCGGAAAAGTGAAACTATGACAAAGACAAAAAATAACATTTTGCTCTCTGTCACTCTTATTATAATTTGTATGTGACCATCTCGTTCGGTAGTGGTATTATTATTTGGCTGTCTAGTCTATAGTATCCTTTGTTTAAGATTATTACATTAATAACCTAACCTAACCACAAAATTGAAAAAAAAACCCCCGGCCGCGACATAGTACACCGATTTTCATGAAACATGACTAAGAACGCTCCCGACTAACTCCGCTTTCAGACAAAAAAACTAAATCCAAATCGGTTCATCCGTTCGGGAGCTACGATGCCACAGACAGACACACATACAGACAGACAGACAAAAATGGGTAAATCCATTTTGCTATAAGGTTGATTATCTTTTAGATCATATTATATTTTGTATGTATTCAACCAAAATAGATTTACCCAGGTTTGAAGTTAAGCGACACAAATATATGAAAGAGGCGCGTTCCTAGCACAGACTAAGCTCGTGTAGGTGAACGCGTACCATGCTTGTATGAGTGAAACAGGTCGACTGTTCGCGTTTTTGACCGGTGGTAACTGTGAGGTAACCGAGAGGGGGTGGGCAGCACTTTCAGCGGGGAGCGGGAGTGGCCATATTATACTGTGCTAAAACTGTCAAGGTCTTACTTGACATTTATAACTCGGTCACCTTCCTTCTTTTCGTACCGAAGAGATTTTTTAAATAGAAAATTGTCAGTGTCACTTGACATTTGACATACGTCATACCTCAGTCGCCTTCCTCCTTTTAGCGACCAGCGAAGCCGTGGTGATGAGCTGTATGGCGTACCGGAGCGAAGTCTCGGTGGCTAGACGGGCTAACACTGTCAACGCATCGCTTGACATTTGACAATCTTCTTCTTCGCATCTGAGAAAAAAAAATTTGGTATTAAAATTTTATGGTGGATATCAGAATAGGAAGCCAGATGAGTCATAGTTCGTCGCGATTTTTGAGTCTCACGCGTTCGAATTCAGAAAATAGTCACTGAAAATAATAGGCAAGTCACCGTTTTCAACCGGTATTTTAGTGACAAAATCCCGTATGCGAGATTCAAAAATCGTCCTCAAAATACGCAATGTTATTGTTATTTAGGTTTGATTATTATACTCTGTCAAACAAGTATGTCAGTAAATAAGAACAAAGAAAACTATATGCATCCTTTTCTTTAGGGTGCTAGAAAAAAGGATACCTATAGTTTTCTTTGTTCTTATTTACTGACAGATTTGTTTGACAGAGTAAAGCAGATCAATTTTAAAGTGGAAACTATGTCTCGGGTGAGAGGTGAGACTTGAACTCCCAGACCTCCTAGGCTGCCAGAAAACTGCATTTTTTAACCTAAGTTTATGATTGTGTTCATTCAGATTATTAATTAGCTGATAATCATAATCATAATCATAATCATAATATTTATTAATAATACAAATTACAAGTCACATAATTTTATACAGCAGTTACATAAAGATTAAGATCCTTCTACGACATATGGTAGGTTATTTTATTAATATATTATATCCTAGGTTTTTCATTAAAGAACTCTTTGTGGTCATAGAACGCTTGCTCGACTAACCACTGTTTTAACTTGTATTTAAACACTGCTGCGCTATTAACGGCTACTATTGCATCCGGAAGACAATTGTATACCCGTGGGCCCAATATGTGAATAAGCCTATCCGACTTGGCCAGCTTGTGCGGCACGGGGGCGAGCCTGCGGGCGGCGCGGCCGCGGCGCGCGGGGTAGCGGCGCGCGGCCGCGTGAGCTGGCTCCGCCGGGGCGCTATCTGCTTGCGAGCGTGCATATATTGCAGCTTCAAATATTAGCATCGACGGCAAGGTTAAGATGCCAAGGGCTTGGAAGTGAGGTTTCGCCGATTCTGTTTGGGTGATTCGGACTATGGCCCGTACGGCGCGCTTTTGTAGCCGAAATACTCGTTCCCAGTCTGCGGCTCGGGCCCACATCTCGGTCCCGTATTGAAGATGTGCATGCACCGATGCAAAATAGCAGGCTCTCAGCATATCGCGGGGCAATAACCGAGCGAGACGTTTAAGCGCGAAGCATGCCGCTGCCAGCTTGTGACACACCTTGTCAATGTGGTCCGCCCATGTCAATGCCCTGTCTAGTTCGAAGCCTAGAAAAGTTGAGCTCGTAGCTTGCTCGATATTAAGCCCATTGGTGTGCACAAATATGGGTCTCGTTTCCTTTCCCGAGAGATCGAAGTGGACAAAGTGCGTTTTCCGTATGTTTAAGGTGAGGCCATTTTTGTTGAACCACTCGGAAAGTAGTGCGGCAGTAATATTCAGTTGGTTGCTAAGTGCGTCACAGCTCTCACCAGTAACCACCACAGCTACGTCGTCCGCATACATGAATGTCTCACCGCTGTGCACTGCCTCTGGTAGGTCGTTCAGCAGCAGCGAGAACAGTATGTTGGAGACGGACGATCCTTGCGCTACGCCTATGTGTGTTCGAACCGGGTCTGATCGTAGTCGTCCCCGTCTGCCACCACGACCTGAGTTCTATTGCGCAACATGTCTATCATGAGACTCAGTGCTCGGTCATCGAAGCCGTAGTGGCGAAGCTTATCTTCTAGGACTCCATGATCTGCCAAGTCGAAGGCTTTAGACAGATCACAGCAGATTACTGCGACCTGTTTTTTGGTTTCTCGGGCCTCTAAGATACGGCGCACGACCGCACGTGTTAGCGCTGTCGTTGATCGACCTTTGCGATACGCATATTGTTGCTCAGAGAGTGCATCGGTCGATTCGAGGAAGTCTGTTATCCTCGCGCTGAGACCATATTCAAAGATTTTAGCCAGGACGGGGATAATCGCTACCGGTCGGTATGCGTCCATATCTTCTCTCTTGCCTTTGCCTTTGTACAGTGGCGCTATCCGACTCTCTTTTAGAGCTTCCGGAAATACTCCCTCGCGAATACACCTATTGTACGCGATCGCCAGGATCGGTGCTAGATCCGCAGCTACCGCTCTGAGCATAACTACCGAAATATCAAAAATGTCTCTCGTTGTTTTATTTGCAACACCTGACATGATAATGGTAAATACATCACCCGGCGAAAACGGCTTCAATCGGATGCACCGATCGGCAGGAGGGCGGGCAGCGCGCAGGGCGCCGAGCGCGGCGGCGCGCGCGGCGGGCTGCGCGCTGCACGCCGCCGCCGCCTCCGCGAATCTACAATTAATTGAATCTGCAGCATCCTTCTTGCTAAGAAACGGATTACCAGCAGGGTCTCTAATAACGTCCGTGAACTCAAGCAGTTCGCGGGCCGCTTTACCTTTTTCTTGGTTAATCACGCTCCACATGGACTTTACGGTATTTTTGGATGTTTGTATTTTGTTTATGTAGTGCGAGGATTTTTTTAAATATAATAGTTTGGAATATTTGTTATTCATGTCGCCTATTAATTTGGAAATCGTATTGTTGTCGGGCACTAGTTTTCCGATTTCAGTAATATCAAATAGTAATTTTTTATATTGATAGAGTTCATCTGTCACCCAAGAATCTTTTTTACAATTGTTAATTACAACAATGGGAAAACATGTTTCAAATTTATTTTTAATAATATTTATTATAGACATAATCAAATTTTGGATCGACGTTTCGCTCCGCTGTAAAATCTCTCTCCAGTCCACGCTTTGTATAGCTGAGGTAAAGCTAGCGTAGTTGCGAGGCGAGTATATCCGACCCCGGCGGGGCGGCGCGGGCGGCGCAGACTGGCGGCGCAGCGCGGCGCGCACGGCGAGGTGGTCGCTGAGCAGCGTGGTCACCGGCGCCGTGCGGACCGCACCGCGCGCACCGTTCCAATACACATGGTCTAAGTTGGTGGCGGTCGCGCTTGTGATTCTAGTGGGAAAATTCACTTCGTTTTTAAAGTCGTGGGAGTTGAGAAGGTCAGTCAACTTTTTCAATGCTAAACCAGAATTACCCATATTATCGATATTAGTGTCTCCTACTATAATACAATCTCTGTCGAGTTCTGATATTTTGTCAAGCAAGCGTTCCAAGTACCATAGGAATTCATTGTTACTGACTTTACAATTAGATCGGTATAAACATATTACAGTTAAATTTGAATCTAAAAGATCTACTGCGGAAATTTCACAATAGCGTTTTTCGGATAGAGCGGTTAAATCACGATTTTCAATTGCTAATATATTTTCACGTACATATAGACATGAGCCTCCGTGCTCGTTATCCGCTCGGCAAAAACTAGATACTAACTTGAAATCTTCGATGTGAACGTAATTTAATTTGCTCTCGGTCAACCAATGTTCTGTTAGGCCTAGTACATCACAAGCTAGGTCGTTTTGTAGCAAAAGCTCAAGTCGTTGCGTTTTATTGTCTATGGCCCGGATGTTTTGATGGCATATAATTATATCCTGCGAGGTTGGTTTACCTCGCCGTGGTTTGGTTTTATACGTCTGTGTTGGTGACGGCGGCTGCAACGGCGGCGCTGGTTGAGCGGCGGCGCTGCTGGCGGGAGGGGGCGCGCCCGGCGCGCCCGGCGCTGGCTCGAAACCATTCGCTTATCACTGTCCCAGATGGCCAGATATCGGGGGACATGATTTCCTCGAACTTGCTGCTCGACACTGTTATCGCAAACGATGCGTAATGGTCATGTTTTAGATGTAATTTGTGGACAGTACTGTTAGCATACCCAGTTTTGCGCGCTATGTATGAACGGATCGCATCCGGTGTAGTGCTAGTCTTAAAAAAGCAGGCATGTATTTTTTAACTCTTTCTGTGGTTTGCACTTCGACGTCCATAGGGCCGGTTCCTGTGACGGCAATCCGTTTCGGTTTCTGTGTCATACGACCATTTTTATATGTAACAGTCCGAAATTCGTCGTTCATTACTGTAGTGTTGCTCTCGAGGGTTGAGACGTCAGGTTCTCGTGATCTGTTTGCGCTGGCAGCGCTTGGTTTTCTTATAATTCCGCTAAGCACAGCGGCTGAACTAATACTCGTATTTGGGTCCGGATTAATACTTGCCGTTCGGCTTGCCTCGGGTGTTGTGACGTGCATTAGTGATCCGTCGGCGCTTGAGGCGCTTGACTCGATTCTAACTCCGCTGAGCGCAGCGCTTGAGTTGATATTTGGGTCCGGATTAATACCTGCCGTTCGGCTTGACTCGGGAGTTGTGACGTCATGCACTGGTAATCCATCTGCGCTTGCGGCGCTTGATGTCATTGGGTCTGGAATAATACTCGAAGGTCGGCTCACCTCGGGCGTCTTCGTGACTTTTGGTGTCCGTAATCCGCCAGCAGCTTTAGCGCTTGACTTTTTCGTGGCGCTTTTGATATTCGCAGTGGTAGCGACGGCCTTCAGACGTGCTTGACGCATAGGACGCTGGCGCTGCAGCGCTGACTGGGCTGGTGGAGTAGTATAGGCGGTGATAGACTTACGGTTTTTCGCTGACGTACCCTCCAAACTCGATTTCTGGCTATTTATTGTTTCTGTTTGCTTCAGAATTATGTCGTTTTGCTCGCTTATTTTCATTTCTAGCGCACTTAAGCGATTTGTCACTGAGTTTAGTATTTGTCGCAGCTCACTGATAGAGCTTTCAAGCGCCTTAAAAGGCATTTTAATTAGGTTAATTTAATTATTTTGCCGAGAGGCGATCTGACGTGCGAGGGTGTCAAGTACCCACGATATTAGTATTTACAGGTCTTTGTGGACATAAGTTTGTGTAGGCACTATAATAGCTCTATCCAACAGATCAAGAGGTATTCCCTAGGGCTTTTGTAAGTGGAGCCCCAAATGTTATTTCCGTCTCTGATGTAGGCACGGAGTAAATCTTCTTCTTATCATAAGTTCTAAACTAAATAATATTTTGCCAATATCGAGGGGTAGCTTAGTAAATACATACATACATACAATCACGCCTGTTTCCCATAAAGGGGTAGGCAGAGCATATGAAATGAAACTACTAAAATTACAGTGCCACCCTTGGCAAATAAGGGGTTGAAAGAAAACGTAACTGTGACATTGCAGTGACAGGTTGCCAGCCTCTCGCCTACGCCACAATTTACCCCATTTTATTTTTTTGCTTAGTAAATATATACCTGATATTAAGTATCTCCTTCAAATCCTTGTGATCGTAGGGCTGAGTAGGTACAATAATGGCTCTGTCCAGCAGATCCAGTGGTATTCCATGGGGGCTCTTGTAAGTGGTGCCCCGGATGCGAGTGATGCCCCGGTTGGTTGCCATGATGACCACGGGGGCCGTTTCCGATTCCAGGGCTCGATTCAGGAATGAGAAGCATTCAATATCCAGCATGTGGGCCTGGGAGCAAATATACATTAATAATACAAATACAAGTGTCCTGAGTCACTGAGGCACTGGTCCCACCGGAGCTAGTAAGCTATGAGCTATCGGCTATTGAATTGAATCATTTATTGAATTGAATTGAATCATTTTGACGACCGGTCTGGCGCAATCGGTAGTGACCCTGCCTGCTGGTCCCGGGTTCGAATCCCGGTAAGGGCATTTATTTGTGTGATGAGCACAGATATTTGTTCCTGAGTTATGGATGTTTTCTATGTATATAAGTATTTATATATTAAATATATCGTTGTCTGAGTACCCACAACACAAGCCTTCTTGAGCTTACCGTGGGCCTCAGTCAATCTGTGTAAGAATGTCCTATAACATTTATTTATTTATTTTACTGCCTCGCTTCTGACGGTAATATTGAAAACCTACTGGAACATTTTTATTGGCACATAAAATACACAAAAACATAATCAAAGGACGTTTCATAATAGAGTTCCTATGACTACCTTTCTGCTCCATCATCAGATCAGCTCCATGATACTACATTGCATTGTCACGTGATTTACATCATCATCCTCCTTGCGTTATCCCGGCATTTGCCACGGCTCATGGGAGCCTGGGGTCCGCTTTGACAACTAATCCCAAGATTTGGCGTAGGCACTAGTTTTACGAAAGCGACTGCCATCTGACCTTCCAACCCGAAGGGTAAACTAGACCTTATTGGAATTAGTCCGGTTTCCTCACGATGTTTTCCTTCACCGAAAAGCGACTGGCAAATATCAAATGAAATTTCGCACATAAGTTCCGGAAAACTCATTGGTGCGAGCCGGGGTTCGAACCCGCGACCTCCGGAACGAAAGTCGCATGCACTTACCGCTAGGCTACCAGCGCTTCGCGTGTCACGTGATTTAAATATGTGTGTAAAATTTCAGATCAATCAGAAACCGGGAAGTGGATCAAATTTAGCTTCTACGTTTTGACCCACACTAACAAGGCAAGTTAAACAAAAGCTTGTAAAAAGCATGTTTTAAGGGTATACTCTTAGGTTGACACGTTCGTTTTTCGTCACGTTCCTAAATTTGTCCGATTCTGCTTTCGTCAGCCATTCTTTATTCATCACAATAGTCGATGGTTGTACGCGCCAGTTGACGGTACTGTCAGAATCCCAGGAACCCATAAATAACTCACATACGTTTGTTGTTAACCATAGTCTTTAATGCACTGATTTTTGTACTTAATGCAATTACACGTGTTGAATAAATAATCTGGGTCGCGCGAGTGCGCATATTTGCGTAAAGACATTGCTACAGTATTATGCTATACCTACGCTGTACGATAGCTAGATCGTACAATGGTCTTTCTCAACTATGATCAATTTCGTTGTTCATCTTTATCTTATTCCGTGTCGTTATTTACTTGTCATAATCTTTTTTCGGCATGTTCGCTGTTAAATCTATGGTTTTCGTGTTTTTTCGTAGTCTTAGGTCGGTAACAACTTAGAATATGACCAAATACGAAATGACGAAAAACGATTGACAGACTAAATTGACGATTGAAGAATGGCTGACGAAAGCAGAATCGAATGATATTCCGCTTTGTGTGGTAGGGCACAGCACAGCGGATATCGTCTCGCTCGAATCTAGAGCAGAGCCCAACTGGGGAAGTACCTCCGCCTTACAGAAGACCGCAGCCAAATAGCACTAGACCCTACTCATAGTGTTGTGTTCCTGTCGGTGAGTAAGGCTGCCAGAGCTCAACGAGGGTGCGGTGTGCTGATGACGGGAGGACTTACGGAACTAACTTGTTCCGTCTATTGTCCTTTGAGTCGTCGGCAACCCGAACCCTTCTTGGAACTTGTACACTCCTTTTGGCTGTGTACATAACACAGCAAAAGGGAATGTACAGGTTTCTAATGGGGTGGCAACGCGCATGTGACACTGTTTGAGTTGCAAATTTAGGAACGTGACGAAAAGCGAACGTGTCAACCCAAGAGTATACCGTAATAATTACCTCGTCAATGAAGAGTACTCCGGGGATCATCTCAGCCTTCCCTTCCTCGCGCCATTCCGCCACTTTGCTGTTAATCTGCTCTCGGATCTCAGACTTGATCTCACCGGTGTCACCTGAGAAAATAATTAATCGTTTTATAAAGTTACTAGCATTTGCCCTCGCGTTAGAAAGAGACAAAGTAGCCTATGTCACTCTCCATCCCTTCAAATATCTCCACTTAAAAAATCACGACAATTCGTCGCTCCGTTTTGCCGTGAAAGACGGACAAACAAACAGACACACACCCTTTCCCAATTATAATATTAGTATGGACTAGCATTTTCCATCGGCTTCGTTAGACTTAAATTCGAAAAATGCGGAATGCTTCATACTAACTTCCACCCCCCATTTTAGGGAAGTGGGGAGATAGAACGAAACAAAATGTAGCCTATGTCACTCTCCATCCCTTCAACTATCTCCACTTAAAAAATCACGACAATTCGTCGCTCCGTTTTGCCGTGAAAGACGGAGAAACAAACAGACACACACACTTTCCATTCACAATATTAGTATGGATTGTTTAATCTTACGCACGAGAAGCGTTTGACCTGCTCGAAACCGGTTTTCCTTCCGTTATTCTGATTGTATTTGTTATTTAGACAAAAATGAACCTTATCAGTAACCCTTTCAATCTGCATCATAAAATACGGCACGTTATTTTTTGTCACATTTTGATCGGTTCGAGTCCCGACTGAGGCAAGCGATTTTTCATAAATCCTTCAATGCAGAATTTATTGTTTTTAAAAACAAAGGAAAGTCTCCCTTACACAAAATGTGCTATTTACAATATTTAAGGTAGTTGCCATCCATGTGGTATTCGATTTTTCCACACTGTATATCGTTGTCTGAGTACCCACAACACAAGCCTTCTTGAGATTACCGTGGGCCTCAGTCAATCTGTGTAAAAACATTCTTTGATATTTAATATTTATATTTTATTGTTGTAAACTTACCGGAGAACAGTGCGAGGAACCCATGAGTGCGAGAGTTGATCACGTCCACCTCGTGTAAAGTCACCGTATGGACGACTTCTTTACGTTTTTGAAGCTCGCCTTCTGGGCACTGCACGAATCGCGCTTGCTGGCCTGAGGATTATAAAAATGTTACAATCATGTGGTCATATTAAGCCACTAGCAAAGACAATAGAGTATTATAGAGAGTCACTGTCAAAGTAAAATGTGTAATCACAGTGCATAGACTGCCATCTCTCGACACAGGCTTGAAACTTTTGAACCTCAGTTTTGACAATTTGGGCCCATATTCTTAGCTTGATATGTTTTAAAATGTCAAATATTAATATTAGTGCCATCTAGCTGAGCGTACCCCAAAGGTGTAATGCCATCTAGACCACCGTACCTTTTACTGTATGGTACTGAGGTATGCTTTTTTCTTAGACTTTATCTGTCTATACGGAGTTATACATGTCTTTGGCCACTAGTAATTAGGCATGTGGCAAACATGGCCAGATGAAAAAGAAAACATATATTCATGAATAGATTACCGCAAGCTGAGAGGTCCAAAGCTCAAGACAAAAAAAGAATGCTATTTAAGGGGCTCCACACGGTTTTCATCTATTTTTGACTTCAAATTTATGAAACAGTTTGCAGTAGGTAGGCAAGTAACTTTTTTGAAGATGACAAAACGTGTTATCTCCGAAAGGGCTTTTTATGGATTTGAACCTTAATATCTTGATAGTTGCTTTTTAACTACACTGAGACTATAGCGCGTGCCGTGGAGACTACTATAGACTGGGAGCTAGCCGCTGTGAATAATAGAAACAAAGGCTTTTGTTTAACAGATTACGGCAAAAGCCAAAAACCCATCTCAGAAAACTCATACTATACACACATCTCATAAGAGCTTAGAGCAGCGTATTTCAGACTGTGGGGCGTGCCCCCCAAGGGGGGCATGAAATTCCGCAACATATACAGGGTGAAACATGGGTCGTAAACAGAAATATGTTTTTCTTACTGTCTAACTTTAGCTTAAACATGTGGACGATATGAGGGGCAGAAATATGTACACATTGTTAGTTAATTATTTATTTTAAAAATGTTGTTAAATTACCGAGTCTCATGGTCACCCTAATTGCTACGTTAAACTGTCATAGACCTAGATAACATTCATCATCTAACCTCTTTGTATTGGCTGGTAAGAACCAAAAAAAAATATTTATTGACAATGGCAAATTCAAAAGTCATAACATAGCATAACATCAAGCAACGAATTTTTATTGAAAAGTAATAATTCTCGTTTACAATGCCGCCTGCGTATCCTTATACTTTTATTGAACGTTACGATATGATAAGATTTTACGCTCAAACTAATAGTACAGAGCAAACAAGACAAGCATTTAGCGAACGTTACCCAGAGTCACCAGTCCCGACACACAACCTGATTCGCAGTATGATTCATAATCTCCGGCAGTACGGACAGTTTACTGTTCCAGCGCACGCGCAGGCCAGAGGAGGGCAGATTATTCGTCCGGAATACTTGCACAGGCGGATACGGAACTTCTTTAATAGAAATCCACAAGCGAGTACTAGACAAGCTGCCAGACGCTTTCGTGTAAACCAAATGTACGTGTGGCGTTTGCTTAATGCGTCTGGCCAACACCCGTTTCATTTTCAGCCCGTACAGGATCTCGTGTTAGCAGATTACGCGAAAAGGGTAGAATTTTGTCGGTGGTTGTTGCAAAACCAAGATACAAACATCTTATGGACCGACGAAGCGACATTTACGAGGATCGGACTTTTCAACCAACACAATGAACATTGGTGGAGCGAACACAACCCACACGTTGTGCGAAAGAATGCGTATCAGGTGAGGTTCAGTGTGAATGTCTGGGCGGGTATCATCAATAATACAGTGATTGGCCCTCACTTTATTGAAGGGCGTCAGAATGGGGCGAACTATCTCCGTTTCCTACAGCAGGTACTCCCCGAATTGCTAGAAGGAGTGCCTGAGGAGGATTTAGTGAACTTACATTATCAGCAAGATGGAGCACCTGCTCATTTTCAACGTGACGTCCGTAATTACTTGGATAACGAATACCCTGAGCGCTGGATAGGCCGAAATGGACCCATACAATGGCCACCGCGTAGTCCTGACTTGACGCCTTTGGACTTTTACCTATGGGGTGAGATCAAGAGAAGGGTTTATGAACAGGTATCCGATACAGTGGCAGAGCTGCGTATTAAAATTATAGCCGCTTTTAATGAAGTAAAAGCCGACCAATTCGTGCTGAGGAGGGTCAAAGACAACCACCGAAGACGGGCACAGTTGTGTAATGAATTAGGAGGCGATCATTTTGAACAGTTATTAAAGTACGTGTAAAATTAGCGATCTTTTTTTTTTTTCAAAATAAAATATGATAACAACCAATGCCAAGTGTGTTTACATTAAGTGCATAATGTAGGTTCTTGGCATACACAGATGATCTTGTTTGAGAGTCTAAGTAGGTACTCGATTGATAAAATAAATCTACATAACAGTAATTTTAAGTACATGCACTTAAAGCTACAGTCTAGTCCCGGATAGGGTGACCATAAGGTTGGTGTTTTTCCTATTTTAAATGAATATCAAATAAGTTTTATTGTTTGCTTAAAGAGTTAATGCAATGAATTTGCCTTAAAACACTGCAATAGAAACAAAAATTACTGTTCACGACCCATGTTTCACCCTGTATAATAGAAACAAAGGCTTTTGTTTAACAGATTAAGGCAAAAGCAAAAAAAACATCTCAGAAAATGTATACTATACTGTTTACCTGTGGCATCGTATTCTGTCACAGTTTCATTTTCTTTCAACCCCTTACTTACCAAGAGTGGCACTGAAGCTTTAGTAGTTTCATGTGCTCTGCCTACCCCTTTGTGGGATACAGGCGTGATTGTATGTATGTATGTACCTGTGGCATCGTAGTCCCTGGCGCGAGCAAAGCTGCGTCCCAGTTTGTTGATCTTGCCTGTCGCCTTGTCTATGGTTATCACGTCTCCGGCTTGCACCTGACATAGACAATATATGTTAATAGAGAAACCAAACATAGTCTTACATACCTATACAATAAAATTAAAATATACTCTGTCAAACAAGCCTGTCAGTAAATAAGAACTAACAAAACTATAGGTATCCTTTTCTCTAGCACCCTAAAGAAAGGGATGCATATAGTTTTCTTTGTTCTTATTTACTGACAGACTTGTTTGACAGAGTATATTTGCGCCTTTCTCATTGTCTGTCACGTCATTTGATATTTGCCAGTCGCTTTTCGGTGAAGGAAAACATTGTGAGGAAACCGGACTAATTCCAATAAGGTCTAGTTTACCCTTCGGCACATCTCGGACACTGGCGATCAAATATATGAAAGAGGAGCGTTATTAGCACACAGTCTAAGCTCGTGTAGGTGAACGCGTACTATTCTTGTATGAGTGAGATATGACAGGTCGACTGTTCGCGTTTTTGACAGGCGGTAACTGTGAGGTAACCGAGAGGCGGTGGGCGGCACTTCCAGCGGGGAGCGGGAGTGGCCATAGTGTCCGCTAGTACTCTTTATTATACTGCGCCTTCGGGTTGGAAGGTCGGGTTGGAAGGTCAGATGGCAGTCCTCAACTGTGCGTTTCTCCAGAAACTTCCTGCCCCGCACAGCTAAACTGTGGAAAATTTCCTGGTATTTCCGGACCGATACGACCTTCAAATCTTCAAGAAAAGAGCGTACACCCATCTTAAAGGCCGGCAACGCACCTCTGGTGTTTCGGATCTCCATGGGCGGCGGTGATCGCTTACCATCAGGCGACCTGTCTGCTCGTTTGCCTCCTATCCCATAAAAAAAACTAGTGCCCACGCCAAATCTTGGGATTAGTTGTCAAAGCAGACCCCAGGCTCCCATGAGCCGTGGCAAATGCCTGGATGACGCAAGGAGGATGACTGAGGTTGTCATCTGAGCATTTCTTTTTTTTTTGCCAATAAAAAAATTTTGATTGTTTTAGGAAATTTTAGTTCAATGGTACTGGCAACGCGCATGTTCAACTCACTGTTTGAAAAAAGTTCCAGGCGTCCATAGGTTTTTGTTGACCGCTTTACATCAGGCGGGCCGTATGCAACATTTGCCACCGACGTAGGTATAAAATAAAAAAATCGATGGGACAATTTTTTTAAATCTTGGGATTAGTTGTCAAAGCAGACCCCAGGCTCCCATGAGCCGTGGCAAATGCCTGGACGACGCTGAGGATGACTGAGGTTGTCATGTATATTTATTTACCTTTTCTTTAAGCATGGAGTCGATCATCTTGGCCCCCATATCGTAGTTGGTTTCCATGTCGGTAGTCTTGAGCGTGAGGCGGCCGACGCGGGCGGAGCCCCCCGCCGCCCGGTCCACGACCACTTCTACTACTTCGCCTTCGATGATTTCGGACTCCTCCCTGGATGAAACAAGTTTTTTGTTATATAACCTGGCATAAGGTTGCAAAAAAACGTTTTTTTTCTGGCTTGAAAAAAAAACTGTTTTTTTCTGGAGTGTTTTTTTTTCTAAAGTAATAGCAAACATACATGTAATTCATGTAAATAAATGAGAGCAGACAAAAAATTTTGTTGTTGATTTGACCCATATCACGTGTGATTTAAACGTTATTATTGGCAGTTTAGTGAGGTACAGTTTATTGATATATATACTCGTATATGTTTCAGAACATAGTTACACGGCTATGCGCGCCAAGCTGACGTCAGAAGTAGTCAGAACGGCGTGTCTATGTAGAATCTATTTAATGCTTAATTTCTTGAGGTGTAGTTTTCTTTGCTATAGGTACAGTTTAGGTACAGTTATTTGGTGTAACTTTTGTGACTATTCAGCACAGACCAACCCCTATAGACACCCATTACAAGACGACTCGCGGTCGCCAGCCTTCCTAGTATTTGCACTGATATAAGCGCGGGCGCTCGCCGTGCCCGATCAGTAGCGACCAAGTAACAGACCCGAAAGCAGCGCGTGTTTTTCGCAGTAAAAAAATTTAAAAAGGGTATTTTGATGTCTTAAAGATGTCCACCTGTAGTGTGAAATGGTGTGGAAAGGTAACAAGAAGCTCAAATTTAAAAACAGACGTCATTACATTCCACATAAAAGTCATATTTATAATTTATTCAGAGCCGGCATAGGTCAACTTACATTGGCCACTTACGCGTCAGTAGAGGGACAGTCCCTTTCATCTGGCGCGACTGCCCGCCGTCCTTGAAACGGCCAATCACAGCGCGCTTAACACATTCCCCGCCCGCTCCTCGCACCCCAAACACTGGTGACTCGTATCGCGAACAAAATATACAAGATTGCTACTCTATAGGAGGTTCTCTGTGCTATTCAGACATCTCTCACGCCATCCTGATGGACACTGAGTTAGTCGGGAGTGTTCATAGCCATGTTTCATGAAAATCGGTCCACTATATCGCGGTCAGGGTTTTTTCAAAATTTTAATTTTGTGGTTAGGTTTTTTCCAAGCTTTCGGGCGCAAAATTCATGATTAAAATCTTATTTCTTTTGACTACATTGCTGTTTTGAAAATTATAGTTTTTTAACTATATCTATATACTGTTAATTTTTTAACCCTCGAGGCAAAAACGAAGGGGTGTTATAAGTTTGACGTGTCTGTCTGTGTGTATGTCTGTCTGTCTGTCTGTGTGTGTGTCTGTCTGTGGCATCGTAGCTCTCGAACGGATGAACCGATTTTGATTTAGTTTTTTTTGCATGACAGCTGAGTTAGTCGGGAGTGTTCTTAGCCATGTTTCATGAAAATCGGTCCACTGTCGCGGTTGGGGTTTTTTTTATGGCAAACAATCAAACGGATGTGTCTGGTGGTTACTGCCCATACATAAACTCATAATAGATCATCGATCTCATCATAGACGGACCGTTTAACTGTGCAAGACAGGTATTTCTAGCTTTTTCAGTCCAGTGCAATATTATATCAGTATTTGAGTATCTGGTCAGATTTCTAATATCTAAATAAATATGTAGATTTAAATCTGAATGTACTCACTTAATTCTGATGCCGATAGACTTCCTGATGGCTTGAGTCAGGGCTTCAGTCTTGCTCATTTCCAGAGAATAGATCTCAGATCCTAAAAGTAAATAAACACTTACCCCCTTATTCATAAACATACTCTAAAGTTATCAAGCTGATAAAGTTTGTTTGTCCTTTTCTATCACACCAATACGTCGGAAAGGGACAAACAATCTTCATCGGCTTGATAATTTTAGAGTATATTTATGAATAAGAAGGTTAATAGTTCCAAAAGTATGTAACTGTGTGAAAAGTGAAATCAGCTATAGAGCCACAGAACTATATTTGGATAGAAGAAAAAAGTTCATCTATTTGTATGGCGGCCGAGCGTGTCAGATTTTGTACTGAAGTTGTTACTTGCCTGTGATTGAAAATATGTCTCAGGTCCTTGAGTGTTCATAATTTTTGTGCTGTAGTAATGAAATATTACGTAACAATAGTTATTTGTTTTACAAGGGGGCAAAGTAGTTGTTTAACCGCACGTGCCAATATTGATACCTGAGCAAGCGAAAGATTCCAATATTGAACCGCGAGCGTAGCGAGTGGTTCAAAAAGTGGAATCTTGAGCGTTGTGAGGGTATCAAGGCACGAAGGTTAAACAAACTTTGCCACCGAGTGAAACACAAAATTTTTCACCACAACACGAACAAAATACTGACTATAAAACATCAAAATCAAATCCGTCAATTTATTCAATATTTATGATTCAAAATCATCATTTATAGGTAAAATCTAGCAGCCAGATTAAGACATCGAGTTAAAATTTGTATGAAATTACTTTGCCCCCTTGTGGATAAAATGCCATTTTGCTATCTGTTTTCGAATAGCAAAGTAAGCCTTTAACAGTTGGTGTGGTGAAAAGCATTTTTTTACGTTTGTGGACTTCAACTTACAAAAATTGACACCCGAAAGCTGCAAGCTGTGAGTAAAGACTGAGAACTCAGTGGATTTCACCAAGTTCGTTTGACACGCTATGTAGGTATGTTTGTTTGATCTTAGGTATATATAGTATTTAGAACTATGTTTTTCAGTACAGATGATGGCTTTTGTCCGCACTAGCGCACAAAGTGGTTCATTTTTTGTCAGATTGAAACTTCAGAGGGCTATATGTACTGAAAAATGTCGTATGATACACTTGCGAAAAAGAAATTCGTAAGTAGTGTCAATTTAAAATCCAAACCTACAAACTTTTTGAGAATTATACACTCTGTCAAACATACTTTGCCATTCAATTATATGCTGTAGTGAATGTATTCATAGTTATCTTACCTGCCATGCTGGTGAAGGGTGTATCGGGCCCCAGTGCCTGTGCCAGGCCCATGGCGATGGCTGTCTTGCCAGTGCCAGGCTGGCCGGCCAGCAGCACAGCTCTGCCAGCTATTTTACCTATTGTTTTAAGAAAAAATGGTTTAACAGTAAAATTGATTACTGATATTTTTTAATTTTACATTCAATCAGTAAGGAATATTCGTAATATTAGAATTATAGTAATATACTTTTGATAAAGAAAACAGAAATGGGAATCTATAAACTTAATTAATATTACCATGGTAGAGAGAGAGAGAGGTTGACCAAGTTTATTATTGAAATGTAGATTGCAGTTAATCAATATGCAACCTGTTACCATAGCAACAGCAATTCAATACCTTCTCGAATCATCTGCAAAACGACGCCAGCAGCCTTCCTGGCTGTCTTCTGTCCCACCATGCCCTGAGACACGGCACGGGGCTCCAAGGAATCATCGAGCCCTAAGCCTCGAATATGAGAGTGTGCCCCTATACGCTCTATGCGCGTTATGGAGCGCACTTCTTGCACTTGCGCTGCTGCTAGGGACTGAAATAAGACATATTCATTGTAGTTTTCTTTAGAATTACAATTTATTACAGGTTTTTAGAAGATAACCTAAAACTGCGCTTTTACCATGTTATTACAATAAATGTTATAGAGAACATTTAAATTACTAATTACATACTTTATAATAATATCAATACTTACAGCCATATTTCACACTACTTTGATACGTGGAATTATAGGTAAATTACGCGAAATCTTAGGAAATTCGGCAGAGCCGCACTTCTAAACAATTTGTTTGACAAGTGTGTTTTAAAAAAAATGCTCAATGCGCAGCTACGACGCTGTTTAAGACATAGAAAAAAACATTCAATATTTTCTTTAACTACGTCATCAACAATCATACCATACATTGTCCAGCATCATCCTGCAACCATCCTGCAACTTAGACAGCTAATTTTTACATGTGGTATCCCCAAGTCGATATTTCTTGAGCACTTGCTGCGGAGTACTTTGTGAAGTGAAAATAATCGAATAAATCAAAATGCTGGCTGCAACCAGGACCCTGCTGAGGAGCAATGCTCAAATTGCCAAGAACATCGTCCAGAAAAGGAACATGACCGTGGTCGTCACACCCGCCAGGGAAAAGGTTACGAACGCCGTAAGTACGAAGTCTCAACAGTTTTACGTAAATTTTAGTTGCTATTTGGTTTAAAAGCTTCACAACCAGTATTAGGTTCATTTAATACTAATTACTTTTAATTAAGGATCAATGGAAGTAGTGAAATTAGCGTTGTGAAGTTTTATACATTACGTAATTTTATAAGGAAACTTAGGTTATATTTGGTCTATGTTCAGATAAAAAAAGGAGGAGCATTCCATTCCTACATTCGTGCCTAGAACTTTTCAAGGACATTCTTAGAGTGACTGGTCATCAAGGGAAAATTATTTTATTATTTTTGTATTACAAAAATAAAGGTATTGTTTTTAAGTGTAAGACTTAAAAGACTCTTATGATTTACTAATGATAATTTTGTGTTGGCGATGGATGACGAATATTTAATGTGGTATTTTTCTCATATTAAGAGTTCACATGAATCCTGGTGGGATACCATTAACATACCCTGCTGTGAACAAAATATCAACCTATTTGTATCAGTGTAAAGGATTTATTTACTATAAAAATGAAAGTTATCCTATTTTGGCTTGGAATTAAAAGTCAAAAGGCAAGTTTCGTTTATTTTACCCCTTACGGATGGTTTGCACCCCCCCTTCATTAAAGGTTTTACTTCCCTTTTATTTGAAAATTACAACTTGTCCTGTCCAAAATGCATGTCCCTTCCAAACATGAACCAATACATTTTGTAAATTTACACAAATGCTCAAATATTTTTGACACAATTCATGCATTATTTATGAGTCTCCATTGGTTCTCAGTCTTTTTTTTTTTTTTTTTTTCAATTTATTTGGGACAACAAACAGTAACACACAAGGTTATAATAGAGAATTAAATAAATAAATAAATATATATTATTGGACATTATTACACAGATTGACTGAGTCCCACCGTAAGCCCAAGAAGGCTTGTGTTGTGGGTACTCAGACTACAATATAGATAATATACAAATACTTATATACATAGAAAACATGTGTTCATCACACAAATAAATGCCCTTACCGGTATTCGAACCCGGGACAGCGGCTTAGCAGGCAGGGTCACTACGTGCTAGGCCAGATCGGTCATCAAAATCACAGAATTACAGTGTTAACAATAGTAAGGTGTGAGACCAACAACATTGTCCACCGATTACTAGATTTAACTTAAATCTACAGTATACAGCGCAAGGTAACAATGATATTAAAGGTTCTTGGTCTTGAGTCATAATTTATTGTTTGTCCACATTTTGTTAATTAAATCATAGCTCAATCCGTGAAACAGATTGGGAAGTACAGAACAGATTGGGAGACTGCTTTGAAAGTACAATAATGTGAGGAAATTGGGATCCAAATAGGTGAAATAGGGCTTAGACAGATTAGATCTGGAGTAGGCAGTCATATTGCAGACAATTGATACCAGCAGCGGCTGGTCCATACAAGCCGATTCCCACCAGCTTGCCTAAATTTGATTACTAGTAAAGTAAAACTTACGTTTTATATTTAACCCGATGTTACCCTACCCTACTCGTGACCACGGACGTAATGTCATGTCCGAAACGTCGGGTTAAATATAAAACATAAGTTTTACGCGATTAAGTCCCGTTTTAATTTAATAATATGAGTGAAGATCGTGTTAGTTTAAATCAATATACTAGTAAAGTACCTAATTTTAAGGTAGGTTTTTTTGCTCAGTGTTGCCTAACAGAAATTTTCACCAGCCGCCACTGATTGATACTAATGGGTAGGCAAACTTTTCATTGGGAACCAAAATATGAATGAATTTTAGAGACCAGATTTACACCAAAAATGCATTTTTACTAGAATGTTGGTCATAATATGTCACATTATTTTAAAAGACTGGTGGCGAACCTTCCGTGCCGTGTAAGCTGAAGATTCGAGTTCTATTCCTGGTTCGGCCACCAGTGGGCCTTGTAGTTTTTCGTGTATGATATATATTTCGGTTTATAATTAGGTAATTTAGGTGTATTAGAGAACTCCCAACCACTTAACTCAGGGTTAGTGGGCTGTCATCTGTCAAATTCCATATAAAATGGTGGGTTAACCCCAAACCATCCATTTCGTTGGTGCAAGTGGCCCTAAGAGAACTCCCAGGTTAATTTAATTAACTACAAAACTCGTATACAGATGCAACAAACATGTCTCTGGATTTCCCTGAAACAGACCTGCATGTTGTTTCTCCCTATTTTGTTTGCCTATTTTTATTTTGTTTAAGTTTTTATTCAGATTTTCATAAGTTTAGTTTGAAATCCACAATCATGTATCATTTGTTTTTTTTTTTTTTTTAATTTTATAATAGTCATGTACCAAAATGACTAACAAAAGTTTACTACTGTACAGTTACACCAAGCTCAGTTGGTACAGTCAACAACACAGCTGTGAACACAAAGTATCAAAAATGTGTATATACACCTAATACACCTTAATGCACAGGGAATAAAGTTCTGTATACATATTTTTGGCTTTTTGATTCACAGCTGTGTTGACTGTACTGTTGACAGTTTTTTATATAAAACTAGCTTTTGCCCGCGGCTTCGCTCGCGTTAGAAAGAGACAAAAAGTAGCCTATGTCACTCTCCATCCCTTCAACCACCTTCAACTATCTCCACTTAAAAAAATCACGACAATTCGTCACTCCGTTTTGCTGTGCAGGACGGACAAACAAACAGACACACACACTTTCCCATTTATAATATTAGTATGGATAAACAGACTATGCAAGACTAAGGAAATGTCATAATTTAAAGAATGACTTTACAAATAACAAAGAATTGCACATTTGCTAAATTAAATCTGAAGAAAAAACTTAACAAAATAAAAACATGCTCCACTCCTGACTAAAACCACCTTATCTTTCAGGAACTGCTGGTGCTATCCAGCGCTATGGTGGTCGGCTGGTGCGCTGTCCCCGCCTGGGTGCTTGTCAACATCAAGAATTATCGCGCGCAGGAATAAATCGTTGATTTAGAGTATAAGTAAAGTAATTTATGCATTAGAAATGTTGGTTTTATTTATTATCCCCCTGTATTATATTTTCACACGAACTCTTATAATAAATTGAAAAGTAACTTAAATGAATATTGGGGACACCTTACACAGATTAACTTAACCCCTAACTAAGCAAAGCTTGTACTATTGGTGCTAAGCGACGATATACATACTTATATACATAGAAAACATCCACGACTCAGCAACAAATATCTGTGCTCATCATCACAAATAAATGCCCTTACTGGGATTCGAACCCAGGACCGCGGCTCAGCAGGCATGGTCACTACCGACTGAGCCAGACCGGTCGTCAAACTTGAAGCATGAATAGCATGATATCATTATTCCAGCACACTAACAAGTGCGCCACCAAAACTTCACTCCTAGAATAGAATAATGTATGAATAATGATTTAAGCTAGAAACAAATTATGGGCTGAATCCCACGGCCCCCACGGGGACTCAACAGTTTTCGGGACGTGGCATCTGCTGACAAAAACATCTAGCGAGCCAAATTTCTGCCGGTCATCCGAAAAATCGTTTACCCAAATGCTCACTAGATGGCGCTGAAGTCGAGTTACATCGCGCAAGCATTAGAAGACATGTTTTACACATTTTTATGGATCACTCACTAGATGGCGGTAGCGACGTCACAATTTTAGAAGACATGGGAAAAAGATGGAGATGTGCAGCGGTTCTCGGACTTTTTTGGTGACCTTTAGAAAGATAAAAGTACGAGGAAGTATAATAGGTATTCGACGCTCGTATTAGAGTAAACGTTAACGCCAACCACAGACTACTAAGAAGATACTAGGTATACATATGAAGTAGTTATGTATGTTAATTCATGAATGAAATATACTCTATGATGTATGTAACCACTCAACCTTTTGAACACTTTAATGTCACCCACACAAACATCGCTCGAACGCTAACGGGGCGCAGCGCAAGCAAAATGTACTCGATTAAACCTTACATACTTGAATATCAACGCTACTTTACTACCAGGGTCCGTAGCCAAATGTACAAACGCTTACGATAACATCGCTATCGCAAGCTATCTCTATCGCTCTTTCGTATTGCAGGCGACAAAGCCAGACTGCATTTCGATAGGCATCTGGCGTCAGCGATTGTCATTTCGGCTTGGCCGGCAGGGATATTCATAATACCTACATGCATCAGTAAATGCAAGTTATTTGTAGTGACATCTAGCGTAAATTATCAGTACTGTTACTTGTCAATATATGTCGCGACGGACATAAAGTCTAATGCTCAACAATTTTTTTTAGCTAATATTACCATAGTATTAATCAGTACTCTTTTCAATTCCTTCTATTTGTAATATAAGTTGTAAACTGTTTTAATATTACATTTTTGGCATACGCAACACTGTTGGCACCTAGTATTGAGTAGTGGTTACTGATAATTTAGGGTATTTGACGCTAGATGTCACTACAAACAACATGCATTTCCTGATGTATGGAGTTACAACTCTTCCCTTACATAATCCTCTATGATAATACCTATAGTGGCTATTAAAACCGAAATAAATTACACATATCAAAAGAAAAAGTGACCAAGTCCTCTAGTGCCTGAGGCTGGAATCGTACCAGCGTACTCTGCAATCGCGGCAGATGCCCGTTTCCGCTCGGTCACCCAGGTCACAGCTGCTGAGGTCGAATTTATCTCTCATATGAGTAATCTATACAAGGACTAGAATATAATATAATTTGACTTGTGTTAATTAGTATAGTGGCTATTGTGACAATGGACACACCGCTAGTTATGACAACGTTAGATCTTCTCCTTATTTAGTGTAAAATTTTTCATTGTTTAATTTCAGGAGATGTTCATCCTGGCTGGCACCATGGTAGTCGGCTGGCAGATGGTCCCCGCCTGGGTCCTGATCCATATGAGGCATTACCGCCATCTTGAATAGACACCATTTTGTAAACAGGGGACGCCATTTTGATTGCAGCGACAGCTAATTAAGTGTGTAGTTAATTAAATTATATTAGTTGAATGTGTTTTTCTTTAGTAATCGGGCTGATAACCTCATCACAAATTGGTATTTAGAATACTTTTTGGGGTCCCCTACTAAAAAGGTACAACAGTAAAAACCTAATATGCGACTGTCTATCTGTTATTGTTTGATTGAAAACTATGCAAATATGGGATATGATGAAGGAGTGATCAAAACAAAACATATAATTAACATATATTTATCAGTACAGTAAACTGATCACAAAGTTAAGATATGTATAAAATATCATATATAAATAGATCACATACACTTAACAACTAAAATGGGTAAATAAAAAATCTAAATTCAATAATAAATACCAATTTGTCAGATTTAGTCTAAAATTTTGGATTTTGTCTACCTAAGTATCTAAATTTAGACATGAGGCACACTAAAAGGTAAAGGTAAGAATAGATGTCGCCCCTACAGGCATGAATACAGTCAAACTTAAAAAAAAATGTATAAAAGAATTTTCAGTACAGATGGCGTTTTTTTACGCTTTAGTGCGAGAAGTGGTTCATTATATGCCAGGTCGAAACTTCGGAGGCTCATCTGTACTGAAAAACGTCGTACGATACACGTGCGAAAAGGAAATTCGTAACTCGTGTCGATTTAAACACTCCCTTCGGTCGTGTTTTAATTTATCGCCACTCGTTTCGAACTTCCTTTTTTACGCACTTGTATCGTAATGTACTATTTTCTACTCCTGTTTCTATTCGTCATTTACAGGGTCGTGCATAGATCTTTAAAACCTACATAAAAGTCTATTCCCCAAAGCCAGCGCCCGCCGACTTCCGCGCAGTAACGAAAAACTGAAAACGCATTGTTTGGCTCTGTAACCATGGCAATGCATAGTTATAACGATACAGCGCGCGTGCGCGGTAAGCCGGCGGGGGATGGCTTTGGGCAGCTGGGCTGGCAGTGCAAAATACAGGAAACAGTGTGAATTTCACGAAAGTTATTCTAGAAAACTATTAAAAACTAAGTGCATGGTCGTAGAAAAAGTGTTGTATGCAACGGTGTTGAACTGGGTCAAAAAATACTCGTGGCGTCTTTATCAACAATTTTCAGCTTCGCCTTAAATTGTTACGCACGTCACTCGTCTTTTTTGACCTCTTTTAAGCACCTGTTGCATAAAATACTAATTTCTCCACACCAACTGGTAAAAGTTCTCTTGATTCTACAGAAACAAATGAGAAAAATGCTTTTTTTATAACCACAATGCTCACATTAGTCCAATTTTAAAACTACCCGATTCTGAACTGTACAAAATGACCTTACCTTTCATGTACATACAATGAAATATTATGCAATTCTTTAACACATATGACTGACTTCTAATAAACGAGATATATGTACAAAAAGTAATATTATAATTAAGCTACGTAATATATCACAATAAAGAATTGCTTTAAAATATATAATAATTTTGTAGTACAGATGGCGCCAGTATAAGTTATACTTGTTGTTTCTACTATAGTCTGGCAGATAAGAGTAGAAATTAAATATTTGCAACTGTTTGTCCTTTTCACATTAATATATGGAAGAAAAAGGGACGAAATATACGGCGTACCTACTTTTTAATTTCTTCTCTTTTTTTTGCCAGTGCAAAGTGTCAAATTCTTGTTTTTATTTATTAGTTTAATGACTTAGCTAAATCTCATTTCACAAAACTAGATACAGATAAAACCTATATTAGCGCCATCTATGTCAACATTTTACCACCCTAAATTTTAACTTACTGTGAGATTTATATAAATAAAAAAGTTATACTTGAAAAGTGGTTCTAAAATATACAATTTTAAGTGTGATTTTTTTTTATATACCACGTCGGTGGCAAACAGGTATACGGCCCGCCTGATGGAAAGCGGTCACCGTAACCTATTGACGCCCGCAACTCAAGAGTTGTCACGTGCGCGTTGCCGACCCATTAGAAACTTGTAGGTACTACTCCTTTTTTGAAGGATTCTAATAGTGATAAAAACCTGCAGTTTTTTTATAAATGTGTCGTTGTCCGGGTAAAGGGACGGTATTGTCGATGGCGCTTACGGCGTTTGAGCGATGTTCGTGTACAAATACGACAACGCGGGACGTAAGCGCCATCGACAATAGGCTATTTGACCCTTTTTTAAAGTTTGTCTTACAGCAATTCCCGTCAACTTTGTACAATGCCACGTCAGCAAATTTTAATTGATCCTATTTTGTTACCAACATTTAGTAATATAATTCGACTTTCGTAAGATATATACAGGATAATTGTTATAATTATATATACTAGAGAACTTACGAAATAAAACTTAATAAAATCTCAATTAATCAACAAAATCTTGGTAACAAAATAGGAATTAATAAAAACAAATTTAACTTTTCCCTTAATTTTTGTACAAAGTTGACGGGAATTGCTGCTTATATTATTACTTACTGTCCAATTAACCGAAAAAAATATCACTATATTTTATTACATACATACATACATACAATCACGCCTGTATCCCATAAAGGGGTAGGCAGAGCACATGAAACTACTAAAGCTTCAGGGCCACTCTTGGCAAATAAGGGGTTAAAAGAAAACGAAACTGTGGCATTGCAGTGACAGGTTGCCAGCCTCTCGCCTACGCCACAATTTAACCCATATCCCATAGTCGCCTTCTACGACACCCACGGGAAGAAAGGGGGTGGTGAAATTCTTAACCCGTCATCACACAGGCAACTAAACAGGCAGGTAACTATATTTTATTATGACTTATAAACCGCAAAAAATATTATGACTCATAAATACGTAATCAGTCAAAAACAACATCAGCCATGTCATCTATAGATTTTCTGTGAATGAAGTCATTCAGTGCGAAAACAACACTTTCTGACACTTGAAGTACGAGGCATAAAGGTCATTATGTCAGTGATTGATTTGACATGAATTCTATGACGTCCCTACACGGCCGACAGCGTTTTCGGTGGCCAAAATAAATAAAAAATACTCACATTTTTGAATTAAAAATACGTAGTCATCGTACACATTTAGTACCAAAAATCATTACACGGCCGACAGCGTTTTCGGTGGCCAAAATAAATAAAAAATACTCACATTTTTGAATTAAAAATACGTAGTCATCGTACACATTTAGTACCAAAAATCATTAAATATTGGTTTCTTATGTCAAATATTACAGAAGACAATATTTATTGCAAATTAGATATGAGTCAGTATTAGTCCCTTTACCCCAAAAGAAGAAACAAATTCATTAAATAAATTTTGTACTGGTTTTCTTATTTTAAATATGTCTCAATTGTTCATATTTTTGTGTTGTTGCACACGAACGAGGCATTTTTTATTTTTGGTTGACTTTACAAAAATTGACGCCAAATTAGATATGAGTCCAGTATTAGGTCCCTTTACAGATAACGTCACAAATATGAAATGGTCACATCTGAAATCATGAAATAAACACTACTTAACCTTACGCTTTAGGTACACATGGTTTTAGGTAGTTATAAAAATTATAAGTTCCTAAGTACTTATAAAAATGGGTAAGTTACAGCGGGGCAAATCTCGACTGGGGGGCAAATGTAATTGGTACATTTTTTCCGTGTTTTACAATGTTTTCATTATTAAAATGAGTGTCCACTGGTTATATATGGTAGGCGTGTTCAGTGGATACATGAAGAACTCAACATCATAGTGTAATAATGGAAAAAATGGATCAGTTACTGGACCATTTTTTTCAAAGTTGTCCACCCCACTTTTTTTTTGGATTTGAAATTTTTATGTGCTTTCCACTCAGAATCGCGAGCTCTTTCAATCGTAATAGGAGAAAAAAAGTGTCCCAAGGTTTTTTCCCATTCCGTTACCATTTTTTCATACATTTTGTATGACGGTAACGGAATCTTGGGACATTTTTTTTTCTCCTATTAGGATCGAAAGAGCTCTCGATTCTGAGTATGAATCGCGTAACAAATACCCATGTTACAAAAAAAGTGGGGTGGACAACTTTGAAAAAAATGGCCCTACTGCCCCCGAGTCGAGATTTGTCCCCACTGTACCGTAAACCCTTATAGATTACTTATGGACCAAACTAATCCAGTGTAAAATTCAGTGTCAAAATAGCTACTTAACTATTTAATTATTTACAACTTTTTTCAAATACAAATTACCCCCTGTGTAACATTTAAAAAGTGGATCAAAATTACACTATGTGAGATAAAAACTAAGGTGTTCAAAAATTGAATAATAAGTATAAAAGCAAGTTGTTAAAAAATGGGTATACTTGGGTAAATCAACTTTTTCTTGTCTGTTATTGCCATGGTTACGGTCTCCTGAGTCACACTGGTTTTCTGCAAAAACTAGCTTTTGCCCGCGGTTTCGCTCACGTTAGAAAAGGACAAAAAGTAGCCTATGTCACTCTCCATTCTTTCAACTATCTCCACTTAAAAAATCACAATTCTTCACTCCGTTTTGCCGTGAAGGACGGACAAACAAACAGACACACACACTTTCCCATTTATAATATTAGTATGGATATGCTACTCAAACTATGCAAACATGCATTTTTCTGGTGTTAACAAGCCCTTTTCTTAATTTACCACCTACAAACATGGACTACATGCATGCTTGCATAATTTCAGTAGCATAATTTTGCATAAAACCAGCGTGACTCAGGGGACCGTAACCATGGTAATAACAGACAAGAAAAGTTGATTCACCCACTTACAAATAATTGACTTTTTCTTTATGGAGTATTAAGTTTATTTACTAAACTCTTATGTAGGGGAGACCGGGGCTAGTTGACTATAGGGGTTGGTTGACTAATTATTAAAAAATTGAGCTAAAAATCAAACTTGAGCAAACCAGTGAGGTACGATAGTCCGTCACCTCCCCCCGCTCAGTCACCGGTGAGCCTCTCGTATCTCATATCGTATCACTGGTTGGCTCAACTTTGATTTTTGGCTCAATTTTTTAATAGTTAGTCAACCTACCCCTATAGTCAACTAGCTCCGGTCTCCCCTACCCCATATTGATTTATCTAAAAAGTTCCTGATACAAATAAATTTGTGAAAATTCAGAAATATAAAGATTAACTCGTAACTTCAAGTCGATTTATTTATTGTTGATAAAAATTAGCCTCGAATTGTAATTTCGAAATTCACCCTGTATATATTTAAAACTGGACTGCAAATACTACCATATTAATTTTATTTCGTTTTAAAACGGTACTCGAAAAATTTGGTCGTTCGTTATAAAATACTTACATATACTATCGATAAAATGTACTCAAAAACGTATCACTTATTATTACGTACATATTAAAAGTCGAAATCCAAAAATCACTAACCCTTCTAAATAGTATGTTACGTATAAGTGAAGGTGTACAATAGTACATTACGATACAAGTGCGTAAAAAAGGAAGTTCGGTCCGGGTGACGATGTTTCTATACAAATTCTACATCATAGATTTTTAGCAAATAGGTTATTCACAAAGACCCTTTAGCCTAATTTTTACGTGTAAAACTTGATTTAAAAAATCTACATTAACTGTGCTGCCTAGAAAAAACAACCAAAATATGCCATACGGATATGAGCCTCATTTCGAACGTGTATTTACAAATGTGCCTATACCTATAGAGGAATAAGGCCTGATTTAGACGGCGTGGGAACTCGCATGCGATTTAAGTTACATTGCGGGCTGTTGAGGTTGCATACAATTTTGCACAGCCATCAACTACCGCAATGTAATAAAACTAGCGCGTGTACGATTTCTGTATCGCCATCTAAATCACCGTACCTTTTTCTGTATGGTTTTGGGGTAGCGTTGTTTTCATACATCGGTAAATGCGAAGTTATATAGGTTTTGATGAATTTGTAGTGACATCTAGTCATTCACGCATCAATCACGCGTCAACTAGCGTAAATTATCAGTACTGCTACTTGTCAATAGATGTCGCGACGAACAAAAAGTTTAATGCTCAACAAGCTAATATTACAATAGTATTAATCAGTACTCTGTTTTCAATTTTTAATACTACGTCGGTAGCAATTACGGCTTGGAAAGCTCACCGTAAACGCTATAAGATATGTTGTAAATTGTCTTAATATTACATTTTTGGCAGACGTTGTTGGCACCTAGTGTCGAGTAGTGGTGCTGATAATTTAAGCTATATGACGCGTGAATGACGCTAGATGTCACTACAGATGTCTTGCATTTACTGATGTACGAAGTTACAAATCTTCCCTTATTTATTCCTCTATGCTATATCAGAGATTCTTTACACATCAGTGATTGACTTATTTCACCTATTTTTACATTAAATCGGATAATCGGAAATGTCATTTGATATTTGCCAGTCGCTTTACGGTGAAGGAAAACATCGTGAGGAAATCGGATTAATTCCAATAAGGCCTAGTTACCCTTCGGGTTGGAAGGTCAGATGTCAGTCGCTTTCGTAAAAACTAGTGCCCTACGCCAAATCTTGGGATTAGTCAAAGCGGACCCCAGGATCCAATGAGCCGTGGCAAATGCGGGGATAACGCAAGAAGGAAAGTACCCGATTGTCAAGTGTCAAAGTCACTTTGCTGAAATAACCCACTGTGCTGCCTAAGAAAAAACAAACAAATCTTCCATACGATTATGAGCCTCATCTAAGACCTAATAAAGTCTTGTTAGGTTTGAGCGCCGCGCGTATTTTCTTCACTAAAGCTGATGGTTGAATGAGAACTGAGACTTCTGTGCCGTGGGCAGCTATACGGTTCATTTCCTCTTCGCATCCCTGAAAAAAAAAGGTTTGTTAAGTTTCAGAATAGGCTAGTTTTCTACTAGTCAAATCAGCTTCTTTTTAAGAACTGTCAAAACGATTTGCTGATATGGAATAGGCTACTTGCCTCCTAGTCAAAACAGCTCCTTTTTAAGAACTGTCAAAACGAGTTTGAAAGACTTGCTAATATGGAATTTATATGAAATCGAATTGAGTGACCTCACGGTCAACTGATTTAAATAAATAAATAAATATCATAGGACATTCTTACACAGATTGACTGAGGCCCACGGTAAGCTCAAGAAGACTTGTGTTGTGGCTACTCAGACAACGAGATATATAATATATAAATACTGATATACATAGAAAACATCCATGACTCAGGAACAAATATCTGTGCTCATCACACAAATAAATGCCCTTACCGGGATTCGAACCCGGGACCGCGGCGTAGCAGGCAGGGTCACTACCGACTACGCCAAACCGGTCGTCAATGGTATAGAATTATCAGTCAAGATTTTCGAATGCAGCGCCATCTATTATTAAGTTACGACAAATTTTCATGTAACTTTCCATGTCTAACCTAATGTTCAATGCCGGTTGTTACATTCACTCACAATGTGGTTCAGTAGTTGTCGACCTACCAAGTGGTGTTCGATTCCCGGGACTCACCTTGAGCAGGCTGAGCGGCTGGTTGTTGACCTCGGTGAGTGCCCAGCGGCCTGGCGGAGGCAGCCCGGCCCGCGCGCACAGCGAGTGGGGCTCGACGCTGGTGATGTTACACTCGCTATCCAGCTTTATACCTGACAAAATTATATATTTTAGCACAATCTTATTCTTATTTCTTACTAACTTTTGTCCGCGGCTTCGCTCGCGTTAGAAAGAGACAAAAGGTAGCCTATGTCACTCCCCATCCCTTCAACTATCGTCCACTTAAAAAATCACGACAATTTGTCGCTCCGTTTTGCCATGAAGGACGGACAAACAAACAGACACACACACTTTACAGAGACAGACACACACACACAGACAGACACGTCAAACTTATGACAGCCCGTCATTTTTGCGTCGGGGGTTAAAAATGCCATAATATCAGGCCTAAGTAACTAGAGTCAATGCACAATGCAAGATAAGTCGATAACGACATTAAATAATAAATAAATATAAGATTCTTATCTTATACTTTTAAACGAGCAATTTTTGTATATTTATTTATTTATTTATTTATATATACCGACGATCTCGGAAACCGCTCTAACGATTTCACTGAAATTTGTTATGTGGGGGTTTTCGGGGGTGAAAAATCGATCTAACTTATCCTTAGGTCCCGGAAAACGCCACCGAGTTTTCATGCGTTTTTCTTCGCGCGACATCTCGTGTGCAGTATTGTACTGTTAAGACAGAATTCTTTCGGTCGATGTAAACTATTTATTGTCAAAAGACTGACATGGCGACACAGGTCAAGTCATAATAGAAAAATACACTATTTGAGCTTTTGTGGCGAAACGCATCTATCTCGTGTAGAGTAGTTGTGTTGTTAAGACTGAGAATTCTTTCGCTCGATGTAGGTACTATTTATTTTTGGGATAGATATGATGTGGTCAATTTATTTATGAAACAAACCGAGCGAAGCTCGGTCGTCCAGATATTATGTATTTAATCTATGGTAACGATTTAGGAAACATGAGATTATGTGTACGTATGTATCTATGTATGTTTCAAATAGGGAAACATCCTTACCTAATTTCTCGTGGTCCCGTTTGTTTAATACGTATATCTTGCCAAGCGGGACACGATGAAACAGTATGTCCACCTGCAAGAAACGAATAATTGTTGTACACATAAATCAACAAGGAGCCCAACTTTGGAGAATAGTGAGTACTAATATGAACTATTCCGGTGTGCCTTAAACAAAACACTCCTACCCCCTTTTCACGGTGTTTTCAGTCAAAGGAAATAGTAAAACCGATGTACTTAGGATATGTTTAGGAAACCCAACGATAGAGGGCGTGAGAAACAATTACATGACGTAGTGTGCAAGTTGTTCACTAGATGTCACTGTTACCCCCGCAAACTGGCTAACGAATTGTCGTAAAATGTATAAGTACTTTTAGATGTACAAATTTTTCGCTAGATATATAATTACATTTTAAATTTGTTTGGCAAGTAAGTCAGTGTTGAAATAGTTATTTACGTGACTGGTTGAAGAACATCAAACCTGTTTAAAATTCCGCCATGGCTATGCATCACATGAAAAGTTGTAGTAACTTCATAATAGATGGCGCTGCATTCGAAAATCTTGACTGATACTATTCAATATACTCTATGCTCCTTTTATCCTACGTTGCCCCATTATGCTTCTCCACAATATATGATAGGAGTGTATACTATATGTATACGAAACGTTTTTCCACCATCACCGATACTCTAGCATGCAAGGGGTAGCAGTAGTACGTATTACAAATATTACAATACCCTGCAATAAGTATACAAATGAATGATGTATACGAACTACGCATTTACGAACAGTCCTTGTACGCGTCTTTTTGACGTGTACTAGCGTGTTGCGTGTCACGTGGTGAGGTGTGACCCGTGTGACAATGTCCCTTGTGCTAAACCCAAAATGGGGCGCTGCCCCATTTCGCTTCCCTACTACATATTAAGTGTATAGGTAGTGAATGTACATATAAAGTGTATAACTCACCGTTCTAGTCCTAGCCTCTTTAACAGTGTCCTCGCGTGTTGCGCGTCCCTTGGCGGGGTGCCTCGTAAAGCGGCAACTCTGTCCCCCGCGCGCCCCCCGCACCACGCGCCAGCGCCGCCCCATTTCGCTACCCTGCAACAAATAAAATAATAGTATATTATATAACGGTAACGTTATGAAGGCTATAAAAGTTGAGTACCGCGGTTAGGCCACGAAGGCTTGCCGAGTGGCCTAAGTAAGGTACGAGACTTTTATAGCCTTCATAATGTTACGATTGTATACTATACTTTTTCTACGACAGCCACATACATACCTATTCGAGAATAATAAAATGGGTTAGTTACTTACTTCATGTAATGAATGGGAATATTTGTGTGGATCGTCGTAGCATTGAGTATTCTGTCCACAATGTTGATGGCGAGAACTTGTTGCACAATTCTTCAAAATATGCCAACAACGCCGTTTCAGAGAAAGTTGAAACATTTTTTTGCAATTTCCATGTCAAAACAATCATAACATTTTTGGTACGCTTTATCTGACTTTTCATGTAACAAATTGTCAGTCACTTTGAGCGCCCATAGCCTTGATTTCTTCGGAAGTGCATTTTTCACCAGAATCACTCATAATTACTTATGTTTTTGCACAATAACGTCGAATTAAAACAAACTACACACCACCGAAATAGTTCAAATAGTTTCGTGATAAGTTTACAAATGTCAAACATACCACAGACAAGAGAAATAGAAAATAAGCCGGTTTTCAATTACGAAAAATGTGGTTGCGTTCAAGAATATTTAAATGTCGAATTTAAAATTATTGGATAAACTTATGATTTTTACCTTTGTTTTGCAATATCTAATATGTAAAACGCATTTAAGTTTATTTTTTCATCTTGATTTAAATTATGAACCTAAATATTATATTATTTATTAAAAGTTACTTATTACTGTAAATGAAAACATACCTGATAAATGGAAGTTGTGCTTTTAAAAAAAAATTAACAGAACTCCTATATTCATATGATTACTGCTAGCCGTAATCCTATGAACCTATAGACAAATAGACTTGCTCATCGTTACTCAAATGAACTTAATTTGGATACCGCTGACAATAATCTAATTGACAGATTTAAGTGCTGGAGTAGAAAAATAATAATAAATATTGGGGACACCTTACACAGATCAACTTAGCCCCAAACTAAGCAAAGCTTGTACTATGAGTGCTAAGCGACGATATACATACTTAAATAGATAAATACATACATAGAAAACATCCATCTCATCTGTGCTCATCACATAAATAAATGCCCTTACCGGGATTCGAACCCAGGACCGCGGCTTAGCAGGCAGGGTCACTACCGACTGAGCCAAACCGGTCGTCAAACAATAACAATAAGTACTAAAATTTACTTTGTGCTGTTGTGTTTTGAATAGACATATTTTTTTTTTATCAAACAGAAACGCCCGCGAGCTATACAAATCTTTTAAAAATAAAGAAAAAATGAAAAAAAAAATCACACACAATAAAGACTCGAATCTGCGACCTTTCGGACTTTCGGAAGGCTTTACCGCTCCGATCAAATGAGCTACGCTGTATGCATGTGACGTACTAAAACTTTCTTATTATAATCGACGAAGGTAGGCGGATGGGCCTGCGGTATAGTGCTGGCGACGGCCGCGCCGCGGCGCTGCTCGGCCACAGAGGGTATAAAGCGAACCATGAGCGTAGCGAGTACTCACCACACCATCCTATTATAGTCTAGGAAGGTAGGCGGATGAGCCCAGGTATAGTGTTAGCTACAGCCGCCCGGCAGTATTGTTCGGCAATAGAGGGTCGGACTTGTGAAATAACAATTTACATACACTTTTTTACTATTAGGATTGAATCTGTACTGAGCTCAATGAACCCAAACACGTCAGTATTATGTGAGAAACAGATCTTCGGAAGGCTGTAGAGTGTAGCTAGAGGGGGGCATTGGGGGGCAACGCCCTAACCTACTTCAATCAACGTCAATATTTCTTATACTGAGTCTGGCTGAAATGACTTCACACGAGCCATGTGACGAAGCATTTAACAGCAATTCCCGTCAACTTTGTACAATGCCACGTCAGAAAATTTTAATTGATCCTATTTTGTTACCAACATTTATTTTGTTACCACGGCCAGTGCAACCTGGCCGAAACGTTGGGAAAAAAGGTAAAAATAATGTTAATTAATCGCGTTCGACCTGTGTGTGACTTTAAATATGTGTACCAACATTTAGTAATATAATTCGACTTTCGTAAGATATATACAGGATAATTGTTATAATTAAGAAAATATAGATACTAGAGAACCTTAATGACGAAATAAAACTTAATAAAATTTCAATTCATCAACAAAATCTTGGTAACAAAATAGGAATGAATAAAAACAAATTTAACTTTTCCCTTAATTTTTGTACAAAGTTGACGGGAATTGCTGTTAAGAGCAAATCGAGAAACCTTTTGTTAGATAGCCCGCTGTACTCTGTAAATGAGTACATGGATTTGAATTTTTAACGACCGCGCGATGACATTATGATATTTTTCTTTGTTGTATAATATTTTCTTGCTTTGTGATAATTTTATGATATTGTAACTTAATTTATTAATTTTATTTAGCTGGGCATGTGTATTTTCTTTCTTTGTAAATGACGATCCTTATTGAGAGACACAATTATTCTTATTTAGAATTTATTACGTAATTTTTAACGATCATGATGAGAAGATAAACATAATTTTGACATGTAGCAAACTTATAGTGTAATTTTTATCATGAAATAAAGAAATCTATCTATCTAATCTAATCACATTTCGGGCGTTTCCGTGAAAATGCGATGGGAAAACATTTTGCACTATAAAAGTTTAGGTACTTACCACACCATCCTATTATAGTCTAGGAAGGTAGGCGGATGAGGCTACAGGTATAGTGCTGGCGACGGCCGCACCGCGGCGCTGCTCGGCGCGCAGCGCGGCCGCCTGGCGCTGGCGCAGCGGCCGCAGCCAGCCCGGCGCGAGCGACGGCGGGGAGTACTCTGAAAGTTCACCTTATGTTTACATACGGCTGATATAATAGTACATTACATCAGAGGCCGGGAAAATGAGGATTTCCGGCCAAGTGGGTATATATTGTTGCGCCCAAAAAGCGATACTTCCCAGCCCATTTTAAGGAACGTAAAGACAATATTTCATTGCATGTTTGAGAAATAGTTATTTGTTATACAAGGGGGCAAAGTTGTATTTTAACGCCGAGTGTGGAATTGAAAAACGAGCAAGTAAAAGGATTCTATAGTTGAACCGAGTCGGTTCGAGAATAGAATCCTGAACTTGCGAGATTTTTAACACACGAGAAGTAAAATAGATTTGCACCCGAGTGTAACACGAAACTTTTCCCCTCACTATAGCGAGGAAACTAAAGCGCAAAAAATGCGTTTATCACTGCTTCCAGTAGTTTCACAGGTGGTAAATCATCTTTATTACTAGATTCACCTATTTTTATCAATTTTAAAGCAATTAATTTGATTTTATTCAAGGTCAAATTACTTTACCCACTAGTGGATAAAATGCGTTTTTGCCCGCTGGTATTAAAGGACAAAACATGTGTTTCCGAGCTAGTGAGGGGAAAATAATAGTACATTGTGCGACAAGGGAGGTTTTTTTTAATACTACGTCGGTGGCAAACAAGCATACGGTCCGCCTGATGGAAAGCGGTCACCGTAACCTATGGACGCCTGCAACTCAAAGAATGTCACATGTGCGTTGCCATCCCATTAGAAACTTGTACACTCCCCTTTGGTGTGTTAAGTACACAGCAAAAAGGAGTGTACAAGTTCAAAGGAGGGTTTGGGTTGCCGACGACTCAAAGGACAATAGACGGAACAAATTAGTTCCGTAACTCCTCCCGTCATCAGCACACCGCACCCTCGTTGAGCTCTGGCAGCCTTACTCACCGGCAGGAACACAACACTATGAGTAGGGTCTAGTGCTATTTGGCTGCGGTCTTCTGTAAGGTGGAGGTACTTCCCCAGTTGGGCTTTGCTTTAGATTCGAGCGAGACGATGTCCGCTGTGCTGTGCCCTACCACACAAAGCGGAATATCATTCGCTATGCCCTACCTCCCCTGAGGTAAGGGGATTTTGACAACGAGTGTATAACTCGCGACAGCCGCTGGCTTATTGAAGTTTCTGTTGTACTGCCCGTTGCTATGGCAACGCGGTCAAGCGAGAATCGAGATGGCCGCCACAATCTCCTGTCAGATTGTAAATTATAAGTATTATAACGATTTATCTGCGTGAAATTTACAAAATAAATGTAAAACACACTGAAATAACTGTAAAACATAAATAAAATGCAATTTTTATATAGCGTAATATTTTTTTATAGCTTAATAGTCAAATTTTGGTTGTGCAACAATAGTACATTGTGCAACAAGGGGAGGAAGTTGAATATTACTAACGAGAGGAAGTTAAATCGCGACGGCTTGCCGGAGCGATTTAAAGACTCGAGTTAGTAATATTCATACTCCCCGAGTTACACACAATGTTTTTCATCACATTTGAGAGAAAAATACAGAGGAAACAGTCATAAGGCAAAACCTTCAACCGGCGGCGTTGCGACCAGTAGTGTACCTATCTTGATCTACATCAGATTATTCATATTAAATCCATTGTTTTTGATAACAAACACTTTTTGAACGAAAACAAACACGAAAATACTGCATATAAATTAAATGCAACGTTCAAAAAAGCATTAAATCATAATAATTGAACTAAAATTGTACTTATTTTTATCTGTTGTACTCTCCGTTGCTAGGCAACGGTGGGTGCCTCGCGTACGCCCGCGGTCAAGCGCGAGTAGAGAGCATATTGTCAGATTGTAAATTATAACAAATTATCTGAGTTAAATTTTACGAAATAAATGCAAAACACACTGAAATAATTGTAAAACATAAATAAAATGCATTTTTCATACCGTATAATATATTTTATAGCTTAATAGTCAAATTTTTGTTGTGCAATAAAAATCCTTGGCAGATTGAAACATCCCCTTTGCCTGAAGTATTGTACGGATTGTATTAATTTTTAAAATTAAATCCATTATTCCCTTGGGAATAAATTAGTACATTATGCTTCAGTACACGTAGACGTAATGATACCTTTAAACAGCAAATGTGATGAAAAAATCCTTGGCTGATTGAAACATCCTTTGCCTGAAGTATTGTAATATTTTTTAAAACTAAATCCATTACTCCCTTGGAAATAAAATAGTACATTATTCTTCAGTACACGTAGACGCAATGAGACCTTTAAATAGCAAATGTGATGAAAAATAAATAAATATTATAGGACATTCTTACACAGATAACACTCAAACAACCAACAATGTTTAATGTTTATATACATAGAAGAACATCCATCACTCAGGAACAAACAGATGCCCTTACCGGGATTCGAACCCGGGACCGCGGCGTAGCAGGCAGGGTCACTACGCTAAGCCACACCGGTCGTCAAAAGTATATATGACAATTTAGTCTTAAAATGGGATCAGGAATAAATATCTCACAATGCTCACGAGCACCGTGTATAATGATAGAAATCATCAAATCACCATTAAAAATAACAATTATCATTAGTATAAGATACGGAAGTTCTTAATCATCCTTTAATACATGAACTGTGTGTTTTAATTAGTAACCATTACTATTTCATTATATAAAGTCGTTTCATATGTACATAAATATTAGTTACATACGTCAGATACTATAAAAACCAAAGCATAGACAGACATCATCACTTCGAATTGAAACTTCAACAATGAAGACCGTTATTTCGGCACTCGCCTTTGTTGGGCTGCTATTTATGTTACTGATTTTGGGATTCGCGATTGAATCATTTATAGACAGTGTGTGGGACCTCTTGCGTAGCATTCGAATGTTTTTTTAGGGTTCCGTACCAAAAAGGTACAACAGGAACCCTTATGGTGCGACTCTGTCCGTCTGTCACATTCCTAAATATCTCGAGAACTACTAATTCTATCAACTTGAAATTTGGAATAGTTATGAACATTGTAAACCTCTACAAATAGAAAGTATAATTTTTTTAAATATATTAATTTTAATTGTAGAAAATGGCCAAAATGAAAGGGGGGCAAACTGTAAATTTCAAGTTACTAGGTCAAGTGGGGTATCGTTGGAAAGAGCTCAAATTGAACGTAAATAAGCTATTTTTTATCATTTTTTTGTTGTGGAAAAAAAAAGAATTTTGAAGGAAAATGTAAAAAAAATACCGTTCCCCCCCCCTTATCTCCGAAGTTTACCAACGAAAAATTATGAAAATTTTAGTAAACATTGGTTTTATGCTAAATATTACAGGAAAAATATAATCGTGTTTGTATTTTGAATACTTTTTTTTTAATTCACAAAAAACTTTTCAGATTTTTACTTTCAATTTACCCACCCTTGCGGATGTATATCGTACTTCAAATTAATACGAGATGTTACGTAAACCATCTTCTGTCCAATAAAGTAAAAACTGTTTAAATCGGTTAACATTATAAAGAATTATCCCTGAAAAACCAGGTCGCGCAAATTAGTTAGCAAATTGACCGGGAGATGGCGCTATACACAATAATACTCATTAATGCCTATACTTTTGTCTTCTAGTCAAGTCATTAGAGTTATATGATTATTTTTACTAGGTAGTTTGAAAGAAAGTTTGTACGGAACCCTCGGTGGGCGAGTCCGACTCGCACTTGGCCGGTTTTTTTAAATACTGGCCGTTATATTCCTTTTTCATGTACGCTAGTCTTTTGTTTTTGGCGGGTTTGAAGTGTCATCTTCAAATGTCATCATTGAAGTGTCGCAGCAAGAATGGAACTCACACGTGAAAAGATTCGTGATATGTTTTATTACGATTTCGGCGTGGGTTGTCGCAACAAGAGTGCATAGATCAAATTAAATTCCACTTTTAGTGATGAGCTCCGTCGAAAACCACTGTGTTTCACTGGCTAATGAGTTCAGTCGGGACCGTAGCACAGTATAATAAAGATTACTATCGTATGGCCACTCCCGCTTCCCGCTGAAAGTGCTGCACACCCCCTCTCGTTACCTCACAGTTACCGCCTGTCAAAAACGCGAACAGTCGACCTGGCATATCTCGTACAAGCATAGTACGCGTTCGCCTACACGAGCTTAGACTGCGTGCTAGGAACGCGCCTCTTTCATATATTTGATCGCCAGTGACCGATATGTGACCGTAGTATTCTCACGGACGAAGTTAAGAAAGGTCGCCCAAAATCGGTCGTTGTTCCACAAAATATTGAAACAGTGTGAAAACTCATCTCATAATATATAATCGTCATCGTGAGATAAAGGCGACTCTAGACATATGTATGACAAGTAGAGATGGGCCGAATATTCGGTAAATATTCGGTATTCGGCATATTCGACAAGTTTTTCAATGTTCGTATTCGGCCGAATATTTACCGAATAAACAAAGTAAATAAATAGCGTAAGTTGTTGCGTAATTCAACGGATAATGACATCCTATTTCAGCATTCTAAGGAACCACCAAATGGAGTTGAAAATGCATTAAAATATGAGTACCTAACCTACAATAATTATGTAAAAAAGTACAAATAACGTAGCTTAAAAAACAAAAACCAAAATTTTCTTATGCACTAAATTATAGGAAAATTAAGATCCTTAGTAAACATTACCAATCATTGAAAAGTTTTTAACTCTAAGCTAGGATTTAAAATATGGCGGAACCGAATATTCGGCCGAATGTTCGGTTCGGTAACAGCTGAACCGAATGTTCGGCCGAATATTCGTATTCGGCAAAGTCCGTATTCGGCCCATCTCTAATGACAAGCATTAATAAAAAAAAAAATATCTGTGAAAAAACTTGTTTTGGATACCGCACAATTTAACTGAAGACCAAAAAGGTGGGCCGAGTCCAATGGTGTAAGAAAATGCTGCAAAAATATAACGGCGGTGACTCAAAAGTTGTTTATAATATCTACACGGGTGACGAATCCTGGGTATATGCGTATGATCCTACACTCAGGTTATTTCGCAAATAACTTACAAGGAGACACCAGCAACTGTAAGATTTTATGTACAAAATGTAAACAAATAAATAGTTTTGAATTTTTGAATTATTATTTTTTGATCCTGAAACCAAAGACCTATATAACTTCGTATAGACCGATAAAGTCTAAGAAAAAAACGTACCCCAAAACCATACAGAAAAAGGTACGGTGAGCTAGATGGCGATACACCTTTGGGGTACGCTCGGCTAGATGGCGCTAATATTAATATTTGATATTTTAAAACATATCAAGCTAAGAATATGGGCCAAATTGTCAAAACTGAGGTTCAAAAGTTTTAAGCCTGTGTCGAGAGATGGCAGTCTATGCACTGTGATTACACATTTTACTTTGACAGTAACTCTCTTTAATACTCGATCCTCTTTGCTGAAACTAAACAACAATCACAGTATAAGGACGACTCAGCAGTTAAGCTCCGGCAGCGGCAACGCGATCGGTATTTGGCTCTCTCGCACACACGGCAGCGCGGCGCGTACTGACGCGACCGGCATCCTCCGGTTCCGCACTCACTGCACCTCGCTGCGTGCGAGCGCTACTCAAGGACAAACCGCGCGGCGCAACATTTGTTAGAAGAATTATTACTGGTTTTATACTGTGCAACAATCAACAGTGTGGGTGTTTCAAAATCAGCCAAAGCCAACGAAAGCAGCTCGTGCAAAAAGCACCGTGAAGCAAATGGTGGCCTGCTTTTTTGGTATCAAAGGCTAGTGCTGCTAGAAGACCGTGAAACGGTTAATTCGGAGTGGCACGCGACCACCAAAACTACGACGCAGGATTTTTCACAATGACAATGCCCGCTGTCATACATAGGCGAAACTCGATTTTTGAAAGGTGTAAATATAGAATAGGCTATACTTCGTTTTTTTAGCATTAAAGAGACGTGTCAAGAACGAGACTTAAGGTTTTTTATCGGGCACATTCTGCGGATCGAACAGTGAATACGAGTTAATAAATATTTCGTATTTATTATCATGTTTTATTAACACGTACATTACTCAGCTTTGTGAACAGATAAGAAACATAACTTTGGTTAATTTAAATTCTAAGATGAAAAGCTAAGAATTTTAATAAATTGTGTTTGCAATTTTTCATAGAAAGGTTGTACATTAAAAAACCCAAAGAGTCCTCGCTTTATTTTTAAAACGCCACTGTCACTACCTAATGTACATAAGTTCCGAGAAATCAGTGGTATCGGCCGAAATCGAAGAAGGAAACTTTACGACCATTGCTTCTTCGTTTACCCGTTTGACAGATAATTCTAATCCTAAAAGAAACGGAGTATACTTGTCTTATAGTCAAATCAGCTCCTTTTTAAGAACTGTCAAAACGAATTTGAACGTCTTGCTAATATGGAATTAATATGAAATCGAATTGAGTGACGCCACGGTCAACTCCGTTACTTTATAAGTTTATATATTTCTACCTGGCTTGTTAAATAGAAATTTGATTTAAAAATAACTTCTATCCATGTTTTTCTTATATTTATCTGTTTTATTTCGTTCATGGTATAAAATACTTTATTTTAAGTACAGTAAAGTTCCCTAATAACGGGTCATCCACCATATTTAATACAGTCCTGATTTGTCACCCAATGAGTTTTATTTATTCCCAAATATAAAGCATATTGTCAATGATTTTCGACCCGCGAAGATGCCGTTTTCGAGATACCTCAGACAGCCATTAGTACCGTTTCGTAACTAAAAATTGGTAACCAGCTTCGAAACGGGAAAAAAATCCCAGTTCAAAACTGGCTTCAAATTAGAGATGTGCCAAACCGAAAATATCGCAAACCGGGCTGAACGGTTTGAGTTTCTACGTAACCCGGTTTCAACCCGGTTTGACCAAACCGAGTTGCTACGACGGTCCTTAGCGTATAAATGTAGCGGTTAGGTTTGGCCCGTGTGAAGCGCTTCGTCAGAATTAAACACGAATCGAGTCGGCCGGGTTGAGTTGAGTCGAGTTATGAGCGAAACACATTAAATAACGTGAAGCGCGATAGATCGACTTAACAAGTGTCACAATAATATTGTCTATGTCTTAGAAATGTATCCACTTAGTTTTGGAGTGTTAAAACCATTGTCTTATCCCGTGCATCTACTATATTTTCTCCACCTTTAAAATAAAATTGATAATATTTTTAGCTTATAAAGTTAGGGCAATAAAATGTTAAGATTCATATAATTCATATTTGTTATTGAATCGCGCGGCAAAATAACTTTTATTATTAAAATCAAACCAAAGCGCGCACGGCCGGGACTGCAAGCGTGTTTGAAATTCTGGCTGTGGCGCTACTTTTCGGCGCGAAAAAACAGCTATCCTGCTTGCACTCGCCGGCTTGCAATGGCGGTTTCGTTTGCTCGGCCCGCTATCTCGAGACAATTTCGAGTCGAGACGAGTGGGAATGGGACCGATCGTACCTTCGTTCGGCTGCGTTCCTTCTGCTCGTTAGAACCGGGTTGGTGAACTGTCAAACCGAGTCGGGCCGAGTTGAGCCTAACTCGGTTTGGACCGGGTTGGCAAACCGGGTTGACACATCTCTACTTCAAATTGGGACTTTCCCATTACCGATTTGTAACCACGTTTGGTAACCGGCTTCGCAACGGGAAAAATAATCCCGTGTTGTAACTGGTTACAAAATGAGACTAAATCATTACGGATTCGTAACCATGGTTGGTAACCAGATTCCAAACGGGAAAAAATATCCCGTATTGTAACTGGTTACAAATTGGAAAAAACAGCTATACTAGGCTAGACCAGAGTACGTATATCATTCGAGTTCGACTGTCTATTACGTAGTGGAGGCATTACCTAGTTTAGCTGTCTCAATGTTATTCGACTATATCTCTCTCGCTCTAACACACTACTATTGCTGTCTCTATATTTTCTACGTCACTCTTTTTTGATAGTCGCAGCGTCATTGAGTGAAAGAGACAGCTACACTAAGCTAGACTAGAGTATCTATATCATTCGACTGTCTATTAAATAGTGGAGACATTAGTTTAGCTAAAATAACATACAGAAAGACACATTTTCCTTCATTATAATCAGTTTAATACTTTAAATTACATGTAAATAAAAATCCAATGAGCGTCGCCATGTTGTCACCGTCCGCCATCTTGTCCCGTCCGCCATGTCACGTCTCGCACCAGCAGTTGACGTTAGCGAAGCTCCCGCAATGTCCGCCCCTGAACCCGCGGCGCTTGCACTCCCCGTTACAGTTGGACGTGTAATCCACTCCCCCCCACACGCAACTGCCTATCAGCTTGTCTGCTTCCACAGGCGTTGATATTACTACCAACATTACTACGCAGACCAGTGCCAACATAACGGACTTCATTTTGATTCGAAGTTTAAATTCGGAGTGACGATATTCGTTTAAGAGTTGCTTTATATACTATATCCATTGTTCAAAAATCATTAAGTAATGACTTTATCTTGAGTAATAAAGTAATTAAAAATCTAATAAATTATTGTTATCCATATCAATGTTCTTAATGATGATTTAATGATTATTTTCTACTCCCGAACTGTTATACGTCATTTACAGGGTCGTGCATATTAGATCTTTAAAATCCTACATAAAAGTCTTTCCCCAAAGCCAGCGTCTGCCAGCTTTCCGCGCATGCGCACAGTATCGAAAAAACTGAAAACGCATTGTTTGGCTTTGTAACCACGGCAACGCACTGTTATAAAGATGGAAGGCTTTGTGCAGCTGAGCTGACAGTGCACACCTTTGCGCCAAAATACAGGAAACAGTGTGAACTTCACGAAAGTTATTCAAGAAAACTATTAAAAAGTAAGTGCATGGTCGTAGAAAAGCTATTATATGCAACGGTCTTTAACTGAGTCAAAAAATACTCGTGGCGTCTTCGCCTCAAATTGTTACCCACGCCACTCGTCTTTTTTGACCTTGAATACTACCTTTTCGAATTGAATACTATTAATATTCAATTAGTTAGGAGTGTGTTTTCCTTATAAAGGGTATTAAGGCCCTTGTTAATCGTTTTTTAATTAACGTTTAATTAATAGATTAATAACTTGAATAAGGTACAGCGGGGAGATTTCGACTGGGAACAAATGCCACCGAACCATTTTTTAATAAAATTGAAGTATCATAATTGACTTGTTTCATCGTTTTCATGCATTGTTTTGTTGCAAGGGTGATGTAAAACTTTGTGTGTAGCTCTGGGCGTAAGAATACTGCAAGCTCGACTCTCGTTTGCAATATTTGAGTTCCGCCCCACGTTGCCAATTTACTATTATGTGGCGTTCTCAAACAAACGCAACACCTCTAGAGTTGCAGGCGTCCATAGGCTCTGGTGGGTGCTTAACAGGCGAGCCGTACCCTTATTAGCGACCGACGTAAAAATAAATAAATATTGGGGGACACCTTCCACAGATCAACCCAGGCCCAAACTAAGCAAAGCTTGTACTATGAGTGCTAGGCGACGATATACATACTTATATAGATAAATACATACTTATATATAAGTACATAGAAAACATCCATGACTCCGGAACAAATACCTGTGTTCATCACACAAATAAATGCCCTTACCGGGATTCGAACCCAGACCGCGGCTTAGCAGGCAGGGTCACTACGCGCTAGGCCAGACTGGTCGACAACCGGGTTTTTTTTTTAAATTATAAATGGGCTTACTCTTGGCCACAGACTAGCCAAAGGCAAAGACGTGGCCTACGATGGAGTGAGCTCGCCCAGAAGATGCCTGTTCACTCTTGATTTGAAGGTTGCCGGGTTATATGAGCTCGGAAATATAGCCGCCGGCAAGGAATTCCACTCCTTGGCAGTGCGCATAAGAAAAAAAGGATGAATATAATATAGCTAGTTTTTTCCCGCGGCTTCGCAAGCGTACTAAAAGTAATCTTAATAAAACGTTGAACTTTGGACCCCATTTCACCCCCTTAAGATGTGAATTTTGAAAAATCCTTTCTTAGTGCTCCTCTACACCTTATAAGGAACCCACGTGCCAAATTTGGAATTTAGGACCAGCGGTTTCGGCTGTGCGTTGATATGTCAGTCAGTCAGTCAGTTTCTTCTTTTATAAATAATTATAAATATAATATATAATTATAATATATAATTTAGATAATAATTATAAATATTATAGGATTCTTACACAGATTGACTGAGTCCCTCGGTAAGCTCAAGAAGGCTTATGTTGCAGGTACTCAGACAACGAAATATATAATATACAAATACTTATACACATAGAAAACAATAAAACATCCATGACTCAGGAAGAAATATCTGTGTTCATCACAGAAATACATGCCCTTACCGGGATTCGAACCCGGGACTACACCTCGGACACTGGCGATCAATATGAAAGAGGCGCGTTTCTAAGCACACAGTCTAAGCTCGTGTAGGTGAACGCGTACTATGCTTGTATGAGTGAGATATGACAGGTCGAGTGTTCGCGGTGACAGGCGGTAACTGTGAGGTAACCGAGAGGTGGTGGGCGGCACTTTCAGTGGGGAGCGGGAGTGGCCATACTGTACGATAGTACTCTTTATTATACTGTGCCGGGACCGAGGCATAGCAGGCAGGGTCACTAGTGTCACTACGCGCTAGGCCCGACCGGTCGGTATATATTCAGAAATACCAAAGACTTATAACTCCGTATAGACCGATAAAGTCTAGTGCTTGTTATACTCTCCGAAATTTATCCAAAATGCTTACTTCAACAGTCCTTAAGACGGTATATTTCGCCTACTTTGAGAGTATTTTAAGGTACGGCCTGGAGGTTTGGGGAAGCAGTGTTCACGTAAATGCTATACTTATTTTACAAAGAAAGCAGTTAGAAGTATTGCAAAAACAAAACCTGGAGAACACTGTCGCCCACTTTTTATAGAACACCAAATAATGACTGTCATATCGCTTTACATCTACCTAATTTGCATACACATTCATACAAATTTATGTAAATATAGGTACAAAGGAGAGAAAAAGATACATGCATTGAGAAGTAACACAAGTATTGAGTTACCAAAATGTAACAATTACCTACACTTTAAGAGGAGTCCTGAATATAACGGAATAAAAATATACAACACTTTAAGTAACGACATTAAACATTGCTGTAATATAGATGAATTTAAAAATAATTTAAAATCGTTTTTAATTAGTAGACCTTTCTATTCCTTAAAGGAATTTTTTGAAAAAATATACGATTGAATGTTTTAATCATGTAAACTATTTTGGAATATTATTAGTACTATTTTGTTTAATTCATGATTATTTTATTTTCTGAATATTTTAATGTAATTTTGACATGGCTTACTATTTATATATATTGCACTATGTGTTGATTGATAATATAATAACTATGTGTGGCTTGTAATATAATAAGTTTAAACATATGTATTCCCTTTAGGAAGCTTAATTAGGCTCTTTAGGCTAAGACTAGCTTTAGTATAGGATTAATATTTTGCATGCCTTGTGGCGTAATATGCACTCATGAATTTGTACCGCACCAACATGACCTGTATTGTAATCTGTGTGTATTAGCAAATAAACAAATACAATACAAAAAAACGTACCCCAAAACCATACAGAAAAAGGTATGGTGAGCTAGATGGCGATACACCTTTGGGGTACGCTCGGTTAGATGGCGCTAATATTAATATTTGACATTATAAAACATAAAAGCTAAGAATATGAGCCAAATTGTCAAAACTGAGGTTGAAAAGTTTTAAGCCTGTGTCGAGAGATGGCAGTCTATGCACTGTGATTACACATTTTTCTTTGACAGTCATGCTCTATAATACTCGATCCTCTTTGATATAACATACAAATACTTATATACATAGAACTAAACATCCATGACTCAGGAACAAATATCTGTGTTCATCACACAAATAAATGCCCCTACCGGGATTCGAACCCCGGACCGCGTATATATATATAGAAATACATACCGTTGCTGAGCGAGCTGCTTCTCCGACGGGTCCCGTCGACTCTGCCTTCGGGCCGCGACCGCCGCACCACTTTGACTGCCACCGTGCCGCTCCTGGAACAAAACCAGATCAGAAACGACAATACTACCCAGGGTTCGAGGTAATATATCAATGGATATTTATATCAATGGATATATATCAAGATATATATGCGATATATATCGGATATAATAGCCAGCTGGGTTCGACGATATATATCAATGGATATAAATATCCGATATAATATCATTTTTTTTTATAATTATTGCAATACAAAAATGGTAAAAAAAATTGTTAAAAATATAGTTTTTATGTGTTTGTTACTTTTTTCTACTAAATGTTATGTTTTTTAGTAGATTTTTCCTTGTCTAAAGTAGTATTCATAAATAATGCAACAAAATAATAATATGCCTTCCATACAAAATGGATATATATCAAAGTTGATATATATCCGATATATATCATAAATATCCGATATTTTGATATTTATTATGAATATCGGATATTTTCGAACCCTGATACTACCATACAGTCATCAACCTCATCATCATCCTTGCGTATCCCGGCATTTGCCACGGCTCATGGAAGCCTGGGGTCCGCTTTGACAACTAATCCCAAGCATGCGCGGCCCCGCGCCCCCCCGGAGCCTACACTGAGAGAAAATACAACCAGTTTTCATGTTCGTTCAACAAGTTTTTTGGTTAAAATAGCGCCTACGTGCTCTTTGGTTCAAACAACAAGCTACTTGTCATTTGAATCGGCAATATATTTGAATCAAGAAGTCGATTTTATAAAAACAACTTGACACATATTGTTTTAAACATACGTTTGGCTGATTCAAACGGATAAACCGCAACAAGTCTAACTTGTTAAATTCACAATGCTTTCTCTCAGTGTAGGTTAGCCATACAAATAGACCACATGGCACGAACTGAACCCCCCCCCCCCCCCCCCCCAATAAAAATATACCCGAAAACGGTTTCGAAATGTCGATATTTCGCACTTGTATCGTAATACACTAATTAGAAACTTCTGTTTAATAATACCTGTCATCGTCGTGTCTCGTAGGGCTGTCCTGCCGCCGCCCCTGCCCGAGCCCCCTTAACCGACTCAGCAGAGACAGTTCCGTTAAACCGCGCTTCCATATCGGCTTGCCTTGGCTCCCATCTTGATTCTTGTCTGCAAAAACGTTTCAGTTTATATTTAGAACAGATACATGCAACCATAAATTAAATATAACATCATACCATCCCATCAGCAGTTCTCAAAAAGTTTGTACATAGTCATGTCAGCAAATTTTAATCGATCCTATTTTGTTACCAACATTTAGTGACAGAAGTCGACTTTCATAAGATATACACAGGATACATACATACATACAATCACGCCTGTATCCAATGAAGGGGTAGGCAGAGCACATGAATTAAAATCTATGATGCAACCCAGGACCGCGGCTTAGCAGGGAGTGTCATTACCAACTAAGCCAGACCGGTCGTCGGTACCGACTGAGATATCTGTGTCTTATGGGAACTTAATAATTTAAATTATAAATGTAAATAAAACTATGGAAACGGATTAAATCGCGTATAATGAATTTAAAATACATCCCGACGTTTCGAACTCTTTACAGCGTTCGTGGTCAACGGGTGACTGAGGAAAAATTAAAATGTGCAAAAGCTACCCACTTACAAGAAATATTAACGAACCATGACCACAAATAATATAGATTTCTAAGGCAGGTTCACACACTATTAATAAAGCCAGTTATACAATATTCAAAAAATTTTACCATTACTCTGTTAAAAAATAATTAACCAATTAATCTACACAAAATTGACAAAGAAACAAACTGCAAATGTCCAACACCATACAACACAAATTTTAAATTCATTATACGCGATTTAATCCGTTTCCATAGTTTTATTTCATGAGTAACTATCGCGGTAACCGAAGACAATATTATATAAATGTAAAGTTATATTTACACTACAAGCTATAACTTACCATTCCTCTCTCTCTTCGGACTCTCCGTCCTCTCACAAGCGTTGCTATGCGACCGTTCCACTGGCCTCGGGGGCCTCACAACCCGAACACTAGACTCCACACTCACAGTCACCGAACCACCATTCACACAAGTCTGTCCACTGTTCACAATGTGACTGCCGTTCACACAATTCTGTACACTGTTCGCACTATTCACCTCGACTTGCACTTGATTCGAATTACTTGGATATAAGTAATCATACGTCTCCATATTGGGTAGCGATGACTTCCTAACCTTCTCCAGCGCTTTAATTCTTCTTACAGGTAACGGTGACCGCTCACTTGAAGTCGAAGCTTGACATAACCGTTCATATATGCTTTTCTCCCGTTTAAAGCAACAGTAGTTGTTAAACTGATGTGTCCGTAGTCGGATTCTTTGTAAACTGTTCCGTAGCCATTTTCTTCGGTGTTGACGATGTTGATGTAGTTCTCTTTGGGTTCGATGGAGAGCGGTTGGAGGTCGAAGTTGAAGACATCGGTCTCGGGGCCTAGGACGGGGATAGCGGTGTGTGGAGGCTCCTTGTTCGATACTTGGATCACCGTTATGTTTGTGCCTTGGTAGTCGCTGGAATGTTAATGAAATAAATGTAATGATGTTGTATACATAAACAAGTGTTACCGTTAGCAGTGAATGCAATTTGATTTCGAAAGGTTTATAAGAGTTTAAATGATTCACGGTCAACTAGAAACCCTTATTCTTATAGTTTCGCCATGTCGGTCAGTCCGCGGATAATCTCAGTGACCGTTAGCACTAGAATGCTGAAATTTAGTGCCAATATGTATATCAATCACGCCGACAAAGTAGTAAAATAAAAAGTGGAAAAGAATGTTTTATTACGGTACCCCCGTAGGGTAGACGTAAGTATAATATAAAAATGAATAGGGGTCTACGAAAATCATTTTTTGATATTGTTAATATTTTCGGAAATAATCGCTCCAAAAAGTAAAAAAAATGTGCCCCCTCCCCACTTACTTTTCACAAAAGTAGAACTTTATAAGCACTTTCTAGGAAAATTATTTTGAGCTAGATAAGTTGAACAGTTTTTGAAAAAATACGAGAAACTATACGGAACTCTACACTGAGCGTAGCCCGACACGCTCTTGGCCGGTTTTTTATTATTATAAATGGGCTTACTCTTGGCCACAGACTAGCCAAAGGCAAAGACGTGGCCTACGATGAAGTGAGCTCGCCCAGAAGATGCCTGTTCACTCTTGATTTGAAGGTTGCCGGGTTATATGAGCTCGGAAATATAGCCGTCGACAAAGAATTCCTCATGAGAACTCATGAGAAAATAAGAAGCAAAGCGCTTCGTGCGAATTCGCGGAATATTTACCAAGTAAGGATGGAAACCGGCCGTGCGTCTAAGAGTCCCATGGTAGAACAGGGACGGTGGAATGAGCTCGTGTAGCTCTACTACTGCAAAACTATATTTTTAACCCCCGACGCAAAAACGACGAGGTGTTATAAGTTTGACGTGTCTGTCTGTCTGTGTGTGTGTCTGTCTGTGGCATCGTAGCTCTCGAACGGATGAACCGATTTTGATTTAGTTTTTTTTTGTCTGAAAGCTGAGTTAGTCGGGACAGTTCTTAGATATGTTTCATGAAAATGGGTCCACTATGTCGCGGTCGGGGGTTTTTTCAAAATTTTAATTATCCATTTCAATTTGTCCTTATAATTTACCTAGGGGTTTCCTCAGCAGTGGCCTCAACAACCACGGTCTGCTTATATTCCTTGACATCTTCAGTGCTCTCCGCTTCTTCGCTAATCCGGTCGATCTCCGCGAAAAACTCTTCATCACTGTCCGTGTTATTCCTCCTGCGATTAAAATAAGGTCATTAAATAAGTTTTTTTTTGCAAAAATTTCATTTTTGGCACAAACTTTTAACGCCGACTATACCTTTCTTTCAACAGTCATCTACTGCTCTCCGAGACGTTTCTAACAAGGGTTCCCTCTATTTGGCATAACTTTAATTGTCCGAAACGATTTTCGCATAACAGACTTCGCATAATCGATTTTCGCCGAATGTTAATTTGGCAGAAAACTTATTTGTCATAATCGAAAATAATACGAATAACACATTGTCCGAAAATAAGTTCGCATAATTCTGTTTACGCCGATTGTTTTTATGAATAAAGTTAATTCGCATAATTGTATTTGGCATATTTCTTAAAATCAGAATATCCACCCATACTAAATGCTGTTAAGAGAGTCGGTTTGGTTAGGTTAGAACTGCGACCTCAACAAATAAAACATTTTGTCAAGAATTTCGGTTAGGTTAGGTTAGAACTGCAACATTAATATAGTAGTATTACCTATAATAAAAATTCTGCGTAGTAAATTTCCACTAAACCATGTTATGCAGAAATAATTTATGCATAAAAACCATTCGGCGAATAACCTTTATGCATGAAATATATTCGGACAAACAAAAATATGCCTAGACAAATTATGCGTAACTATACTATGCCATAACAGATTATGCGAAAGGTGAATTATGCCAATATAGATTATGCCAAAAAGAATTCTCGATTGTAAAATTATGCCAAAACAAGGGGAACCTTCTAACAACCCCTTACTCGATGGGGATACGACGTTTCATAACAGAGTTCCTATGGCCACCTTTCTGCTCCATGATACCATAATATTGCATTGTAACGTGATTTACATATGTGTGCAAAATTTCAGCTCAATCTAGTCTAATTTCAGTGTTCTTGAACTTCTTGGCGTACACATGTACAAAACCGCGGAATAAAATGAGAGAAATATAGTTAGCTAGTTTTCCATCGGAACAGCGACATCTAGTAACTGATTTTGACACTAATTCACAACATTGCGAACCGCGGCAGTTTGCGGTCAGTACAGCGACATCTAGCGGCGAAACAACTAACCTTAACACAGAGTCGTCCAAGCAAATATTCTGCCCGCATATCTTGGTAGTCTTTGGTATGTCCTGACTAGTGCTTGGTAGAGACGCGAAGGGTTCCGGTTCGTCCCAGTTGGAGATGTCTATGTGCTCTGTTGGCTCTATGATCGGCTCTATGGTCGGTTGTTCTTCTGGTTGACTGTGGGGTTCAGGTTCGATGGCTCGGGACGGTATGGTCAGCTCTATGCCAGGTACTCTGTAATAGGAATTTGAATAAATATAAAATTTATTCAAAATATGTTTTTAAGTTTTTGACGACCGGTCTGGCCAAGCCTGATGCAACTGGTCCTTAGACTATTATCTTTAGAGTAATGGGCCTCTGGGGCCCGTTTCTCGAAAGGTACAAGTCTTGTATTACAAGTGCGCGAACTGTCAAATCGTATGGGTTGTCATGGAAACACACTTGTAATACAAGGCTTGTACTTTTCGAGAAACTGGCCACTGGTCGCGTTGACTGGCGATGACTATGAGGTGAAAGCGGGAGTGGCGATACTTTTGTTTTAAAATTATAAACGGGCTCACTTTTGGCCACAGACTAGCCAAAAGCAAAGACGTGGCTTGCGATGGAGTGAGCGCGCCCAGAAGATGCCTGTTCACCCTTGATTTGAAGGTCGTATGAGCTCGGAAATATAGCCGCCGGCAAGGAATTCCACTCCATACTGTAGATAGTACTCTTTATTATAGTGTGGTGTGGCTCACCTGTCCGGCGGTACTGGAGGGGTGGGGGTAGAGGTGAAGTGGGGTCCCGGGTGCCGGCGCGGGGCGCGGGGGGCGCAGGCGCGGGGCGGGGGCGGTGTACACGTTCTCTCCTTTGGTGAGGATCTTCAGCTCGTGTAGCTTGCTGCGGAGGAGGGTCACCCAGTCTTGCATGGCCTCCCTACAAGATAAACACATGTTCACTTATATAAAGTATAAACAGATATATCTAGAAAGTATTTATTTATTTAAAATTTATTGCACAGTTTAAAAAAAAGTACAAGTGACGGACTTAATGCCTGAAGGCATTCTCTACCAGTAAACCAATGAAAAATAACAGAACCGGAACAGAAGCGGATGTGTAAAACAAAACGGAAGTTCCGCAGTAACGGAAGCAGAAGCAGAACTCCGTTACATCCCTGCAGTAAACCATAGGGCGAAACAGAAAGCATGTGATAAATGGCAATAATAGAAATCAATCGTCGCATCCCGCGTATTTGGTTATGGCCTCAGCCTTCGTATAGTGGTTAACGGCCATCATTAATTAACCCTCATAGACATCAGCTACCGCTCTGTTAGTGGATTCAGAAATGGCAGCCACCAAAACACATAAAAAATATAAATTTAGTCACAGCCTCCTGTTTCATCATTACCTAATCTGATAATAGTTTTTCATTGCTCGTATTCGGCCAAAGAATTCGGCATCGTTAACAAATATTTATTACTAAATAATCAAAGTAAATACTAGAGTACCTATTTAAGAGAAAACCGCGTGAAGCACAGAATTCGGAGCTCTTATTATGTACAATTTGATAAGATCACTCTCATAAATGAGGTAAATTTAAGTTCCAAATATCTTGTACTTCAGGCCCATTAAACAATATTTATCATTTAATCCTTTGAAATTGAGAAATTGAAAGTAAAACGAACTCAATTTTGTCTTGAAAATACATCGAAACAAGTGATCATTTCTCCGAAAATCTACATGTTATCGAAGTTATTTTAGTATATAAATAATCTGCACAATGTGCTTAAACTGCTGTTATCCATTTGTCGTTATAATATTTTATCATGATTTTTTGCCAATTTTTTGAAAACTAGCCTTCCTGTCGCTATTTTACCGGCGACGGACGCCTGCGATTTCAGTGCCGCGCCGGAGCTCGAGGAGGTAAGACGTATGTCACTTTGGTCTCCGAGTTTTCATCGCAAACGTCGAGAATATTTATTGTTGTGTGGGTCGGACGCCTTGTTTCTACACGGGCTATCCTCGCATTGTGTGTGTGTAAACAGCGACCAACGAATTTGATCCTAGATCCGTAAATATTTGCTTTTGTAATACTTTGTTATGTTTAAATGTTAAAGTATTACAACGTTGTGATGATAAAAATGTGAAAATTACAATACGGTCAAGATGATAAGACACATCAAGATGGTACTCGGGATCTGATGATGGAGCCAGAAGGTGGTCACCAGTACCAGTGAACCATGTAAGTAAACGACTTCGTGTTTAGGCTCGTTGGGTTCGTCTCAACAAGACCTTTGACAAGAGGTGGTACTCAGGGTCTGATGATGGAGCCAGATGGTGGTCACCAGTACCAATGAACCATATAACTAAACCCAGAGATGGGGAAATCGTAATCGATTCCGGATTACACGATTACTTGATTTTACTTTGTAATCTGACACTACTGGGTGTCAGATTACTTGTAATGTAATCAAGTGAAACGGTAAATTACCATTACATGTAAAGGAATCACTAATCATCTATACAATCATTACTATTACCAATAATTCGGAATCATAGTCGATTCAAAATAACTGAAATTATTGACTAGATTACGAATATGTAGTACCTCAGATTGCTGACTGTCACTTTGACACAAAAGTCGTCATGGGTGTCGTAAAAAGGGTTTTAGGAGGTGCTGATTCCAAAATTAATGACTAATGTTCAATCTGACATTGCTGACTGTCACTCTGACACAAAAGTCGTCATGGGTGTCGTAAAATAGGTTTTAGGGGGTGCTGATTCCAAAATGAATGACCAATTTGGAATCTGACATTGCTGACTGTCACTTTGACACAAAAGTCGTCATGGGTGTCGTAAAATAGGTTTTAGGGGGTGCTGATTCCAAAATTAATGACCAATGTGGAATCTGACATTGCTGACTGTCACTTTGACACAAAAGTCGTCATGGGTGTCGTAAAATAGGTTTTAGGAGGTGCTGATTCCAAAATTAATGACTAATGTTCAATCTGACATTGCTGACTGTCACTCTGACACAAAAGCCGTCATGGGTGTCGTAAAATAGGTTTTAGGGGGTGCTGATTCCAAAATTAATGACCAATTTGGAATCTGACATTGCTGACTGTCACTTTGACACAAAAGTCGTCATGGGTGTCGTAAAATAGGTTTTAGGGGGTGCTGATTCCAAAATTAATGACCAATGTGGAATCTGACATTGCTGACTGTCACTTTAACACAAAAGTCGTCATGGGTGTCGTAAAATAGGTTTTAGGGGTGCTGATTCCAAAATTAATGACCAATGTTCAATCTGACATTGCTGACTGTCACTCTGACACAAAAGTCGTCATGGGTGTCGTAAAATAGGTTTTAGGGGTGCTGATTCCAAAATTAATGACCAATGTTCAATCTGACATTGCTGACTGTCACTCTGACACAAAAGTCGTCATGGGTGTCGTAAAATAGGTTTTAGGGGTGCTGATTCCAAAATTAATAACCAATGTTCAATCTGACATTGCTGACTGTCACTTTGACACAAAAGTCGTCATGGGTGTCGTAAAATAGGTTTTAGGGGGTGCTGATTCCAAAATTAGTGACCAATTTGGAATCTGACATTGCTGACTGTCACTTTGACACAAAAGTCGTCATGGGTGTCGTCAAATAGGTATCCGGAGGTGTTTGAAAACTAATGACCAATTTGGAATTTGACACTGTTGACTGTCACTTTGACACAAAAGTGATCATGGGTGTCTTCAAATAGGTTTTCATGGGTACTGATCTCAATATTAATGATCAATTTGGAATCTGACATTGCTGACTGTCACTTTGACATAAAAGTCGTTATGGGTGTCGTCAAATAGGTTTCCTTTCCAGGGGTACTGTGCAATGTCAGGTTCCAAATCGGTCATTACTTTTTAAATCATTTCATTAATTTTGGAATCAGTGCCCCCTAAAAACTATTTGACTACACCCATGATTCCTTTTGTGTCAAAATTACAATTAGCACTGTGAGATTCCAAAATAGTCGTTAATTTTGGAATCAGCACCCCCGGAAACCTTTTTGAAGAAACCCATGACGACTTTTGTGTCAAAGTGACAGTCAGCAATGTCAAGATTCCACATTGGTCATTAATTTTGGAATCAGCACCCCCTAAAACCAATTTTACGACACCCATGACGACTTTTGTGTCAAAGTGACAGTCAGCAATGTCAGATTCCACATTGTTCATTAATTTTGGAATCAGCACCCCCGCAAACCTATTTGACGACACCCATGACGACTTTTGTGTCAAAGTGACAGTCAGCAATGTCAGATTCCACATTGGTCATTAATTTTGGAATCAGCACCACCTAAAACCTATTTTACGACACCCATGACGACTTTTGTGTCAAAGTGACAGTCAGCAATGTCAGATTCCACATTGTTCATTAATTTTGGAATCAGCACCCCCGCAAACCTATTTGACGACACCCATGACGACTTTTGTGTCAAAGTGACAGTCAGCAATGTCAGATTCCACATTGGTCATTAATTTTGGAATCAGCACCACCTAAAACCTATTTTACGACACCCATGACGACTTTTGTGTCAAAGTGACAGTCAGCAATGTCAGATTCCACATTGTTCATTAATTTTGGAATCAGCACCCCCGCAAACCTATTTGACGACACCCATGACGACTTTTGTGTCAAAGTGACAGTCAGCAATGTCAGATTCCACATTGGCCATTAATTTTGGAATCAGCACCCCCTAAAACCTATTTTACGACACCCATGACGACTTTTGTGTCAAAGTGACAGTCAGCAATGTCAGATTCCAAATCGGTCATTAATTTTTAAATCAGCACACCCGAAAACCTATACTCGTGGTATATGCACTTGAAATGTGAAAGTGAAAATGCTAGAATGACATGTAAACCACGAAGTTGTATAGTCATATTGTTCATTGGTATTGGTGACCACCATCTGGCTCCATCATCAGACCCTGAGCACCACCTTGAAGTAATTAGAATTGTATTTGTCTTATTTTATCATCAATATCTGGGCGACCGAGCTTCGCTCGGTTCTATTTTAATATATCACGTCTTTAGATAAAAAAAAAACTCTTATAAATACAAAAACAAAAAAAAAGACAAAAAACAAAAACTTAATTTCTGACCGGGATTCGAAACCCTGACACCTACGATCTATCTGCGTACATTAGACCGACCTCGTGCGACTGAGCTAAGCGGAATCGATGCGCGCGCGGCGAAATTAAGGACCATATTTTAAGTTTACAAATGCGAAAGAAAAACTCATGAAAACTCGAAAATTCGCGTTTTCCGGGATCTAAGGCTACGCTAGATCGATTTTTCACCCCCGAAAACCGCCACAAAACAAATTTCAGCGAAATCGTTAGAGCGGTTTCCAAGATCGTCGGTATATATAAATAAATAAATAAATAAATATACAAGAATTGCTCGTTTAATAGTATAAGATATTAATATAATTATACTTTACTCTAATACTTATCATATAACAAAAGCAAATATTTGGGATGGGATCTACTTTTATAATTATTACTTTAATTTTTTAAATAAATTTTAACATAATTGATATTATTTCGCGCTATATTCTCGTATTTTCGTACAAAATAATGTTTATTAGAAACCAAAAGTTTATATCGAGATAGTAGATTGTGGTTGTTATCAAAATTCCATAGAAAGGATCAAGATTGTTGGGTCCATTATTGTAGTGCGAGCGAGTGATAAGACGTGCTAGAAAGGGTCGGCATATTGGGCTCGCGCGGCGGGTAAAATACCTAATTTCGCCCGACGCCGAAATGTTATAACGCTCTTAAGGTATCTAGTCTTGATAATTTATAATACGGCAAGAAATTTAGTTGCGTTGCATTGTTAGAAAAAACAATGAGTAAAATGAGCTCAAAAAGTCAATATTTAGGAAAACTGATTGTAATGTACACTGCTTTTCGAAAAAGGCTCAGGTATATTAGAAACATTTCAATCTCACGAGAAATCGGTTTGACTACTTCCAAAATATTAATACATGTAGCTTGCATAATTGCTTTCATCATAAAATGTATTTTTTAAATAACTTACCAGTCCGGAGCCAGCATCCTGACAGGTCCCTGGTCCGTGTCCACGAAGAAGTCATACTCACCGCCAGAATGCGGTTTAACACTTGCCATGACATGCCTAGCAGCCTTGAGGTCTGGATTTAACTAATACTAATAACATTATGCACCAGTAACATAAAGAACTATTAAATAACTTACCAATCAGGAGCTAACATCCTCACAGGCCCCTGATCGGTGTCCACGAGGAAGTCATACTCATCGCCAGTGTGCGGTTTAACACTGGCGGTGACATGCCTAGCAGTCTTGAGGCAAGCTCGCCATGCCGGCTTATGTGTTAGCGTGGCTGGGGACTCAGGGCTTGGATACTGTTCGAGAAATGGAGTCCGTCCGTTGTGGACACAGAAGAGCGTCCACATAGCTTTGAGTGGCGGTTTCTGAAAGAATTCAAAATGTAATGTAATGCAAATCTTAACCTTCAAAATTCAACATGAGATTTTTGATTAAAATTTTGATAAAACCCCTGACCGACATAGTGGACCGATTTTCATGGAACATGGCTAAAAACTTTAAGATTTAGATTTAGTTTTTTTGTTTGAAAGCTGAGTTAGTCGGGAATGTTCTAAGGCACCGGCCACATCAGAGCGTCGCGTGTCTCGGGGCGCGCAACGGACGTCCGCGCCACGCCACCTGAGTGTAATTCAAAAGGACAATTTTCAATTCCAAGCGGCGCGGCGCGCGCCACGCCGCCGCCACGCCACCTGGGGCGCGTCTTACGTCCTTCCTATACAAAATGTACTGAGGAGACGTTTTTTGAATTACACTCAGGTGGCGTGGCGCGGACGTCCGTTGCGCGCCCCGAGACACGCGACGCTCTGATGTGGCCGGTCACTAAGGACCGATTTTCATATGTTTCATGAAAATCGGTCCACGATGTCGGTGGTTTTTACAAGCTTTTATTGAACTGGCCTTGTTAGTATGTTAGTGTGCGTCAAAACATAGAAGCTAAATTTGACCACTTCCCGGTTTCCTATTGAACTGAAATTTTGCACACATATGTAAATCACGTGACAATGCAATATTATGGTATCATGGAGCTGATCTGATGATGGAGCAGAAAGGTGGTCATTGGTCAGAAACTCTGTTATAAATAAACGTCGTATCCACATTGAGTAAGGGGTTTTTAGAAACATCTCGGAGAGCAGTAGGTGACTGTTCAAATAAAGGTACAGTCGGCAATAAAAGCTTGTGCCAAAAATGAAATTTTTGCAAAAAAACTTTTATCTTTTAGTGGTTAATTAGAAACCAAAGAAATATAATAATTTACCTTATGCCCCAGTGGCCTGAGCTTCCCGCTCGGCTCGTTAGGTATGCGTTTGAGATATGCATTCTTCTGTATCTCCCTGTAATACACCGGGCCCTCGTCTCGGTTAGATATCATTGTTCATTTGTCTCCTGAAAAATTACCTTCAGTTTACTCAAAGAGGATTGAGTATACAACATGTTTTTATTGAATCCCGTTAGGTCAAATACAATTTTTACTTAGGGTTATTGAGTAATTAAAAAAATACATGTTGTCTGCTCTGCTATCAATAATACAGGTTTTCTCCCTTTTAACTAGATAAGGCTTAGTAAGATGGTCCATATAAATCAATATATTTAAGAAATGTGCAGAGCTAAACGTTTTTTAATTCCATAACCATACATTTTATAGTCTCCTTCTTCTTATTTTAAGAGCTTTGTAGCTCTTGCCAGTGGAGTATGCACCATGTTTCCCTTAGGCTGATAGTCCATTATCATATTTCTACGATAAACATATGATAGTGTACTATCTGCCTTATTCTCTTACATTTTAGTAGTATCATGAACAGATTTTCTCATTTCAATATTATGAACGTGATAGATATATGTTTAAAAACACATTTTATGTCAATCTAATCGTTATTAAAAGATAGAAAGATTTCAAGGTAAATGGGACCCTGCATTAGTGGTCAGTAAAATGTGTCACAAACATTGGTTTATCATACTTAAGACACTTGATACGAGTTCCAAGTAACGTATGAATTAATTATACCTAGCCGGAGACATCAAAACGGTGACTCAATAGCAAAAGTATGCGACAGACATCCTTATAAGAAAGAATTATAGACGTATAAGGCAACACGAAAGTAAGCCAATATTCTAGTTTAAACTCAACTTTGTTCGCAATAAACTGAATCTTGTGCAATGTGCACGCTAAATTAATGATTTAACAACAGCTGTTTGCATAACTATAGCAATTATACACCGGAAAAGTGAAATTAAGTTACGGAAGTTTTACCTTCAAAGTTTTACAATAAAACCGTGCTTCTTGTATGAACACACGTTACATTGTCGACGCCGGATCTCAATATTGCACTTACACCGTAACAATCACATAAATTTTACTAATATTATGTTTGAAATTGCAGTCTTTCTATTTATTGCACTGAAATTTGACAGCAAGCAGTACACAAAGCAGCGACGCCATATTTATTATTAATGACGTTTCCTGCTGTTTATTGCCAGCGAAAAAATATAAATACAGCATGCACTGTCCGTCATGTATCTTGTATCCATCAAATTCACCATCATCAGAAATTTTAATGGAGTTCAAGGTCCCATACTGGTTCAGTTATACTTCCGTGGGTTCAATATATTTAAAGTAATTTTGTTGACGAGCAAATTATAGACAATAGGAGATAAATGGACAATGATAGAAAAATGTGAATAATTTTGATCATAATCTAAAGACTTATTATGCTAGTGGCAACATTGCTATCTTGTTGTTTGTGGTTGAGTTGACATTTAGTGAATGTGATAAGCTGGCTAAAATAATATCAAAAATACAAAAAATCGTAAGTAATGTTACACTAATTGTTAATATTTCATATGTTATGTGATAACCGCCTCCTAATTAAGCTATTTATTATAAATTTCACTACAAAACAAAGGTATGTTTTCTAAGTCGTCATGCCTGTCAAAATTTATATTTTTTATTTTAGTTCCTCATTCCGCCACCAACAGCGCGGTAATCGCGACTTATTTTGGTCACGTGACCTTTCGAACCGCCAAAATAATTGTCATTTTTCACCGTTGCCACAATTTTCCGTTGCTTTGTGAGGTATTTATCGTTAAAAAACTCGTGTGATATAACTAAAGCGCTCAAATTGAGCATTTTGGTACGGTTCGACCTAGAATAACATATAGAAACCTTGTCAGCGAACCGGAAACAATGGCCAAGGTTCACATAACCAATGTCGTTGTTCTCGACAACCCGAGCCCTTTTCTCAACCCATTTCAATTCGAATTGACCTTCGAATGCATAGAAGAACTTAAGGAAGACCTAGAATGGAAGATGATATACGTCGGTTCAGCAGAAACAGAAGAGCACGATCAAGTTTTGGACACGATATACGTGGGGCCGATACCTGAAGGTAGACACATGTTTGTTTTCCAAGCACCGCCGCCGGACGTTACCCGTATACCAGAAAATGACGCTTTAGGCGTCACAGTCGTGCTCCTAACGTGTTCATACAGAGGACAAGAGTTCGTTAGGGTCGGATATTTTATAAATAACGAGTATACAGAAGCGGAGCCTGAGTTACGAGAGAATCCCCCGGCGAAGCCTCAGTTTGACAAAGTAGTGAGGAATATTTTAGCTTCAGAGCCTAGAGTGACGAGGTTTAAGATAAATTGGGCGGAGCCAGACGCGGCGGCAGCTACAGACTCGGGTGACGGTAATATGGAGACAGTTCATGGGCCTAGCAATGATTCTTATGGGGCAACATTCAACGCGGACTCACAGATTAGCGCCCTGGAGTTTGGACAGGGCAGTTTAAGTGGTTACGGTGACAATTCAAATTCAATAGCGCCTATGGAATGCTGAGGTAAGTTAAAAGTATTTGTCTCTTTTAATGTAAGCTAAACAAATAGATGCTGTACTTGAAATAGGACTGTAGAAACGGATTATTTGGCATATAATTACCACATCCTGACATTTTGACATATATTGTGGGTGTTGTGATGTTTTGAATCTTTTACAGCATATGAGTGTGTAGTATAATACAATCCAAAACTAACCAGTAAAAATTATATGTGTAATTGTTAGCACACAATTAAATTTTTAAATTAAATGGAATTGTAAAAGAAGTAAACTGTATTTAATAAACGTCCCCCTGCACCACTTCCTTGATTGCTATAAAGCTGCTTTGTCAGTTCATTCATATAATCCGTTAGATCAATGAAAACAAAACGGAAGTTCGTTTTCCGTTACATTTATGGGACTAGTTTTTTTCATTTATGGGACTAGTTTTCTTCCACAAGCACCTATCACAATGACAATATTGCCAAGACTTGGACAACAAACAAGGGAATTCTTGTGTATGGAAGGTATTATGCCAAGTTGTATAAAATCAACTGTGTCTATCTATAAATTTGTTATTTGGTAAATGGAGAGGTCAATGTACTTTGATCTGGACTTGTTCCAACAAGTTCACACTTACATCATTCTATCTGGTTGAAAGTAAAAATAGGTTTGCATATTAATTTCTGTTTTATGTTGTCATCAGGATTTTAATAACATACTTTTGGTAGTCAACGAAGCCAAAAGTCAATTGGAACCCTAGGCCACTACAACCATGTCAAAATAACAAGCAGTAAGAGATTTCTTATAATCTGATTTATAATGTTACTATGACATAGTTCTACAGTGGCCTAGGGTTTTTGGTTGACTGTACATGGATACTATACTTCTTATTATAAATTTGATTAAAATACTTATAATTTCATGTTTGAATATCTTTTTGAGTGTCTTAACCTTTTCTTAAATCAAATTTTATCCTGAACGATAATTTAATACCCTTGATATGATAAAAAAAACTGCTACAAATAAAAACATCAACATATTCCAATGGGGTGTAATTTCAAAGAAGGTTCTATATAATTAAAACTGTTTTGTAAAATTGATTTGTGTGTGTGTGTGTTTTGTAAAATGTCTGTCTTTTATTATTAAATTAAAACGGGACTTAATCGCGTAAAACTTACGTTTTATATTTAAGTCCCGTTTTAATTTAATAATATGAGTGAAGATCGTGTCTGTCTTTTGCCCAATTTTATTCCTAGTCATCATTAATTTTGTTGTTTTATTTTTCAGAAACCAAATTCTAGTATAATGTATGAAGTGGACAAATCAACGATGAGTTGAAGAAACGACTGATGATTTTGCAACTGTTCTGACATAACTGGCTGTGCCGGGTGACAGATGATGACATTTTCAGCGGTATTGTAACTTAACATGTGTGTAATATTTAGGAAATTGTAAGAAATACCAGAAAATAACTAAGAACATAAAAAAAACCTTCTAATGTAGGGTAAACTGACATCTTCTGGGTGAGCTCACTCCATTGTAGGCCACCTTTGCCTTTGGCTAGTCTGTGGCCAAGAGTAAGCCCATTTATAATCAGAGATCGGATTTTTGTGCGTCATCTCATACTAAAAGTCATTAAAATGACGTAATTAAAGTCACTAAGAATGTCGCAAATCCGTCCGATCTCTGTTTATAATATTAATAATTAAAAAAAAAAAACACTTTTGACAGAACACAAACGAATTGTGGCATGATTGTTCAGTTTGCATTTTGTAAAATTGACACATTTTTAAAGAATTATATTTCATAAATCTGATTGATAAAAAATGTAACCAAGTAAATGTGGCTCTCTCAAGTAGAAGGTACCACAGTGTCTCTTACAATAAGGATCATATTTGGTTGTTATTAGAAATATATTATAGGATGAGTGATAAAAAATAATTTACATCGCCCGATAGGGTGATTTGAATGCTCATTTCAATAAGTTTTGTCAATGATTTCAGGTATAATCACTATTTTTAACACACGAAAGCCGTAATCATTGTAGTTTATGGCTATTTTAGTGATTAATGTACTTAAAATAAAAAAAAATACAAAAATTTTTAAAAATATTAAAAATGTGATATTTTTTTTTAACATTATCCTATTTTGTTCTTTCTACACAATATATATCTAAAAGCAATAAATATCAATAAAAAGCCACATTTATACAGTTTATAAAAATATATAGTTTGTTATATAAATATATTACGAAACGCGAGATAAAAAATAATGAAAGTGACGTGGCAGGGCGATCTTGATGTACGGTACGGGTCAGCTTGTATGATTCGATGAGGTGAGGTAAAGGTACTCAAAGCTCTCAAAAAGTGTAGTTATTTAGAGTACTTCAAATTAAACAACATACTCCTATATAGTCTGAATTGAACTATTTATATTACATGAAATGATCGATTGATATGATAGGTCAGATATATACATCTGATCCTAATACATACATCTTGTGAAATAGTAGTTATCTATATGATTTGGATAATTTATGGATAATTCTTACTTGACATATTTATTATTCCAGATCTGCGTCCTGTACTTTGGTTAACGAGTGCCGAAAATAGTTATTAACCAAAAAAGACCGCCAAATTAACAGCATTTCACCGACAAAAGCTGCCTTGCACCATTTTTGTAAGGGTTATAGGTATATCAAGGTGTCCATGTATGGGGTCAACTAAACCCAATTCAAAATTTGCCATTATTTTCTACTTGTGGCTGGACGAAAGTCTGTAACAATTGGGATTTGGGAGCCTACTTGCCCGCAACGTTGCCTGTTGCTGCAGAAACATGCCTCGAAATTGTCGGATGCAGGTGTAAAAAAAACCGGCCAAGAGCGTGTCGGGCCACGCTCAGTGTAGGGTTCCGTAGTTTTCAGTATTTTTCTCAAAAACTACTGAACCTATCAAGTTCAAAACAATTTTCCTAGAAAGTTTTCATAAAGATCTACTATTGTGATTTTTTTCATATTTTTTGAACATAGGGTTCAAAAGTTAGAGGGGGGGGGACGCACTTTTTTTTCCTTTAGAAGCGATTATTTCCGAAAATATTGATATTATCAAAAAACGATCTTAGTAAACCCTTCTTCATTTTTAAATACCTATCCAACAATATATCACACGTTGGGGTTGGAATGAAAAAAAATATCCGCCCCCACTTTACATGTAGGGTGGGTACCCTAATAAAACATTTTTTTCCATTTTTTATTTTTGCACTTTGTTGGCGTGATTGATATACATATTGGTACCAAATTTCAGCTTTCTAGTGCTTACAGTTACTGATATTATCCGCGGACGGACGGACGGACGGACGGACGGACGGACGGACGGACGGACGGACAGACAGACATGGCGAAACTATAAGGGTTCCTAGTTGACTACGGAACCCTAATAAAAAACAGTGCCGCGTAAGGTGCAACCGTAAAAAAAATACTTTTTAAATTAAATGTTCGGAGCTGATGTGCTTATGCAGTGGATGTTGTGATATATACATAATTAAATTCAGACTATTCATGTTGTTTTATTTGAATAACTCAAAATAGCTACACTTTTTGAGAGCCTTGAGTACTAGCCCCGATACACATGTTTTCGTCTAGTCAGACCATTTTTTGAGGTTCTCCTTTGTACAAAAGCAATGTCTTAGTTCAAAAATCATTAATGTTTAATGCTAATACGAATCTAGTTTATTTTTTATGGCACTATTGCGCAATAACTAACTATCATTGATACTGAAAGGAAGAATATGACGATTTTTATTTTATCTTTTATGGATGGGTAAAACCGATTTAAGGGGTCCCAAAGGAAGTAAAAGTAACTAAATTCTGCTAGTAAACTAAAAAATCTTCAAGCCTATGCATGCAGAACTGCTTTAGGAGAGGAGAACGTGATTAAGACATTTTTTTGCAATATAAGTCACATGCAATTTTATTTTACAATCAAAATAAACTATATTATAGGACTTTTACAATTTTCTGTACTGGGTCGTGATATACCTACATGTGTAAACGTTATTAGAATAAGTATATTTCTGTATTACTAGACGAACTCCACTGCATAGCGGGTAGTACCTTTACCTCACCTCATCGAATAATTCAACGTAAGATGTACATTAAAATTTTCATTTTCATTATTTTTTATCTCGCGTTTCGTAATATATTTATATAACAAACTATATATTTTTATAAACTGTATAAATGTGGCTTTTTATTGATATTTATTGCTTTTAGATATATATTGTGTAGAAAGAACAAAATAGGATAATGTTAAAAAAAAATATCACATTTTTAATATTTTTTAAAAAAATTGTATTTTTTTTATTTTAAGTACATTAATCACTAAAATAGCCATAAACTACAATGATTACGGCTTTCGTGTGTTAAAAATAGTGATTATACCTGAAATCATTGACAAAACTTATTGAAATGAGCATTCAAATCACCCTATCGGGCGATGTAAATTATTTTTTATCACTCGTCCTATAATATATTTCTATAACAAATTATACATTTTCTAAAACTAGATAAATGTAGCTATTAAATAATATTTTTTATTTAGAAAAAACCATTACAGTTTTCATAAAATGTGCAATAATATGTATAAAAAAAAATCTCGTTTTCAGATTTTCCCATTTTATTTTGTATTTTTGTTCTAAAATACATTTTTTTTGTTCCAAAAATGAATTCCTCGTCCTTCATTTATCCGAAAATGATATATCGCATGCCCTATTTTGTATAGTTTTAGAGAAATATGGTTTCAAAGGAAGCGCGGCGGCGCCAGCCTTCCCCCCCTCTTCCCTCCTAAATTAAGGGGGGCTCTCAATGCCTCCCGATCTTTATCTACTCAGGGCCACCCAAGGAACAACCTGTGCTGTATCTTCATACTAAGTATGGTATTTTTTGCTTGAGTATGCTATAAATTATTACTGTTATGTTATAAACGGTCAAGCAAGTCTTGTCACTAAAAAATGGCGTAACATTCAATTATTTTGTCATTGATTTCATGTCAAGGTTTAGGAATTATCTACACTCAGGCGACGCACGTCGTAAGACGCGACGAGTAGTCGCCTCAAGCGCGTCTTACGTCCTTCCCATACAAAATGTACTGAGGGAACGTTTTTTGACACTCGGGCGGCGCGGCGGTGACGTCCGTTCCGCGTTTTTCGACGTGCGTCGCCTGAGTGTGGGTTCCGCTTAGGAAGCCTTGCAGGTTCGACTTGTAGTAGTGACTAGATTTTCTTGGCAATCTATATTATTATTACTATTTAGTGGCAGTGTTCTCAACTAGAATAATGACTTCTGATTTAAATGTTTTTATTATTAAGGTAAACTAACTTATTATTGACACCTAGTTATGGACAGTAACCATCAGTAGTCATAGTGCTCACAAATATCTAAACATGCCTCTGTTGTCAAGGTGATGAGGCATGTTCAGGCCCCGTAACCGAATGGCATTTCTGCGACTCGAAACGCCGCAGAAATGTAGTCGGCTCTGTCGCGCCAATATGCAAGAGCAATAGAGATATTATCGTGAGCGTTTGTGCTTTCGGCTACGCACACAGATATTTTTGCGCGCCCCGGCCGCTCAGATATATAGTGGCGACTGGAGAATGACCTATCATAACTGAATTGTATTAAAGGCGTAAATAAAATGATGTTTTACCTTGTTTTTTGCTATCGGTATTGGCAATAGAATATTCTTCCGATAGATGGCGCTAGGTGCGTCTGTAAGGCGCATATCACACCAGCAACAAAAGTATTTATTGAAGTGAAACTTCTAAGAGAATTCCAAGTGACAGCGCGTAAAACTCAGTCAGTGCTACTGCTACGTCGCAAACTCAGTCGGGAGTGTTCTTAGCCATGTTTCATGAAATTCGGTCTACTATGTCGCAGTCGGGGGTTTTTCCAAAATTTTAATTTTTTTTTCTTCTGGTTCGAATCTCTGCGCTCGAAAAAGCGATCACAATTATGTTACGAAGTTTCACTTCTTCCACACGGAGCGACTCCACGATATTTTTTTTTATATAGGCCATTTTTTTCAAAGTTGTCCACCCCACTTTTTCTTTTTGATTTGGAAATTTTTATGTGGTTTCCACTCAAAATCGCGAGCTCTTTCAATCCTAATAGGAGAAAGAGGTGTCCTAAGGTTTCTTTGCCATTCCGTTACTATTTTTTCATATATTTTGTATGGCGGTAACGGAATGAGAAGTTTGAAAAATGTATGCAAATCTTGGGGCTTTTTTTTTCTCCTATCAGGATCGATAGAGCTCGTATGAGTCTCGTAAAAAAATACCCAAGTTACAAAAAAAGTGGTTGAACAACTTTGAAATAAAAATGGCCTAATATACTACATTAGTAACAAAATAAACTGTAGCTTGATTAACTCCTTCTCAACTAGAAAGTTATACTCATTTTTTTAAATTATAATTGAGTAATATCTATTGCCAATATCTTTAATTTGTGTTTATGTTCGTTTAAAATTATAAGTGTAATAACAAAGTGAAGTGAATCTTTCTGTCATTTGGTTTCTTTTTGTATCATGTCTCTTGTAATAAAATCTAAGTTTATACAAACATGGAATACAGGGGCCCGTTTCTCGAAAGGTACAAGCCTTGTATTACAAGTGTGTTTCCATGACAACCCATACGATTTGACAGTTCGCGCACTTGTAATACAAGGCTTGTACCTTTCGAGAAACGGGCCCCTGGTCGCAAGGCCCTTGTGAACGCTCGGTCGGCGGGGCGGGGGCGGGGTGGCCCTCGTGCTCGCTTTGCAGCGTCGATTCAGGACACTTGTACGAGCTTCAATAGTTTGACAAGCACGCCGCGCGCTCCGCCTCGCTCCACGCCCAATATGAGCGTTCACTCAGGCCTTAAAGGACTTGTCAGCTCAAAAGTTGCTTATTGTCCCAGATTTGTAAGAACCTCCTTTTGACACATCATGACAGCGTCCACAAAACGTAAACTCGCGCAACCTAATGAATTTTTAAATAAAATCCTGTAATAGTATCAAAAAAAATCGAGTACTTAAAGACATATTTCGCTTACTTTAAACATAATCTAACACATATTACATTTTTGCGGATCTTCGTTAGTGAGTATTTTAGGATATTAATTTATCACCCAGGGTTTACTTATTATGCCATTTATCATTCATTTTTATTTTGAAACTAGTGCTGTGGCAGTCTGTCATTTCGATTCAAATGACATTTCAGTAAATTGATGGAAATCGTATATTTGTTTAAGCACCTCCTTGTACATAGGGCCTAATCGATTCAACCAATTCGAAATTAATCGTTAGATTTGGCAAACGTTGCGTCTTAGCCACGTCGCAACATACTTCAAAACAAATGTGTCAAAAATGTGTGCTTACAAATCTGGGACAATAGTATGTATTTTCCATCATGATCAAGAATGTCCCAACCTCGTATTTATTTTTATTGAATTTTTTGTATTTCCCGTTTGTGTAAAATTAGTTTAAAACCAATTAAAAATTATGATTTATCGACAATACTCTCAAAAAAACGTTTTTATTTTATGAAGAAGCATTTTATCATAAACTAAAAAGGTGGGCTTTTTTTGTAAATTTGTCGATTTTTATTATTGACGCCATATTTTATCGCCTCGAATTGATGAGATTAAATGAAACTCAAGTGACATGACAGTTGTTTTTTACACACGTTCACTGCCCCACAGCACGCGATTACGCTCGAATACTTCCACCGGCGGCTTGTCCGCTCGTAGGTTAAGCTAGGAACATACTACGCGGACGTCCGTCGTCGGGCGACCGCGGACGCGGATCTGGACAATGAATATACCCTATACTATAGACCGATAGTTTGCACTTAACCGTGCAAACTATCGGTCGACGGTCGTGGACGTGGCCTTGAGCGCATGGACGTCCGATCGAAATCGGTCGCTGGATGTTGGAAGACCGTGCACACTGATCGGTCGCGGTCGCTCGACGGCGGACGTCCGCGTAGTATGTTCCTAGCTTTATACTGGACATGGACAGTGAAGGTGTCAAAAAAATTGTATTAAATCTACCGAAAAACAGTACTTTTGATCCAACTATAAAATGAGCAGTAGCTTTTTTATAGCTGGGGCTCATTTCTCAAAACTGAAAGTTACAAGCGGAAGTATTAAAGGACAAAACACGTGTTTCCGAGCTAGTGAGGGGAAAAAATATTGTTGGTCATTGTTCTCGTGAAAATGCCCTTATACGACTAAAAAGAAGGTTAAAGACAGGTCGTTGAGTGAGAGATCCGCTTAGTTTTTGAACTCTGTTGGTTACCCGACAAATGTAGATAACTAACATATTTTTAAATTAAAGGAAAAATTCACACCTCCGGCAGGACTCGAACCTGCGACCTCTGGCTTTGCCGGAGCCAGCCTCGCTCCCAACTGCGCAGTCGGGACAGTTCGAGTCCTGCCGGAGGTGTGAATTTTTCCATTTTTCCTTTAAATTTAAAAAATATGTAATATCGCTCGCAGACGTTTCTGCATGATAAAATACAAATGTAGATAACTAACCTAAAAAAAAACAGTATAGAACCAAAAATTACACTATTGAGTACCTAACATATTTAAAACTTGTAGTAAAAGCTAAGATTGGCCAAAGGTCCTCTTCATTTCGGCAGTGACTGAACACATTGTGCTGTGATTTGATTGTAACTAATACCGAGAACAGTCTGCTAAAGCATGAATTTATGAACTAAAGTGTATTTATAATTAAAACTGATTTAAGCAAGATACCTACTGTGTTTTATTTTTCAACTGAATATACTTTTGACAGGGTGCTGATTATCACAAATACAGCCTTTTATCGGCACCTTCCTTTCAACAGTCATCTACTGCTCTCCGAGACGTTTCTAAAAATCCCTTACTCGATGGGGATACGACGTTTCATAACAGAGTTCCTATGACCACCTGCTCCATCATCAGATCAGCTCCATGATACCATAATATTGCATTGGCACGTGATTTATATGTGTGCAAAATTTCAGCTCAATCGCGGAAACCGGGAAGTGGGTCTAATTTAAATAGCTTCTACGTTTTGACCCAAACCACAGTATAATAAGTACTATCGTACAGTATGGCCACTCCCTCTCCCCGCTGAAAGTGTCGCCCACCCCCTCTCGGTTACCTCACAGTTACCGCCTGTCAAAAACGCAAACAGTAGAACTCGCATGCGAGTTTTTTTACATTGCGGTATTTGATGGCTGTGCAAAATTGTATGTAAACTCAACAGCCCGCGATACGTAACTAAAATCGCATGCGAGTTCGCAGTAAATACGCTATGATGCAGAGACATTACACACAGATGTTCTGAAATAGTCTCGAAATAGTACATTACGATACAAGTGCGTAAAAAAGTAAATTCGAAACGAGTGGCGATAAATTAAAACACGACCGAAGGGAGTGTTTCAAATTATGACACTCTTATTTATCCGTATTGACCTTAAATAGTTGCATGATATAAATAAATAAGTACTTTATTTATTTTAATTTGACATCCCTATAGAGAACCGGATCCGATCCGGACGAATAACAGCAAAAATCCGACGAGATTGAAAAATGATCCGGTTCACAACCAAGATTCAGTACAAAAAGCAAATCCTTCAAATAATCCCAGAGGAATGATAAGGATGATCAGACTACTTTTGTTAGTTTGTTGTTTGTTCTCATTTACTTAAGATTACCTGAAATAACTATAGTTAGATAAGTTTTTACTTAAGTCATTAATGTTATTCCCTAAGCCCTAGCTTTTTCCTTTTCTTTATGTGTATAGTTATATACCTATATTATGCTGTATGTCACATAATGTTTACTATTCTGTTACTTGCCAAACAATAACATAATTGTTTAAATATAACATTAGTTAATGCGTATAATTTTAGACGTAAACTCAATGTATCAATGTGTCTCGGTGAGAACTGATGTGGAGGTAAATGCATGTTTACCATATAATTTAGTTTTTATACAAAAGTATGTACATTTAACTCTGTTTGTTCTCCTAATAAATAAAATAAATAAATCCTTATGTGACAGTGACACGGATTCCTCTAGTCTAGCCATTGCTCAACGCGCGAGTCACTAGGTCTTATGAGTTCTATAAACTCAAATCGAAATTAGACTTGAATTAAGAGCAGTTAAGGATTGAATCCCGACGACTATTGTTGACATACTTGCCAATACGTGACGGATACTTTATCCACATAGATAAGTGATATATTTGTCACTTATCCACGTGGATAAGACATCTGTCACTCTTAGTGCGTTTTCACATTATCCGATCTGATATCGGATGCAGGACCGATATCCCATACATTACAGGCGCCATCTTGGATTTTTAACCCCCGACGCAAAAACGAAGGGGTGTTATAAGTTAGACGTGTGAGACGTGTCTGTCTGTGGCATCGTAGTTCCCGAACGGATGAACCGATTTAGATTTAGTTTTTTTTTGTCTGAAAGCTGAGTTAGTCGGGAGTGTTCTTAGCCATGTTTCATGAAAATCGATCTACTGTGTCGCGGTCGGGGTTTTTTTTTTCAAATTTTAATTTTGTGGTTAGTTTAGTTTCCATTGAAATCCTACTGACATCCGATATCGGATCGGATAATGTGAAAACGGACTTATACTGACGTACTTGTCAGAAGTGACGTATGCTTTAATCCAGGTAGATAAATGATAAAATTGCAATCATAATAGGCCCACTGATATAATCACTTGTGAAATTGGTTATATGAATATTTGATAAGCTTTCAATTGAATGATGTCGTAGTGATTACATTCTCTTTGACAGATGTAGTGTGTAGGTTTCCATCGTATTTTGTCGGAAACGTTCGTATTTGTCGTGTAATTTTGGTCAACGAGTACTTCTTGTACTGAGACTCAAATAGCATGATTAGTTCGTGAGTTACAGTGAATAACATATCGCACTACCACTACATCTTATGCACCTCGGCCTTTGGAAAGAGACAACTAACGTCACATAAGCAAGAAAGAGACAACGCTCTACAAAGAAGAAAAACCTATTTATTATTCTTTATGACCGTTTACTGTACTTGTGTGTAGGCAGATTAGATGCTATTAAACCGTGTGCGCTTGCAAAGAGGATGTTAAAATGTGTGATTTTACTTGTGATGTAAGTTTAGAATTATTACGTAATAGATCATATTTATTATTTAAAATTGGCGGTAAACGAGACGATTTATTTAAATTTATATTCTATTGTCTTATGTATGAACTAAGACATATGTAACTCCGTATAGACAGATAAAGTCTATGAAAAAAACGTACCTCAAAACCATACAGAAAATGGTACGGTGACCTAGATGGCGATACACCTTTGGGGGACGCTCGGCTAGATGGCGCTATTTTTTTAATATTTGACATTTTAACACATATCAAGCTAAGAATATGGACCAAATTGTCAAAACTGAGGTTCACAAGTTTTAAGCTTGTGTCGAGAGATGGCAGTATGCACTGTGATTACACATTTTACTTTGGCAGTAACTCTCTATTATTTATCGTATAGCTTACAGATTGTTCTCTACTTAAATTTTTAAAATACTAGATTTAAGATATTCAACGGCATTTGTCGAAAGTGTCTTGAGATCAGCCATTTTTCACTCTCTATAACGCCGTGTCTTGCATGGGCGACGGTCGCGCGATCGTCGTCGCCGTCGCGTCTCATCGCATCGTCTACTTCCATATCGATAAGGTTTGATTTCGTATGCGTCGCATCGCCGTCGCGCGACCATCGCGCGACCGTCGCCCACGCAAGGCAAGCCACGGCGTAATACTCGATCCTCTTTGGTATGAATTAACGTTTAGACATAAGTAGGTACAGCTACGATGAAATACACGGTCTAATAAATAGGACCGTTCAAACTTTGCATAGTGACTTTTGAGGTTATAATGAACAACTTTTATTATGCGAAAAAATTATAAAAGTTGTTCATTAAGAATGACCTCAAAGTGTGGTCACCCTACATGATACATTTGTATGAGAAAAGTTATGTCTGAATATCTTTAAAACCAGACAACGAATATAAAATATTAGATGGTGGATATTTAGTAAAAATTTTTACTAAATGTTCAAGTACTTTCGAGTGTCTGTGGTGCTACAAATCTTAAGAAATTACATTTTTAACTTTCTCAAAACGTGTGGACTGAGTGAGCACTTACAAAAATTTATTATAAAAAAACCTGACACGTTAGTGGTTCGTTTTGTATTTTACAAATTCCCATTTCACTTTTACTAAACTATACACATATAATAGCGGTCTAAATCTTATGTTTTTCATCAAAATTCGGCTTTTCAAAAGTGTGAGAATTGAGTGAGCATAAGAAACTATTTGTAAAAAATTAAATACGTCACTAGGTGATCTAAAATTTATAGAGGTAAGTTGGCATATTTTTTACTAAATGTTAGTATATAAATATTATATGTTAAATGAATACATTCACTGCTTTCGTTGGTAGTTTGTGAGAACTGAGTGAGCACATGTTAATGACTGTATCTTTTGATTTATCTTTTTACAAATTCAGAGATTCGTTTTACAATTGTTTTAGAACTTTTACTAAATGATCAGCATATTTTTTTTATTTTCTGAAGGTGCTCACTGCTCACTCAATCCACACGCACACTCAAAGGTCACTATATGCAAAGTTTGAACGAGATTAGAGATGGGCCGAATATTCGGTAAATATTCGGTATTCGGCAAATTTTTCAATGTTCGTATTCGGCCGAATAATTCGGTTGCATTGCCGAATATTTACCGAATAAACAAAGTATCTAACTAATGAACATCTTACGTATTCAATTGGATAATAAGCTCCTATTTTAGTAGCTTTCTAAGGAACTACTAGAAAGAGATAATTGCCTATGTGTCAAAATATAAATACAAAGTTGAAAAAACCGTAGTTTAAGAGTTGAGAAGAGTTCAGAGTTGTTTTAACTAAGTTTTAATTAAATCCACAAAATCGTAAGAACATATATAGTTCTAGTAACATACGAGTATATAAGTAACCATTATCAAACATTTAATACTCGTACTCATTAACATCCGCTTCTTAAATATGGCGTAACCGAATTTCGCCCGAATGTTTGGTTCGGTAAGAGCTAAACCGAATATTCGTATTCGGCAAAGTCCATATATTCGGTCCATCTCTAGACTCCTTTTTATTTCACCCTATCGGAGCACGTCCTTATTGTCAAGACGTGAGAGTGCTTGTTCCGATATTTGTGAGATCTGTGGCAGCTCCGATATGTTTGATGGCGATTGTACCCACATGTAGATGTTATGTAACTTATGTATAATATTCTGTATGAATTGTAAATATTTATGTATGTTCGCTCCTTCGATGTTTTTGAAAATAAAATTTCGAAGGCATATACTTAGCACAGAGGAATAAGTAAAGGCAGAGTTGTAACTTCATACATCAGTAAATGCAAGTTATTTGTAGTGACATCTAGCGTCATTCACGCGTCACCTAGCGTAAATTATCAGTACCACTACTCGACACGAGCACATTACGATACAAGTGCGAAAAATAGGAAGTTCGAAATGAGTGGCGATAAATTAAAACACGACCGAAGGGAGTGTTTCAAATCGACACGAGCTTCCTTTTCGAATGTGTATCGTACGACGTTTTGCAGTACAAATGGCCCTCCGAAGTTTCAACCTGGCATATAATGAACCACTTCTCGCACTAGTGCGTAAAAAAACACCATCTGTACTGAAAATAGGTTTGCCTATAATATTGTCTTCGGTTACCGCGATAGTTACTCATGAAATAAAACTATGGCAACGGATAATGAATTTACAACGTCGGGATGAATTAATTGTAAATTCATTATACGCGATTTAATCCGTTTCCATAGTTTTATGTTTGCCTATCTTTAAAAAACTTTACCTACCCAACTGTCGCTCGACAGCAAAGACCGATATAACTTCGTATTGACTGATAAAGTCTAAGAAAAAAACGTACCCAAACCATACAGAAAAAGGTACGGTGAGCTAGATGGCGATACACCTTTGGGGTACGCTCGGCTAGATGGCGCTAATATTAATATTTGACATTTTAAAACATATCAAGCTCTGAATATGGGCCAAATTGTCAAAACTGAGGTTCAAAAGATTTAAGCCTGTGTCGAGAGATGGCAGTCTATGCACTGTGATTACACATTTTACTTTGACAGTAACTCTCTATAATACTCGATCCTCTTTGCTCGACAGTGACACTTCGCCGTTCATTGCCTGTTCAACCGGAAATTAGCATTTTTTTTTGCCAATAAAAAAATTTTGATTGTTTTAGGGAATTTTAGGTCAATTGTACTCAGAATCACGAGTACTTTCAATCTCACTGGGAGACAAAAAGTGTCCCAGAATTTCCATACATTTTTGTTACGTTCCTCTTTTGTTACCCCATACAACATGTACGGAAAATGGTGACAAAATAAGAAAAAATCGTATGGGACAATTTTTTTAACTACTGGGATTGAAAAAGCTAGTAATTCTGAGTAGAAATAGCACATTTTTTTTCAAAAACATCACACTTCATAAAAGTGGCAAAAAAAAAGAAATGCTCAAATATAGACGCTGGTAACGATGTTTTTTTATATTTTTTTTATTATTATTCTCTTTATTCATTTTAATGCTTAGGCTAGGCTTTTTTATAATATGATTATAAAAGTAATTTTTATTATTATTATAAACTGGCCAGTGATTGACCTTAGTCGCACCTGATGGAAAGTGACTTATCAACCCAGAAACAGGCACAGAATGAGGAGGCACACTGATATTTTATCCCGCCAGGCGGCGCCTGTGCAAATGTCTTGGCATGTCACTGTCATTCATATGTGAGAGAGAGAGAGTAGAAACATATCTTCTCACTCTCATGCATGGACTAATAGGGTAGCGCCATCTGTGTTTCGCCACCTTTGCGTGTGCCTACTCATTGTCAGTGTCGCTGTGGTGAAATATTATCCCATATTTAAAGTCACATACAGGTCGAACGCGATTAATTAACATTATGATACCTTTTTCCCAACGTTTCGGCCAGGTTGCACTGGCCGTGGTCGCGGTCGTGGTCTTCCGCGACCACGGCCAGTGCAACCTGGCCGAAACGTTGGGAAAAAAGGTAAAATAATGTTAATTAATCGCGTTCGACCTGTATGTGACTTTAAATATGTGTACAAAGCGCATCGTAAATCGAAGCGAAACTGCAAGAAAAGTCGCAGGATAAGTAAGATTTTTTTATTATAATACGCCGTCAGTGCATCACAAATGTGCATTCATGAATGATTGAAACTGTAATGTATTTATTTTTAAACTAAGATTTATTCGTCTCAGTTTGTATCTGTCGGCTGCTCAGTAAGTTTCTTTTTATTTTTAAGACTTTTTATGTTAGTTGCTGTATAATATACTAGCTTTTGCCCGCGGCTTCGCTCGCGTTAGAAAGAGACAAAAAGTCTATGTCACTCTCCATCCCTTCAACCACATCTCGGACACTGGCGATCAAATATTTATGAAAGAGGCGCGTTCCTAGCACACAGTCTAAGCTCGTGTAGGTGAACGCGTACCATGCTCGTATGAGTGAGATATGACAGGTAGACGGTTCGCGTTTTTGACAGACGGTAACTGTGAGGTAACAGAGAGAGGGTGGGCAGCGCTATCAGCGGGGAGCGGGAGTGGCTATACTGTACAATAGTACTATTTATTATACTGTGCTTCAACTATCTCCACTTCGTCGCTCCGTTTTGCCGTGAAAGACGGACAAACAAACAGACACACACACACTTCCCATTTATAATATTAGTATGGATTATAGGTATACACGGTGATATGATATAATAAGAACACTCCCGACTAACTCACCTTTCAGACAAAAAAAACTAAATCTAAATCGATTCATTCGTTCGGGAGCTACGATGCCACAGACAGAAACACACACAGACAAACAGACTGACAGACAGACAGACACGTCAAACTTATAACACCCCGTCGTTTTTGCGTCGGGGGTTAAAAAGGACCGTCATAATTTTACATAGTGACTTTACTGACTTATGAGGTCATAATGAACAAGATTTACTATGGGGCCAATGATGAAATCGCAAAAAAATTGGCTGTTTCATACATTTCGACTGTCATGATGCCGCTCATTTCTGAGCATTTCTTTTTTAGGGTTCCGTAGTCAACTAGGAACCCTTATAGTTTCGCCATGTCTGTCTGTCCGTCCGTCCGTCCGCGGATAATCTCAGTAACCGTAAGCACTAGAAAGCTGAAATTTGGTACCAATATGTATATCAATCACGCCAACAAAGTGCAAAAATAAAAAATGGAAAAAAATGTTTTATTAGGGTACCCCCCGTCCCCCCCTACATGTAAAGTGAGGGCTGAAATTTTTTTTCATTCTAACCCCAACGTGTGATATATTGTTGGATAGGTATTTAAAAATAAACAAGGGTTTACTAAGATCGTTTTTAGATAATATTAATATTTTCGGAAATAATCGCTCCTAAAGGAAAAAAAAGTGCGTCCCCCCCTTCTAACTTTTGAACCATATGTTTAAAAAATATGAAAAAAATCACATAAGTAGAACTTTATAAAGACTTTCTAGGAAAATTGTTTTGAACTTGATAGGTTCAGTAGTTTTTGAGAAAAATAGGGAAAACTACGGAACCCTACCACTGAGCGTGGCCCGACAGTCGACTCGCACTTGGCCGGTTTTTTTAGTGCTAAAATTTGGTTGACCGTCTAATATTACTCGGTGGCCTTAGCACAAAGTTAAAGTATTATTGTTTACTTGCGCACATAACATACGAGAAATATTTCAAACTTGGAACAAAACTATTCAACATTCAATTCAAATTCAAAAATACTTAAAATAGACACTTACCCAATTTGACAATAAGTGAATTGAATATCAATCCACAAATCAAATGTAATATTTTCCTATTATAATTAAACTTAGCACTAATTGCAGTTTTTAAAATCGAAACTTCGGAACAAAATGACGAATTTTGTTTGCTCAACTCAAGTATTCATCTGTCGTAAGTACAAAAATGTAAAACTCCATTCATTACAAAGTAAGGCTTAACAGTATGACGATAAGGTGTTTTATCGTGTAATATAGCTGCCATAGTTTTTCGAACATTCGCCTATAGTTCGTGGAAGCTCGGCGGCTGCTCGGCAGCGTGCGGCCGCTCGCGCCCCCGCCCCGCGTCCCTTGCAGCCGTGGTGCATTCGGCGCCAGCAAAAAACAGAGAATTGGCGCGTTTCTCAGCGCGATTTGAAAAATGTTGGTCACATAATTAACAATTTTATTTATTAGGTTACGTAACAAAAAGGTACAAAGGAACACTTATGGTGCGACTCTGTCTCTATGTATGTTATAATTTTTAATTGCCGATTTTGCCGCCCCCTGTCATGTGCCGCCCGGGGCCATGGCCCCCCCGGCCCCCCCCTCGCTACGCCACTGCCGCTGACAATAATCTAATTGACAGATTTAAGTGCTGGAGTAGAAAAAAACATATATAATTCTAGTAACATACGTAACCATTATCAATCATTTAATAGTTTTACTCGTTAACATCCGCTTCTTAAATATGGCGTAACCGAATTTCGCCCGAATGTTCGGTTTGGTAAGAGCTAAACCGAATGTTCGGCCGAATATTCGTATTCGGCAAAGTCTATATTCGGCCCATCTCTAGACTCCTTTTCATTTCACCCTATCGGAGCACGTCCTTATTGTCAAGACGTGAGAGTGCTTGTTCCGATATTTGTGAGATCTTTGGCAGCTCCGATATGTTTGATGGCGATTGTACCCACATGTAGATGTTATGTAACTTATGTATAATATTCTATATGAATTGTAAATATTTATGTATGTTCGCTCCTTCGATGTTTTTGAAAATAAAATTTCGAAGGCATATAGCACAGAGGAATAAGTAAGGGCAGAGTTGTAACTTCATACATCAGTAAATGCAAGTTATTTGTAGTGACATCTAGCGTCATTCACGCGTCAATCACGCGTCAACTAGCGTAAATTATCAGTACCACTACTCGACACGAGCACATTGCCTATAATATTGTCTTTGGTTACCGCGATAGTTACTCATGAAATAAAACTATGGCAATTGGCAACGGATTAAATCGCGTATAATGAATTTACAACGTCGGGATGAATTGTAAATTCATTATACGCGAATTAATCCGTTTCCATAGTTTTATGTTTGCCTATCTTTAAAAAACTTTACCTACCCAACACTAGACTTCGCCGTTCACTGCCTGTTCAACCGGAAATGAGCATTTCTTTTTTTTTTGCCAATAAAAAAATTTTGATTGTTAGGGAATTTTAGGTCAATTGTACTCAGAATCACGAGCACTTTCAATCTCACTGGGAGACAAAAAGTGTCCCAGAATTTCCATACATTTTTGTTACGTTCCTCTTTTGTTACCCCAAACGGTACGGAAAATGGTAACAATAGAAGAAAAAATCGTATGGGACAATTTTTTAACTACTGGGAATACTGGGATTGAAAAAGCTAGTGATTCTGAGTAGAAATAGCACATTTTTTTTCAAAAATATCACACTTCATAAAAGTGGCAAAAAAAAGAAATGCTCAAATATTGACGCCGAGTAACAATGTTTTTTTAATTTTTTTTGTTATTATTCTCTTTATTCATTTTAATGCTTAGGCTAGGCTTTTTTATAATATGATTATAAAAGTAAAATACAAAACCGCATACAAAACAATACAAAATATATAAACACATTATAAAAAACCTAACCTAGGGTGCCGCCAGCAGCGGGGCAGGGCCCAAGCTGCCGGTGGTTAGGGCTGCAGAGAGAGGAACCGTCGAACTATCCGCGCCGTGTCCAAGATCACCGCCTTCTCTGCACCTGGCCCTTGATCCAACCACCTAGCGAGAGTCTCTCGAGATGTTGGTCGAGACTCTTCGCTATGAGACCGTTCGCTGAAACGACTATCGGGACAATGATCGTCGAATCAACATCCCACATGGCGGTTATCTCGTAAGCCAAGTCTAGGTACTTACTGGACTTGTCCTTCTCGGCTTTCACGAGATTCTCATCATGGGGGATGCTTTTTATTATTATTATAAACTGGCCAGTGATTGACCTTAGTCGCACCTGATGGAAAGTGACTTATCATATCAACCCAGAAATAGGCACAAAATGAGGAGGCACACTGACATTTTATCCCGCCAGGCGGAGCCTGTGCAAGTGTCTTGGCATCTCACTGTCATTCATATGTGAGAGAGAGAGAGAGAGAGTAGAAACATATCTTCTCGCTCTCATGTATGGACTAATAGGGTAGCGCCATCTGTCATAACCTTTGAGTGTGCCTACTCATTGTCAGTGTCGCTGTGGTGAAATATTATCCCATATTTAAAGTCACATACAGGTCGAACGCGATTAATTAACATTATGATACCTTTTTTCCCAACGTTTCGGCCAGGTTGCACTGGCCGTGGTCGCGGTCGTGGTCTTCCGCGACCACGGCCAGTGCAACCTGGCCGAAACGTTGGGAAAAAAGGTAAAATAATGTTAATTAATCGCGTTCGACCTGTATGTGACTTTAAATATGTGTACAAAGCGCGAGAACTTAAAGTGAAATATTATCCCAATCGTAAATCGAAGCGAAACTGCAAGAAAAGTCGCAGGATAAGTAAGATTGTTTTATTATAATACGCCGTCAGTGCATCACAAATGTGCATTCATGAATGATTTAAACTGTAATGTATTTATTTTTAAACTAAGATTTATTCGTCTCAGTTTGTATCTGTCGGCTGCTCAGTAAGTTTCTTTTTATTTTTAAGACTTTTTATGTTAGTTACTGTATAATATACTAGATTTTTCCCGCGGCTTCGCTCGCGTTAGAAAGAGACAAAAAGTCTATGTCAATCTCCATCCCTTCAACCACATCTCGGACACTGGCGATCAAATATATGAAAGAGGCGCGTTCCTAGCACACAGTCTAAGCTCGTGTAGGTGAACGCGTACTATGCTTGTAGGAGTGAGATATGACAGGTAGACGGTTCGCGTTTTTGACAGGCGGTAACTGTCAGGTAACAGAGAGGGGTGGGCAGCGCTATCAGCGGGGAGCGGGAGTGGCTATACTGTACAATAGTACTATTTATTATACTGTGCTTCAACTATCTCCACTTAAAAAATCACGTCAATTCGTCGCTCCGTTTTGCCGGTAAAGACGGACAAACAAACAGACACACACACTTTCCCATTTATAATATTAGTATGGATTATAGGTATACACGGTGATATAATAAGACTCACCTTTCAGACAAAAAATCTAAATCTAAATCGGTTCATTCGTTCGGGAGCTACGATGCCACAGACAGAAACACACACAGACAGACAAACAGACTGACAGACAAACAGACACGTCAAACTTATAACACCCCGTCGTTTTTGCGTCGGGGGTTAAAAAGGACCATTTTAATTTTACATAGTGACTTAACTGACTTATGAGGTCATAATGAACAAGATTTACCATGGGGCCAATGATGAAATCGCAAAAAAATTGGCGGTTTCATACATTTCGACTGTCATGCCGCTCATTTCTGAGCATTTCTTTTTTTTGCCACTTTTATGAAGTGTGATTTCAGTGTGGAGACATGTGGTTTCACTCCTCAGACTGCGTTCCGGGCACATTCCATCAAATAAGTTTAAACATTTGATGAAATTGACCTTAACACCTAACTGCCCAGAGTGCAATCAGGTAGAGGATGTATACCATGTTTTGATGGAATGTGTTCGTAATGAGGTGCTGAGGAGGGATTTATTACTTGATAATAGCTTAAACATAGGTACTTGTAATATGATCCTGGCATCGCCTCTATCGGATGAAGCCAGGATCATGTACAAACTGTATAGTAGTATAATTTAGTGATAATATATTCTCAAATTTCAATACAGGGGTGACATCGTCACTTAGTGACAAAACCCCTTCCTTTTGTAACAATAAAGATTAAAAAAAAAAATTAAGTGTGATATTTTTGAAAAAAAAAATGCTATTTCTACTCAGAATTACTAGCCTTTTCAATCCTAGTAGTTAAAAAAATTGTCCCATACGATTTGTTCTTATTTTGTTACCATTTTCCGTACATGTTGTATGGGGTAACAAAAGAGGAAAGTAACAAAGATGTATGGAAATTCTGGGACACTTTGTCTCCCAGTGACATTGAAAGTACTCGTAATTCTGAGTACAATTGACCTAAAATTCTCTAAAACAATAAAAAAAAAATTGGCAAAAAAAAATGCTCTTCTATGGAACAACCAATTTTTTCATCATTGGTCCCATAATAAAAGTCGTTCATTATGACCTTATAAGTCACTGCAAAGTTTGAACGATCCTATTTTTAACCCCCGACGCAAAAACGACGGGGTGTTATAAGTTTGACGTGTCTGGCTGTCTGTCTGTCTGTGGCATCGTAGTAGCTCCCGAACGGATAAACCGATTTAGCTTTAGTTTTTTTTTTGTTTGAAAGCTGAGTTAGTCGCGAGTGTTCTTAGCCATGTTTCATGAAGAACGGTCCACTATATCAAGGGTTTTTTCAACATTTTAATTTTGTGGTTATTGTTACAGAGTTCAATTAACGGACAGCAAAGGTCAGCCCCACCATTCCCAGAACGAAAGTAAGTATATTTGTGCCGTTATCTGGGTGAAGGGACCTAATTGTCGGTGGCGCTTACGTCCCGCGGCGTCATATTTGTATACGAACATCGCCCATAACGCCGTAAGCGCCATCGACAATACCCGTCCCTTTACCCGGATAACGTCACATTTTATTTAAACTCGCTAACAATGTCCGATTGTCCATACAATGAGATTTGTAAATAAAAACCTCTTAAATGAGTCAACCCTGATTTTGGATCATTTTAAGGCATAGTTCAGTGATATAACACTTTAAGTTCTCGCGCTTTGTACACATATTTAAAGTCACATACAGCGATTAATTAACATTATTTTACCTTTTCCCCAGCGTTTCGGCCAGGTTGCACTGCGTGCGTAGCCGAATGGCATTACTCCGACGCCAAACGAAAACGAAACGCCGCGCTTAAGTCTGGCTCTGTCGCGCCAATACGCACGAGCGATAGAGATAGATATCTACTAGCGTTTCGTTTCGTGAGCGTTTGTGCCATTCGGCTACGCACTGGTCTTGGTCGCGGAAGACTGACGTCCCAGCAAAGTGTCACCGGTTTATTTGTCTACCCCGAACATTTATATACATTATATATCGGGTTGTTTTGTGGTGTTTACATCTCCGGTGACACTTTGCTGGGACGTCAGTCTTCCGCGACCACGGCCAGTGCAACCTGGCCGAAACGTTCAAAACGTTGGGAAAAAATGTAAAATAATGTTAATTAATTGCGTTCGACCTGTATGTGACTTTAAATATGTAGTTCAGTGATAGTTTTTTGTTTTTGAATTTATCTTCTTTTTGTGTCTTGGCACAGTACAAGTACAGAAGGAGTTTGATGTTCACAAAATGCCGCCATTCTAAATTCTTACCTAAGTTAACAAAATGACCGCACGCGAGCAGTCGACATTGAATTCTATTACGCCGCGTGAGGGTCGTCACCAGTCAATGGGCCGCGAACTCGCGGTCTGTACTTGCAGCGCGGCGATAGAATCGCGGAGTGAGCCGCCCCTGGTCTTGGTTTATTTTGTAGTTACGCAGTGCTTTTGTGTTACCTGTAATGTTGTGTTACTTTTTGATGAAGAAATAAAATAAATATATAAATAGTCCGCTGACAAAGTTTATTGTTCACAGTAAATATGTCGCTGCAGCGGCTGTCAGCGCTGCGGGCGCTCATGGCGGCCCAGCCGACAGCGCTGGCCGCGTATATAGTGCCCACAGCTGACGCACATAACGTGAGTATACTGTGTACTATGTTTGTAGCAAACGTGGCGCTGAGCGCTCATGGCGACCCAGCCGATAGCGCTGGCCGCGTCTATAGTGCCCCCAGCTGACACATAACGTGAGTGTAGTGTGTACTATGTTTGTAGCAAACATGGCGCTGCAGCGCTAACAGCGCTCATGGCGACCCGACCCGCGCTGGCCGCGTATATAGTGCCCACAGCTGACGCACATAACGTGAGTATACTGTGTACTATGTTTGTACCAAATATGGCGCTGCAGCGCTAACAGCGCTCATGGCGACCCGGCCCGCGCTGGCCGTGTATATGGTGCCCACAGCTGACGCACATAACGTGAGTATACTGTGTACTATACTATGTTTATAGCAAACATGGCGCTGCAACGCTAGCAGCGCTCATGGCGACCCGGCCCGTGCTGGCCTCGTATATGAGTACACTATTTTTTAATATGTCGCCCAGAGTCACAGTAGTAACCCTTCTAAGAAACCATAGAGGAATGAGTAAGGAAAGAGTTGTATCTCCATACATCAGTAAATTCGAGTTATTTGTAGTGACATCAAATACGCGTCAAATAGCGTAAATTATCAGTACTGCTACTTGTCAATAGATGTCGCGACGAACGAAAAGTCTAATGCTCATGGCAGACGCGACACTGTTGAAACCTAGTGTCGAGTAGTGGTACTGGTAATTTACGCTATTTGACGCGTGATTGTCGCTAAATGTCACTTAACTATGCCTATACAAATAACTCGTATTTACTGATGTATGGAGTTACAACTCTTCCCTTACTTCTTCCCCTATGCCCGTAACAATATTTATAAAATTTTAGAATGAAGATTGTTTTTTTTTTCAGTCCGAATACATCGCGCCAGCGGACGCCCGTCGTGAATGGCTGTCCGGATTCACGGGCTCAGCTGGTACGGCGGTGGTGACCACCGACCGCGCTCTTGTGTGGACCGACGGTCGTTACTACACGCAGTTCCAGAAAGAAACCGACGCGGCGCTCTGGACCCTCATGAAGCAGTGTGAGTTTATAGAATCACTCGCTAGATGTCGCTGTTAAGAATGGCGTGAATCCTACATCGCGCAAGCGTTTGGTTCCGTAGATTCTATATGCGATGTAAAATTTTAAAAGTCAGGGTATTGCTTTTATTTCAGACACTATGTTAATTAGAAAAAAATATCTTTATGATAAAGCCTTTCAATCGCTGTGACAAAGCTACAGGGTATTTTTTTCTCGTGTAGCGGGTTCTATTCTCGGTTTAACTATTTGTTTAAAAATCTATTATTGCAGTTTTACTGTTTTAAAAATAAAATAAAGTCTTATTGTAGCAAAATATCATAATTATATGGGACACCCTGTATATTTTTTTGCGTGAAAAATTTTTTTTTAAAGATTTTTGAATTTTTAAAAGTCGCTGAACAAAATGTTGGTCACTTTAAGAAGTAATAGTCTACTGTTTAATTTTTTACCTTTGTTATACTAATAGGGCCCACCCGGTATAATGCAAGTCTCTATGTAGGAGTTTGTTAGAGAATAGTAGGCACCAAAGAGCCAATTCATAATATTTTCGTAATGTTCCTTCTGGACTAGGTCGATGAAACTTTTGTATGATGTCATAGAGGAATAAGTAAGGGAAGAGTTGTAACTCCATACATCAGTAAATGCGAGTTATTTGTAGTGACATCTATCGTCATTCACTCGTCAATCACGCGCCAACTAGCGTAAATTATCAGTACTGCTACTCGACACTAGGTGCCGACACTATTGCGTCTGCCAAAAATGTAATATTAAAACAGTTTACACCTTATATTTTAAGCTGAAGTAATTGAAAGCAAAGTACTGATTAATACTATTGTAATATTAGCTAAAAATTGTTGAGCAATAGACTTTTTGTTCGTCGTGACGTCTATTGACAAGTAGCAGTACTGATAATTTACGCTAGTTGGCGCGTGATTGACGAGTGAATGACGATAGATGTCACTACAAATAACTCGCATTTACTGATGTATGGAGTTACAACTCTTCCCTTACTTATTTCTCTATGATGATGTTGAGTATAAATTGGTTCATATTAAAAAAAAGTATTACGTAACGCAATTTTGACGGGAGGGGGGGTCTCGTAAAACGTTACGATGCGTTACAGGGGCGGGAGGGGGTCTTTCTTACAACACGTTACGTAACATTGTTTTTTTTTTAATTAGGAAATTAAAACTCCCAAATTGGCAACCCTTTCCATTTACGTTTTACGAGGAATCCATCGATTGTATTAGTCTGGTCGTCATTTTTAATTTGCTCTCGCAAGTTGGAAAACCTTTTCGTTTCAGTATTATTACTGCAAATGCAATTAAAACTATACCAAGGATAAAAACAATAATATAACTTTTTGCGACTTTTGGGTAAAAATGGTCACTAGAATGTTACGTAACGTTTAGAGGGGGGGTACAGTAAAACGTTACGGTGCGTTACAAGGAGGGGTGGGGGGGGGTCAAAAATCTTCGAAAATTGCGTTACGTAATACTTGAACGCTCCCATACAAAAAACGCACCCCTGAAATATATGGCCCTGTGATATCATGATTAAAAAAAAAATGTCATTTGTTCATATAAAAAATAAAAGCACGCAAAAATATTTGGGGAAAATATAATTTTAGCCACTTTCAGGCTGCGAAACAGCGCCATCTAGTACGCTTTTTTGTATGGAATTTGTCAGTCCAGTATTAAATCGTTTATGGTTTTAATGTTGTTTTTTTTTTCCAGCTCTCCCCGACACTTTGTCTATGGAAAAGTGGCTGGTGAAGAACTTAGTGGAAGGATCCGTCGTGGGCGCTGACCCTCACACCATGACGAGGGACGAGTGGACCCCGCTGCAAGTCAGTTATCCATCATTCCATTCTATACACCGTGTTTTTTTCGTTTTCCGTTAAATTCGACACGTCGTTAGTTTCATTATCAGGAACCACCCTGTATATCACTTTAGTTAAATTCGCAAAAAAAATCATCATTTTTAAACATAATAAATGAATTTATTAGTGTGAGAGACCCTTAAGAATAACATTCAAGTTAGTGTCAAGTGATTGACGGCACTTGTTAAAAAAAATCAACACACGAGTTCAGTAATTATCTTTATTCCTTTAATAACTCGATAACCGTAAGAGTTAAGACGCTAGTTTCTTAGAGAAATTAATTGTATTTGATCTAAAGAACCTTCCCTTAAAGTTAACGGAATTCAATAATAAAACCGTTCAAACAATTTTCAAGTTCAAAACAATTTTCCTACAAAGTCTTTATAAAGTTCTACTATTGTGATTTTTCATATTTTTGAAACATATGGATCAAAAGTTAGAGGGGGGGACGCACTTTTTTTTTCCTTTAGGAGCGATTATTTCCGAAAATATTAATATTATCAGAAAACGATCTTAGTAAACCCTTATTCATTTTTAAATACCTATCCAAAAATATATCACACGTTGGGGTTGGAATGAAAAAAAAATATCAGCCCCCACTTTACATGTAGGGGGGGGGGGGGGTACGCTAATAAAACATTTTTTTCCATTTTTTATTATTTGCACTTTGTTGGCGCGATTGATATGCATATTGGTACCAAATTTCAGCTTTGTAGTGCTTACGGTTACTGAGATTATCCGCGGACGGACGGACAGACGGACGGACGGATGGACGGATGGACAGACATACATGGCGAAACTATAAGGGTTCCTAGTTGACTACGGAACCCTAAAAACAGGGTGCATATCATTATCATTGTATTTTTCAGTCGGCGTTATCGAAAGCGAACATGCAGCTCATCGCTATACCGCGTAACCTGGTGGACGAGGCGCGCGCGCAGCTCGGCCACCCGGCCCCGGCCCGCCCGCACAACGCCCTGCTGCCGTTGTCTGTCAAGTACACAGGTCAGTGCAGTAACATAATAATAAACAGTACGGGATGTGACGACCCCATCGCCCATTGGTTTTACCAGTGCAATCAGTCAACGCAGGGCAGCTTGTGGCGAGCTGTTGGGGAACAGCGACTCCACGTACCCGAGTGCTTCTGGGGAGTTCTGTTACCCGTAAGACCGTTTTCACATTATCCGATCCGATATCGGATGTCGGACCGATATCCCATACATTACAGGCGCCATCTTGGATTTTTTCCATTGAAATTCTTCCGACATCCGATATCGGATCGGATAATGTGAAAACGGACTAAGGCGGGTGGGTGGGACAGTACTCTCTACCTCTGGCTTGCCTTGGCTGGCCGTCCAGAGTGGAGTCGTTAGGGCTACATGCCCCAGGGGTGGAAGTGAAAATTTGCATAAGACGCGAGTTGGTACAGTGGCTTAACAGCCACTGGGCAGAAAGCGGTGTACACCTCTCGACACCCTTGAGTTCTCACACCGGTGTTGCCCTTGAGCCATCATGGATGTCGCTTTTTGTGGGGGCCCATCTTGTGGGGACGAGTCACCGTCTGCCGGAAATAAAATTGGATACCGTTTTATTAGGCAGGCGTCCGGTTTTTTATCCATAGCCCAGTATTTAGTCCATCAATTTCATCAAAATAGACCAGTTCATTTTAGATTCCATTAACTCTCAAATAGTCCTTACACCCTGGCGGGTGTTGCCTCTGCGTGTGTCCCATGATACGGGCAAGGGCAACATCCGCTCGGTGTACCCCTTACATTTCATTAAAGTGTCGAAAGGGCCTCTACGCGTTGGCTTCGGCCCCGCGCACGCCTCCCAAAGGTCCGGAACACCATTGTTCCGTGATGGGAAAGACATACAAATAAAAAAAAAAATAATAAAGACGGTTATTCAAAAGTTTGAACACAGGTACATTATAAAAGTACACAGGCATGCTTACAAACTAATTGAAAAGGTAGGTGGCTCAGCTAATGTCTGTGCCAGAGGGTCTCGAGGCGCAGCGGCCACAAGGACTGCCAGCAACGGACGCTGTTATTCTGCCACCACCAGATTTATATCTATTTATTACTGTCCAATTAACCGAAAAAAAATACTACCATATTTTATTACGACTTGAAAACCACAAAAAACGTTTATAAAGTTTACTTAACTTAATTAGGCAAAAACATCATTAGCCATGTTAATCTATAGATTGTCTGCGCATGACGTAAATCGAATTGAACTCAAAATTTTCTGACATTTAAGTTATGAGGCATAAAGTTCATCATGTCAGTGATTGACTCGACATTAAGTTAAGTTAGGTTCTATGACGTCACTACACGTCTGACAGCGTTTTCGGTGGCTAAAGTTAAAAAAATATTACACACATTCGAATTACATTAATCGAAAATACGTAGCCACCATACCACTTTTAATACCCAAAATCTATAAAAATTGGTTTCTTATGTCAAATACTACAGGAAACAATCATTTCTTGTGCCAAATTCGGTAAGAGTCTAGTAGCCTATATGGCACCTCCCGCTCCCCGCTGAAAGTGCCGCCCGCTCTCGGCTACCTCACAGTTACTGCCTGTCAAGAACTCGACCAATCGACCTGTCTATCTCACTCGTGAGCAGTTCTCGATACTTAAAAAAAAAATAATGGGGACACCTTACACAGATCAACTTAGCCCCAAACTAAGCAAAGCTTGTACTATGGGTGCTAAGCGACGATATACATACTTAAATATATAAATACATATAATATGTATATACACATAGAAAACATCCATGACTCAGGAACAAATATCTGTGCTCATCACACAAATAAATGCCCTTACCGGGATTCGAACCCAGGACCGCAGCTCAGCAAGCAGGGTCACTACCGACTGAGCCAGACCAGTCGTCAAATTTTGTACATAGCCACGTCAGCAAATTTTAATTGATCCTATTTTGTTACCAACATTTAGTGATATAAGTCGACTTTCGTAAGATATATACAGGATAATTGTTATAATTAAGAAAATATAGATACGAAATATAGATGACGAAATAAAACTTACTAAAATCTCAATTCATCAAAAAAATCTTGGTAACAAAATAGGAATAATAAAAACAAATTTAACTTTTTCCTTAATTTTTGTACAAACTTTTCGAGAACTGCTGTCATACAAGCATCATGGTACGCGTTCGCCTACACGAGCTTAGGGTCCCCCCACATCCAGCGTCTCGCGAGCGTCGCGTCGGGCCAACTGTATGGGCCAAGCCTGACGCCGCGTCGACGTCGCGTCGACGCGGCGTCTTTTTCCATACAGTTGGCCCGACGCGACGCTCGCGAGACGCTAGATGTGGGGGGACCCTTAGACTGTGTGCGTAAGAACGCGCTTCTTTGTCCGAAGAATGATAGAACATTTAGGACAAACTTACACTGCGTGACAGATGTCTTACCAAAGCGTGACAGATGGCTTATCTCCGAGGATAAGTGATAAAATTAGAAGCATGATACGCCGGCTGACACCACTTGACTATGAGCTCAGTCTTACGCCGGTAAAAACTATCATATGTTTCGCTACCTTAAGGTTGTCTGGAAGAAATCGCCCTTTAGCGATAAGACCGCCTGTTGTTTATCTTTGTTCGTGTTGATTCTACAACGTGTTTCCGGTATCACTCAAAACCTCAGACAGAGTATTCATATTTAAATCTGATGTTTACTTTTTTTTAAATTGAATTTTTAATTTTCTGTATAGGTCTACTCGACTTTTAACTCTACGCTCATTAAAATAATTGCTAACTACTATCATAAACCTTAAAACTATTTATTTGTGTACGTTACTGCAACGACATAAAGTTGACCAAGCTAAGATGTCACTCTAAAACACTTTAAAGCTTTGTCACAGTAAACTTCAGATTGGACAGGTAATCGCGGTAAGCAAATTTCAACCCAACATTCAAAATGACAAGGTTGTAATTAGGTACGAGTTCAATTTGTTATAGTCGACTTATGATAAACATTAAGATTAAACTGACAAACAACGTCAAACTCGTAGCGGATAAAGTATCGTCCAAGTAACCAGCCAGTATTAATACCCCTAAATACTGAAAAAGGTAAGCAACCTCTAGCAATGCGATATACACAATGTCGCATTACGAATACAATAGAATGGGCACGTAAAAAATAGCTAATAATACCAATTACACAAAAAATATTACCCCCATCAAGATATAGCTCAATATTGCTGTTTTTTATCAAGGTGTGCAATAAAGAGTAATTGTATTGTATGTTACAGGCAAAACAGCTGGTCAGAAGATAGAAGAGCTAAGAAGTAAGATGGTGGAGAAGAAAGCCGCCGCGCTGGTGATAACGGCGCTTGATGAAGTCGCTTGTAAGTTATTAAAAACCGGCCAAGAGCGTGTCGGGCCACGCTCAGTGTAGGGTTCCGTAGTTTTCCGTATTTTTCTCAAAAACTACTGAACCTATCAAGTTCAAAACAATTTTCCTAAAAAGTCTTTATAAAGTTCTACTTTTGTGATTTTTTTCATATTTTTTAAACATATGGTTCAAAAGTTAGAGGGGGGGGGGGGACGCACTTTTTTTTTCCTTTAGGAGCGATTATTTCCAAAAATATTAATATTATCAAAAAAATGATCTTAGTAAACCCATATTTATTTTTAAATACCTATCCAACAATATATCACACGTTGAAGTTGGAATGAAAAAAAATATCAGCCCCCACTTTACATGTAGGGGGGGTATCCTAATAAAACATTATTTTCCATTTTTGCACTTTGTTGGCGTGATTGATATACATATTGGTACCAAATTTCAGCTTTCTAGTTCTAACGGTTACTGAGATTATCCGCGGACGGACGGACGGACGGACAGACAGACATGGCGAAACTATAAGGGTTCCTAGTTGACTACGGAACTCTAAAAATAGTTTTATATTATACCATAGATTAAATATAAGAATCAAAAAATGTCTTAAATACAATTTCATTTCAGACACCCTCAACCTTCGTGGCTCCGATATTGACTATAACCCGGTCTTCTTCTCATATCTGGTGCTGACGGCTAACACTGCCGACCTGTTCTGGGGAGATGGTTCGCTGACAGACGAGATCAAGGTAAAATATACACATACCTAGTTAAAAAAAAATGAAATTATTTGGTAGCAATACAATATTTACATAATTGGGCTAGTATCTCTTTTTAAGTATAATACCTTTAACCAATTTTTTTGTTTTAAAGCTGAGTTAATCGGGACTATCGGGAGTGTTCTTAGCCATATTTCATAAAAATCGGTCCACTATGTCAAGGGTTTTTTCAAAATTAAAATTTTGTATTTAGGTTATATTTAGTCGGATTTCGTTATTTTGGCAGTATCTGGTACTTCAAAAGCTGATAAAGATTGTGGTGTTTATTTACTTTTATATACTGGTGCCGTTGCCGAATGGCATTTCTCCGACGCGAAACGAAAACGAAACGCCGCGAAAGGTAGTCTGGCTCTGTCGCGCCAATACGCAAGAGCGAAAGAGATAGATATCTACGAGCGTTTCGTGAACGTCTGTGCCATTCGGCTACCTACCCTGTACTGTATTTGAATAAAATGAATAATTCTTCAATCAATCAATCCACACTAATATTATAAATGGGAAAGTGTGTGTGTCTGTTTGTTTGTCCGTCTTTCACGGCAAAACGGAGCGACGAATTGATGTGAGTTTCTTAAGTGAAGATAGCTGAAGGGATGGAAAGTGACATAGTCTACTTTTTGTCTCTTTCTAACTAGTTATTTATAAATTATTAATATTTCTATGTCACAGTTTCGTTTTCTTTCAACCCCTTTTTGCCAAGAGTGGCACTGAAGCTTTAGTAGTTTCATGAGCTCTGCCTACCCCTCTATGGGATACAGGCGTGATTGTATGTATGTATGTATGTATTAATATTTCTTGTTTCTTCGAAGGGCCACCTGAAGTGGGAGGGCGTGGAAATCACAGGCCGTCCGTATGCGGATGTCGTCAACCATTTGACTACTATGGCGGTAAGTGGGCCCCCTTATTTTTTAACCCCCGACGCAAAAACGACGGGGTGTTATAATTTTGACGTGTCTGTCGTGTGTGTGTGTGTGTGTATGTCTGTCTGTCTGTCTGTGGCATCATAGCTCCCGAATGGATGAACGGATTTAGATTTATTTTTTTTGTCTGAAAGCTGAGTAAGTCGGGAGTGTCCTTAGCCATGTTTCATGAAAATCGGTCTACTATGTCGCAGTCGGGGGTTTTTATAAAATTTTATGTTTCTGGTTATTTATATGTGTATTTATTTTTAAAGCCTCGGTCTATGGGACTACGCCGGCTCCGTTAGGCCACTTCACATTATTAATAGTAAATATACAAACTCATTATAAAAGAATCGAATCTAGAGCAGGGCCCAACTGGAGAAGTACCTCCGCCTTACAGAAGACCGCAGCCAAATAGCATTAGACCCTACTCATAGTGTTGTGTTCCTGCCGTTGAGGCTGCCAGAGCTCAACGGGGGTGCGGGGTGCTGGTGACGGAAGGACCTACGGAACTAAAGTTCCGTCTATTGTCCTTTGAGTCGTCGGAACCTGAACCCTCCTTGGAACTTGTACACTCCTTTTTGCTGTGTACTTAACACCTTCATCCTCCACCTTTGTCGCCCAGCATTATAGAGGAATAAGTTGGGAAAGAGTTGTAACTTCATACATGAGTAAATGCAAGTTATTTGTAGTGACATCTAGCGTCAATCACGCGTCAATTAGCCTAAATTATCAGTACCACTACTCGACACTAGGTGCCAACGTCTTGCGTCTTTGTGTCTGCCAAAAATTAACATTAAAACAGTTTACAACTTATATTACAAGCAGAAGGAATTGAAAACAGAGTACTGATTAATACTATTGTAATATTAGCTAAAAATTGTTGAGCATTAGACTTTATGTTCGTCGCGACATCTATTGACAAGCAGCAGTACTGATAATTTACGCTAGTTGACGCGTGAATGACGCTAGATGTCACTACAAATAACTTGCATTTACTGATGTATTTAGTTACAACTCTTCCCTTACTTATTCCTCTATGCCTAGCATTCAGATCCATACAATACAACAATTATCTTTATTTATCTTAATGCTTAATTATAGACATTGTTACAGCGCGAACTCTCAGAGAGCGGGGATTGTGCGAAGTCCGTGTGGTTGTCCAGTGACGCCAGTGAGGCTATACACCGCGCTGCCGCCGGCGTGAGTACCTAGTAATATCAGGCGAACTGACTATAGAACCGGATTCCTTTATTTGATAATTCCTTATTATAATGATTGAAAATCATAATGTAGGTATAAGTAATGATTGCCAGATTATCATTAATCATAATTCTGAAACGTTTAACTTTTCGGGGTTTTCGTTAAGGTCATCTACCTGTAGATAGGTTATGTTAGGTTACGTTTGTTTAATGGAAATCCTGAAAAATCACGCGTTTCAAACAAAAACCAAAGTACCTACACTACCGTCAAAAAGTTTAAGACCAAACACGATATATGCAAATAATCAACATTTCATGAAGTTCCTGAGAATATTACTTTTCAGTACCTACAACCGATAAAAGCTAAACGTTTTTCTCATCGAAAAATCCTCCTCGACGCTTTTTCACTTCCGAGCAGATTCTTGGCATTCTTGCTATAAGTTTGTGTAGCGTTTCTTGGCTAATGGATTTCCACTCGTATTGCAGTATCTCCCATAGACCTGTTGCAGATGTCGGACATTGTCTTCGGACTCTACGGTCGAGTTCATCCCATAAAAGTTCGATCGGGTTAAGGTCTAGGGATTGCGGTGGCCAAATCATATTTTTAACACACCTTGGCGTTCTTTATTGACTGTGTAGCTTCTACAGATCTTTGCTGAGTGTTTGGGATCGTTGTCTTCTTGCAGAACAAATGGGTTACCGATCAATATAATAAGATTACGTTGTTTTCTATTGATTACAAATTTAGTTTGATGATTTTTAGAAGGGTTTATAACAATGACACTGAACATTGTGTTTGGTCTTAAACTTTTTGACGGTAGCAAGGACCATTTAATACTAGACTGATATAGCCCATACAAAAAAGCGTACCCCTGAAAAAAGCTTAGTTTTTGCTTTAAAACTAGATGGCGTTGTTTCGTAACCCGGGAGTGGAAAAAAACATATTTTCACACATATTTTTACTTGTTTTTATATTATACTATGAATAACTATCAAAAAACTTTATTTTAATATCAAAATATTGGCTCAAAACACAATTTTTACAAATTATATTTTTTGGTCGGCCTCGACGTAGTTGTGATCGCTTCGCTGGCTAAGTTTGTTCACATGTTGTCTAATTATTGCCAAATAAAATGACTAGATGACGTTGGTGGACTAGGAAAATGTCACATCCGTTTCGTTGTTCATTAATATAATATACTTAGTGATAATAAACCTATATGTTGAGCTCAAATACGTTCAACAAAACGCAATCATTGTGCCAACAGATGTTACATCTGACATCCATGTCACATCACAAATGTCATTGTATGATTTATTGAATATTCATAATATGGATATTAAATATTTTAGAATCGCAGTAGCAATGCGAGTAGAGATACAGAATTAATAACGGTATAAATTAATAATTGTATGACCAATGACCTCATACATAAATTTACCAGTTTAGGTGACAGAAGGCGAATCCAATTTGTAAACATTAAATGTGCTAAGGAAAAGAATCTTTCCGATTTTCAACGGGACACGGCTGAAGGGGCGAGCTGGTTTCGACTGCGCCCATGCATCTCAATTGTCCAGAAAGTTCATTCGAAGATCATTTTGCTTATAATAATCTGAGTAATCACAGTGAACGGTTTGACAGTATTTCAGCTAACATGTAGAGAGACTTGCTAGCTTCGTCGGTCAGGCTTCGTCTTGGACACAACGCGGATAGTTCAGCGTTTCTTGTATGTCACTCCGAGCACCCTGACCATCGGCAGCGTAGGCCATGCACTGGCCGACTAGGTGTGGCACTTTGGATTACGTTTTTATAATAAATTAATGATAGTTTGTATTGTTTTGGTAATATATTTTCTACTCGTATACTACTCGTTTGGTACTCGTATAAACCTAAACTCTGACATAATTAATAATTAATGAGACTAAATTTAATGCGTTTTCACATTATCCGATCCGATATCGGATGTAGGACTGATACCCCATACATTACAGGCGCTATCTTGGATTTTTTCCAATGAAATCCTTCCGACATCCGATATCGGATCGGATAATGTGAAAACGGACTAAGACAATAGATACCTTGTTAGTGTTATATACCTATGCCTATGTATATTATTGTATATCCCACCAAAAACATTCTGTAAAAAATAGCCGTTTCGATGGAGCTGCTTGTTTATCTCTAAAAAGTAATGAAATCTACATAAAGTTCCTTACTGCGATTTTTTTATTTTTTTTAACTAGCCTTTGCCCGCGGCTTCGATCGCGTTAAATTCGAAAATCTCTCCACAAACTTCCATCCTCCATTATAAGGAAGTGGGGGGATATAAAAAGAGACAAAAAGTAGCCTATGTCACTTTCCATCCCTTCAACTATCTCCACTTAAAAAATCACGTCAATACGTCGCTCCGTTTTGCCGTGAAAGATGGACAAACAAACAGACACACACACTTTCCCATTTATACTTGACGTGACTTGGCCGTTGAAGTGTAGCGGTGCTGGCGACAGATTGGTGCAATGGTATCATGGTTATAAACTTCTTTATATCCTTGTGTACAAAGAAGTTTATAAGTTTCATATTCGATGGTCCGAGCTTAAGGTTCGTAAAGCCATGAAGCCGAGCTGATAATCATTGACGCTAAACGCCGATCGAAACGCAGTCTGAAGTGGGCGATCACAGATGTCATATATACCATAGATCAAGCAAACGTATCTACTTAGCGTGTCAAATGAACTCAGTGAAATCCACTGAGTTGTCCGTCTTTAATCGCAGCTTGCAGCTTTCTGGCGTCAATTTTTGTAAGTTGAAGTCAACCAAAACATATAAAATGCCTCGTTACGTGATATTCAATTGCAACAACACAAAAATTATGAACAATTAAGAGGATACGATACCGAAGCACGAATTCAAATTTGAGATTTTTAGGTCTTTATCGCCGTCGCGCTGACGGGGGCGGCACCCACAGAGAGGCCCTGTGTGCGTGCGCCACCGCCGGCACAAGTACTTACTCGCGCTCAAGCGCTCTTTATATTTGTCTAGTTTCGGACTTCTTGCATAATGTTTTGGACTCCGTGAAGATATTAAGTGTACTGATTTGACTAAAATGCAAATTTGTAATGTTTTAAGGAATGGTAGAAACAATTCCTTATCTTATACATAATGTGATTATCTTAAAAGATGATTTCTTTTAAGAGTCACATTGTTAGCGAAATAAAGTTATTCGGTATGTAAAAAGCTAAAACCTTTTCGATTTCAAAGAGAAGCCATATTATAGGAGTAGGTACGTACAATCAACCAATTAATCTGAATCCTAGGTCATTGGCCAATCTAGACCCTTTCACAGTAAAAAGTAAAACTGACTTCTGTAGCAAATAAATGACGGTGTCAATACGACAGGGTTCTAGAGTGGCCTAGGATTCTACATAATTGGTTGACAGTATCTACCTACCAAAAATGTATGTGAATCTTATTCTTTTTTTGCACATGTTTGACAGAAGTGACAGCGTAGGAAAATTTAACTAGGTAACAATTTGGTACTTATTATATTACCAGACACCGGATTATGTTCCAAGGTAATTAGAACTTTTTAGCAGAATTCTAACAAAAAATCTGCCAAACAAAATCTTATTGCATATGAAGCATAAGGACCTTTTTCAGATGGAAAGCTACATATGCATCTTATATTTCTAATTTTCTAGGGTTGTGTATACATATTACCTACCTAGCATTAGAAATACAAGGCTTAGCACAGAACAAGACCAACCATAAAAATGCTTAACTAATTTGCCAGCTAAATTTAAACCTAGGTATCGGTACTTAAACGTATAGATACTTTTGATATTTTTATTATTTAAAACTTATTTATACTTACATATCATCATTTCTGTTACCATAGAATTAAAACGTATATAACACTCATTTCATCTACCAACTAAGGGCATCTGTAATCTACATACAAATAAGGCCCGGTTAAAAGTCTCGAAATGTTATGTACATTTTATAATTAGATAAGTGTAAATGGGTCAAAAAATTGGGTCCATGTGCAATTGTGCATTAAGTAGGTGCACTTTTCCCAAATTGCTGCATGTATGAAATAAGGCCCATCAGTAACTTAACAAAAAATAAGGTATTTCTTACATACCGAATTAAGCGTAATTGTGTCGCTTAACTTCAAACCTGGATAAATCCATTCTGCTACAAGGTTAATATATATTTTTAATATATTCAATCTTAAAGCAGAATGGATTTAAGTACCCAACTTTGAAACTAAGCGACACAATTGATAGTATGTATCTAGGAGATATTTTCTTTACAAAATCGTATTATTCAAGAGCGCTATGATAAACGCACGTCGAAATAAAGTAAAATTGACAATATTTACCGATGAGATTGTGCTCTGTGTGTAATGGTAAACATTAATAATATGAAAAGTAATTGTTTCAGTCAGAGCATCTTCACTCGTCAATTTCGTCCTACTCTTTAGTTGTGTAACATGGGTGACAAAGGACGGTCGCCAGAAGGAAAAGAATAAAAATATATGGATCTATATATATATATTATAATATTTTCAGTACAGATGGTGTTTTTTTACGCACTAGTGCGAGAAGTGGTTCATTATATGGCAGGTCGAAACTTCGGAGGCTCATCTGTACTGAAAAACGTCGTACGATACACGTGCGAAAAGGAAATTCGTAACTCGTGTCGATTTAAAACACTCCCTTCGGTCGTGTTTTAATTTATCGCCACTCGTTTCGAACTTCCTTTTTTACGCACTTGTATCGTAATGTACTATTATCCCGTAGGACAGCAGGTTAGTTCAAAGTACTTTAATTAACTACCTAATTTTAATGTTGTCTTCGATTCCCGTCGTCGTTCGTCGTTCGTCGAATCCCGGTAAGGGTATTTATTTGTGTAATGAGCACAGATATTTGTTCCTGAGTCATGGATGTTTTCTATGTATATAAGTATGTATTTATCTATTTAAGTATAGTTTTGTATTTATCTATGGGATATGGGTTAAATTGTGGCGTAGGCGAGAGGCTGGCAACCTGTCACTGCAATGTCACAGTTTCGTTTTCTTTCAACCCCTTATTTGCCAAGAGTGGCACTGAAGCTTTAGTAGTTTCATGTGTTCTGCCTACCCCTTTATGGGATACAGGCGTGATTGTATGTATGTATGTTATCTATTTAAGTATGTATTATTTATTTATTTATTAGTAAAAACATGTTAACATGACATTACAGTAAAACCAATGCGTCACGAAACTTAGATAACAAAAAAGAAAAAAAAAAACAGTAAGTAAGAACATGAAAAAAAAACAAACAATAAAGTTTAAAACTAAACAATTTATTTGGGCGATGACGTAACAGCGTGGCTCCGTTGCATCGTTTGCCCCGGTGTAGGCTTCGGCAAGTTGCCCCGGAATCGCCGAAAAACCACACCTGTAACGGACCAGCACGCGAGCAAAATCGCTACCGCTTATGAGCTTAGGCAACCGCAGATCACGCCACCTCCATACGTCATCTTTTGTCCGAGCGGCCGGTCTGCGCCGGCGCTCCCGCGCGCGCCCGTCCCCCGCTTACCTAAAGGTTGCTCAGTCGATCGCCCGTCAATGCGATCCTAGCCTTTGCTTAAGACACACGCGCGCTTGCATTATATAGAATCGTTCGCTATACCTAACGCTTTGCTTTTTGCTTTATATTCTTGTTTCTTGTGTTTAATTATTTCTTTTAGTTCTGTTCAGTGTAAATTGTTTCTTTTCTAAATTGTGTGTTCTTTGTTTGGCCATAAACCTTTAAATAGTGTTTCGGTAAATGTAAATTTCTTCTGTGCCATTTAATTAAATAGTTATAAAAATCGTGACGCGCATTTTTCATAACGATCGCATTCGCATCCTAAACGCTTACTTCAAGTATCCGAGTTCGACTCTCGGCTAGATTCCTATAGGTATACCTAATACCTACACTGGTGACCACCCGACTTTGAGCATCATGGGTGATACTGAGGAAGCTGGATCTGCAAGGCCGGTGCCGCCGGTGCCAGTGTCGGAGCCACGGGAACAATTTGGTGACGCGTTACCTGGACCTGTCGGCATAACCATTTTGGGCGGTGGTCCAAACACAGGCGGTAGCGGAATTGCAAGTGAGCTGTTTCGTGTCGGTGTGCGTATTCCACCGTTCTGGCCAGATGAACCTGAGGTATGGTTTGCACAGGTAGAACTCCAATTTCTACTTTCGAACATCACAAACGACGCTACTAAATTCAATTACGTGGCATCCCAGCTGGACCAGGAGTATGCAAAAACGATGAAGGATATTTTAGTGGACCCACCCAAGTCAGACAGGTACGGTAAATTTAAGAGTGAGTTAATTAAGCGCATATCTGCGACGCGAGAAAAGAAAACGCTTCAACTTATTCAGCACGAGGAATTAGGCGACCGGAAACCTTCTCAATTCCTGCGTCATTTACGGGATTTAGCAGGCCCAACTATTCCCGACGAGTTTATCCGTACCATTTGGGCAAGCCGTCTTCCATCTAATGTGCATACCATTGTTGCTTCGCAGCCAAACCAGAGCTTGAGTGAAATTGCAGAGTTGGCGGATCGGGTCAATGACGTCACGCAGACCACGTCCCAAGTCGCAGCCGCTACCGCCAGCCCCGTCCCAGTTATCAGCACCACACCGGGTTCTACTTTGGAAGCCAGGGTAGAAGAGCTCACTCGCCACGTAGAAACCTTACTTCGGAATCAAGGTACTTTCTCCCGTTCTCGTTCGCGCAGCAGAGGCCGGTTCAACCGTCGAGGCTCCAGATCGAGGTCAAGGTCGCGTCAAAGATCCCGTGACCAGCCGGAGGGGCATCCACACTGTTGGTACCACTTTCGATTTGGGGGCGACGCGAAGAACTGCAAACCTCCATGCAATTTCAACGCGTCGTTAAACTAAAACGGCAGCATTTGGTGGCCGCAAATGCCTGCCCCGTGTCAAAAGGCCGCCTGTTCGTCACAGACCGCAAGTCCAAGGTACAATACCTAGTAGACACAGGTTCAGACTTGTGTGTGTTTCCGCGGTCAGCCGTCCGGGTGCCTCCCAACAGCAGGACCAAGTACGAACTTTTCGCTGCAAATGGTACACCTATAACCACGTATGGCCACCTCAATCAGCACCTTGACCTGGGATTGAGACGAGACTTCGTATGGCAGTTCACAATAGCTGACGTTTCCAAACCGATCATCGGCGTCGATTTTTTAAGTCACTATAACTTACTCGTCGATTGCCGCAATCACCGGTTAATAGATGGAGTCACGTTTCTCGCAGTCTACGTACCACATCAGAAGGGGGCTGATGGCATCTCTTCAGTCCGCACGACTCCGGACGAAACTGCTTATCACAAGCTGCTCAGAGAATATCCAGAGGTAACTCGTCCAGCTGGTAAGCCCACCACTCCTAAGCATTCCACAGTGCACCACATAAGGACTACTCCTGGCCCACTGGTTTCCAGCCGTCCGCGTCGCCTAGATCCGCAAAGATTACAGATTGCCAGGAAAGAGTTCGACGACATGTTGCAGAATGGTACGGCACGCAGATCGGAAAGTGCTTGGTCATCTCCCCTCCATCTGGCACGTAAGAAGAACGACGGCTGGAGACCGTGTGGAGATTACAGAGCACTAAATGCTAGGACCATACCAGACAGGTACCCAGTCAGGCATATCCAGGACTTTGCTTACCAGCTGGCGGGTAAGAAAATATTCAGTACGATCGATTTGGTGAAGGCCTATAATCAGATTCCTGTGCATCCCGAAGACATATCCAAGACCGCCATAACTACTCCTTTCGGTCTCTTTGAGTTCCCATATATGACCTTCGGTTTGAGGAACGCAGCGCAGACCTTCCAGCGCTTCATCGACGAAGTTTTGAGAGACCTGGATTTCTGTTATGGGTATATTGACGACATACTAGTCCATTCAGAGACAGAAGAGCAGCACGAGCAGCATCTCCGTCAACTCTTCAAGCGCCTCCAGGAGTATGGCGTCCTCATCAATACAGCTAAGTGTGTTTTTGGGCGTCAGGAGGTCTCGTTTTTGGGCTACACGGTGTCTGCAGCAGGGGTTCGACCAATGGACTCCAAGGTAGCAGCAATCAACGAGTATCCGCTGCCAAAGACAGTCAGGGAGTTGAGACGCTTCCTGGGAATGATGAACTTCTACAGACGGTTTATTCCTGGAGCAGCGTCGTTGCAAGCACCACTCAACTCACTCCTTGCCGGCCCGAAGACCAAGGCTTCGCAGCCGATTGAGCCAACTGCGGAGTTTCGTGAGTACTTCGAGAAGTGCAAGGCCAGCCTTGCTCAAGCCACTCTTTTAGTTCACCCGGACATGAAAGCCGAACTGGCCATTGAAACTGATGCTTCCGACTCAGCGATAGGAGCTGTGCTGCAGCAGAGAAGAGGAGACGCGTGGGAACCTTTGGCCTTCTTTTCACGCAAGCTAAGCCCATCCCAAAAGAAGTACAGCCCCTACGACCGCGAGCTGTTGGCGATATACGAGGCAATACGTTATTTCAGGCACATGGTAGAGGCTCGCACGTTCACTATATATACGGACCACAAGCCTCTTACCTTCGCCTTCACAACACGTCGAGATAACTGCTCACCTCGTCAGTTCAGGTACCTTGACTACATCAGCCAGTTCACCACAGACGTCAGGTACATTGCCGGGAAAGACAACGCAGTCGCTGACGCACTATCCCGCATCGAAGAGGTACACAGTCCATCAGGTCTCGACTATCAACTCTTAGCTCAAGAACAGGAAGCAGACATAGAGTTGCAAAACATGCTACGAGATGAGTCAACTACGTCACTGAAGCTCGAAAAGGTACAATGCTCGAACTTTCCTGTCTATTGTGACATCTCTACTGATGAGCCAAGACCGTTCATCACTCCCAGTTTCCGTCGTACCGTTTTTGACACTCTGCATAGCCTCAGTCATCCCGGGGTCAAATCTACAATACGCTTGGTCACGCAGAGGTTCGTGTGGCCAGGTGTGCGAAGTGACTGTCGACGATGGGCTAAGGCATGTCTTCAATGCCAGCGTAATAAAGTGCACAGGCACACGTCTGCACCCCTGGCAGAGTTCAAATTACCATCAGCACGGTTCAGGCACGTCCATCTTGATCTCGTCGGTCCCTTACCTCTATCTCACAATTACAGGTACTGCCTCACTGCCATCGACCGCTTCACTCGTTGGCCTGAGGCGTACCCTCTCCCGGACATCACTGCCGACACCTGCGCTGCCGCCTTCGTGTCGGGCTGGGTAGCCCGCTTTGGTTGCCCCGAACACGTGACCACAGACCGCGGCCGGCAGTTTGAGTCGCAGCTCTTCAAGGCCATGGCCAAGCTGACTGGCTCTGATCACCACACAACCACGGCGTATCATCCTGCTGCCAATGGGTTAGTTGAGAGGCTACATCGTCAGTTGAAGGCTGCAATAGCGTGCCACACCAGCACGCACTGGAGCGAGGTTCTTCCGTTGGTTCTTCTGGGCATCCGCAGCGCCTGGAAGGAGGACTTACAGGCATCAGCAGCTGAACTTGTCTACGGCGAGCCACTCCGTTTGCCTGGGCAGTTCTTCACACCATCCAATGACCCAGTGGACGTTACTGACTTCGCAGGCAGACTCAAAAGCTACATGAACAAGCTGTCTCCTCAACCGACAGCTTGGCACTCCAATCGCCTGTTCTATTTGCCCAAGGATCTTCAGACGAGCAGTCACGTGTTCCTGCGTCAAGGGCCAGCACGTCGTTCCCTTCAACCTGCCTACTCTGGTCCTCACAAGGTCATACGACGTCGTGACAAGACATACGACATAGATGTGTCAGGGAAAGAAGTCACGGTGACGCTCGATAGACTGAAACCAGCTTACGTCATGAGGAACGAGGTTCCAGCAGTCCCAGCACCAACCCAGGACACCGCCACCCAGCCTGCTCCAGAGAAAAAGACAAGGAGCGGACGTGTCGTCAGATTTCCCGACTACTATCGACCGTAGCAACGGTCTCAGCAGGGGAGAACTTGTAGCGGACCAGCACGCGAGCAAAATCGCTACCGCTTATGAGCTTAGGCAACCGCAGATCACGCCACCTCCATACGTCATCTTTTGTCCGAGCGGCCGGTCTGCGCCGGCGCTCCCGCGCGCGCCCGTCCCCCGCTTACCTAAAGGTTGCTCAGTCGATCGCCCGTCAATGCGATCCTAGCCTTTGCTTAAGACACACGCGCGCTTGCATTATATAGAATCGTTCGCTATACCTAACGCTTTGCTTTTTGCTTTATATTCTTGTTTCTTGTGTTTAATTATTTCTTTTAGTTCTGTTCAGTGTAAATTGTTTCTTTTCTAAATTGTGTGTTCTTTGTTTGGCCATAAACCTTTAAATAGTGTTTCGGTAAATGTAAATTTCTTCTGTGCCATTTAATTAAATAGTTATAAAAATCGTGACGCGCATTTTTCATAACGATCGCATTCGCATCCTAAACGCTTACTTCAAGTATCCGAGTTCGACTCTCGGCTAGATTCCTATAGGTATACCTAATACCTACACACCTTTCGGCCAGAAGTCTGCGCTCGCGATGGTGTCCTGCGCTATATCGTCGCCTAGCACCCATAGTACAAGCTTTGCTTAGTTTGGGGCTAAGTTGATCTGTGTAAGGTGTCCCCAATATTTATATAATTATTTAATTACTTACCATAATCATAATGTAATAAAATGTGTATTTTTTCGTGGTTACCAACATGCATACCAACCATAAAAATGCTTAACTAATTTTCCAGCTATATTTAAACCTAGGCTATTTAAACGTATAGATACTTTATATACTTTTATTATTTAGATCTTATTTATACTTTTCGGCAAAGCATTTTTGTTACCGCAGAATTAAAACGTTGGTAATACTCATTTCATCTACCTACTAAGGGCATATGTAATGTCAATGCAAACAAGGCCCGGCTATTAAGTTTCGAAATGTTATGTACATTTTATAACTTGATAAGTGTAAATGGTTCAAAAATTTCGTGCAGTAAGTAAAAAAGTAAAAAGTAAGTATTATTAAACAGAAAAACTATGGGTCTCATTTGATGCAGGTATGAAATAAGGCCCATTCCGCCCATGTGTCCACATGTTCACAACCTTCGATACCCAAGAAGTAGCGCTGCGGAAATAGAGATGGATCGGATATAATCTTCAAAGATGAGCTATCAACAGCGCCAGTATTTGAGTGGTGGCCTCAGAGTGGAAGGCGACAGGCGACCTCGCAAACGCCCAGTACTTATGATACACAATACACATAAACACAATACATTATAATATTTATTGCCCCGTAGGACAGCAGGCTACCCCACACTACTTTAATTAAGTACCTAATTTTGTCCCTTTAAACTTAATATGAAATAAAGTCTGCCTATCTTGACCACATTGACCTTGACGCACTGCTTGTTAAGACTTGAACCCCTCTAATTTAGAGTGCCATATCCTAAATGCATAGTCCTGAATAAATGTGTTTTAGACGACAGACCGTAGTATAAATACTTATCACAAAAATTGATGATTGAATTCATGAACACAATGTTTACACAAAGTTATAAAACTTAAGAAGCGAGCGATGGGCCTTATTTAGAGAAGTAACTATTTAGGGCATTTTTTGATTCTATGTCTGCGAAGAAAATATACAAAACGGCATGATTGATAAAACTTAGAAGAAATATAAGCACTGGGCCTTATTAAGGGCAGGTACTGGTATCAACCTGAACAAACTATGTATTACTAAATAAGGCCCATCGTTTTTTTAAATATTTTAAAACATGACTTAAATTATTAATATTATGTCAGTTTTTATTGTGTGTAAATAAGTACATATAATATGACTAATATAACTACTTACCTAATTGGTGTTCGACAGAATAGTAATAAATAAACAATGATGACCGAATACCAAATTTTCGGCAAAATGGCTGAAAAGACCGAATACCAAATAGTTGCCTAATATTCGTGGAATCTATCGTAAAATACAGCATAACTTTATAATTGTTACTAGTAAACCAATGACGAGAAAAGTTATGCATGTATAAAATAAACCTATACCTTTATGCAATTGTTACGTACCTATACTTATAAAAATATGGACTTAGTATTTCCACAGTATAATACAGATTCAAACTTTCACGATTTTTACACATATTTAAAATTGCAAACGGGACTTAATCGCGTATTTACTATGTTTTAAACACTAACCTCCGACGTTTCAAGGACGGCATTGTCCCCGTGGTCTCGGAGCAGACTGGTCTTTTTTTGACCACCAATTTTAAATATGAACATATAATAGTACGTATTTCTAACTAAAAAGTTCGTCAAACACGGTATGTCGATATTTCGACGTAGTATATCGATAACTTTTCACATCACTAGATTATCGACATTAGATGTCGAGTATTTCCCATCACTTTATTTCAGTGTACGTATATAAAAACTTAGCCCCGCCCCTAAATTTGGTACGATAGGGACAACTGCAGCTCAGGCGCGAAATCCCGCGTAAAAACTGCAAAAATAGAGGTTCCGCTCTCGACTGTTTCCTCCTCCAAAACTTAACCAATCGTTACGAAATTTGGAAATCAGAATGACAAGGAAATTATCTGTGTCGGACCGTTTCGTTTTTTTGGATAATTGATCTCAGTTTTGAATACCACGCCTTTCTTTCTGGCAAATTCAATTAAGCCGTTTTGGCCAACTTTGAGAGGCTCTAATTCCTTTTAAAACAAAAATATCAAAAAAAGCAAAACGGTCCGACACAGATATTGATAATAAAAGTCTGTGTTGAAAAAACCATTGATCTAGCTTCAAAAACCAGAGAGGAAACAGGCGAGAGCGTTTGTATGGAGAAATGAGGGGTATCGTAGCGTCTTAAGAGCCTGAGACATATTTAAAATTACAGGCAAGAATCAACTTCAGTACAAAATTTGACACGCTCGGCCCCTATACAAATATATGAATTTGTTTCTTCTATCTAAATTAAGTTCTGTGTGGGCGATAGACGTACGATACGAGCAAGTATGCGTACTTATGGCTCGACGACCTTTTTCGATTATGTGTCACCGTAAGTGCGTTTTCACATTATCCGATCCGATATCGGATATCGGACCGATAATCCATACATTACAGGCGCCATCTTGGATTGTTTCTATTGAAATCCTTCCGACATCCGATATCGGATCGGATAATGTGAAAACGGTCTAAGTACGCGTAAAAACCGCCGCGCATAGTAGTCGACCATCCAACGCGTACTTGCTCGTACGCCTATCACCCACTTGACGACGCGCCAACACTTTATGGAAAAAGCGGGTTTTCGACAACTACCAATAAGATTTTAGACATTCAAAAATCTTCAATAATACTCGACTGTTTCGGTCGCACTTGTTCAAATATAGGATTGGATTGGTGTGAGCGAGACGGTCAGGAGATTGATTGTCAACATGATATCTATCATAAACACCGTTCGAAATGGCCTCATTAAAATCTAAATTTTAAATATATTGAAAGTAATATTACTAATCATTGACGTCACGCTGAAATGAAAGAGATAGAAAATTTGACAGTATGGTACTCTTTTGCATGATTGTCATAATTCAAAATAAGAACGATGGCTTGCGTTGTAAACAGGGACCGAAACATGACACGGGCCCCTAGCGTCATCTATGTACTTTTCACTGTATCACTTGTAATGCCGTTGAACTACCGCGTGCGTACTTTAAAAAAAAAACGACATTTTTATTCAAATGACACTCTTAGTGACATCTAGCGACATAGATTTACGGCTGCCAACGGGGTACGGTGTTTAGTATGGACTCTGCTGGTCCTTTATAATCGTCCTTGACGGTAGTGTATTATTAACGAAAATGTGGACAAGCGATACAATATGTCTTGTAGCTTTCGATTATACTTAGTAGATGGCGTTAAGTGTCACTTTTGACATAGATTTATGACTCGAAAGTGACACTAAACGCCAATCTAGAAATAATCGATGGCAACAAGGCATTTTTTTGTGGCGCCATCTATGTGTGGCGTAGTGCATACGCGTTCTTAGGCGGTCATATTTTAATGTATGATTAAGTATAACTAAATTTTAATACTTTATGGGAACCAATAGAGAACCCTATAGAACACCTCCGTTCGTTTCTTAAAAATTAGTAGTATGTACTTTTCTAGTGCGAAAAGATATTCCTTCGTATTGTTAGCATGAAACGTACGAACGTGTCATGCTATTTCAGTCAGTCTCAGTACAAGATGTACATGACTGAACTAGCATGACAAATACGAACGTTTCCAGAAATATACGAAGGAAACCCTTTTCGGACTTTTCGCAGTACATCTGTACTCGTCACAATTTCGTTTTCTTTCAACCCCTTTTTGCCAAGAGTGGCACTGAAACTTGAGTAGTTCATGTGCTCTGTCTACCCCTTTATGGAATACAGGCGAGATTGTATGTATGTATGTATCTGTACTCGTAGTGAAATAAAATTTCGAAAGTTAATCATTACATGTTGATTTCAGGGAGACAGCATCAAAAACCTCTGTGTTTAATATCAGAAGTGTCGCCGGTCGCGCTCGCTAAACTCATCAAAAATGACGTGGAGTTGGTGGTAAGTACATAAAATTATAATATTGTCTTCGGTTACCGCGATAGTTACTCATGAAAAAAAACTGGAAACGGATTAAATCACGTATAATGAATTTACAATTCATCCCGACGTTTCGAACACTTTACAGCGTTCGTGGTCAACGGGTGACTGAGGAAAAATTACAATGTGCAAAAGCTAGCCTTATACAAGAAATATTAACGAACCATGACCATTAATAATATAGATTTCTAAGGCAGGTTCACACACTATAAATAAAGCTAGTTATACAATATTCAAAAAAATTACCATTACTATGTTAAAAAAACAATTAATCAATTATTTTTGTCCTTGTCACAATCTTAGAAAAAGTCCTAATAAATATACATCACGTCAAAAGCGTAGACATATTGTTCTTGGCCAGCCGGAACCGGATGGGCAGCATTGAATCCTACCAAATTACATAGGTTATTATATGGCATGTTATCAGAATGTTAAAACGTGTTTTTAATTTACTGTCATTGCAATTTGCTTTAATATTCTCTTCCTCACAGGCGCGAATCTTTCCGCTCATCATGTCAACGTGCATGTATTTAATCTGATTTTAATAAAAACACGGTGTATAAGAAAGCAATTGTGTTGCGTGTTATCAGGGCTTCCGCAACTGCCACGTGCGCGACGGTGTCGCTGTCAGCCGTCTTCTCCGCTGGCTGCATATCCAACTGGACGCCGGCGCTACAGTCACAGAGCCGCAAGTCGCCGAGAAACTTCTAGAGTTTCGCAAGTTAGTATATAAATTATTGATCCTGGTCACAGGGCACCAAATTGTAACAACACTAACAACCCCGCTATTATAAAAATGTAGGCTGTATGTTGTTTACCTGCTACTGTAAAGCAGTAAGCCGTCTCCTGGTAATGATCCTGGTCAACGGCACCAAAATGTAACAACCCTACTGGGGCTACTAGTATAAAAAGGTATGTTTTTGCCTGTAAAGCCGTCAGCCGTCTTTTTAGCTGGTTGCATAATGCATATCCAACTGGACGCCGGCGCTACAGTCACAGAGCCGCAAGTCGCCGAGAAACTTCTAGAGTTTCGCAAGTTAGTATATAAATTATTGATCCAGGTCACAGGGCACCAAATTGTAACATCCCTACTAGGGTTACTAGTATAAAAATGTAGGCTCTTGGCTTGCCACCTGCTACGGTTTTTTTTTAGTATGTATAGGTAGACGTTTGACCACGATCACATGCGCGGTCTACGCTTACCTATGAGTTACCTATTTACTCTTGCTTTAAAGAGACCTGGATTGTACTCATGTGGAAACACAGACTCAGGCAGGGCATTCCACTCCTTGGCGGTTCGCAAAATAAATGTTGAAGCGAAACGCTTAGTGCGTATTTTTGGAATACTAACCGTGAAGCGATGCCGCATTGCCGATTGTCTGGTGGTCCTAAGGTGAAATGGGGACGGAGGAACAAGGTATACAAGTAAAGTGGCTGCTACGTTCATACGTTGGATGCACATTCAACTGGACGCCGGCGCTACAGTCACAGGGCAACGAGTCGCCAAGAAACTTCTAGAGTTTCGCAAGTTAGTGTATTACATTATTGATCCTGGTCGCGGGGCACCAAATTGTAACAAGAGCGGCGTCTCCCGACACAAGCAATTTTGCTCACTGGGAGGCTTATCACAGTAAAGAATTTTGAATTTTGATTTTTTCTTGTTATGGCATGGCAGTAAGCTAACCGTTTCATTTCACGTTTAACCGTCACATTTAACTAGACTGCGGCGCGACTATCACAGGGCAACGAGTCGCCGAGAAACCTCGAGAGTTTCGCAAGTAAGTAGTAGTATCTTACGTCGGTTGGTGATCCTGGTCAACGGTACCAAAGTGTAACAACCCTACTAGTATAAAAACTTTGATTTTATGTTTTTTACTTGCCATCGTATGGCAGTAAGCTAGCTTCTCCTGACGCTACAGTCACAGTGCCACAAGTCGCCGAGAAACTTCTACTAGAGTTTCGTAAGTTAGTAGTAATATCTTATATCGATTGGTTATCCTGGTCAACGGAACCAAAATGTAACTACTCTATCAGTAATTAAAAATGAAAGCTATGTATTTTTTAGAAGTAGTGTGTGTGTGTGTGTCAGTGGTATCGTAGCTTTCGAATTAATGAACCGACTTAGATTCTGTTTGATAGCTGGATTAGTCGGGAGTGTTCTTAGCCACGGTCAAATAGGTCCATTGTGTCGGGGGTTTTCTGTTTTTTTTTTAAACTTAGTTTGCTTTTTTAGGGAGGAAGATGACTTCATGGGCCCCTCGTTCGAGACGATAGCCGGCGCTGGTGCGAACGGCGCCATCATACATTACACTCCTTCCAAAGATAATCCTACTGTCATTAAGAGAGACGACATGTTCCTACTGGACTCAGGAGGACAGTACAAGTACGTATAGCAGTTGAAATAATAAAATATTTTATTAGTGTATTTTTTATTCTTACAACCAACTGGGTTTCACTGAATCGAACCGGGGGTCGCGGCAAACCTCGATGGCGTTGGACAGATGACCTTGACGCCTTTGATAAGGACTGGTGGGAAACGGTTCAAGGCCGGGATACGTAGAAAAGGAAGAGGGAGGCCTTTGTCCAACACTGGGATATTCTTGGCTCATTAATGGGCCATTTTTTTTTTCAAAATTGTCCACCCCACTTCTCTTGTAACATGGGTATTGTTTACGCGATTCATACTCAGAATCGCGAGGTCTTGCGATCCTGATAGGAGAAAAAAAATGTCCCAAGATTTCCATACATTTTTCAAACCTTCCATTCTGTTACCGCCATACAAAATGTATGAAAAAATGGTAACGGAATGGGAAACAACCTTGGGACACTTTTTTTCTCCTATTAGGATTGAAAGAGCTCGCGCTTCTGAGTGGAAACCACATAAAAAATCCAAATCCAAAAAAAAGTAGGGTGGACAATTTTGAAAAAAAAAAGGCCCAAATAATAAATCAATTAGTGTTTTGGCTAAATATAGGCGAAAAATTATAAAGTACTGGTGAAATAAACACTATACATAAATATTAGCATCAACAATACAGGTTCTTGAGCAGCAATTGAAAATCTGGTAACCGTTCCTGTTAACCGTAGAATCAGCGCAGTTTACGATTAAATATTGATCTGCCTATCCCGTTTAGGAATACAGGCGTATGTATGTATGTACTTTACAATTGTGGCATTCTTGCAGGGATGGCACAACGGACATAACTCGCACCCGGCACATGGGCAGCCCTACAGCGGAACAGAAGGATGCCTTCACCAGAGTGCTGAAGGGACAGATCTCTGTTGGCTCAGCCCTGTTCCCCCAGGGAGTCAAGGTGAGTCTTCTTATATGGTCCTCGAGATCCCTATGGCATCGAGATAGACTGTCCTGTCATTAAGACGGTACTGGAGGGGTCAATTCTCCGTACAAACGATCTCGACTATTTCCTCCCTGGTTTTTGAAGATAGAGCAATGTTTTTTTTCAGTGTCGGGCCTTTTTGATTTATTTGACATTGTTATTTTTATAGACGCTAGAGCCCATCAAAAATTCCCAAAAACGGCGTTATTGATTGCGTAAAAAAAGGTATGGTATTCAAAATGGGTGACAATTAGCCAAAAAAACTAAACGGTCCGACACAGATTATTTCATTGTTATTCAGATTCAAATTTCGTTACGATTGATTAAGTTTTGAAGGAGGAAATAGTCTAGAGCGGAATCTCGATTTTATAGATTTTTTTTGCAAGAACAACTGTCCATTAAGATATTTTTTTTCGATAAATCTAAGTTAATAGTATTTTAAACTAAAATTCGCAATAAGAGTTTTGAATGATTCAAGGTTATTTTCATTAGACTTATATTGACCGGGATATAGACCGTGATTACTTTTTTGATTTTTATCTAGCTCCAGATATTTCGAAGGAGGGTAGATCGCGCGCTGTCTACGCAACTTTGACATCCACCCGCCTTCGTTAGTTTTCCGTGATCATGGTGCATGCAACTGTGTCGAAATATCGGGAGCTCGATAAAAATCAAAAAAGTAATCACGGTCTATATCGCGGTCAATATAAGTCTAATAGAATTCCCAAGTTGAAAGGGGGCTCCTTTCCCTTTTAGCATTTTCGCTCCTGTACCGTCTTAATACAATTAGAAGAAGACGTGCGATTTATCTCGCGGTGACATACTCTCGCGGCAATCATGGACAGTGTCTTACGTGTAAACTCGTCCTCAGGGCAACGTCCTGGACAGTTTCGCCCGCAAGGCCCTCTGGGACGTGGGGCTCGACTACGCTCACGGCACCGGGCACGGCGTCGGCCACTTTCTCAACGTGCACGAGGGCCCTCCGGCGTGTCCTGGAGGCCCTACCCGCACGACCCCGGCCTGAAGCCCCAGCAGATCCTGAGCAACGGTGAGACACCTGAGTATGACTCGAGGGGCCTCAGGCCCCAGTAAATCCTGTGTATATGGCACCGGGCACGGCGTCGGCCACTTTCTGAACGTGCACGAGAGGCCCTCCGGCGTGTCCTGGAGGCCCTACCCGCACGACCCCGGCCTGAAGCCCCAGCAGATCCTGAGCAACGGTGAGACACCTGAGTATGACTCGAGGGGCCTCAGGCCCCAGTAAATCCTGTGTATATGGCACCGGGCACGGCGTCGGCCACTTTCTGAACGTGCACGAGGGCCCTCCGGCGTGTCCTGGAGGCCCTACCCGCACGACCCCGGCCTGAAGCCCCAGCAGATCCTTAGCAACGGTGAGACACTTACTTCCATTCCACTTAGATCTTTTTAAATCAAGGTTGTAGGTTGACATGGTCTATCCTAGACTGCATCTGTACGAGTTTTATGTAAAAATGCTCCATTTTAGACTGCATAGGAGTTGTGTATGACACGAGGGGCCTCAGGCCCCAGCAAATCCTGAGCAACGGTGAGACACTTACTTCCAGCCCACTTAGATCTTTTTAAATCAAGGTTGTAGGTTGACATGGTCTATCCTAGACTGCATCTATACGAGTTTTATGTAAAAATACTCCATTTTAGACTGCATAGGAGACACAATTGTATATGACACGAGGGGCTTCAGGCCCCAGCAAATCCTGAGCAACGGTGAGACACATATTTTCAACCTTCTATCGCTTGGATCTTTTTAAGTCAAGATATTTTGTAGGTAAACATGCTCCATCAGGTGAGATTGTAGTAAAATTGACCTGTTTCTAATAAAAAAAGATACTTTATATATGACAAAAAGGCTTCAGTAACGGTGAGACACTTATGTATAACACGAGGGGCCTCAGGCCCCAGTAGATCCTGTGTATATGGCACCGGGTACGGCGTCGGAAACTTTCTGAACGTACACGAGGGGCCCTCGGGCGAGACCCCGGCCTGAAGCCCCAGCAGATCCTGAGCAACGGTGAGACACTTACTTCCAGAGTGAAGATCTTTTAGGTTGACATGGTCCACCCTAGACTGCATCGGTACGAGTTTTATGTAAAAATGCTCCATTTTTTACCGCATAGGAGATACTTGTGTATGACACGAGGGGCCTCAGGCCCCAGCAAATCCTGAACAATTGAATTTTTCCCAAAAAATATTTTAATGGCAATAGATCAAATTCTTATCTTGATTACACGCTAAAATTGTTAAGCTTCGCTTTTACTTATTCCTTACAACTATAACTTTGTTTTGTTTCCAGAACCGGGGTATTATAAAGTGGGAGAGTATGGCATCAGGCACGAAGATTTGGTCGAAACCGTCAGTGTTACCAAGGACTCCAACCATCCAAGAGTAAGATTTTTTAGTATATGTTTAATAGGGTGGATCAAAAAATCATATTACTAACTTGTCAATTAATAAATTTAACTTCGTTATTAATAATTTTGAAGAGAAAAGATACATCGAACAGCTTACGTCGGTTTGCAAGACTTGTAATATTAAAGTGTGTCAAAGAGTGGGCATAATGGTTGTTGGGACGATTGAGTCGATAATTCAATATTTTAACAAATTTTCTCTGCACTTTTTCAATACGATCGATGTGGTGTTTATAATAAGGGTTCCAGATTACACATCCGAAGTCCAGGACATCAAAAAACACTTCTGGAATTAGCAAACCTAATATTTATCAATCAATGACCCTTAGGCCTGATTTAGACGGCGTGGGAACTCGCATGCGATTTTAGTTACATTGCGGGCTGTTAAGGTTACATACAATTTTGCACAGCCGTCAAATACCGCAATGTAATAGAACTCGTATGCGAGTTCTCGTACCGTCTAAATGGGGCCTAAGTCTATGAAACCGTTGAGCAAAATTACTGCTTTTTAAATCAACATCTTCATCCCCCGCATTAGGTTTCAAATTTTAATAATCAAATAACGCGAGCGAAACCGCGGGCAAAAGCTACTTACTTATATAATCAACTTTATACTATTTTGTATTGGAAAATGAAATATTTATTTTTCAAGTAGGCATATTACAATGCGCATATGAACGTCAAATAAAGCTACGCCGCCTCTAACCCTACGCCTCAGCCTCGAGAAGATTTCAGTCCCCCCTCAGTTGGAGGGGGGGTATCCAATATGGGACCGGCAAGAAACTCGGCGGGCCACTTCTTTTCAAAACATTACATCTTATAATTAACATGCATTAAATAACAAGATAAAATTTAACATGCAAAAGTATTCTATGGAAATTAATTTCAATAAATTATATTGTTGTTTAATAATACGTCGTTCTTCTTCAGAAAAACATATCAAATTTTCACAGAAGAAAAAGATAATATAAATCTCAATATCATTAAATATTTTGACCTTTTTGCGCAGTTTTCCACTAGTACTACTAACTGTTTTATTTGGAATATTATTTGTCTTCATATCAGGCTCAACATCTGGTGGGAGACTATGACGGTCGCGGTGTCTTGGGCTTCGACACGCTGACTTTGGTGCCTCACCACCGTGCCTGCATTGACGCTAGCCTGCTCGACGATTTCGAGGTAACACTTCACTACATAGTATAAAACAAAGTCGCTTTCTCTGTCCCTATGTATGCTTAAATCTTTAAAACTACGTAACGGATTTTGATGCGGTTTTTTTTAATAGATAGAGTGATTCTAGAGGAAGGTTTATATGTAGGTATAGTACCCGTGCGAAGCCGGGGCGGGTCGCTAGTATTTTTATAAAATCATCCCCATCGTCCAACCCTCCCCATTTACCATCGGACTCTTAGACGCACGACCGGTTTCCATCCTTACTTGGTAGATATTCCGCGAATTTGCACGAAGCGCTTTGCTCGTGGCGTCTTAATAACAATTTTCGGCTTCGCCTCAAATTGTTACCCACGCCACTCGTCTTTATTGACCTCCTTCAAACGCCTGTTGTATAAAATACTATAATGAAGTGCACGAAATAGAAGAAAAATATGGACAGTAGTTATGTTTAAAAATAATTTCTATTTAATAAGTCAAAGAGAAAGATTTATAAACTAAATGAATTGACCGTGACGTCACTCCTCAGTATTTCATAGTTATTTCATATTAGCAAATCGTTTTGACAGTTCATAAAAAGAAGCTGATTTGACTAGTAGGAAACTAGCCTATTACATGTTTTCTCATGATTTGAGACATTTTTGACTTTACTGGCTAGGTATGTAACTTTTTTTATTTTTATACTACGTCGGTGGCAAACAAGCATACGGCCCGCCTGATGTAAAGCGGTCACCGTAACCTATGGACGCCTGCAACTCAAACAGTGTCACATGCGCGTTGCCACCCCATTAGAAACTTGTACATTCCCTTTTGCTGTGTTAAGTACACAGCAAAAAGGAGTGTACAAGTTCTAAGGAGGGTTCGGGTTGCCGACGACTCAAAGGACAATAGACGGAACAAGTTAGTTCCGTAAGTCCTCCCGTCATCAGCACCCCGCACCCTCGTTGAGCTCTGGCAGCCTTACTCACCGGCAGGAACACAACACTATGAGTAGGGTCTAGTGCTATTTGGCTGCGGTCTTCTGTAAGGCGGAGGTACTACCCCAGTTGGGCTCTGCTCTAGATTCGAGCGAGACGATATCCGCTGTGCTGTGCCCTACCACACAAAGCGGAATATCATTCGCTATGCCCTACCTCCTACAACTAACTTACTTATTTACTTACTTACTTACTTATGTAACCTATTATTTTTCGAAGTGGGTGTAATATTGTCTGTTCATTGCAGCTGGCATACTTGAACGCGTATCATAAGCGTGTGGTTGACACACTCGGCCCCATATTAGAGGCCCGCGGCCTCACAGAAGACGCGGCTTGGTTGGCGGCTGAATGCGCCCCCATAATTAAGGGCTAGGTAAGTAGATGGTTTCATGGTCCATTTTTAACCACCTTCCAAATCTCAAAGGAAGGGGTTTTCAATTCGTCTGTATTTTTTTTTTTTTAATGTTTGTTCCTCGATATCTCCGTCGTTACTGGACCGATTTTGAAAATTTTTTTTTTGATTGAATGTATATGCAGATTGGTCCCATTTTTCTCAGAACCCAGTTCTGATGATGGGATCCTGGAGAAATCGAGGGAACTCCTCAAATCTGACATACATATGGTGATTTTTGTGTTTGTAAAGGAACAGCATGCATTTACGTACGGAACAGTGACATTTGGTGCAGTGGAACTCCTGATGATGGTCAGAATGGAACTCCTCAAATCTGAACGGCACACTTATAGTGACTTTGGTATTTTTATAAGAACAGCATGCACTTACGTCCAGAACAGTGACATTTGGTGCAGTGGAACTGCTGATGATGGTCAGAACGGAACTCCTCAAATCTGAACGGCACACTTATAGTGACTTTGGTATTTTTATAAGAACAGCATGCACTTACGTCCAGAACAGTGACATTTGGTGCAGTGGAACTGCTGATGAAGAGTGAGCCGCCCCTGGTTAGAGTTCCGTTCTGATAATCATTCTCATCTGTAAGTACTTCAGAATCATCCAGATTTCAAAATTGGTTCAGAAATGACGGAGATATCGAATAACAATCATTAAAAAATATACAGACGAATTGATAACATAATCCAACATTTGAAAGTATTTATCACCAGAACCCCAAAGGAAGGCGGTTTTTTTTTTCTTAAAAATTATTACACCACCTGTTACAAAAAAAGTGGGTTGGACAACTTGGAAAAAAAATGGCCCTTATACTACTTACAGTACTGATTGTGAGTCCCACACTGTAGCTGAGGTGCTTAAGACGATACAGAAGACGCTAGAGCCCATCAAACATTTCCTAAAACGGCCTTATTGATTGGCGCAAAAAAAGGTAAGGTGTGGTATTCAAAATTGGTAACAATTATCCAGAAAAACTAAACGGTCCGACACAGGTTTTTTTTTCCTCCTTGCGTTATACCGGCATTTGCCGCGGCTCAATGGGAGCCTGGGGTCCGCTTTGACAACACAGGTTATTTCATTGTTATTCTTGATTCTCAAATTTCGTTACGATTGATTAAGTTTTGAAGGAGGAAACAGTCGAGAGCGGAACCTCGATTTTAAAGAGTTTTTCGCAATATCTTTTAACTGAGTCGCTAGATGTCACTTAACTATGCCTATACAAATAACCCACATTTACTGATGTATGAAGTTACATCTCTTCCCTTACTTATTCCTCTATGCTAGCGCCTGAGTTAAATGTGATTTTGATTTTTTTTTCTTTTTCAGATACGCTGAGATTTCGATGTCCTGGAAAAATGAAAAAGGAGCTTTTACCGCTTTAACGTTTATATTTTTTGTAACTTATCCTGTATGTATACTAATATTAAAACATGCAATAAATATTGATCAATTATTAATATTTTGTTTTATTTTTGATATTTTGAGTTTTTTGTGCAGTCAGTCAGTGGGTTCCGGCAGAAAATCAGTGCTTCGGTCGAAAGAGCGAAGCGTATCACTGAGCCGCGACCCTTTTGTCCTGCTGCATCGCACACTTTGTATTTTCTTTTTATTTTCTCTTTTTTGTTATTCTTGTTTTTTTTTACTGTCTCAGTTATATTTTACTGTTCTGTCTCTTTTTTATGTTGCGCCTAATTTGTGTGTTTTAAATTGTGTATTGTATTGTGTGTGTTTGCAGGCTGCCAATTAAATGACTTATCTATCTATCTATCAATTCGTAGTTAATTGATTGTAGATTAAATATCCTTATTAGATCCACCACTGTAGAACATTTATTTCAGAAAACTACATGGTTCAACGGTTTAAGCGGAACATGCATAATCGATTCTCCATACTAAACTACTTAGTAATAGTCCTTATACTTGTTCCTCCTCTGTCAGTAAACACACACACTATACGTGCTCTTACGTTCTGTTTAGTTATAAGACTTGTTATTAATTTTCTTGGTGCCCTGAAAACCAGTGCCGCGTCTATTAGACACGGTATTCGCTGAGTGGCATCCTATTTGGTGTACTAGTTAAAGTATTACTTGTTTTTATTATGTATCTATAAGTATGCCAAATAAATATTTTCTATTCAATCTATTATATTCTCCTTGGATACTAAAGTGAAGCCCCCCATTCACGGTACGATATATCTGTACGATCCGTCGCAACAGATCCACTATTTCGGGGGTGTTTTCAAAATTTTAATTTTGTGGTTTGGTTATTTAGCTTCTAGGGTTAAAGACCATTGAAAATGAGCCACGTTTTAATGGGTCAGTAAATTGATTTCAGTTTTGGAGAAATGTATATATAACCTTTCTCAACAAGAGATATTACGATTACAATCATATAAATAAGTGTCACTGATTACAATACAAAAGCTTATCTACCTACGAATTATCTTATATAATATAATGAGATTACTAGAATACCTACTATTCAAATTTATTCGTGTTATCGTGAAACGTAATAATAATATATATAGACGTGAATGACGCTATTTCAGTTTATAACGTGAATAACTATATTATTAAGCGGGCTTTTATATATTTTTAATTTCAAGTAAACCTACCGAGCATAGCGAGGGATTCAAGTAGCGCACTTTTCTTCTCCGCTGGGAGCAAAAAAGTGCGCTTTTTTTCTTTTTTACACACATTTGGGTTTAATCATATTTTGGAACATAATAATTCCCTCATAGTTAAGTGATGTAAAAAGATATATTCATTCTTTATTTACATGAACATATTTACATAATTATATAAGGAACTAACTACAAGATATAACGTACACGGGGCAAATCTTGACTGGGGCGCAATTCTAACTACTTAATCCATTTTTTCCATTATTACACTATGATGTTGAGTTCTACATGTATCCACTGAACACGCCTACCATATATGTTATAACCGGTGGACACTCTATTTAATAATGCAAACATTGTAAAACATGGAAAAAATGTACCAGTTACATTTGTCCCCCAGTCGAGATTTGTACCATGTTACATTTATTTCCACCTGGCTACGCTCAAAATTAATAATAGATTCCTTTTCGTTCAGCCGGCGTATCATGCTGCCAATTTTATCACTTATACTCGTGGATAAGACATCTGTCACTCTCACACTGACATACTTGCTAAAGCGTGATGGATGCTTTATCCACGTGGATAAGTGATAAAATTGGCAGCATGATACGCCGGCGGGATTAAATTTACGCCCTCGCTGTAAATATGTAATTTTGCTCCCTTGAAACGCAATCAACTATGGTTCCCTTGGGACACAATTTACGATTTTCTTCATAACAACACAACCACAGTAAAGAGTATACACAATGACGCTTTAAAAAGCTAAAAAACAACGCGGCACTCGAGTTATCAGTTTCACAACAACCACTCTGGTTTGTTTGAAAGCACTCACTTTGAGAGAAAATCAATAATGCTCACTAACAAAATAATGTAACCAGTAAAATAACTATTTTTTGGGCCATTTTTTCCAAAGTTGTCCACCCCACTTTTTTTGTAACATGGGTATGTTTTACGCGATTCTTACTCAGAATCGCGAGCTCTTTCGATCCTGATAGAAGAAAAATAATGTCCCAAGATTTCCATACATTTTTCAAACATTCCATTCCGTTACCGCCATACAAAATATATGAAAAAATGGTAACGGAATGGGAAAAAACCTTGGGACTTTTTTTTCTCATATTAGAATTCTTAGCCTCTGTTGGCAGATCGCTGGATTAATCGATCTAGAGGCCGTGAGTGCAAGTTAAGTACCACCCCAGACAGACGCATCCTCGAGTTCGAAAGTTACGACCGTCTAATTAACGTCCTGTAGGCGAATTTCTCCGACGCGAAACGAAAACGAAACGCCGCGAAAGTTAGTCTCGCTCTGTCGCGCCAATACGCAAGAGCGATAGAGATAGATATCTACTAGCGTTTCGTTTCGTGAGCGTTTGTGCCATTCGGTTTGTGCCACAAGGTGGACTGATGACATAATCATAATAATCATAATCATAATCATTTTATTGGTAATAGATAAATTACATGTCAATATTTGAAATACAATCGTAATAAATAAAAATTATGACATGGTGAAGGTCGCAGGACTCCGCTGAATGTGTGGCGCAGGACAGGTCATTGTGGCAATATTTGGGGGAGGCCTATGTCCAACAGTGGACGTCTTTCGGCCGATATGATGATGATGAATGAGTAACGCCGTAGTCCGTCGCTAGTATAGAAATCAATAATTTACCCCGTTATCATAATCCGGTGTATCAGCAATATTGGCAGATATGGCTAATTGATTTCTCAATTTCTCAATTATTTATTTACTCATGCATAAACTTACAGCTAGGGTGCCAAGGCGCTTATGCGGTAGATACAAAATATCATTTTATACACTCATAACTAGTACATTACAATTAAGGTTCAAACCAAACATCAGAAAAATATCAGAGGTCATTACAAACAAATGAAATAATTGAAGATGTCAAACTTAAACCTAAGTGGATGTCATACCGATTAATATCAACTATTTTCTAATTTTTCAAAAAAAAACATTTATAAAGTTTAGGAATTTTCCAACGAAGACTCCGATTCTGTCGTAGTATATATCAGCATCATGATTAAAATTTAAAAACTCATTAAACAGTGAGAGAGCTCTAGAAGTGGGAGCGTTCTGTGCCCGACGGGTACGAACCACATATTGATACAGTGTTTAGTGCGATGGCGAGGTGGCCAGTGCTTTTGGCGTTCTGGTAAGTATTTCTTTTATTTATTTATTTTTATTTTTATCTTATTTAGAACTCATACAGTCATTTATACATATGAAAAGGGTGCATATAAATATACGCATGCGAACTTACTCTAAAAAATACCTGGAGGTTCATAAAATTTAGAACAGTAAAAATACATAACACTGCTTTTTTTTTGATTTTTGATTTTTAAGGTAAGGCTAAGGTTTTTTTTTTTTAATCTTTATTTAAGAGCTTGTCACCGAAGTGAACATGTCGCTCCGTAAAAATCAACATACAGTTTTATTGTCTTACAAAGGCTAAGGTTACATAATACAATAAGTATTGAAAATACAAGAGTATGCAAAGATGGTTACTACGAAAATCTTTATAAATTTTCTTTATTTATTTATTTATGAAAACTGAATAAACATACCGCGAGCAAACCAACGCCAAAATGAAAAGGGGTGATAGGACATCATCACATAGCTATCTATCATTTTAAGCGAATTTGACCTTAATGAAATTGTCGTTGTTTTCGAGATACCTGTAGGCACTTTTTTACTTTTTTCCATACTAATATCTCCATTTTCATAAAACAATTTCACATTTTCAATACCTGGGTGATTCTCAAAATAGTGGCATCGTACATACATGCGACGGTGTTTAACTGAGTCAAAAGAAAACTAGTGGCGTCTTTATTAACAATTTTCGGCTTCGCCTCAAATTACCCACGCCACTCGCCTTTTTTGACCTCCTTTTAACGCCGGTTGCATAAAATACTAAGTATAATATCTATTGTGTTTGTTAACAACCTGTGTTTTTAGTATAACAGCAGAAACGGTGTGGGGCCACATTCTACGGCCAGGCCGCACCATCAGCAACTTCGAATGGGCGGAGCCCGATGAAGCGGTTTATAGTATGTTAACCCCTTATTTGCTTATGCTTTAGTTCTTCTTTCTTAGTTATCTTCATTTGGTTGATTACGGTAAGCTCAAAAAGGGTTGCGTTGAGGGTACCATAGAAAACATCCATGACTCAGGAACAAATATCGTGCTCATCACATTAAATAAATGCCATTTCCAATAGAGTACCTAGTCTGTTAATATTTTTTGATGAATACTTTTGCATGTTAAATTGTATCTTGTTATTTAATGCATGCTAATTATAAGATGTAATGTTTTGAAAAGGAGTGGCCCGCCGAGTTTCTTGCCGGTCGACGGATAGTGGATAACTGAGGGGGGACTGAAATCTTCTCGAGGTTGACGCGTAGGATTAGAGCCGGCGTAGCTATTTGACGTTCATATGCGCATTGTAATATGCCTACTTGAAAATACATATTTCATTTTCATTTTTGAATGCCCGTAACCCAGGACTGCGGCTTAGCAGGCAGGGTCACTATACCCGCTGGGTACCAGTCGTCGAACAGTTTATCACCACAGCTATTTAACAAGTATTTTGGTTGTCTAAGTTCAATATCATCGTTAATGTTTCAGTTGACGATGGATCCGGGCGCACGACAAGCGCTAAAACCGCCGCGGAGCGCATCGCTGCTCTTCGGGCGGTCATGGAAGAACATAATGTAGACGCCTACATCGTGCCTACTGCCGACGCTCACAATGTAAGTTCCAAGTCTTGTGTGTATGTGTGTGTGTCTGTATGTGTGTTGTAACCGCTGTGCAGCGAGAGCGGTCATGGAGGGACATAATGTAGACGCCTACATCGTGCCTACTGCCGACGCTCATAATGTGAGTTCCAAGTCTTGTGTGTGTGTGTGTGTGTGTCTGTATGTATGTTGTGTGTTGTAACCGCTGCTCTTCGGGCGGTCATGAAGGAACATAACGTACACGCCTACATTGTGCCTACTGCCGACGCTCATAATGCGAGTTCCGAGTCATTATTGTTGTAACCACACCACAGTGGACAAACACACATCAACGCCACGAGTTCACCACACCAACTGTTAAAGGCTCTCTTAATTATTCGAAAACGGATAGCAAAATTGCATATTATACACAAGAGTGCAAAGTAATTTCATACAAATTTTAACTTGATTTTTTACCGTGGCTGGTAGAATTGATGTTTTTAAATGTTGATTTCAAATAATGTTGATTCAATTGATGGATTTAGTTTGAGGTTTTACACGTACGGTGTTTATTGTGTTTCACTCGGGGACAAAATTTGCTTAAACTTCGGGTGTTGAAACGTTCGCAACGCTTAAGATTCTACTTTGCAATATTTGAATCTTTCGCTTGCTCGGGTAGGTTATTATTGTCACGTACGGTTAAACAACAACTTTGCCTCCTGTAAAACAAATAACTTTTTCCCCTCACTAGCTCGGAAACACGTGTTTTGTCCTTTAATACCAGCGGGTAAAAACGCATTTTATCCATTAGTAGGTAAGGTAATTTGACCTTGTATAAAGTCAAATTAACTGCTTTAAAATTGATAAAAGTAGGTGAATCTAGTAACAAAGATGATTTACCACCTGTGGAACACTGGAGGCAGTGATAAACGCATTTTTTGCGTTGTGGTTTCCTCGCTATACTTAGTGAGGGGAAAAGTTTTGTGTTACACTCTGGTGCAACTTTATTTTTCTTCTCGTGTGTTAAAACTCGTAAGTTCAGGATTCTATTCTCGAACCACGAGCGAAGCGAGTCAGTCAACTATAGTCTCCTTTCGCTTGCTCGTTTTTCAATTCCACACTCGGCGTTAAAATACAACTTTGCCCCCTTGTATAACAAATAACTATTTTATTTTATTTCCAGTCCGAGTACATATCAGCAACGGACGCCCGTCGCGTATGGCTCTCCGGCCTCACTGGCTCGTCCGGCACCGCTGTAGTGACTAAAGACCACGCTCTAGTGTGGACCGATGGGAGGTACTTCACCCAGTTCGAAATACAAGTCGACACTACACAGTGGACGCTTATGAAACGAGGTGAGACAGAGAGAACAATAGATAGAGTATCATTTATTGGACAAAAATAACACTCTTAAAATAAAAACAATAATACTAAAACTAAAAATATTAAGGACTAAGTAACCTCCTTAGGCATGGTGCCGTAGACACTGGCAGCATTTCCTTTTGGTTAAAAAAGTAACATTTATTTTGAAACTTGATAAGAGTACTTTTCTGCATACCCACGCTCATTTTCCTAACATTCGGATTCCTTTTACAGGCCAAGATTTAACAATCCAAGAGTGGCTGGCCAGCAACCTGACCTCAGGCGCTATAGTGGGTGTGGACCCAACCACTTACACCAGAACAGCTTGGCTGGCGCTACAGGTATTTCGCACGCATTTCAATCGGAAACTCTCCCTCACGCCATCTCTCGCGCTATGTCGAAACCACCTGAGTTGGTTCACATAGGCACTGGTCCCACCGCGAGCTAGTAAGCTATGAGCTATCGGCTATAAAAACGATCAAAAGATAAGGACTCCCGTGCAAATAAAAGAGACACGGCTATTTTGATAGCTCACCGCTGGGCGAGTAACTATAAACATCGCCGTGTCTCTTTTATTTACACGGGAGTGCTTATCTTTTGTTCGTTTTTATAGCCGATAGCTCATAGCTTACTAGCTCGCGGTGGGACCAGTGCCATAGCATAGGGGGCAACCATACCGTCCTACCCTAGAGGGGGACCTGTAGCGGGTAGAACGGTATGGTTGCCCCCTATGTGATATACAAGTCCTTGTATATGTGTATGTAGTAGATATTATTATAAGCAACTGTGACCTGTGACAGAGAGGATACAGGCATCTGCTTCGGTTGCAGAGTAAGCTGGTTCGATTCCAGCCTCAAGCACTAGGCCTTGGTCACTTTTTCTTTCATATGTGTACTTTATTTCAGTTTTAATTTGAAGGCTCTTCTGTAACCTCATTACAATGAGTAATAGGCTACTTGCCTCCTAGTCAAATCAGCTTCTTTTTAAGAACTGTCAAAACGAATTTTAACGACTTTTTAATATGGAATTAATATCTTTTTAAGAACTGTCAAAACGAATTTTAACGACTTTTTAATATGGAATTAATATCTTTTTAAGAACTGTCAAAACGAATTTTAACGACTTTTTAATATGGAATTAATATGAAATCGAATTGAGTGACGTAACGGTCAATTCAGTTACTTTATATATTTCTACCTGACTTATTAAATAGAAATTGGATTTAAAAATAACTTCTGTCCATGTTTTTCTTATAATTATCTGATGCTATTTCATGCATGGTATAAAATATTTTATTTTAAGAACAGTTAAGTTCCCTATTGTTTATTTATTTTTATTCAGAGCGCGCTTACCCCATCCGGTATCCTTCTGCAAGCAACAGAAGATAACCTGGTGGATAAAGCGCGAACTAACGTCGGCGAGCCGGCACCCGCGCGGCCTAATAACGAAGTGTTTGGCTTACCTGTCGAGTACACTGGTAGGTAACTGTTCTAGTAAGTTACTCGCAAGAACACCTGTCGGCCTAGCGACAATCGTTGACAGAAGAGCTATTTGGACCGGACTAGTGTCCCAGATTTGTATGTTCACATTTTTGACAAATTTGTTTTGAAGTATGATGCGATGTGGCTAAGACGTATCGTTCGCCAAAGCTAACGATTAATTTCGAATTGGTTGAATCGATTAGGCCCTATGTATAAGGAGGTGCTTAAACAAATATACGATTTCTATCAACTTAGTGAAATGTCATTTGAATCGAAATGACAGACTCTGCCATAGCACTAGTTTAAAAATAAAAATGAATGATAAATGACATAATAAGTAAATCCAGCACGGGAAGCATGATCGCGCGATAGACGATAAAATATCAGGCCGTCCCTATTGCACTATGAGTAAGTGCGATAGGGACGGCCAGATGTTTTATCATTTATCGCGCGACCATGCTTCCCGTGCTGGGTGATAAATTAATATCGTAAAATACTCACTAACGAAGATCCGCAAAAATGTAACATGTGTTAGATTATGTTTAAAGTGAAATATTGTTTTTAAGTACTTGACTTTTTTAAATATTATTACAGGATTTTATTTAAAATTTCATTAGGTTGCGCGAGTTTACTTTTTGTGGACGCTGTCATGTGTCAAAAAGAGGTTCTTACAAATCTGGGACTCTGCCGGCCGAGTATACTGGTAGGTTACTGTACAAGAAAGAAAATGGGACTTAGTCGCGTAACATTTACGTTTATATTGTATATTTGGCTCGTTCTTTCGAACGTAATGTTACAAGCCAGACCTCGAGGAATATAATACCAACATCAACATCCGGTTCTTGTGAAGTACCCGCGCACTTTATCTTGATATTTTACTTTAGGGCTAGGGTAGTCATCTAGGAAGGTGGAGCCCCCTGAAAGCCTCCCATCTCCCCCTACATTCTTATACCTATACATATTTGGTGTGTGCTAAATGCTTGTATGTGAGTGTGCACAGAAAACGTCCTACTTTGTCGATTACGATAAAGCCGCTTTGTCAGTTTATCAGCAGTTCTCGAAAAGTTTGTACAAAAATTAAGGGAAAAGTTAAATTTGTTTTTATTAATTCCTATTTTGTTACCAAGATTTTGTTGATAAATTGAGATTTTATTAAGTTTTATTTCGTCATTAAGGTTCTCTAGTATCTATATTTTCTTAATTATAACAATTATCCTGTATATATCTTACGAAAGTCGAATTATATTACTAAATGTTGGTAACAAAATAGGATCAATTAAAATTTGCTGACGTGGCATTGTACAAAGTTGACGGGAATTGCTGTTATATTCATATAAAGATACAAGCAAATCTCGCCTTAATGGTAACCGACAAAGTGGGTCGTTTTACTAAACACACTCACATATTCTTTGCAGGCAAGCCGTCGAACGAGAAGATATCAGAATTGCTGGCACAGATCACGGCGTGGGGCGCCACGGCCCTCGTGCTCACCGCTTTAGACGACATCGCTTGTGAGTTTAGCAAATCGTCACTACTTTTAAAAAATCTCGTATCTCACGCTGATCCTCAAAGTTAAAACGCAGTAAGTCTATATGCATTCCATACATACTTACTACAATTTTCTCTTCATTGACAGACGAAGATACAAGCTTTTTTAAAAGTAGTGACGAAATTATTATTATTTTGCAAACAAATGTAATGTGTGTACAGTGGCGTTTAGTTTAGTGGTAGGACTCTGCCTCTTTAGGTTTTTTAATGTACAACCTTTCTATGAAAAATTGCAAACACAATTTATTAAAATTCTTAGCTTTTCATCTTAGAATATAAATTAACCAAAGTTATGTTTGTTATCTGTTCACAAAGCTGAGTAATGTATGTGTTAATAAAACATAATAATAAATACGAAATATTTATTAACTCGTATTCACTGTTCGATCCGCAGAATGTGTTTACAGCAGGGACGGTCATAATTACGTCTTCAGTGCACGTAAGGATAGTCTGTCGGTACGAAAAAAAAGGTGCGGTAGCACCTTTTTTTTTCGTACCGTACCTACTTACAAGAAGTGGTGCTTTATGTTACGTGCCTAATAAGACGCCGAAACTTCAAAGGGCCAAATACTGAAAACGTCGAACAATACACGTGCGAAGAGTGCATGTGGGCCATTTTTTTCAAAGTTGTCCACCCCACTTTTTTTGGATTTGGAATTTTTTACCTGGTTTCCACTCAGAATCGCGAGCTCTTTTCAATCCTAATAGGAGAAAAAAAGTGTCCCAAGGCTTTTTCCAATTCCGTTACCATTTTTTTATACATTTTGTATGGCGGTAACGGAATGGAAGGTTTGAAAAATGTACATGGAAATCTTGGGACAATTTTTTCCTCCTATCAGGATAGAAAGACCTCGCGATTCTGAGTATGAATCGCGTAAAAATCACCCATGTTATAAAAAAAGTGGGGTGGACAACTTTGAAAAAAATGCCCCTTGTCGACGTAAAACACTCCCTTCACTTATTTATCATCACTCGTTTCGAATTTTTCCGCACTTGTATCGTACTTAATGTATTAGTACCGAAATTTTGAAACGTAATAAATACAAAAGTCTTGGCAAAGAATACCTTTTTGTACCCTTTGGTGTAGAAACTCTAGGTCCATGGGGCCCCAGCGCGAACAAGCTGTTCACAGAAATCGCGAAGCGTCTGGTTGAGGTAACTGGTGACCGAAGAGCTGGCGACTTCCTCGCTCAACGTATCAGCATTGCGATACAGCGAGGAAATGTCGCCAGTATCCTTTGTACAATGCCTCAAGGGCCTATTTTAGACATTAGCTAGCTTTTAAGAGTTTTAAGTTTAGTCTTAGTTTCTTATATAATTATGTAAATATGTTCATGTAAATAAAGCAATAGTTAGATATGTATTAGTACCTGTATATGTCTACGGATTTTTTTATTGTTTTATTTCCAGATACGCTGAATCTTCGTGGCTCGGATATCATCCACAATCCGGTGTTCTTCGCCTATCTCGTGTTGAGAGCAGACGTGGTCAGTTTACTTTACTGTATTGTCTGTAGTGAGTTTACTTTACTCATTGTCTAAAAAAACGCTGGTAGCCTATCTTTAAGTACGTGCGACTTTCGTTCCGGAGGTCGCGGGTTCGAACCCCGGCTCGCACCAATGAGTTTTTCGGAATTTATGTGCGAAATGTCATTTGATATTTGCCAGTAGCTTTTCGGTGAAGGAAAACATCGTGAGGAAACCGGGCTTATTCCAATAAGGTCTAGTTTACCCTTTTGGTTTGAAGGTCAGACGGCAGTCGCTTTCGTAAAAACTAGTGCCTACGCCAAATCTTGGGATTAGTTGTCAAAGCGGACCCCAGGCTCCTTGTGCCTTGGCAAAATGCCGGGATAACGCAAGAAGGATGATTGTCTGTACTTACAATCAATTGGAACACTAGGCCACAAAAATCTCTTACCGCTTGTCATTTTGACATGGTTGTAAAGTGGCCTAGGGTTCCAATTGGTTGACTGTACATATGCTGTATGGAGCCATATCACATGTACGATATTTAGTACTTACTTTGGCTGTCAATTAGACCGATATCCCATACATTTAAGCCGCCGTCTTCGATTTTTGCCTTTGAAATCCTTTCTACATTCGATATCGGATCGGATGATGTGAAAACTCACTAAGTCGACGCGAAAAAAAAACCGCTAAAAACTTATGTCTCTATTCAAAGGGAATCAAAATTAATAGGGTACTTCCTGTTAACTTAAAACCATTAAATTTGGAAAAGTAAATTTTCTATTACAACATAAACAGGGAGAGAAAAATCTGTGATCGGAAATTAGAAGTTTTTATAAGGAATCATATCGGCTAGTATGCAGTATTCAGTTCTTTATTTGCCAATATGGAAACGAAAGCCATGCAAACACAATTATATATTATAAATACATACATACATACATACATACAATCACGCCTGTATCCCATAAAGGGGTAGGCAGAACACATGAAACCTAAAGCTTCAGTGCCACTCTTGGCAAATAAGGGGTTGAAAGAAAACGAAACTGTGACATTGCAGTGACAGGTTGCCAGCCTCTCGCCTACGCCACAATTTAACCCATATCCCATAGTCGCCTTCTACGACACCCACGGGAAGAAAGGGGGTGGTGAAATTCTTAACCCGTCACATGCGCGGATCCAGGGGGGGGGTCATGGGGGTCATGACCTGGAGCCTAGGTTGGCCATACAAATAGACCACGTGACCCCCCCTCTGGGGCCTGGGCCTTTACCACGTGACCCCCCCCTGGGCACGAAGCTGGATCCGCACTTGACCCGTCACCACACAGGCTCATAAATAATCAACAATAAAAAGGTAAGTAACAAAACAATAACAACAAACAACGAGATAATGAAATAATAAGTGAATTAATAAATAAATAAAATTTTTTAGTCAATTGTAATTAATAAATAAATTATTTTTTTTAGTATTTTAGTCAACAAGTAATAATAGTAATAAATGTCAGTTTCACTTACCATTTGACCCATAAAATAAATGCAATATTAAATGTCAACCAGAAAACTGTAAAAACCTGTATGAAGCTAAATGAAATATGATGAGAGGGATTAGTCAACTAGTAAGTCCCCGTCTCGCACTTGTCTATTTTTCTACTGACGCAAAAGGCTACTTGCCTCCTAGTCAAATCAGCTTCTTTTTAAGAACTGTCAAAACGAATTTCAACGTCTTGCCAATATGGAATTAATATGAAATCGAATTGAGTGATTGTAACAGAACAAGCGTCTATGACGAGGAAATTGACTCGTTATTACATATAAAACTTACGGCGAATCAACTTTTCCTTGACCAACTTTTTGGTGCATATTTCCTTTGGGATTTCATTGGATATTTTGACAAATAATATCTTTGAAGCTTTATCACATGTTTAGTCACGTCTTCACTCATAAAATTCACTGTTATTCTATGCAAAACAAGTTGGAAAAACATATTTATCAACAAACTACGTTCACATGGACGGAATACTGACACTGACAGTTGTCAGCTGCGTAGCGTTCCGATATTATGTCTTGATTTCAATCACAGGTCATGAAAGTTGATAATGATTAGTAGTATACTTTCTGGATGTGTTTAATGTAGCATTTAGAAACAAAAATGATATTTTACTGCGTATTTGATCTACAAAACTAACTAAAACCCTCTAACAAAAAAATATCTGCATACCTATACTAACCGCAATACATAACTCTTCGTCGCTAACTAGGTATCAATAAAATTATTCCTATATCACTTTGGAACACGTGCAGTCATGCAGATGTTACTATTGAGAAGCAAAAACGTACGTGCTGAGCTGTCTTGGACATTAATGCCTAAGGCGTACGACTTAGTAAACAAAACAGTTATGACCTTTTTCTTATGCATGTAATTTAGCGGCTATCCATTGTTACTTGTCGCTCTTTTGTAGCCGTTTTGTCGCTCTTTTGTAGCCGTTTTGTCGCTCTTTTGTCGCTCAATTGTCGCTCAATTGTCGCTCAATTGTCGCTTTTTTGTCGCCAAATTCTGTCGCCATTTGAATCTATAAAAGGGTCGGAGCGAGCCGACGCGGGTCATTCTTAAAATATCTACAAGACTAACAGTGTCTCTGGCTTTCGAGTGTTACTGGTGAGTGAAGTTGTTCTGCTATTATTTCTCTGTTTGTTTTTACTTGGAAATTATTCTAAGTGATTGTAAACTTTGAAATTGTGTCTTTGTTTGATTGTGCGGGGACAATATCGTCGTACAGTTGAACCTAGACCTGTGGTGGAATTGCTTTACTGTCAGTTGTGGGGTTATTTTAGTGTTCTATTTATAGTGTAGTGTTACATTTAAATTAATGTGTATAGTGAAGTTTTCTGTGCTTTGTTTCATGAGTACTGTTTAGCAATACAAAGACTGGGTCGATGTATGGCTGGTGCTTGGAGATAAGTCTGTGTTTGGTTTTGTAGGGAGTAATTCTTGCAAAACTAAGCTTAGATTATAGCACCTAAAGGAAACTTCACTCGTTTGTTTAGTTGGTCAGTAAAATTGAATTTAGTAATTTTCTATGGGGTTATTTTGTGAAAGTTATAAGCCAGATCATTGTTTGTGACAGACTGTTGTCCGGCTAGGCGCTTCTTCCCTTACGGTGTCAAATAAGAGGCGTTTAGGGGTCTTTTTGTTCCAAGTGGAGGGCTTGGACGCTTTTATACTTACAAAAGCGTATTTTCTCACCGGTCTCAAAGAGTCCAACTGTTAGATGGAAGTGAGGACTTTCACGATTGACGAAAGGCATTAGGAGTAATCCTTGCTCACTGAAGTCGGCAGTATTTGAGGCTGGGGTCCTATATTTATATATATTTATTTACTCGGTGCTCTAGTCCATGCTGGCGTTGGTCGCTGGGGATTTCGGTTGTGATCGATCCATATCTAATTAAAGTTTGGTCGCAGCTGGGTCTCCCATGTGGCTGGTACCGGTGTGTCCTAGAATACTGGATATATACACGGATAGGGCGATCTACTCTCTGCTACCCTAGCCTGCGGGCAAGAGCAGAGGGGGGGATCAGAACTCAAGCCTATAGGTTGCCTATCTCAGCTTCGCTGGCTGAACTGTACAGCTTATGGTAGGGATACACTTGTGCATATTCTGAACATTAGATCTATGGTAAGTGATGGTCTGTGTTTCAGATATGCTAGAATAGGGAAAACGATAGGAATAGGGTAGAGTCACACACTATTTCTATAAAAGTAGAGTTCTTTTATGATTGGTCTTGGAATATAATTGGTCAACGTGTATTGTGGAGAAATAATTTAACTACTACTATTTATATGGTTTAAATGGACTTTAAATGTGGTGTTTACTATCTTAAAATAAGTGGTAGAACTGGTAATTTATAAAATCTCTTATTACTTAATTTATTTGAGTGAAATTAATAATTGTGGTAGCAATTTCTGATTTTTCGGTGTGGCTGCGGGACACTTAGTGTTGCTAACTGGTTTTTCAAGGTAAATTCTATCAAGTTGGTTAGAGAAACAAACTATTCTTTGGAATAAAAAGCATAGGTTTGTTATAGGGCCCAGTGGCATGCGAGCGCCGTCCACTGATGGAAAGTCTAAAGCTTAGAAAAGTTTGACTTACTTATTTTTTTTACAAAAGTTAGCAACTGCTCGGTGTTTCGATAGAACATTAGAAAGATCGAGAAGTTATGGTCTATTAGCAGTATTGGGGAACGGGGGGTTTAGCTAGGGAAAAGAAACAAAATAAAAAAGGGGTTAGTTTGTAGATAGATAGCCCTTCAGGCTTACTTGCTTAGGATCCTGATAAAGTGGTTTGATCAGGTCAGGGGTCCCATACCGAATCGCAAGCCCTTGCCCAAACCGGGACCACTAATAAGGCGTAGCGGATGATTACCAAAATATTTTTTAATATTTATTTCATGAATGTTTCACTCACTAACTTTTATTCTAAAATTTCTTCATCACGTCATTAATTTTCTCACATATAACTTTCTAGGCCTAAATCTGATAAAATACTCTTCTATAACACTATATTATTATGCTACAATAACCTTTATTCTTCTTTAAAATATAAATAAATAAAATTTTAAAAATTAGTCAAAAATACAGCTGATACTCATTAAAGGATCTAGGTTATCTCGGTTCACATCGAAGGGTTCTACTTATTCACGCTAGACGATCACAAGGCCAAATTTAAGGGATATATTTAAAGGGGGGTTAACTATACTGTTGATTAGTCAAGTAAGTAAGTAAATAAGTTAAGGTGAGCGGAGGTTTAGTTACATTTGGTTCCGTGCCCAAGGGATCTAAGATGTGCTCTGTAGAACACATCTTGGATACCAAGGTTTATAAATAAATAATAGGAATTAGCCTTACCAGGCTACATTTGTTGTTGTGAAAACGAGTGGGTGTGCTGTATTTCTTGACTTATTTCATCTCTAAATAAAACTCATATACCTAATATTTTTATTCAATCGCTATTTCATAAAAACTAAAATAACTTTATCGTTAATAAACAAGTCTGTAGTATTTTCTTCCATTGTTAATTCTTGCCGCGTTCCGAGCGAAGTTATGCATCAGTACAGAATCAATTATATTTTCGTCTTCCTCTGGTGTCTGTAAAAATAAAATAATAAAATTAAAGTAGCGTAGTAAACTTAGACAAAATCGATTTCTAGGAAGTTAGCTCATAATCGTAGTGGTTGAACTAAACATCGTCCCGATTAGGCCATTTGATTTGCATTGCTACGTAGCAATTGTTGGCATTGGCACATCTTGACGTTCCTTTGCGCCTGTGCGTAGTACTATTATTTATTCTGTGTCTTAATGTATGTTTTATGGCTGTTGTATAGGCAGGGCAAGTACTGGAAATACTAGGTACTTATATAGAAAATACCCATGTATCTAAAATAATAGGAAGCGCGGAGCTGTAGCACTTTAGAAGAGTTTGCCACCTAGTGACCGGAATTGGAAACATAAGTGTGTGAACTATGTACAATAGCAATAGAATTTCATGTTAAAACAAATAGTTCTCTATATGTCTAGTACATTTTCATAGCAGGTTCTGCCATCTTCAGGGCTATTTTGAAAGCTTTACATCACGTTTGCGCTTTACATTGGAGATCGGATAGCTTCGATGCTGTCTTATATAGTCCATGAACACTCTGATATGTATATTCTTAGTAGGCGCCTGTTATACAGTACTTCATTTATAGGCAGGATAACTACTAGTTAGGACAGTAAGTAGGTCGCTAACATATTCTAGATGTAAGATTATTTTCCTAAAATAATCCAGGATACCTAAGCCCTAGATTTAAGACCTAGTAATACAAGAAGATAGGCTCTAGTCTAATTGCTATGGGGGCGCAATTATTCATTGTCGCGCTGAAGTACAATATTATATGGGGCGTCCCGCCATTTTTCTATGAATACTGAATAGCTACACGCATGTGGTATTATGACAAGTACATCCTTCGATGGATGGCTTGTTTGCATTTCAGTTGTAACTCTATAATCTACAAATTGGCTCACAGGATTTCATACATCATACAATAATTTGGCATATTGTTTGTACGGTTTGTACCAAATATTGTCACTGTAGTGCAGCCGTGAGAAGAATAGGTTTCTGTCTGTTAAGATATAGGTATAAATCATATTAGGACTAATTTTAGTTCATTAGCTTATAAGTCATCATATATTTTCATATTACATCCGTAGTAAACAAGCATACGTCCCTCTTGATGGTGAGAGGTCACCATAGCCTATATCTGCCAATTATTTCAATAAATTAAATCCACTGTACGAATTTCAACTTTCTATACGTATATATTTTTACTGTAGTAATACAAATAAGTATGTATGTATAAATAAGATTTTTAATAGCTCCATATGACATGAGTTCGTTATCTCACATGATAAGCTGTAGGCTAGTCTAAAATAGTAAGTGTAAAACCATACAATCATTATGTTCGGTAGATTGTGTACACAGCTTTTATACAATATTTCACAAGTCAGGAGTATGCCAACTTACTGTACTTCATTACAACCATGTCAAACATATCCTACGAAATATTAGCATTACCAGCATCTGGGAGGTCGTACCTCGCCATACCTTAACTCCACCACTGCTTGATCATTGTCACAATTGCTCAAATAATTTTATGAAAATTGATTGAAGCTTGTAATATTCCTGTTAAGTAGGCATAGATAATAAGCACTATTATCATTATAAAACCATATTTTACTGAGGTTCAGAAAAAGTATGTAGTATGTGGTACGCATTAAGTATGTAAACTTACCTAACATGACCGGGTCCAGTCTGATTGTCGGATTACTTTGTTGTTCAGTAACGTTGAGCATGAGCTGGTAGTGTAGATCAGTGAGCCTTTAGTACACTGAAAGGAAACGTCAGAGATTAGAAATGTTCATGTAGATAGCGTAAGAAAAGGGTTTAGTTTTAGAGTGGGGTTCTGCCAAATAGGAACAATATTATTTCACTTATCTACTCACGGGGGCGCGTCGCTTAATTTTGGAACTAAGACACGCCCGTGAGAAATATTGTGTCAGAAAAAACAATGCATACAGCAAAATTTACAAAAAGGAAATTAAAAATAAAAAAAGTTTGAGAACCCCTGCCTTGCAGTGCATATCTACACGAGTTAGGACATAAATGAGTTAGTAATAAGTTTGCTTAGCCAATAAAATGATGATGAGTCAGTTAAGTTTGATTTTTATCCGGTCGCTCATGCCTCGCCGTTTTGCTCTACGCTTCATTTCAATTTTCTAGATAAAATATTGATGCCATGAGCTGTTCACTTTTAAATTTAATAATTAGAACGTGTTATTATAATAAAACATAAGTACCTTTCATTTATATGAAGTCAGTAGATATATGGAAGACGGTCCAACCTGAAGCATGGCCTCTCGGGTAAAACCTGAAATTGTATATATGAAAAAAAATTAGTTAAAAAAAAAAAAAGGGTGTATGTATGTTTAAGGAATCTTATTTGTAAATATGTATCATTAAGATTGTTTATATTTATCTAGGCCATTCATGGTTAAGAAAAAAAAAAGAAGAACAACCATATCCATGTTTCTATGTAAAATTTCCTGCCGAGTCGTTTTACTCACTAAGTAGAGTTAATTAAGTTTAAAAAGTAGCTGTTTAGTGGCTATGATTTTTTGTACTTACTTGAGGATAGTGCTAAAACGGAGTACAGTCCATAAAGGATACACTGGAAAATTCCTCAGTCCACCTGCACATTGCCGACAGCTGGTTGATATTCTTCGAGGATGGTTACCCATTTCATATACTGAAAATTAATACATACATTGTTTAAACTCAATGTAGCACAAACAAAATTTATGCTAAGTCTGGATTTTTTAGTCTACATAATTTTATTTAAGTATACAAAAATACAAAATTAAAGTTTGGACAAGTTACAATGCCTATTTTTAAATGCCATAACATTCATTTGAGGTCCTACAAATATTGCTTTCCATAATCCATAAGCTTGAGAAATTTTATTGGTTGGAACGGAAACAACATTACAAGTTCCAAGTACAGTTAGGAGACCTAGGTCAAGTAAATTAGTCAAAGATATAATTTTAATGCTTACCGTTTAACCAAAGTATGTTCAGTTTCTATAAATATTGTTTTCCATAAATTTGTGGCAGATGTGTAGAAATATCGGACATTGTAAACTTTCCAGAGAAATTCCAATTAGATGTTGAAACTGAAAAATCGAACAACCATGTAAACCTCATTGAAAGTAACAAATATATTTTGTTAGTTAGGCCTATTTCACATACATTTAGATCCTCTTAGGGAATGTGAAAGTCAGAAAGTAATGTGGGAAATTTACTAATCATTAATTTATCTGACGATAAAACAACGAAATAAGCAACATTTCACCATATATATTTGGTCTATTTATTGTAGTTCGCAAGTATGTTCTGCTGGGTTTCGAAAACAACGACTTGTTTGAAAACACATCAAATAATAAAACAAGGACTTACCTTTCTTGAAAAGCTGCGTTGAAGTAGGTAACTTAATAATTTTATCAGTGGAGACATGGCCCGTTAAGACATCCTTTGCATGGGCTGTTTGCTCATTAATTCATGAGTATGAGCACTAGATTCTTCTATTATCTTGATGAGAAACACAACAAAACACATGTCCATTGCATTGCATTCACTAAATGTCATGTCAATTTCATAACCTCACTTTCGCTATCGGAAAATTACATTGCAATTGCAGTTCGGAGTTCAGTTTGATAAAACAAGATCACTTTGTCGGCATTCGGCAATATTATTTGAGAGTAACGCGTGTTTAGGGCAAATAATGTTTTGTTTGCATTTTCTTAGTTTGCTAAATGACAAAATGGCGAATATGGACGGTTCATGACCGGCGTCGGCGCAGAATTGCCTGTCGTATTGTTTAAGCAGATTAAAATAAAGCGAATATTTAAATAATTCTAGTTGTAGATCATGTAATTAATAATGAGCTAAAGAAAACAAAAACGGATCTGCCATTTTTTCGCGAACAAGCGGATTAGCGGTAAGCATGACATAGATTAGAGAAAATAATTTAACCACAGATAACATATATCTTCGCCAAAAGGTGTTCTATCGGTGACATTACACAAACTATCATTGTTTTTAAGTTGGTACGCTTGATCGGTCATACAATTTTCGACAAAAGATATTCAGTAATTCAGTAATTTATTGTCCGGTGTTGTCATTTACAAAACTTTACTTCATTTTTCTCTACTTCATTATAGTAAAATTAATACAATAGATGTATTTAAATACAAAAGATTTTGTTAATTTAATTTTCTATTGCTTAAATCACATCAAACTATTCAAGTTGTGTAGATTTTGAACGGTATTTTGTAAATAGGGCCTAACACATGTCCCCTTACAAGTGCGGTCCGACCGTCTATTAGATCCTTAAAGAATCTCACAATATATTTTTAATGTGGTCACACTTTTGTAAACCGATGCGCACACGCGATTTCCTACGCATTGACAAATTTACACGATAGTTTTCGTTCGATTTCATTAAATTATGAAAAAAAAAAAAATCAATTATATATTTCTAATAACTAGTCAAATATTTGAACATTATGATAGGCTAAATTTATGATATCAAATAATTGTTTTGTTGATTTAATGTTTGTGACTACTAAAAACACATTAGTGTGTTTACAATGAAAATACGCCCATGAGGACAATTGTAAAAGAAAAAAAAAACGGTTAAGGATGACAATATTGACAGTGACAGTTCCTTACGAAAAAAAATCTGAGCGCGAAGTTATTAAATTTTATTTAAGAAAACCGATTTCACTGAAATTATAGTGTTATGTAGCTTCAAATAATTAGTGTAATTGATAGTGTAGGAGCATGTGTTATTTTTAGTGACGTCTTATTATCACACGTAGAGAAATGTGAGAGTTAACTACGTTTTGAAACGAAGAGCTCTGTTAGTGAAAACATAGTAATTTCAATTAGTTTTAGGCCATAATTAGTTAGTTAAAAAAGGTGTTAGTGCAATAGTGCAAGACTTGAGTACATGGAGACAGAGTTAGCAACAGTTTGGACGCGAAAAACATGAAGTGAACATTGAGATATTTCGTGGGACGTTCGAGTTGAAGTACCCGGCTTTTGATGTCAACTAACGGAGGAGTAAGAGTTTTTGAGCCTGGTCTCATACCTGCTCATAGGACCAACGTGTTACTGAAGATTTTCAATATGATTATGTTGTTAGTGGTGCCATATTATGCCACACTAAACAGAAGAATGGAACAGAAAATGCCGATCAAGAAAAATACATATATGTAAGTGTTCAAAACCCCAGTTAATTTACCCTATTCTAGTTTTATTGAGCAAACAAGACGGAATTTTATAGTCTGCAGTAATTTTTGAGTTAGAAAAATTAAAGTCACTTAGCGATCAGACATCATACTTGAAGAAAAAAATTATAATAATAATAATAATTGTAGGTGAACGTAAATGAGACGTACGTCTCATATGGTTAAAGTACCTAGATGGTCCTGCAACCTTAGTTGGCATATTTTTTTGGAAAATATTTTAACGCTTGTGATTTTTATTTTATCTTTCCCTCTGTTTTATTGGAAGTCTTTAACTTAACTTTAGTTTTAACCTAAGATAGATTCTTACCACAGCAGTGTTCTGTCATTGAACATAGTGGATCAGCGAGGACGGTGGAAACATGCGGTGAAAACTTCAGTGTGTGTTTAAGTGCATGCTTAGTAACGCTAGTGAAATAACAAGTGTTTATGATATTCGATTTATGCAATATTTTATTTTTTGACCAATGATTGGACAAATAAGGACTAGCCAACTTTAGAGTTGAAGAAATATTCATTGGTTTCAAGTTACTTGCTGTGTTCAAAAATAAGTAACTGGATCTTTTGCGATTATGCTGATTGTGATCAAGTCTGCAGCGTGTCTTCGGAAGAGATTTCATGGTGTCCTGGGTTATGACACCGACTGAGAAGAGAATAGTTTGGAAAATTTTGAAATATTACCAGGAGGCCAGCAGGATCTAATCATCATCATTAGCTACTCAAGAACCCATCATAGAACTAGCCAAGTATGAAGGGAAAAAGGAAGAGAGACACCTTTGACCAAGTTCCTCAAGCCATTGTCGTGTTTTTTAACAATTTGCTAAGTTTGCTGCAACTGTAAATGCCATGAAGAAGGAATAATTTGTCTGAGGTTACAAAACTTTCGGGGCATGTTATACAATATTGAAGACATAGAATAGGACAATACAAGTTTTAAGCTCGTTTCAAGAAAAAAAAATCATTATTTTGTTATATTATTATTCAATCAAATAAAAGTATTTTGAACCTACTTATGCCATCATTTTGTATTTTATCATAAGGCAATTAAAACCAAAATAAAATTTTGCAGATAGTTTGAAAAAAAAAAGGGAATATATTTTATCAAAACCACATCAAATTTGATGTTACATTATATTTTACAAAAAAATATCAAAACCATATCAAAATTAAGGATACATCATATTTTGCGGGAAAAAATTGAAAATATGAAAACCACTTCAAAACTGCAATTATTTTTTTTGCAAAATTGTAATATGCGCTTATTATGAACATTACATGATGTGTAATGTAAATTCTATGAGTACATTGGTTACAAGTCAATGACTTCTTAGTAAAGAATGTTTATTTATTGCGACAAACTTATGTGGAACATTATTATTTTTCTTTCTTATCATCATCATCATTATCATTATTTTAAACGTGTCATGATTTCTTCAAAATTTTATTGAGATGCAGTGTTATTATTATAGGGGTGGTAGAAGTCAAAATTTTGTCTGAAATTAATTTTATTTCTATAGTGATCTGTGTGATAAAGGGCTTTATTGGCTAGCACATCGTATAGTTTCTCTGTCATTTAGTAGTTTCGTTCCTAGGATTATAAAATGGTGTATGGTGGATGTAAATTTATAATACGGATTTTTTTTTATTATCTAGATAAAGAAGTCGGTTCATTATATGGACAACAATTTTTTTTAAAAATCTTTATTTTGTAAGAAGAATGTATTGGATATACATTGTATGGTTAGATTATTTTAATATAACAATAACTGGACATCATAGTAGCTAGTCTGCCTGGGGTAGACGTTAGGAAAATCGAGATCGGTGGATAAGCTATTTTTCATTTTAGTTATTACAGTTAGCAGTGATATTTATTATTTATGCGTTATCACTTTTTTTACATTATATAGGGTGGTATACTGTACAATATCGGTAATCACCAGTGCAGATCCTCGTTTCTAAGCATAACTCGGTCAGTATTTTGTTCTACAAAGATCGGAGTAGGGAGGGCCACTATTTTGTTTAAGTGACTGTACTTACTTTTATAAATTTTTTGCATTTTATGCTATCAATTTTGCATTATGAACTGCAGGAAAAAAAAACAAAGACAGGAAAATTGAAAGTAGGGTAGTGAACTTACAGTAATTGACTCTAGTTAAAATGTGAACATAAAATATAATATTTTGTTTCGTACGAACATTTTATTTTTAGTATGTGCATCAAACAATTTTCACACATTGTCAAATTGTTTGCGGTTAGTAATTATTTTATAAAATTAAATATGGATGTATAAAATGAAACCTATCATAAATAAAATGAAATTTTCTTTGCTTTCGAGTCAGGGTAGAGTGGGGTAAAATGGAATACGTGAATTTTGAAGTTATTAAGTTATTTTATTCTTTATTTTTGATTACTTTTAAGAGCGTTGGCTTTCTGTTGAGATCGAGTGAAAGAGCGAATGAGGAAGTAAGAATGGTTACATTGTGTGTGTGTGTGTGAATAATTTAGAGATGATGAATGTTTATAGATGTAAGAATGTTTTGAATGGGATGAATGACTGAATGAAGTGTGTCTCGAATGATTTTTTTTATGGAATGAGTGGATTGATACAGACAGACAGCGCTGGAAAGTGGTCAAAACTAGTTTGGTCGGAATTTGCGGGGAATAAACAGCGGGGGGGCTGAGGGAAACACATTAGCCATAAAAAGCTTATCGGTTAGGTTAAAATCCATTTGGATTCGACCCATTTCAAGGGTAGTTTTTCGTGGCTACTCACTCTACAAGGTAATAAGACCCATACTAAAACCACACACCTCATCTTGAATGGGATGTATTTGACAATCGACATATTTTAGGGCCGATATCGTCTAGTGAGAACGAGGCTCTTTTCAATATTTGTTTCCTTGTTATGTGTTCGAATTTGTGAAGTTTAGTATCATCAAAACATTTCTTCATTTGATCATGATATGGTACCGAGTTGAGGTACATGCTTATGTCATTTAAGGTTTGTTTTATAAAAAAAAAAAAAAACACATCCAAACAGATCTTAAGTCAGTATATTTTATTCAAGTATGAGACATGCGCCAAGACATGTGGCTGGAGTGATTAGGTAGAGGAATTGGTTTGAGTTCCGACAATGGAGATTGAAGGCTCTGGACTTATAATGAGAGCTCAAAAGGTTTCTTCGTAATTGCGTGGGAAGTTATTGTGAACTCGTTGAAATTATTACGATAATTATTCCGGTCCAACAGTGTGGATGGAATGAATATTCGCCGCGACCGGGGAACGAGCTAGCAAGAACGGGTTAGTAGGACCTATCAGATTCACAACCTGATATCCCTGGCGATGCGTGGACTCTGAGAAAGGGGTTATCATGGTTCATTGTCGAGATTCTGATGAGCTAATTTCAAAACTGAGTCGCTAGCAGTTGCATAGTATTGGAATACACACCACACGATTAGAAATGGGGGGATATTTCCGACTGATCTAGAGATATTCTTCTTTTATTCAATTTTATTGCTTCTTTTGCTAAGTGAGATTGGATTTTTTTACAAACCACTTTGTATTTTGTAAAAGAAATCCAATCGGGGGCGAGTTGTAACAGAACAAGCGTCTATGACGAGGAAATTGACTCGTTATTACATATAAAACTTACGGCGAATCAACTTTTCCTTGACCAACTTTTTGGTGCATATTTCCTTTGGGATTTCATTGGATATTTTGACAAATAATATCTTTGAAGCTTTATCACATGTTTAGTCACGTCTTCACTCATAAAATTCACTGTTATTCTATGCAAAACAAGTTGGAAAAACATATTTATCAACAAACTACGTTCACATGGACGGAATACTGACACTGACAGTTGTCAGCTGCGTAGCGTTCCGATATTATGTCTTGATTTCAATCACAGGTCATGAAAGTTGATAATGATTAGTAGTATACTTTCTGGATGTGTTTAATGTAGCATTTAGAAACAAAAATGATATTTTACTGCGTATTTGATCTACAAAACTAACTAAAACCCTCTAACAAAAAAATATCTGCATACCTATACTAACCGCAATACATAACTCTTCGTCGCTAACTAGGTATCAATAAAATTATTCCTATATCACTTTGGAACACGTGCAGTCATGCAGATGTTACTATTGAGAAGCAAAAACGTACGTGCTGAGCTGTCTTGGACATTAATGCCTAAGGCGTACGACTTAGTAAACAAAACAGTTATGACCTTTTTCTTATGCATGTAATTTAGCGGCTATCCATTGTTACTTGTCGCTCTTTTGTAGCCGTTTTGTCGCTCTTTTGTCGCTCTTTTGTAGCCGTTTTGTCGCTCTTTTGTCGCTCTTTTGTCGCTCAATTGTCGCTCAATTGTCGCTCAATTGTCGCTCAATTGTCGCTTTTTTGTCGCCAAATTCTGTCGCCATTTGAATCTATAAAAGGGTCGGAGCGAGCCGACGCGGGTCATTCTTAAAATATCTACAAGACTAACAGTGTCTCTGGCTTTCGAGTGTTACTGGTGAGTGAAGTTGTTCTGCTATTATTTCTCTGTTTGTTTTTACTTGGAAATTATTCTAAGTGATTGTAAACTTTGAAATTGTGTCTTTGTTTGATTGTGCGGGGACAATATCGTCGTACAGTTGAACCTAGACCTGTGGTGGAATTGCTTTACTGTCAGTTGTGGGGTTATTTTAGTGTTCTATTTATAGTGTAGTGTTACATTTAAATTAATGTGTATAGTGAAGTTTTCTGTGCTTTGTTTCATGAGTACTGTTTAGCAATACAAAGACTGGGTCGATGTATGGCTGGTGCTTGGAGATAAGTCTGTGTTTGGTTTTGTAGGGAGTAATTCTTGCAAAACTAAGCTTAGATTATAGCACCTAAAGGAAACTTCACTCGTTTGTTTAGTTGGTCAGTAAAATTGAATTTAGTAATTTTCTATGGGGTTATTTTGTGAAAGTTATAAGCCAGATCATTGTTTGTGACAGACTGTTGTCCGGCTAGGCGCTTCTTCCCTTACGGTGTCAAATAAGAGGCGTTTAGGGGTCTTTTTGTTCCAAGTGGAGGGCTTGGACGCTTTTATACTTACAAAAGCGTATTTTCTCACCGGTCTCAAAGAGTCCAACTGTTAGATGGAAGTGAGGACTTTCACGATTGACGAAAGGCATTAGGAGTAATCCTTGCTCACTGAAGTCGGCAGTATTTGAGGCTGGGGTCCTATATTTATATATATTTATTTACTCGGTGCTCTAGTCCATGCTGGCGTTGGTCGCTGGGGATTTCGGTTGTGATCGATCCATATCTAATTAAAGTTTGGTCGCAGCTGGGTCTCCCATGTGGCTGGTACCGGTGTGTCCTAGAATACTGGATATATACACGGATAGGGCGATCTACTCTCTGCTACCCTAGCCTGCGGGCAAGAGCAGAGGGGGGGATCAGAACTCAAGCCTATAGGTTGCCTATCTCAGCTTCGCTGGCTGAACTGTACAGCTTATGGTAGGGATACACTTGTGCATATTCTGAACATTAGATCTATGGTAAGTGATGGTCTGTGTTTCAGATATGCTAGAATAGGGAAAACGATAGGAATAGGGTAGAGTCACACACTATTTCTATAAAAGTAGAGTTCTTTTATGATTGGTCTTGGAATATAATTGGTCAACGTGTATTGTGGAGAAATAATTTAACTACTACTATTTATATGGTTTAAATGGACTTTAAATGTGGTGTTTACTATCTTAAAATAAGTGGTAGAACTGGTAATTTATAAAATCTCTTATTACTTAATTTATTTGAGTGAAATTAATAATTGTGGTAGCAATTTCTGATTTTTCGGTGTGGCTGCGGGACACTTAGTGTTGCTAACTGGTTTTTCAAGGTAAATTCTATCAAGTTGGTTAGAGAAACAAACTATTCTTTGGAATAAAAAGCATAGGTTTGTTATAGGGCCCAGTGGCATGCGAGCGCCGTCCACTGATGGAAAGTCTAAAGCTTAGAAAAGTTTGACTTACTTATTTTTTTTACAAAAGTTAGCAACTGCTCGGTGTTTCGATAGAACATTAGAAAGATCGAGAAGTTATGGTCTATTAGCAGTATTGGGGAACGGGGGGTTTAGCTAGGGAAAAGAAACAAAATAAAAAAGGGGTTAGTTTGTAGATAGATAGCCCTTCAGGCTTACTTGCTTAGGATCCTGATAAAGTGGTTTGATCAGGTCAGGGGTCCCATACCGAATCGCAAGCCCTTGCCCAAACCGGGACCACTAATAAGGCGTAGCGGATGATTACCAAAATATTTTTTAATATTTATTTCATGAATGTTTCACTCACTAACTTTTATTCTAAAATTTCTTCATCACGTCATTAATTTTCTCACATATAACTTTCTAGGCCTAAATCTGATAAAATACTCTTCTATAACACTATATTATTATGCTACAATAACCTTTATTCTTCTTTAAAATATAAATAAATAAAATTTTAAAAATTAGTCAAAAATACAGCTGATACTCATTAAAGGATCTAGGTTATCTCGGTTCACATCGAAGGGTTCTACTTATTCACGCTAGACGATCACAAGGCCAAATTTAAGGGATATATTTAAAGGGGGGTTAACTATACTGTTGATTAGTCAAGTAAGTAAGTAAATAAGTTAAGGTGAGCGGAGGTTTAGTTACATGATGTCACGGTCAACTCAGTAACTTTATATATTTCTACCTGACTTATTAAATAGAAGTTGGATTTAAGAAAGAAAGAAAGAAAGAAAATACATTTATTACAACCAGAAGGTTACTTATATACTAGAGTACATAAACACAACATGTAAATACATAATGTTTGATATAGTGGTCGCAAAAGGACACCACTCAGCATATGCTCAGGCACAGATGGTGCCACAGCGCTGGTCTTCCGTGGGGCCCAGGGTCGGTCGATAGTGTAACACAATAAATGAGGGTACAGTACAGTAAGATAACATTTAGAGATACAATTCACACTAAAACCATAACAAAAAGTCAATAGAAAAATATATTTGTACTATTAAAACGAGACAAAAAATATAGCAGGAGTAGCGAGGGAAAGAAAATGAGATAAAATGAAATATGGGGGGGAAGAGCGGAGTGGGAGGGGGGGGGGGGGGTAAAACGATACATAAACATACAACATAAACTAACAAACACCACGATCCGTAACACTCACACGGCTCACACTTCGTAGAGATCACGACAGCTGCAGGGTTAAAAGATGTTTTTTTAGTTTACGCTTAAATGAGCTAAGACCATTGGAGTTGCGTATAGGGGGTGGTATATTATTCCAGCACTTCGTAGCAGAATATCGAAAACTGTCACGAAATGCTGCTGAGCTGCCGTGTCTCGGACAAAATAACTTCTATCCTTATTTTTCTTATAATTATCTGATGCTTTATTTCATGCATGGTATAAAATATTTTAATTTATGAACTGTCAAGTTCCCTAATGGCTTGACTGACTATTTTTTTCAGACCACAGACAACATAATCCTGTTCTGGGGTAACGGCGAGCTTCCGGCCGCTGTGTCATCGTTCCTGGCGGCAGAGGGCAGCACAGTCACTACTCGCCCGTATACGGAGATATTCACATATTTGAGGGAGTTACCGGTATGTGGTTAAAAATATTTTTTATAAAACTAAACCCCTTCTTTTATGAAACTTCATTCAATATAGTCTATGCTTCACTAGCCTATTTTTAACCCCCGACTCAAAAACGACGAGGTGTTATAAGTTTGGCGTGTCCGTCTGTCTGTGTGTGTGTCTGTCTGTGGCATCGTAGCTCCCGAACGGATGAACCGATTTAGATTTAGTTTTTTTTTGTCTGAAAGCTGAGTTAGTCGGGAGTGTTCTTAGCCATGTTTCATGAAAATCGGTTAACTATGTTACGGCCGGGGTTTTTTTTTAAATTATAATTTTGTGGTTATGTTAGGTTGCCCTCTCCGGCCACACACTGCCCTACTCGCGCGATTATCGCACTAGCACACCTCTGACACTGGCCAACAAATATATGAAAGAGTTGCGTTCCTAGCACACAGTCTAATAGCTCGTGTAGGTGAACGCGTACTATGCTTGTATGAGTGAAATATGACAGGTCGATTGTTCGCATTTTTGACAGGCGGTAACTGTGAGGTAACCGAGAGGGGGTGGGTGGCACTTTCAGCGGGGAGCGGGAGTGGCCATACTGTACGATAGTACTCTTTATTATACTGTGGCACTAGGTTGTTGCCGTCCCTTTGACTCGCTCCAAAAAACTGACAAAATAGGGAGCAGTGGGCATGACGAGGAGCATGACGAGTAGCGCGGCCACACTATGCCTCTGCCTACTTGCCTCGCTACTTCCCACGCCGCTCGAGTGTGTGGCAGAGGTAATAAGTATTGGCTAGGTGCGAAGTGTATGGAGGGAATAAAGGTATAGGCGATCGCAACGCATGAGGTGGTCATAATTGGAACTAAAGGTGGAAAACGTCTTTAACATTCTCATAGAAGGAAACTTGTGTCGCTTAACTTCAAACCTGGGTAAATCCATTCTGTTTTAAGGTTGAATTTATAAAAAAATATAATATGATCTGAAAGATAATCAACCTTCTAGCAGAATGGATTCACTTTAAAATTACTACTCTTGATTTCAGTTTAATTGTGCTTTAATCAGCAGACAATTTTGTTGTTATGTTTAGGACACTCTACCTGAGGGCAGCACTGCTACTATTTGGCTGTCGCAAGATGGCAGTCACGCGATCTACTTGGCGGCTGAAGCTGTGAGTTCATTATTAAACTGAATATTTCAAAATTTGTTATTATATTCCCCGTGTGGTGACGGGTTAAGAATTTCACCACCCCTTTCTTCCCGTGGGTGTCGTAGAAGTCGACTGTGGGATATGGGTTAAATTGTGGCGTAGGCGAGAGGCGTTTTCTATCTACCCCTTTTTGCCAAGAGTGGCACTGAAACTTTAGTAGTTCATGTGCTCTGCCTACCCCTTTATGGGATACAGGCGTGATTATATGTATGTATGTATGTTGTTATTATATTTGGAAAAATCAGAAACAATAACGTAATTTTCTAGTTTTCGAATATTTAAACTTTATTGCACAAATAAAACAAAAAATTTACAAATGGCGGACTATTAAATTATAGTAAATTTAATTAAGTTAATTTTTATTAAGTATGAGAATTATAAGTTAACTCGTGTGTATTTTAATTTAATGTATTATAATTTTAATTTCAATAATATAATTATGATCCTATGTTGATCGCAGAATAAACAAATGAAATGAAATGCCTAGTGGCATTCTCTACCAGTCAAACATCGGACCAAACAGACATGTAACATCGTTTTGGATTATCCGATCCGATATCGGATCTCGGAAGGATTTCACTGGAAAAAATTCAAGATGGCGCCTGTATGTATAGGATATCGGTCCGACATCCGATATCGGATCGGTTAATGTGAAAACGCACTAAGAATGATAATTATCATGGATTTCCAAACAATAACACTTCAACGCTTGATTCCATTGCCTTACCTTTTAATTTCGTTTCAGGAAGGTAAAAGTACAACACTATCGACGGTGTCTCCAGTGGCTCTGATGAAGACTGTCAAGAATGAAGTGGAATTGAAGGTAATCCATCCTCTAATATTATAAATGGGAAAGTGTGTGTGTCCGTTAGTTTGTCCGTCTTTCACGGCAAAACGGAGCGACGAATTGACATGATTTTTCAAATGGAGATAGTTGAAGAGATGGAGATCGACATAGGCTACTTTTTGTCTCTTTCTAACCCCCCACTCCCCTAAAATGGGGGATGGAAGTTTGAATGAAGCATTCCGCAATATTCGAATTTAATGCGAGAGAAGCCGCGGGCAAAAGCTACATACTTTACTCACATGCGTCGCGGTACATCTCGACATTGTTATTAGCTATTTTGTGCTGACTGCGCACTGCCAAGGAGTGGAATTCCTTGCCGGCGGCTATATTTCCGAGCTCAGCATATAATGAAATGAAATGAAATGAAATATTTTATTAGTAACATAATGTTATAGGTCGCAAAGAAAGTATCAAATATTATCATAGATATACACTTAATAGGTACATATATTATTATTATTTTTTTTTTTTTTACAATGTGGGGGGCAGATTAAAGAAATTGCCGTAATCATAAAAATTGTTCTCCTGGAGCCATTCCTTCAATTTTAGTTTAAATAGCGCAACGGAAGCTGCATTTCTTACCGTATCAGGTAAACGGTTGTAGACGGAGGGCCCTGCGTAGTATACAGACCGCTCTGACTTGGCGAGTTTGTGCGCATCTGACACCAGTATCTATTCGTAATGGGCGAGCTCACTCCATCGTAGGCCGCGGCTTTGCCTTTGGCTAGTCTGTGGCCAAGAGTAAGCCCATTTATAATTTAAATAACCTAATCACAAAATTAAAATTTTGAAAAAACCCCCGACCGCGACATAGTGGACCGATTTTCATGAAACATGGCTAAGAACACTCCCGACTAACTCAGCTTTCAGACAAAAAAAAACTGAATCTACATCGATTCATCCGTTCGGGAGCTACGATGCCATAGATAGACACACACACAGACAGACAGACAAACAGACGGACAGATAGACAGACACAGACACGTCAAACTTATAACACCCCGTCGTTTTTGCGTCGGGGGTTAAAAAAAAGACTGTACATTTATCTAATTCATGTGCATATCGCAGGGCTTCCGTTCAGCGCACATCAAAGACGGCATAGCTGTCGTGCGCTTCTTACGCTGGATCCACGAGCAAGTTGACGCGGGCGTCAACGTCACTGAGGTCGATGTGGGGAACAAACTGTTGGAGCTGCGAGGGTGAGTCTATCTCTGTCACACGTGTTGCGTATGCCCATGGTGCGAGTGCGATGGAAATACGAGCAGGTTGACGGCGCCAACGTCACTGAGGTCGATGTGGGGAACAAACTGTTGGAGCTACGAGGGTGAGTCTATCTCTGTCACACGTGTTGCGTATGCCCATGGTGCGAGTGCGATGGATATACGAGCAGGTCGACGCGGGCGTCAACGTCACTGAGGTCGATGTGGGGAACAAACTGTTGGAGCTGCGAGGGTGAGTCTATCTCTGTCACACGTGTTGCGTATGCCCATGGTGCGAGTGCGATGGATATACGAGCAGGTCGACGCGGGCGTCAACGTCACTGAGGTCGATGTGGGGAACAAACTGTTGGAGCTGCGAGGGTGAGTCTATCTCTGTCACACGTGTTGCGTATGCCCATGGTGCGAGTGCGATGGATATACGAGCAGGTCGACGCGGGCGTCAACGTCACTGAGGTCGATGTGGGGAACAAACTCTTGGAGCTACGAGGGTGAGTGAAAATAAAATACCCGCTTCTATTTACATGATATAACAGATTATTAGTTTAAAGCTAGGTGCGCACTTAGCGGCCAGCCGCGCAACGGGTAGGAATGTCTGAAACCGAAAGTTCTTCCTTTAAAGTTTCATCCAAAGTAGATATGCGAACAACAGCAAGCCTTCGAGGAATTGTCTTATAGTTCGAAATTTCGACCTTTATGACTGAGCGGTGCAGGTAATTATATAATTTAGATACCTATCCAATTCGATCCCAATTCTGGACATTTTGAGGCATTGGCCAATGGAAATGTTATTTACCTAGTACCTACCAATTACCTTCTTGATGATTTTGTAGTGTAATCCTATACGGGCTCAGATCAATAACTTGTTATACGTTTGATGTGTCTGTCTCTGTGTGTGTGTCTGTGGCATTGTAGCTCCCGAACGGATAAATCGATTTCGATTTTTTTTGTTTGAAAGCTGAATTAAGGTGGTTTTCCACCGGCAGGGCGTGAATGGGCAGAGCGGGGAAGGAATTGAAACCGCCCGGACCCTTTTCCACTAAAAATTGCCATTAATAGCCATCGCGGGCCTGCGCGAGCACGCGCGTGCCTGCGCGTGCCTGCCGCAGATTGTAGGTTTCATACGATACTCTATGTCGAAAGCAATACGGTACATTTCTACACTAATAAATATCTCAATTCAAGTCTCGCACATCCTCTTCAATCCGCGCCTCGCCATGTCTCGTCGCCCTCTACCGTTAGAATACCACCTTCGAGTTAATTTATACTCTAAATAGAAAGCAATACGGTTAATTTTTACACTAACTAATATTTCAATTCACGTCCCGCACATCCACGTCAATCCACTCCTCTCCACGCTAAGCCACTTTTCGTCTCGCTCTGCCGGTGGGAAACTAACATCAGAGTTAATTTATACTTTAAGCCGGAAGCAATACAGTTCATTTTTACACTAACAAATATCTCAATTAAAGTCCCGCACATCCAAGTCAATCTTTACTATTTCCACCAAAGATGCGCTGGGGCCCTATTCGAACCGTTATCTAACTGTCAAGTGGTATCATTTCAAAATCAACTGTGGATAATGGTCGCATGTGAGATCGGATCGCAAGTTGGTTTTGAGCCAACCAAAACGTATTAATTGAAAAAAAAATATGAATCTAAAATCAACTTTATCTTAGTACAATAGGGCTTATAGTTTTTTACATTAAGCAAAACGGTACATGATTCATGTGTCCTTTTTACCGTTGACAGCTTTTGGTACATGTGGATTTGGTCGCTAGACTTTTTGTCTATGGAAACGCTGTACACGATGCGGTGGCGTAGCGGAACTAAACATGTCATTTACCGGCTATCAAAAAGAGGTTGCACTGGTGATGGTCGATAAAGACTATTATTAAACGAATTTTAGCAGCAATGAAGCTTTATTGACAAGCGTTATTTTTGTGAAACCGACATCTACACGTCACATAATGCTAGCTCCACACATTATGAAATAAACGCCACAAATTATAGGAGGTATATACACGTCACCCAATCTCAAGTTGCTTCTAAACCACGCTTACGGATCAAGTCGTAAGTACATTCACACATTTTACAAAATACTTAAATTGAATTTTTTTTTCTCCTACAGAGCCGCCATTCATAGAGTCTGACCGGAAAGTGAAGAGTCGTGAAATGTATGGGGTCTAATACATTCCACGACTCACGACTCCTCACTTTCTGTACAGACACTAGTATACAAGGGGTTTGCATTGAAATTCAATGAGGAGGCACACTCGAAGCTTGTGACAGATGGCGCCACCTTATAAGTCCATTGCACAGACAAAGAATTTAATACGTGAGAGTGAGAAGAAGATATATTTTTCTCTCTCTCACACATATGAACGACAATGACATGCCCATTATTACACTTACGTACAGGCGCCGCCTAAAATGTCAGTGCCCGGCGGGATAACATGTCAGTGTGTCTCCTCATTCACATTGACAAAATAGCTTGAACATGTTAAATCCATTAAACTGCAATTGAAATTCCTATCTTTTTTGTGCCAATGTTTTCATTTCAATGACATACAAACACAACTATTAAATATGTGTTTGTATTGTTTATATTTATCAAGAATAAATGATTTGTATTATGATAATAATAATGATTTGTATAAGGCGGAAATTAGTTTTTTACCTCACCCACACAAAAAGGGACTTTGTTTTTTTTCTACGAGGGAGCAAACTGACAATTTTCTGTTCGAGAACTTTGTTGTCAGTACAGAATATTAACGCAACGAGTTTGCATACCTTTAAATGTCTGTCACATAATTAATAATTTACATCTTGGGCGTTAACATTTCAATACCTACTATTATCGAAATCCCTCGCTACGCTTAAAATTCAATGTGATTGCCATGCCCACAATATTGCTGCCGATATACAAATACAGTTGTATTTTTATAGCACCCTAAAGAAAAGGATGCATTCTTTGTTCTTGTTTACTGACACACTTGTTTGACAAAGTATAGTACGCACTTACCTACAAAAATATTGACAAAAATGTGCAAACTCTTTGTTGCGTTAGTATTTTACACTGGCAAATTAATTCTACAACACAAAATATTGTACCTATGGTAACACCACATTTGGAGATACTTTTGCATTCGATCGTAAATATAATAGAATATGCCCAATAAAACAACTAAACAAGCTTCGTTAAACTTTATTTGATGTCTTAAATGTTTGTGTCACAGAACACATTTGTACATGTATTTAGTCGCATACATCTGTATACTCCACAACTATTGTTACTATTGCTATTTACAACAGGGGAAGACAATTATATAACTCCGTATAGACAGATAGGAAGAAAACGGCCAAACTCAGAACTATAAAGAAAAAGGTACGGTGGCTTAGATGGCTTTACACCTTTGGGGGTGCTCGGCTAGATGGCGCCAATATTAGTATTTTACACTTTAACTCATATCAAGCTAAGAATATGGGTCAAATTTTCAAAACTGTGGTTCAAAAGTTTTAAGCCTGTGTCGAGAGATAGCAGTATAGGCACTGTGATTACACATTTTACTTTGACAGTAACTCTTCTTCAGCTAGTAGATATTCCGTGCCACGACCGCATTATTTACCGCATGTATGATTTGAAGAACCACTGCAATTATTACAAAGGGGGAACCTAAGGGCACAGTACAAGAAAGAGCTCTATCTACAGTATGGCCACACCCAGCAATAAACTCTGAACTAATGTAGATACTTACTACAATTTAAATACACGTGACTATCAAATTAAACAAATATCGTGACTATTATTTTGAAAAATCTTATCTCACACTGATACTTAATATTGAAACGCAGTGCCTCTACATGGACTTCATACATAGTTACTATATTCTTCTTTTCATTGACAGAAAAACAAAGTGATGCTCTCCAGCAATGTATTTAAATACAAAATGCAAATACTTTGGTTTTTTACCTATTTCAAATAAAAATACAAAATAGTTTTAGAAAAAGGTATTTGAAATACAAAATGCAAAATAGGTATCTTCAAAATACCTTTATTCAAATAAAATACTTTTTTGACATAAGGTAAAGCTTTTATTCTAAAGATGTGTTTAAAACACAGAATCACCAGAGAGCCCAGAAACCTGGCTCTATAGAATTAGCACGTTAAAAAGTGAAGCCAAAAATTGGCTGTCTCCATGTCTTTTACCTAATATTATAAAAATCTAATGAAAGAGGGGAAGGTTGCTATCATTGGACCACTTCGCTGCTCTATATATATAGTCGGTGGCAAAGTTCCTTTTACCTTCGTGCCTCGATACCCTCGCAACGCTCAAGATTCCACTTTTTGAACCACTCGCTACGCTCGCGGTTCAATATTGAAATCTTTCCCTTGCTCAGGTATCAATATTGGCACGTCCAGTTAAACAACTACTTTGCCCCCTTGTAAAACAAATAACTATAATTTTTTCAAACTCGGTAAACGTAACAGTCAAGACGCTAGCTTTTTTGAGAAATTAATCGTATTTAATCTAAAGAACCTTCCCTTAAAGTTAACCGAATTCAAAAAGTAAGTAAGTAAACACTTTATTGTACAAGAAAAAAATACAACACATATAATTTAAAATAGAAACAGGGTGTATAGTTTGCTAACTGGACACCACCCGACTAGTCGGGGCAGAGGTAGACCAAAAAAAACGAGGCGAGATGACCTCGACGTATTTTGCTGCGGCTAGCAGAAGCAGGCGGCAAAACGTGATGGGTGGCGGAAGAAAAGAGAGGCCTTTGCAGTGGGTCACAAATATAGGCTAGGAAAAAAAATTGTTTGCTCTTGCCTGGGGGTTTTTATCTAGCACGAAGTCGAAACTCCAAAACCATGCAGAGTGCGTTTTTTAAAAATGTAAAAAAAGTAGCTACAATTTTTTTTTCATGAATATGTACACTACTGTACTGTAAACACCACAATCAGAAAAGGTATCCGGGGGTGGCACATGAGGAGCCCACGACGGTCCTGGTCAGTTCCATGTCGCTAACAGGTCCGGGTTCTCCATTTTAGTAGTAGCAAGGTGCTCCGCATTCCTGTAATAATGGTGATATAGTCAATGAACATTAATTAACAGTTATTTGTTATGCTAGGGGGCAAAGTTGTATTTTAACGCTGAGTGTGGAATTGAAAAATGAGCAAGTGAAAGGATTCTATAGTTGAACCACGAGCGAAGTGAGTGGTTCGAGAATAGAACTCTAAACTTGCGTGTTTTAAAACACGAGAAGTAAAATACATTTGCACCCGAGTGTAACACAAAACTTTTCCCCTCACTATAGCGAGGAAACTACAACGCAAAAAATGCGTTTATCACTGCTTCCAGTAGTTCCACAGGTGGTAAATCATCTTTATTACTAGATTCACCTACATTTATCAATTTTAAAGCAGTTAATTTGACTTTATTCAAGGTCAAATTACTTTACCCACTAGTGGATAAAATGCGTTTTTACCCGCTGGTATTAAAGGACAAAACACGTGTTTCCGAGCTAGTGAGGGGGAAAATGTTTTTTCATCGCACTCTATTGCTATTTTGCACTTAATACATGCCAAGTTGCGCTTTCGCTTTCTCCCAGACCGGACTGTAGCTCCGGTTAAAAAGCCGTAATATAAGTAGTTCTCGAGATATTAAGTTATGTGACAGACGGACGGACACACAAGACGGACGGAACGGCACCATAAAGGTTCCTTTTGTACCTTTTTGGTACGGAACCCTAAAAAACCGCCGCTTTTGGAGTTCTGGTGAAAGGTACTTACGAATGTTGAATAGGCTACTTGCCTCCTAGTCAAATCAGCTTCCCTTTAAGAACTGTCAAAACGAATTTTAACGTTTTGCTAATATGAAATCGAATTGAGTGACGTCACGTTCAACTCATTTACTTTATATATTTCTACCTGACGAATTAAATAGAATTTGTATTTAAAAATAACTTCTATCCATGTTTTCCTTATATTTATCTAATGCTTTATTTCGTGCATGGTATTAAATAATTTATTTTAAGTAGGTACAGTCAAGTTCCATGTTGTGTAGAAATGTGTATTTTTTAAAACTGCTTTCAATGTCTGGTTATTTGATGGAAATACAAATGAATACATCAATAACGTATACCTACCGTTAAGGTTTAAGGAGTTCCCTCAATTCGTCATGAATCCAATATCCGACTACCTATAAGAAATCGAGTTTGACAAAATTTGAGTTAAAACTCAATATGCTTAGCAAACAAAGATCCTTTTGTGTCGTCTTTGAGAAGTTTCGTTCTGATCATCATAAGCAGTTCCACTGCACCAACCCCAAACTCAAGTAATTTTGGAGAAAATAGGCTGTGACAGACGGACAGACAGGCGCACGAGTGATCCTATGAGGGTTCCGTTTTTCCTTTTTGAGGTACGGAATCCTAAAACCAAAGTCATAATAAGTGTCTCATTCAAATTTGAGTAGTTCCGTTCTGATCATCATCAGCAGTTCCACTGCACAAAATGTCACTGTTCGGTACGGTCGACTACAAAGAGATGTATCCATTTCTCACCTTATTACGATGCAAGAAGCTGAAAAAGTGTATACATCTCTTTGTAGTCGACCGTACGTAAACGCATGCTGTTCTTATAATAACACAAAAACCAATATATGTATACCTGAATAGATTAAAGTTATGGTCTTTGGGAGCCTGGGGTCTGCTTTGACAATCAATCCCAAGATTTGGCGTAGGCACTAGTTTAACGAAAGCGACTTCCATCTGACCTTCCAACCCGATGGGTAATTAGGGCTTTATTAGGATTACCCGGTTTCCTCACGATGCTGTCCTTCAGCGAAAAGCTACTGGCAAATATCAAATGACATTTCGCACATAAATTCCAAAAACCTCATTAGTGCGATCCGGGGTTCGAACCCGCGAGCTCTAACGCGACCACTGTTCTGAACGTAAATGCATACTGTTCTTATAATAATACTAAATTAAGTCACTATAAGTGTGTCGTCCAGATTTGAGGAGTTCCTTTATGACCATCATCAGCAGTTCCACTGCACCAAATGTCACTGTTATGAATGTACTTAAATTAAAGCTATTCTCATATAAATACCAAATTCATTGTAAGTGTGCCGTGCAGATTTGAGGAGTTCCATTCTGATCCATTTCCATCATCATCAGTTCCATTGCACTGAGTTCCACTGTTCTGAACATAAATGCATGCTGTTCTTATAAAAATACCAAAGTCACTATGAGTGTGCCTTTCAGACTTGAGGAGTTCCGTTCTGACCATCATCAGCAGTTCCACTGCACCAAATGTCACTGTTCCGTACGTATATGCATTCTGTTCTTATAAAAACACAAAAATCACCACATGTATGCCTTCAAGATTCGAGGAGTTGCCTTGATTTCTCCAGGATCCCATCATCAGAACTGGGTTTTGATAAAAATAGGACTAATCTCAAATCTGTATACATATATACATTCAATCAAAAAAAAAAATTAAATCGGTCCTGTAACAACGGAGAAATCGACAACATAAAGAAACCGGTCAAGTGCGAGTCGGACTGGCACACTGAGTAGTATCCGTACAAACTTACAAAAGTTAAAATAATCTCATGTATCTCATATATGTACCTATAACTTTAAAGATTTGACTATAATTACCTATAGGTATCGGTGAATTCGCTAACTAATTTGCGCGACCTGTTTAGTATGTTAGTTTTTCAGGGATAATTATTTCTTAATGTTAACTCATTTGCATAGTTTAATCTTAATTTAGAAGAGATTTTTTTACATATAATCTCGTATTCATTTGTAGTTCGATCTGTTCGATAAAATCCGCAAGGGTGGTTAAATTGAATTTTAAATCTGATTAGTTTTTAAAACCGAAATAAATTACACATATGAAAGAAAAAGTGACCAAGGCCTCCAGTGCCTGAGGCTGGAATCGAACCAACGTACCCTGCAATCGCGGCAGATGCCTATTTCCGCTCGGCCACCCAGGTCACAGATGCTGAGGTCGAAATTATCTCTCATATGAGTAATCTATACAAGGACTCGCAGCGCCCTCTGACCATCCCTAGAACCTTCCTTCCTTGACAGATTTGAGGCGGCGGTTAAAAATAGTTTTGATATGTACAATTTGAGCTTTTTCATACGATACCCCACTTGACGTAGTAGCTTGACATGATTTACAGTTTGCCATTAGAAGTTAAAAATGTTCATACCTGTTCCAAATTTCAAATCGATAGCAAAATTACCTAGTTCTCGAGATATTTAGAAATATGACAGACAGACAGACATACGGACAGAGTGGGACCATAAAGGTTCCTTTTGTACCTTTTTGGTACGGAACCCTAAAACCAAAAAAAATACAGACGAATTGAGAACCCCTTCCTTGAGATTTGGAGCGGCGGTAAAGTTAAAGAAAAACATGAACCCTAATAATTATATAACCTCCTTTATTTTCGATAAAAAAAGTCTGTTAAAAAAGGGACATAACTCTTTTCAACTAATCAGTTCAGTATTTTTTTATGAATTCAAGCTTTTATTTTTATAAATTTAACCCTTAAATGCATGACCTTGACAAAGATTAATTCAAATTTGTATTTTGACATGCTGTCATTACAGTCAAAAATAGATGATGCATATATACATCGCTGTGCATTAAAGGGTTAAGTCGTTTTTCCTCTATTGTTGGCATTGTAGATACACAGATATTTTCAATTTTGTTAAACTTATTACCTGGCTCTCAGATTCTCCGCTCATTGTAGCTGCTTCTGTGAACGTCGGCGATTCTTGACGTTTGGGTTCCGACGCGCCTTCATCATTAAATCTGCAATAATAATGATCACGAATAAATCAGAAGTTTCCAACCATTGGCGTGTGCAAAGGGCTTGGCACTTGGCAGTAATAGTTATTTGTTATACAAGGGGGCAAAGTTGTATTTGAACGTCGAATGTGGAATTGAAAAACTAGCAATTGAAAGGATACCTGCGTTTCACGATAAAATATTGTTGAACATAATAGATCATCTGTTATAGATATTCATGATTGTCTATGCTATATATTAGCTATGGTATTAAAAAGTAAAGCGAGATCTTTCTCTTTCTCTAAGCTCACGCTCAAGCAGCACCATGTAAGATTTGTGTCGTCCCCGTTTACTTTATTTTAATTAATTATTTTTTATACGTGCCCTTTACACACATGATTAATTAATTTTATTATAATGTATAGTGTGTCAGTTTAACTGAGCTAAATAGACCCTATATAATTTAAATGTGAAGTATCATTTCGCCATCCCGTAATCTCAGTGTCCAGTGCCTGGCTTCCCTGTGTGTCCTGTACCTCTGCTGATTTCCAACAGGTAATTGGCCCAGACACTAGAAGCTAAAAAGAAAAGCTAGAAAAGGCACTGAGCAAACTGCCAGATTACTTGAGTTACGGGAAAATGGCGCAGACGGGGTCGACGAACACGTGTATAACCTCAACCTCCATGTCTAGCTTCGAGAAACTTAAAGGAGTGGATACATGGATAAATTGGAAATTCGCCATTAAAATGATCCTTATTCTGGATAATCTCTGGGGCTGCATCGACGGCACCGAAGCAGATGAGACGAAAGACAAACGTGCTTTGGCCAAAATTTGCTTAGGCATTGAACCCGGCTTGTACCAGATTGTGCGCAATGCGAAGACCGCGAAGTCTGCCTGGAAAGCCTTGTCAGACACTTTTGAAGACAAAGGACTGTACAGAAGAGTGCTGCTACTAAGGAAACTGCACAGAGTGGAGTACGGTCATTTTGCTAGCATGTCTGACTACATCGAAGGAGTCTTGACGCTCGTCACGCAACTCGCCGACATTGGGAAAGTGATTGACGATGAAGAAATTGCTGAAATTCTTCTATCGGGTTTACCAGAGGAGTTCAATGTGCTCGTTTCCAGCCTTGAGACAGCTAACCTCAGCCGGACCTTGTCGAGTGAGGCTGTCCGAACCAGATTACTTCAAGAAGATCACCGGCGAAGCCAATGTAACACTACAGACAACATAGCATTTATTGCAAACAAGAAGAAGAAAACCAACATCAGTTGCACTTATTGTCAGAAAAAGGGTCATACTGCAAATCGTTGTTTCAAGAAGAAGCGAGAAGAAGGGAAGAAAAATGGCCAGGAGCACACCAATTTTGCTTCTGCTTTCACCGCTTCACATACACAGGAATATGTCGTGGACTCGGGTGCTACGGCTCATATGTCCGGAGACCTCTCACTTCTTCATGATGTCAAGAATAGGAAATGTCAAATTACTATAGCCAATGGACAGCAACTTAATAGTGAAGTTTTTGGTAAGACTTTTATTTCATCTGATGTGACTTTAGATAATGTGCTTTATGTTCCTGGTTTATCTAATAATTTATTGTCTGTTAGTGAAATTACAAAAAAAGGTTATACTGTTGTGTTTACAAATAATAATTGCAATATTTACAATGTATGTCAGATCACAGGCAATAAGGTTTCAACGATTAATAAGCATAATGGGCTTTATAAGTTGAAAGTGGATGTGCAAGGTCGACCTGACCCCCAATTAGGTAACTCTATGTCCCTGCATGGGCAAGGATCCATGAGTGCCAACGCTGCTGTTCATGCGGTACCTTATTCTACAATGCACAAAAGATTAGGTCACTTAAGCAGGTACGGTATGTCATTACTGGGTGGAGGGAATAAATGTTGTGTCGTTTTTCAGCCTGAAGACAACACTTCTACTAGGTGCATTCCCTGCCTTACTGGGAAGATGTGTGAGACATCGTTTCCGCAGTCAAGCTCGGGGCGTGCTGCCAATCTCCTCGACCTGGTGCATAGTGACGTTGCCGGACCAGTGCATGTTGCTAGCTGGGGCGGAGCTCGATATTTGCTGACATTCACCGACGACAGGTCAAGACGCACCTTTGGCTACCTTATGAAGAATAAATCTGAGGTGAGTTCTTGTTTTGTTCATTTTAAAGCTTTAGTCGAAAACCAAACTGGATTGCGAATTAAAATTTTGCGTACTGACCAGGGTACTGAATATTGCAATAAAACTTTGTCCGATTTCCTTAAAAAAGAAGGCATAATTCATCAAACTACTTGTCCTTATTCACCTTCTCAGAATGGTACGAGCGAAAGAGCTTTTAGGACCATTTTTGAAAAAGCTCGAGCCATGTTACAGGAATCTCAGTTACCTGATCGCTACTGGGGCGAGGCTGTAATGACAGCAATCTATTTAAAAAATAGGTCGCCTACCAGAGCATTGTCGGGTAGAATTCCCATTTGCGAATGGACCGGATCTGATAAGTTAGATCTTAGTCATTTACGTGTATTTGGCTGTGTCGCATACTCCCATGTACCCAATCAGAGGAGACGTAAGCTGGATGCAAAGGCAAAACAGTATATTTTTGTAGGTTATGGTGAATCATGCAAGGGATACCGCCTAATAGATCCTGTTAATCCTACAAGGGTTATTTATTCTAGGAGTGTTGTGTTCCTTGAGGACAAATTTATAGAAAAAAATCTTTTACATGCTAATGCTGCGGCAAATGGAGCAAATTTTATTATTTTTGATAATTTTATTAATGACAGTAATCAATTTAAAAATAATAATAGAGAAAGTGCTAATGATTCTTGCTGCAATGATGTTTTGAACACTAACTGTGATACTAGTTTAGGTAGTAGTAATTGTAATAATGTTCAAAACGATGATAATGATGTCAATTATAATTTACCTAATCGAGACTCTAAAACTGTTTCAGAGGAGGCGACAAGCTCACCAGTGCAGTCACCTCTGTCTGAGCTGTATCGCACGACCGAGGACTCCATCGAGGATGGTGGTGAGGATGAGGTGCCATCCAGCCCTGTCACCTCGCCGCCACAACTCTCGGCATCTTCGGACTACGAGCCGACGTTGGTGGAAGCACCTGTTGCTCCGGCCAACTCTCGCCCGGTGCGGAGTACTCGAGGTACTCTTCCTGAGAGGTACAATGATTATCATATATCGTCTCTCGTTGCTGCGGCAAGTTCATCTTGTGAGCCACTTACGTTCCGTGATGCCATGAATTCACCAGAGAAAGACGAGTGGTATGGTGCCATGGAGGATGAGTTGGGCTCAATGCTTAAAAATAATGTGTGGGAATTAGTTGATCGTCCACAAAATGTAAACATAGTTAGAAACAAATGGGTTTTTAAGAAGAAATATGATTCCACGGGTAATCTAGATAGGTATAAAGCAAGACTTGTCGCTTGTGGTTATAGTCAAAAACCAGGGATAGATTATTCTGATACCTATTCGCCTGTGGTTAGGCATTCAACCTTGAGAATTTTGTTTGCTATTGCAAATCAGTTGGATTTGTGCATGGATCATATTGACGTCACCACAGCCTTTTTAAATGGTGAGTTAGATGAAAAAATCTACATGGAACAGCCAACTGGTTTCCAAAGTAATAATAATAAAGTGTGTTTACTTAAAAAATGTATATATGGCTTAAAACAAGCTAGCCGAATGTGGAACATCAAAATACACACATTGCTTGCTAATAATGGTTTCTTGCAAAGTAAATGTGAGCCATGTGTGTATGTTAAGAAAAATGAGACTGAGTATATAATAATAGCGTTGTTTGTCGATGATTTTTATGTTTTTCACAATAATTGTATTGAAACAGTTACATCATTGCTAAAACGGCACTTTGAAATACGTCACCTTGGAACATTAAAAAATTGCCTAGGTATGAATGTTACCAAGTACAATAATGTAACTGTTCTAGATCAGCATGATTATATTAAACGACTGCTTGAGCGTTACAATATGTCAGAATGTAAACCAGTTTCAACTCCACTACCTGTAAATTGCAAATTAGAGAAGTCTAATCAGCCTTTAGATGACAATGTTTATCAGTATAGGCAACTACTTGGTTCACTTATGTATTTGTCTGTCTGTACACGTCCAGACATTTCGTATGCATGTAGCCAATTATGTCAGTTCAGTACATGTTTTGATGAAAACCACTGGCGGACTGCAAAGCGTGTGTTGAGATACTTAGCCGGTACAATCAATTATGGTTTGTATTTCGAGAAAGATAAGAACTTTGAAATAAACGCTTTTGCAGACGCAAGCTGGGGAGATGATGTAACTGACCGCAAGTCTTATACTGGCTTTGTAGTTAAACTTGGTAATAATGTCATCAACTATGAGGCAAGGAAACAGCGATGTGTTGCCCTTTCTAGTACAGAGAGTGAATTTCTTTGTATATCTGATGTTTGCAAGGACATTTGCTTTATTAAGAATTTCTTGTCAGAAATTATTGATAAACAATTTAGTGTCAGTGTATTCAATGATAATCAAAGTGCACAGAAATTGTTGTTAGCCAAGGAATATTCTCATAGGAAAACTAAACACATAGACTTGCGGTACCACTTTGTTAAAGACTTGATACATGAGGAAAACTTTGTTGTTAAATACTTATGTACCGATGATATGATAGCCGATGTGCTCACTAAACCCTTATGTGTACAGAAGCATTTAAAATTTGTAAAAGGTCTGAAACTGAAATGTATTACTAAAAACTCTAATCCATAATAGTTAAGTATTTATAACTTGTTAAATGTAGAGTCATTTTTCTGATTGGAGTGTATATGATGTAATAACTTTTTTTTTCAGTATTTATTCAATGTATCAGTGTCACGTTATATCTTTATCTAATATAAAGCATAAGGAGGCGTGTTGAACATAATAGATCATCTGTTATAGTGAGCGTCAGAATGGCGGGTGTACACCAAGCAATCCTGGTGTGGTATACGTCAGGAGTTAGTGCTAGCAATGTGCCAAATGTGCGCCAAAATTCGAGCAATGTGCTCTTTTAACTCCAGAGATATTTAAGAAATTAATGACACCCGCCATTCTGACGTCAGGTTGGCGGGTGCACTTCCAGTTCTAGCTAATGGCTGCCTACTCAAGGGTGAAAGTACTGCCTAAGGTTAGTCCTCGCAATGTGCTTCCACATGTATGAAACACAAACTAATTCAGAGAGCCGTTGAAGAGTAATATGGGATTGTATAAATATATCTATAAGTATCACTTTTTTGTGAAAAGCGCCTGCATGTTAATGCTGCATTGCAGGCAATGAACATTGCTATTTTATTTCAGCAGGCATTATAGATATATTTATTCAATCCCATATTACTCTTCATCGGCTCTGTGAATTAGTGTGTGTTTCATACATGTGGAAGCACATTGCGAGCACTAACCTTAGGCAGTACTTTCACCCTCGAGTAAGCAGCCATTAGCTAGAACTGGAAGTACACCCGCCAACCTGACGTCAGAATGGCGGGTGTCATTAATTTCTTAAATATCTCTGGAGTTAAAAGAGCACATTGCTCGAATTTTTGCGCACATTTGGCACATTGCTAGCACTAACTCCTGACGTATACCACACCAGGATTGCTTGATGTACACCCGCCATTCTGACGCTCACCTGTTATAGATATTCATGATTGTCTATGCTATATATTAGCTATGGTATTAAAAAGTAAAGCGAGATCTTTCTCTTTCTCTAAGCTCACGCTCAAGCAGCACCATGTAAGATTTGTGTCGTCCCCGTTTACTTTATTTTAATTAATTATTTTTTATACGTGCCCTTTACACACATGATTAATTAATTTTATTATAATGTATAGTGTGTCAGTTTAACTGAGCTAAATAGACCCTATATAATTTAAATGTGAAGTATCATTTCGCCATCCCGTAATCTCAGTGTCCAGTGCCTGGCTTCCCTGTGTGTCCTGTACCTCTGCTGATTTCCAACAAATATCAAGAGCCAACACCATGACAGCTCCTCGAAACAATCACTAGTCCTTGTTCCAGGAAGCCCAGGAGATCCGAAAATTGGTCCTGGACAAATCGGCCTTGGTCCGATGAAGAATCACTGTAACATAAAAAATAAATTTACAAGTTAATTAGTGTTAATTTACAAGAGAAAATGCTTGAGTTGCTAAAAAATCCCTCAACTCTTCATGGATTCCAACATCAGAACAGCGCAGGTTTCGACATGGCACAAAAGAACGCCACCTCAATAAGTCAATACGTAGGCAACAGAACCCTAGGCGTTACGGGGCCCGAATAGAAGGGGCAAACTAAGAAAGAGGTAGCGCAATATCATTTTTAGGGTTCCGTACCAAAAAGGTACAACAGGAACCCTTATGGTGCGACTCTGTCCGTCTGTCTGTCCGTCTGTCACATTCCTAAATATCTCGAGAACTACTAATGCTATCAACTTGAAATTTGGAATAGTTGTGAACATTGTGAACCTCTACAAATAGAACATATAATTTTTTTTAATTTATTAATTTTAATTGTAGAACACGGCCAAAATGAAAGGGGGGCAAACTGTAAATTTCAAGTTACTAGGTCAATTACATCGTTACATCGTTAAAAAGAGCTCAAATTGAACGTAAATAAACTATTTTTTTTTAAATTTTTGTTGTGGAAAAAAAAAGAATTTTGAAGGAAAATGTAAAAAAAATACCGTTCCCCCCCCCCCCTTATCTCCGAAGTTTACCAACGAAAAATTATGAAAATTTTAGGAAACATTTGTTTTATGCTAAATATTACAGGAAAAATATAATCGTGTTTGTATCTTGAAAACCTTTTTTTTAATTCACAAAAAACTTTTCAGATTTTTACTTTTAATTTACCCACCTTTGCGGATGTATATAGTACTTCAAATTAATACGAGATGTTACGTAAATCAAATTCTTTCCAATAAAGTAAAAATTGTTTAAATCGGTTAACATTATAAAGAATAATCCCTGAAAAACCAACATACTAATATGGTCGCGCAAATTAGTTAGCGAATTCACCGAGAGATGGCGCTATACACAATAATGCTCATTAGTACCTATACTTTTGTCTTCTAGTCAAGTCGTTAGAGGTATGTGAAAACGTGAGATTATTTTAACTGGGGAATTTGAAAGTTTGTACGGAACCCTCGGTGGGCGATTCCGACTCGCACTTGACCGGTTTTTTTAAATTTGTTTTAGAATAACGTCACTTTTATTCGAAAACTTTTTTACAAACCTATTTAAGTGTAGAGAAAAAGTTTTGTACCGAACCGAACTTATCCAACGACTATAAGGTAACGGGCCCAATCATGGACAGTTTAAGATGAAATTTTGCCTATTTTCGATATTTCACTGAAACATGTAAAAATTCTACCGCTAAACGTGTTAAAACTTGAATGTCTTATCTTTCTTTTACATTTCCAGCGCATTGCAGAATAGATACTCCTATTGGTTTCTTCATAATTAACAAATTAAAGCAAGGTGCTTTTTCTCCAATCATGGACGGCAGTTCTCCAGTAATGGATCCCCCATTATGAACGGTGAAATAAGTTTAAAAATTTACATTTAAAGCAAACTAATACTCAATGAGACAATTTTATATACCCCAAATAAAATTAGTTTGGGTTATTTTAACATAGGATTGTTTCTTGTAAATTTTGGTTTTTGTAAATTGTTCCTTGTCCACGGAACGGAGGTACGCAGTTTTCCGGGTCCAGTTATGGACACTCGCAAAATAACACAATTTCTTTATATCTTTGGAGTAACAAACTAGTATGTTTTATACCTTATCTCATGGTTAATACAGTAAGTAAAACTCATTCAAGTTTACACCGAGTATTATTTTTTTTATTAATTTATACACGAACTCTACTCTCTTAGCAACCTTATTTAATGAGAATTTTTACTAATATTTTTTTTCAGTAAACTGATGACTTTTATCTAGCCGCCAAATCCTTCAGAAATAACCGAATTAAATGAAACGTCAAAATTAAGCAGCTCTATTACTCTTGTTTATGGTACAATGCCGTCAATTTTTAGGAACTAATTTCAAATTATTATTTTTAAGGATTTGTCCATAATGGTATCACCGTCCATTATGGGGTATTTTACATTATACCAAGAACCATTTAATACAGGACCAGCAGAGTCCATACTAAATACCGTACCCCAGCTGGCAGCCGTCAATCTATGTCGCTAGATGTCACTAAGAGTGTCATTTTAATAAAAATGTCGTTATTTAACACGTTCACTGCGGAGCCGGATTTTGTGAACTCGCTCTCAGTGCGTTACAACCCATGAGAGTCCTGTATTGAGCTTTCTCTCTGTGCGGTACAAGTCAATTACAGCTTGTAAGGAGGGTTTCATATTTTACCTAAAATACCTTTACCAGATACACATTTATTAAATTTTATTGAAACAATATTTAGTCTAATAACTAATCTACACAATACTGTCTTCGCCGAAGTTGATGACTGTTCGTTTAGATTTTATAGACGAATTAATTAACAGGTCAAAATTGACTTGTGCCGCACAGCCAGAACGGACACAGGTAAAAATGTCGATGATTTAGTAGTGATGAGGAAAATAAACGAACTAATATATCGATCCAATTCTTACTTTCTTTACCTTTAATGTAACCAGATTTTTATATACAACCAAAACTTTTAACTTTGCTCTTAACATTATTTAAAAAACGATTTTTAGAAATTTTAGTAAATATTTTGCATCAAGCAATTTGAACTTTTTACAATATATTTTTACGTAATAATATTTAGCAAAATTGTAAGCGTTTTGCGTATAAAAGCGTTATATTGTATTTAACGAATTTCATTTAAAACAATCGAAACACATTTTTTCACCACAAAATAACGTGTGGATTGATAATATGGTAACAACACTAATGCATTTTGCACTTTGCTCCAGTGCTATACAAGGTCGTGCGTAACAGGTCATTAAAGGCCCTGTTCCGCACTGAATAACAAAAGTCTAAGACTGGTGCGAACAGGACATATGTGACCTGTTTATTAATTTATATGCTGTCAAATAGAGTGTAAAATGATAAATATAAACGTATACTTGACTATATAAAAATAATAAAATATAACAATGATATGGGCTTCGCACCAGGGTAAAGTTGCGCATTTCTGTCGCCGCACCAGGGGAAGTCCAGAACAGGGTCAGAATGACCTGTTTCGCAGTGAACGTGTTAAAAAAAACCGGCCAAGAGCGTGTCGGGCCACGCTCAGTGTAGGGTTCCGTAGTTTTCTGTATTTTTCTCAAAAACTACTGAACCTATCAAGTTCAAAACAATTTTCCTAGAAAGTATTTATAAAGTTCTACTTTTGTCATTTTTTTCATATTTTTTAAACATATGGTTCAAAAGTTAGAGGGGGGGGACGCACATTTTTTCCTTTAGGAGCGATTATTTACGAAAATATTAATATTATCAAAAAGCGATCTGAGTAAACCCTTATTCATTTTTTAATACCTATCCAACAATATATCACACGTTGGGGTTGGAATGAAAAAAAATATCAGCCCCCACTTTACATGTAGGGGGGGTACCCTAATAAAACATTTTTTTCCATTTTTTATTTTTGCACTTTGTTGGCGTGATTGATATACATATTGGTACCAAATTTCAGCTTTCTAGTGCTAACGGTTACTGAGATTATCCGCGGACGGACGGACGGACGGACGGACGGACGGACGGACAGACAGACATGGCGAAACTATAAGGGTTTCTAGTTGACTACGGAACCCTAAAAATATGCACGCGGTAGTTCAACGGCATTACAAATGATACAGTAAAAAGTATATAGATGACGCTAGGGGCCCGTGTCATGTTTCAGTCCCTGTTTACAACGCAAGCCATCGGCATCGTTCTTATTTTGAATTATGACAGTCATCCAAAAGAGTACCATACTGTCAAATTTTCTATCGCTTTCATTTTGAGCGTGACGTCAATGATTAGTAATATTACTTTCAATATATTTCAAATTTATATTTTAAATGAGGCCATTTCGAATAGTGTTTATGATTATGATAGATATCATGTTGACAATCAATCTCCGTCTCGCTCGCACCAATCCTATATTTGTACGAGTGCGACCGAGACGAGTTGAGTATTATTTAAAGATTTTTGAATGTGCAAAATCCAGCAAAATCTTATTGGTAGTTGTCACAAAAACCTACTTTTTCCATAAAGCCTGGCTTCCACATATGCGGAATCGAGCGGCGTCGAGTCGAGTTTTCATCTTATACATTTGAATGCTATTCGACGCATCATGAGAAATGCAAAATACGAAAGTATAGCTATTAGCTATTAGTATAATTTATGGCAGAAGGTCCTTTAAGTATTAGGGACTGAATAAATTAACCGACTTGGTATTACAGGGATCTCAACTCTTTTTTACGCCAGAAGAACTGTGTTGAAGGACCAGCGATTACGTAGTTCCTGACGAACTATTGTAATATAAAATAAAATAAAACGGAAAAATAAAATTATGGTAATTGATGCGTGCCGAACTTACTGCTGTTGTTTTCTCGACAGTTCAGCGGGCGGCCACCCTTTCGAATATTTACTTGGTTCACTCTTTCTTGTGTACACTCGCGAATCGTTATTTATTTAATTAATAATTATAACTTTATTCGTCGTTGCGGATATTTTTTCACATTGACATCGAATGTCTTTTAGTTTAGCAGATTGACGTATTTTCTTGTATTTTTTAAGAAGGTCGGCAAAAAGGCGGGTGACACGACAAATAAAAATGAGGTTGAACCTATCATAAGGAAGAGCGAACGGGATGGACGATATGAATGATAATGAATGAAAAGGGCGCGAACAAACTGAGTTGCGAAGACTTGGTGTTTTTACAAGTTTTGTTTTTGATGGGATACAGTATCTATTGTCTTAGTCCGTTTTTATCCGATCCGATATCGGATGTCGGAAGGATTTAAATGGAAAAACCGGCCAAGAGCGTGTCGGGCCACGCTCAGTGTAGGGTTCCGTAGTTTTCCGTATTTTTCTCAAAAACTACTGAACCTATCAAGTTCAAAATAATTTTTCTAGAAAGTCCTTATAAAGTTCTACTTTTGTGATTTTTTTATATTTTTTAAACTTATGGTTCAAAAGTTAGAGGGGACGCACATTTTTTTCCTTTAGGAGCGATTATTTCCGAAAATATTAACATTATCAAAAAATGATCTAGGTAAACCCTTATTCATTTTTAAATACCTGCCCAACAATATATCACACGTTAGGGTTGGAATGAAAAAAAATATCAAACCCCACTTTACATGTAGGGGGGGCAAACTAATAAAATATTTTTTTCCAATTTTTATTTTTGCACTTTGCTGGCGTGATTGATATACATATTGGTACCAAATTTCAGCTTTCTAGTGCTAACGGTTACTAAGATTATCCGCGGACGGACGGACGGACGGACAGAAAGACATGGCGAAACTATAAGGGTTCCTAGTTGACTACGGAACCCTAAAAACAAGTAAAAATATAGGTGAAATTATGTTTTTTTCAACTCTCGGGTTGCAAAACAATGCCATCTAGTTTTGAACCAAAAATTTAGCTTTTTTTTAGGGGTACGCTTTTTTGTATGGGCTATGTCAGTCCAGTATTAAATGGTTCTTGATTATACTAATATAATATAGCAATACCCATGACGAATTTGTGTCAAATGTCAGATTCCAAATTGAACATTAATTTTGAAATCAGCAGCCCCGAAACCTAATTTACGACACTCCCATGACGACACAAAAGTTAGGAAAAAATGGGTTCTGTAATGAAATTAATGATAATTATACTAATGGTTAAGATGTGAACTTAAAATATAGAGCTTTTTTGGCTCACCTTAACTATAAACTGAAATAGACCTACCATAAAAACTTACATAATTTGCTAACTGCCGGACAAGCGCTTGACGAGCAGCGCGACCCAGCTGCAGCTCTTTGTTTAGCCAACACCTGTCAGGAGCCATTGCCAAATAAATATCAGCATTCTGCTGACGGGCGTCAAACTCCGCCGCTAATCTCTGCTCCTGCTGCTGCTCCTGTTCTTCGTGTCGGTTCAGCGGAGGCAGTTCACAATTCGCTTTGTTAGCTATATTGTCAAGCACACAACACGTTTTAACGATCTTAGCTGCCGCTGCTGGCTTTTAGTGCAGTTTCTCCATTGACGACAAACACTACCAACTGATTTTTAGTCGCCCAAAACACCGCTCTATACAGTTGCGGGCTCGAACTTGTAAAGCGGTATAACGAGCTTCTGGAGATCCTACAGGTGCATCCAAAAGTCAGTGCATCCATCAGTAGTGTTTGCCTCTGTGGGTAAGCTGAATCACCTGAAAGAATATAAAAATGTATGGCTGTGATATATTGAAATATACAATTATGCTACGAGTGTTTTGTCTAACAGTTCTTACTTAGAGTGATATTTAAATTGACTAAACAATAAATCACACGTGCACGGAAGAAGATATTACACAGAAGATACTATATTTCTTTTAGACATTTGTCAAATTTATGTCACGTTAGCTTTTTTTTAAATATAAAATTATCATATCTACGTTTTCATGATGGGTCTACACCGACGCAAATGCACGTCATTCTTGTTTATTTTAATAATGCCAACGCCATCTTGCGACGAGTAGAGGAACCAAGTTGTGCCGAAAAAACTTGCAATTTACTCTTTGGTACGACAAAATCCCCGTCTAAGTGTCATAAACCAAACATGGCGGCCATACCCATCGACAAAAAGTCTATATACTGTGCCATTCAGGAGAACGCATGCCTTGGTTCGTATTGTCAGGCCATGAGAGATTAAATTCGTGTAAAATTACGCAATTCATATCTTTGTAATGATATGATGATTCGAATTGCAATCTCATTCTGTCACTTTGACACAAGAGTAAAATCAAAGTAGAATCAATACTAGAGTCGTGACACGTTAGCAAAATGCAGACCAAAAGTGTGTACCAAAAGTATTGCCAGTATTACAAGTTTGACCCAAAAAAGGGAATTTAATCGTTTGCCGTGCTTAGGATTTCTACAAATAGGTGTTATTTGTGAATATTTTATCTTTTTGTTAGAAAGGCTCGGACGTATCGCGAAGTTTTGAGTCAAAGAGATTAATCAACTAACATATTTTTAAGCAATATTTTTTTTAAATATTTTTTGGTGTAGCTGGCACGACGACGACCGTCTATTAGCAAAAAAACATTTTACTTCAAGTAACAGTGAAAATGGAGATACGAGGTGATAAAAATGTCATATGTTATTTATTTCAAAGATAGAAGTCCGTTCTTTTAAAATACTCAAAACTTAAAAAATACTCCATCAAAAATAAATGTTACAAAAATTTTATCCGGTACATTGCCTGAGCTCTAGTCCCAACCTTGTACCAATCCAGATGACAGCTGCACGTATTCGACAACCCGTGATCCAATCCACTATCATTTGAGAGTCAACGTGAAACGTCAAATTCGCCATGCCGAATTGAGCCCCTGGTCGAGAATTTAAAATTCGTCATACAAATTTCAATTCCCTCTCCGCTCTGCCCATTCACGCTCTCTCGGTGGAAAACCACCTTTAGTCGGGAGTGTTCTTAGCCATGTTTCGTGGAAATTGGTCCACTATGTTGGGGTTATTTCAAAATAAAAACGTTCTTTTGCACACACAACCCTAAACACAGCACGTACTATTTATGAAGGTATAAGCAATGTTGATGTACCTAATACTTATTAGGTATGGGCAATGTTGTATATTTATTGCTTGTTTCCAGCGAGGAGGAAGACTTTATGGGACCCTCCTTTTCTACAATCGCCGGTGCTGGTGAGAATGGCGCCATCATACATTACGAGGCCGACCCGGAAGGACCGCAGAGAGTCATCACTAAAGACGATATGTTGCTAGTTGACTCAGGTGGACAATACAAGTAAGTCTTTTTCTTCATTACTTTCTTCCGACATTTTGCCTCTAACTAAAATCCCATCAGAATTTGCCGTAGAAACTATTTTTTACGAAAGCGATTACTAGATCTTATTAAGATTAATCTGGTTTCCTCACGATGTTTTCCTTCACCGAAAAACGGCTGGCGAATAACAAATGACATTTCGTTCCTTAATTCCTTGAGACTATTTGTACGAGGCGGGGTTCGAACCCGCGACCAGCACGGGAAGCATGGTCGCGCGATAGACGATAAAATATCAGGCCGTCCCTATCGCACTTACAAATAGTGCGATAGGGACGGCCTGCTATTTTATCACTTATCGCGCGACCATAATTGCCTGCCAGATCCGGACTGAATCCTGAAGCCTCATGCTATGACTGCTAGGTCTCCAGCACTTCTCAAGATTTGGCGCAGGCACTAGTTTTACGAAATTGACTGCCATCTGACCTTCCAACCCGAAGGGTAACTATTAGGCCTTATTGGAATTAGTCCGGTTTCCTCACGAATTCACGATATTTTCCTTCACCGAAAAGCGACTGGCAAGGCAAATGTTAAATGACATTTCACCACAGAACTTAATTTAGATAGAAGAAACAAATTCATATATTTGTATAGGGGCCGAGCGTGTCAAATTTTGTACTGAAGTTGATTCTTGCCTGTAATTTTAAATATGTCTCAGGCTCTTGATTGTTCATAATTTTTGTGTTGTTGCAATTGAATATCACGTAACGAGGCATTTTTTATGTATTGGTTGACTTCAACTTACAAAAATTGACGCCCGAAAGCTGCAAGCTGCGAGTAAAGACGGACAACTCAGTGGATTTCACTGAGTTCATTTGACACGCTAAGTAGATACGTTTGCTTGATCTATGGTATATATGACATCTGTGCATTTCACACATAACTTCAGAAGAACTCATTGGTAAGAGCCGGGTTCGAACCCGCGCCGTCCTTTGACCAATATACTTATTGATTTACATACTAGCTTATGCCAGTTTTGCCCGTGGCTGCGCTCGCGTTAAATTGCTCCATACAAACCTCCTTTTGACCTTTATTGGGGTGCATATCGATCGATATAACTTTTTTTGATATATTTTTAGTCGTTATAACGATCATTTGATATAATTATTGAATCATATAACAACAAATAATATACTAACAAATTGTATAATTCTTATTTAATATAATGATCATTTTTTCGAATAACATTTATTATAACATACTTTGAGTATAATGCTTATTTCCGATAATAAATAAATGGTATAACACAAATTATTTCTAAAGCACAGTTACTTAGAATAGAAAACAATTGTACAATAAATTAGATCCATCATTTACCAGAAAAGTAGATTAGGTTAGAACTATGACCCCTACACACAACACGCTGCTATCAGAAAAATAGGTTAGGTTAGGTTAGAACTGTGACTCTTAAACATATGTACTGCTATCAGAAAAGTAGTTTAGGTTAGGTTAGGTTAGAACTGTGATCCCTTCAAGAAAGAATAAAATTAATTCATGAAATGTTTTATACTGTTTGATAGTTATATTATACTAGTCGTATATCAATAGATAGTTATACCATATAACGGTTATTATAAATAAGTGTTATACGAAATAATGATTATACAAAATAAAAGTAGATATTTTGTGGTTATACCAAATGTTAATTATGTCAAATGGGTGATTATATCCTTCAAATATATATGAAATGTTGTTATATCAAATGTTATTATACTCAAAAAAGTTATACCAATCATTACACACCCATTGATTTACATACTAGCTTGTGCCAGTTTTGCCCGTGGCTTCGCTCGCGTTAAATTGCTCCATACAAACCTCCTTTTGACCTTTATTGTACTCCTGTAAGTTTGTCTATCTTGCCTACTGGAACGATCCTCTCATCTACTCCAAGGTTAGCTGGAAGAGTCCCTTATAGGGATAACCTCGCCTTTGTATCTCTATTCCTACAAATTGTATATAAACTGTTGTACACAATAAAGTGATTAAGTAGTATGAATTTTTTGAAACGAACGTTTCTAAACAAAGGTATTGTTCCTTTTGTGTTGAGCGGGAGCTTCTGTATTTGCACGCGCTAAGACAACAAGAAGCAACTGTATCCTGATAATTGTAAGGTTCAAATCTGTGCAGCAGCAAATTTGAGATAGATTATTTTGGAAATGTGAAGCGATAGACCACACCGCTATAGGTGCGAAAATACAGCGCTTCTAATACTTTGATACTTGAGAACGTTTCTACGTTCGTTTCAAAAAATTCATACTATACTACTACTACTACTACTACTACAAACTTCCACTCCCGATTTTAGGGAAGTGGGGGGTTAGAAAGAGACATAAACTAGTCCATCCCTTCAACTATCTCCACTTAAAAAATCACGTCAATTCGTCGCTCCGTTTTGCCGTGAAAGACGCACAAACAAACAGACACACAGTTTCCCATTTATAATATTAGTATGGATTGTTCGCAGAGACGGAACCACCGATATTACCCGTACCCGCCACATGGGCACACCCACAGACATGCAGAAACTGACGTTCACTCGCGTACTGAAGGGGCAGATACTATTGGGCACCGCGGTCTTTCCTAGAGGCATCACTGTAAGTTATAATTTTTATATAAATAGGAACTAAAGCCTGACCAAAAGTATATGACTATGCGCCGTTTATTTATTTTCCCCTCACTAGCTCGGAAACACGTGTTTTATCCTTTAATGCCAGCGGGTAAAAACGCATTTTATCCACTAGTGGGTAAAGTAATTTGACCTTGAATAAAGTCAAATTAACTGCTTTAAAATTGATAAAAATGGGTTAATCTGTTTTACCACCTGTGGAACTACTGGAAGCAGTGATAAACTCATTTTTGCGTTGTACTTTCCTCGCTATAGTGAGGGGAAAAGTTTTGTGTTACACTCGGGTGCAAATGTATTTAACTTCTCGTGTGTTAAAAAACTCGTAAGTTCAGGATTCTATAGTTGAACCACGAGCGAAGCGAGTTTCACTTGCTCGTTTTTCAATTCCACACTCGGCGCTAAAATACCTACAACTTTGCCCCCTTGTATAATAAATAACTATTATTTTATTTAAAGTTAATTATACAAACCACTTACAAACTGTACTTGCCTGCTGTGTTTTATGTCATCGGTTCATAAGTAAACTATTTTCCCCCAGGGCAACATCCTAGAGACCCTCGCCCGCAAAGCTCTATGGGACGTGGGTCTTGACTACAACCACGGAACGGGACACGGTGTGGGACACTTCCTGAACGTGCATGAGGGGCCCGGGGGCATTGGCTCTGCTCTCGTCCCTACAGACCCGGGAATCTTCCCGGGAATGATCTTCAGTGATGGTAAGACATGGGGCGACGAGAGGCCTAGGGCCTCGGCTGCGCCCGCATAGGTACAGACTACAGACCCGGGAATCTTCCCGGGAATGATCTTCAGCGATGGTAAGACATGCTACCACGCATAGGTACAGACCCGGGAATTTTCGCGGAAATGATCTTCAGCGATGGTAAGACATGCTACCACGCATAGGTACAGACCCGGGAATTTTCGCGGGAATGATCTTCAGCGATGGCATAGATTAATTAAATAAAGAAAGATTGGTAACTCAGTACATCGTGTAGCGACCTACTTAACGCGAGTTATCGTCGCTGGTACCTCTTAGTTTTCGAGTTATTTACAGATGGCGCTGTTTTCAATGTTGAAAAGTGCCACCTAGTGAGATAATAATTAATTACATTGCCGAGTAACCACATCTGAATATGATTCAATATTTTGAGCCGGCGGCACCTCGTTTTTTGGCTTAGGGGTTAGAGTATCTGACTTGCATTTTTGAGATCTCAGGTTCGAGACCCAGCTCCGGTTTTTTTTTTAATGTGTTTAAAAAGAATTATGTTGTTGTTTTTCGCTTTTTTTTTTTCTAGTTGAATATTAGAAAAATAAGTATGATGTGAAGTTGAATCATAGAAAAGTAAGTATGAATTGTTCGCGCCTACTTGTTGTGTGTTTGAATCATAGAAAAGTAAGTATGAATTGTTCGCGCCTACTTGTTGTGTGTTTATAAAACCCATAGGCCCATAGGGAGGTACCTATCTACCTACTCTACTCTCCAATCACTTATGTGACGTTGTCTCTTTCAAAGACCGATGTGCAAGTTTTATCGCCCTTTACTGTATTTATATAAATTTATCGGTACCCATAAATATTAAAAATCTTTATTTAGGCACCTACAGCTATACAGTCAAGGAATTTGATTCCCTGCCCATTTAATTGAATCGTTGTTAGAAATACGTATATAATATTTTATTTTATTCCATATATATCTTTGGTTATACTTACCTAGTATTGAAATGTCAAATTACTTAGCACTGTTTTTGACATTTCAAATTAACTCGACCAAATTATGTAGGTTGCTTATAGGCGTGTCGTCCGAAACTAAACACGTGTTTCTAATTTAGTAGCGTTGCTAATGTTTTATGCATCAACATCATCAAAGCAACGTCTTCATCTAGCTAGATCTTATGGTGAGTTTTCTGTACTACATATATTAAACCTTAATCCGTTTTCACGTTATCCGATCCGATATTGGATGTCGGAAGGATTTCAATGGAAAAAATCCAAGATGGCGACTGTAATGTATGGGATATCGGTCCGAAATCTGATATCGGATCGGATAATGGGAAAACACACTTCAACACTTCGCACTTGGGTTTTCATTTTCACATTATTCGACCCCATATCGGATGTACCAAAGATATATTGGATGTACGAAGGATGTCAAAGATGTATAGGTCCACTGTCCATATCAGCAGAGAAAATAGAATATTTCAATATATCTTTGATATCAGATCGGATAATGTGAATACGCACTTAGATGAGTAAGAAATGTATTTCTCGACTGTACTGGGTATTTTTATTAGTAGGTATATCCCAATATTATGGCAAATGTTCAATCCTCTCTCGCGCGGCAGTCGTGATATGTAGATGTGCCTCGGCCGAGGCAATGCGTGAGTTTTCGCAGGTGGCAGTGTTTGGTGTGGTCGTATAGAGGTTGGTCCTGCGACCCCGGATAGATCAGACCGTCGGTCTACCGGTTCCGGGTAAAAAAATGTTGGACGGCCTGGCCAAACGGCTGGAGTTAGCCGGGGAGTGTTCGACCAAATGTCATAGAGGACCCTGGGCAGTTTTTGACGCCGCCATTTTTTTTTCAAAATGGCCGACTTTTTTTTTGATGATTTTTCAAGTTTGTCGTAGAGAGCTCAAATTTTGGTCATAGAATCTCCAAGTGGCCTTGATTCGAATGAAATAAAAAAAAATTGAAAAATGCTACAAATGTGGGAAAACTGGCCACTTTTATTTTGTATGGCAACTTTTAAACCGTAAGAGATAGCCGGGTGGGTGCTCGACCAAATGTCATACAAGTATCCGAGTAGAAAAAAGTTGCATTAAAAAAAATTCAAAATGGCCGACTTTTTTTTTTTAATTTCAAAATGGTCCTAGCGCGCTGAGATTTGGCACACGGGTGGAAAGTAGTCCCAAGATTTATATTCAAAAAGAAAATTTTGAAAAATTCAAAATGGCGGCTTTTGAGGGCCAATTGAAATTTGTATGGAAGTTTTTTTTTAATCGCCATAGCTCCGTAACGGTACAAAGAAGTGAAAAGTGCTCGAACAAATGTTATACCGTCATCCAAGGTCCATAGCATGGCATTTAAAAAAAATCAAAATGGCCGACTTTTTTTTTGAAAAATTTCAAAACGGTCTGAGCGCGCTGAAATTTTGCACACGGGTGGACAGCCGCCCTTAGATTAGTATACAATAAGAAAATTTTGAAAAATTCAAAATGGCGCCCTTTGAAGGCCAATTGAAATTTGTATGGAGGTCTTTTTTTTAATCCCCATAGATCCGTAACGGTAGGAAAAAGCTTAAAAGTGCTGATCGGCTCGCCGGCGGATCGGGAAGTTGGAGTTTAAACACGACCCAATAGTAAAAGTGTCTTAGAGAAGCGAAACGACGGGATTGGGTCGTGTTTAAGCTCCAACTTCCCTACAACCCTCACAGTAACTACGCGGAGGGCCGAAGGCCCGAGCGTGTCTTACAAGCTCCCAAGCACGCGAGGCCGCAGGCCGAGCTGCGGGCAGAGAGTGCTCCCAAGCACTCAAAGGCTAAAGCAAAAAAGCAAATAAGCAAAGCAAAAAAACAAAAAAAGCATAGCTCAAAAACAAAAAGCAAAAGCAAAAAAACAAAAAAGCAAAGCACAAAAACAAAAAAGCAAAGCACAAAAGCCCAAAAAGAACACCGCGGGGCCCGAGGGCCCCGCTCACCTTTAAAAAACTAGTATAAATACTAAAAACACTAATACAGTGAGCTGTGACCAAAATAAATAAACCGTCTTGCGTAGCCAAAACCACGATACATCACACGCGATGCATCACATCAAGTGCAAAGACGTCTTTCAAACCCGCGCGCTTCATCTGCATTGCGTATAGTTCAAAAACTACTCAACGGATTTAAATGATTTTTGTTTTATTTTGCAGATGACATTATCAGGTTTTATTTTAATAAATAAAAATGTGACCATATCTTAGAAAATTTACTAGTCAATTTCACGAGATTGATTTTTTTAAGTTTCACATTTTTCGGCCGCCGTCTTTTATTTTTTCAATGATTTTGATTTTTATATGAATAAACTTTTCAATGAAAACTGATAGACATCCCAATCATTAAAATCAGTGCAGCCGTTTTGATTCCATAAATTTTTACATCACGTGCAAAAACGTCTTTCAAATTCGCGCGTTCCTTTGAAACGAGTATATATAGATCAAAAACTACTTAACGGATTTTCATTATTATTTGAATATATAAAAATGTGGCCATATCATAGAAAATGAAAATTTCACTAGAAAGAAAAAAAAGTTTGAAAATTTTATATTTTTCTTATTATTCGCCCGCCATCTTTAATTTTTTTTTTTTTTTTTTTTTTTTAGTGTTGTGTTCCTGTCGGTGAGTAAGGCTGACAGAGCTTAATGAGGGTGCGGTGTGCTGATGACGGGAGGACTTACGGAACTGACTTATTTCGTCTATTGTCCTTTGAGTCGTCGGCAAACCGAACCCTCCTTAGAACTTGTACACTCCTTTTTACTGTGTACTTAAAACAGGAAAAGGGAATGTACAAGTTTCTAATGGGGTGGCAACGCTCATGTGACACTCTTTGAGTTGCAGGCGTCCATAGGTTACGTTGACCGCTTTCCATCAAGCGAGTCGTACGCTTGTTTGCCACCGACGTAGTATAAAAAAAAATAAGCGTTTTAATACAAACTGATTGACACCCCAACCATCAAAATCGGTGCAGCCGTTGTGATTCTATAAATTTTTAAAAATACGAAATATAGAAAATGTCCGCCATCTTGAATTCTAGTGGATGAAAATTGTGTTTCCTCGGAAGAAATCATTTATATTGGTCCCTAGTATCACTGTACAAAGTTGCTTGCTTTTTGCATAAAGTGCAGCTTTTTTGACCACAATTTCGTTTCGCCGTAAGCCTTATATCTCTTTTCGTTTTTGTTTCACTATTGATAGCTAGCCAAGGCGCGTCATAATTTTGTCTGTGACAAGAAGTGAGAGGAATAGTTCCCGTCATAGTTATCATTGTTATCAACAAACAATATTTCTTTAATCTTCACAAAACATTAAACTATTTGTTATAAGGGCCCGCGCAGACGGGCGACAAAGTCACTCGACGACTTTTTTGTCTCTGTCGTAACTCCTTGCGACAATTTCAAAGGTGCGCACACGGGAACGACAGCGATGCAACCACAGACTACTATGAAGATACTACGGACGCAACTTTTTCTTTTTTCATAAAATTAAGAGCCTACCCAAAAAACATTTTTGGTACTTCAGAATAAGTGTTTAAAAGTTTTGATGAACTCGTTAGAATTTTACAACCCGGCATCGTTTTCCTCAATATTGTAGGACTATTCTTTTAAATTCTTGTCATATAAAGTCGGTCTTACCTCTACTTCTGAAGAATTGAAATTAAACGACAGGTATCAATGTCGACTTCAACAATCGGCATTTAAAATTATATTTTTTTCGAATAATAACATACGTTCGCCCAGGCGGTTGAGTGATAACTGTCAAAATGACAACCGACCGGCGACTATTTTGTCACCGTGTGCGCACTTGCATTGAAACATATAGAGAATGAGACAGTTACGTCGCAGGCTTGTCGTCACTCGTCGAACCCGCAGACAAAAAGGTTGCGTCGCAACGTGTGCGCACTTTCATACTAGCCCATAGACCGATCTCCGCAGACAAAAAAATTGAGTCACCCGTCTGTGCGGGCCCTAACGCATACTTTGCAATTCGCAGGAGATACCAACGCCTGGACTGGCAACACCGACCGGGTTAAACGTCAAATTCAAGCTTCGTGCGTGTATCATTTCAATAATGTGTTATAAATATTAAAAATGTAAAATATAAGGAATTACAGTGATGTATCGTATTTTAATTAAAATGAGAAAGTGTTATCATAAGTTTTCATGCAGCCTAAGAAGCCAAATATTGACGAAAAAACTACGCCAACCGTCAACGGAGTAGCGTTCAAGATTTAAAATTATAATTAATTAGCGTTTTTTACAGATGGGTATAGCTTACTTAATATTTAAGTGTAGTTTTTCAGATTATTTGTCTAGAACTAGTAACTGTCATAGGTTATTTTTGTGTTTTCTGTTTGTAAACATTTGAAGTACATAATAGTATTTTAACTTCCATATTTACATTTTCTTTGTTAAACCAACTCGAGATAATAAAACCTTACTCACTGCTATCCCGTGTAACTTGCAACAAAGTGAATTACAAAGTTTGTTATATGAAATCTTGTTAACAAAATCAAGGCTGTGGTTCCATATTCTTGCACCTTAATCACATTATATCCTGTTATAAGCCCTATTTAATATATTTTAACAATACATTTAGGCTTCAATATCTCACATGATGAATAATGTTACAGAACAAACTAGCAAGGTTACAACACACCGGGATGTGATGGTGGCTAGAATGAAACAAACACAAGCCTCAAAAATCAGCAATCAGCCAACCAAGATGTCAAGTATGAAGACCTGCAAGGACAACGGGATGACCTCTAGGCAGTCATTGATCGGTTCCAGCAATGCCAAGAGATACATGAGCAGGCATTACAACGCATCCGGGACCTCGAGCAGCAACTGCAGGAGTCGGATTCAAAATGGTATTGCAAGTATTGCTCCGGGAACTCCGCTCTGGCTGAAAACAATTTAAGTATATTTGCTGAATATAATATATTTGATTTAGATGTGGTTCATGACAGTGCATCATGCTCCCCAATGAAAGACCCTGTAGATTTAAAACAGTCTGTGCACATAGAGGGCGGCAGTGATCCCAGAGTGACGTTGAAAGGGTCAAATAAAATTAAAAAATATCTAAAGCTAAGCAAATTCAAAATACATCAAAATGTAACAGCTGCCTTAAGCGATGAGCTTCTAAACTGTCAATACCAACTTGACCTGACAGCACAGGAGTTGAACCATCGCTCCGATGAATTTCACAAATTAGAATTGAAACTAAAAGACCTGAATAATAGGTATGAACTGACAAGTAAAGCATTACACGAGTACATCTTTTGTGAATAACGTTCTAGATCCATTGAGCGTGTACCCTGTGTGCATGGACTCGCCTGCGCCCGCTTGTTCGAGCTGCGCCCGAGCCGGCTTAGCCCCGCTCCCACAAGCCCGCGCCCGTGCGCCGTCGCGCCGGCTCCATCGCCGTCGAGCCTTCTGCAGCTGGCGCTGGCGCGGCTGGCCGCCGAGCCTCCTGCAGCTGGCGCTGTCGCGGCTGACCGCCGAGCCTTCTGCAGCTGGCGCTGTCGTGGCTGATCGCCGAGCCTGAGCCTCGGCCGCCGGCCCCCCGCCGCCGCTCCGCCCCGCGGCGGCATTATATATATTTTTTTCTTTAGTTGAGACATCAAGAGTCTTTTAAAACTCTAAAGTTATTTTAGTTATTTTTTATTTGTATCAGTTCGTTTTTTTTTTCTTCATCATGTATATTTTTTTTATTTTTTTAGATATACCTTGACACTTAGAGACTCTATACAGTATCTCTAACATCTCTTATTAAGCATAGTAGCTTTGTACTTTGTATAATTTATTGAAATTAATTTCCATAGAGCAGTCTGTTAATATTTTCTTTATGAATACTTTTGCATGTGTATTTTGAAAAAAAGTGGCTGAGGCGTAGGGTTAAAGCCGGCGTAGCTTTATTTGACGTTCATATCATTGTAATATGCCTACTTGGAAATAGTGCATTACGATACAAGTGCGTAAAAATCGACACGAGTTACGAATTTCCTTTTCGCACGTGTATCGTACGACGTTTTTCAGTACAGATGGCCCTCCGAAGTTTAGACCTGACATATACTCGTAATGAACCACTTCTCGCACTAGTGCGTAAAAAAACAACACCATCTGTACTGAAAATAAATATTTCAATGCATTTCAACACTTAGCATGATAATTAAGAAACTTTTCAAAGAATTTAATTAATAAAATTGACTTATAAATATATTGTTTTATTCCACATTCATATATTTAAAAAAATCGATGATGAAATGATGAATCTTTATTCTGATAATAGTGCCATCTGACTCTGTCGTGTTGATATATGTAGCTGTTTGTGGTAAAACATTTTTATAGTAATAAAAATAAAATAATCTGAAAGTAATACTTCCGTCTTAGTGCGTTTTCACATTATACGATCCGATATCGGATGCAGGACCGATATCCCATATATTTAAGCCGCCATTTTTGATTTTCGCCTTTGAAATCCTTCCTGACATCCGCACTTAGGGTTGTAATATTTTACGTAGCATATTTTGCCTATTTTGGGATGTACGTCCAAGATAATTTAGAATAATCGTTAAAACTTGTGCAAAAAAAAAAACAAATACTAATGATAATGAATGTGCATATTGAGAGTCAAGAGTATTGTACGCCAAATTCTGGCAGATTGTGATGTTACAAAATACTAACCCTATCATCAATTCATCATTTATAAAGTCGCCGTCAATAGAATTTGTGAACAATGTAAACAAACCTTGTACGTTGTCAAAATGTCTTTAATTTTCATTCTAACTCATCAGATACTGGCTAAATCCAACCTTTGAAATAATAAAATTGTGCTAAAATATTGATATTTTGTATAATGGTTTGTTTACATTGTTGGCAATTTCTATTGACAGCGATTTTAACTACTCACATTCGAACAATAAATAAATTGAATTTAAAACTTATCTTCAATATGCCAACTTTGTTTAGCATGCAGTGTTGTGCATCTTGCATACGCGCCATCTACCGGATTATAATGTTTGCTATTAGTCATCAAACGTACAAAACACTTCCCATGAATTGAATCTGATTCAAGTACCCGATTGGTAAAAAATGACTTAATTGTTTTTGTTAATTTCGGTGTTATATAGTGATAATGTTGTACGATCATGTTCCAAATTTTGAAATAATACGACTTAGGTCATTTAAATGAAATTATTTCGTGAATTGAACAATACCATTTGTCGCGAGAGTATAGTAATGCCATCTATTGTTTTACGAGTCAAACATATAAAACGATGTACTGAGTTACACGTCTTCCTTTATTTAGTTTAGTCTATGGCGATGGTAAGACACGGGGCACGGTGTGGGGCACTTTCTGAACGTTCACGAGGGGCCCGGGGGCATTGGCTCTGCCCTCGTCGCTACAGATCCGGGAATATTCACAGGAATGATCTTCAGTGATGAGTAAGAACTTGGCGACTTCTAGAATATCAAACTTATCAAAGATATATCCCAGTAAGGGCATTTATTTGTGTGATGAGCACAGATATTTGTTCCTGAGTCATGGATGTTTTCTATGTGTATAAGTATTTGTATATTACATATATCGTTGTCTGAGTACCCGCAACACAAGCCTTCTTGAGCTTACCGTGGGCCTCAGTCAATCTGTGTAAGAATTACCTATAATATTTATTTATTCATTTACACGGTGAAATAGAAAGGTCCGTTATAACTTTTCATAGTGACTTTTGAGGTCATAATGAACAACTTTTATTATGGGACCAATGCTGAAATCGCAAAAAAATTGTCTGACTTAAGATATCACGTCAATTCGTCGCTCCATTTTGCCGTGAAAGACGGACAAACAAACAGACACACACTTTCCCATTTAAGTATAGATATTTCGTCCACAGAACCCGGCTACTACGAGGTGAATGAATACGGCATTCGGCACGAGGATCTGGTGGAAGTCATTGAGTTGACGAATAACTCCGACCACATTTTTGTAAGTTTCTTCAATCGTATACCTTGCATATTGAATGCCTAACTAAATGACAGAATCTTAACATACATGACACACACACACACACACACACACACACACACACACACACACACACACACACACACACACACACATGTTGATTTGGAAAATAAGAATGTTACAAGATAATAAAATTATATTAAGTATGTTTCACGTTATAGTTATGAAGAGCGGTGCCTCCTAGCACAGGTTATTTCGCAAATAACTTACAAGGAGACACCAGCAACTGTAAGATATTGTTAAAAAAAAAAATACAAATAAATAATTAAAAAAAAAAATTTTACAAATAAATAATTTTTTTTTGAATGAACAAACGACCATCACAAATCATAAATATATATGACGACCGGTCTGGCTCAGTCGGTAGTGACCCTGTCTGCTAAGCCGCGGGTTCGAATCCCGGTAAGGGCATTTATTTGTGTGATGAGCACAGATATTTGTTCCTGAGTCATGGATGTTTTCTATGTATATAAGTATTCATATATTAAGTATATATATATCGTTGTCTTAGTACCCACAACACAAGCTTTCTTGAGCTTATCAACTTTGCCCCCTTGTAAAACAAATAACTATTTTTAGAGGACCTTTGATGGAAACCTACGTTTCGTTTAATTTTGATTGGTGTTCATGATATCAATGTTGACCTCTCAAGACCAAGTAATACTTTCAGGCGGACGGCTTGGTGGGCGATTTCGAAGGTCGCGGCGCTCTCGGCTTCTACACGATCTCACTAGCGCCGCATCAGACATCGTGTCTTGACGTCAGTATACTACAGGACTTTGAGGTGAGAATGAGACGATAAGAGGTATAACGTAACCACAAAATTAAAATTTTGAAAAAACTCCCGACCGCGACATAGTTGACCGATTTTCATGAAACATGGCTAAGAACACTCCCGACTAACTCAGCTTTCAAACAAAAAAAAAACTTAATCGGTTCATCCGTTCGGGAGGTACGATGCCACAGACAGACACACACACACAGACAGACAGACAAACAGACAGACAGACACGTCAAACTTATAATACCCCGTCGTTTTTGCGTCGGGGGTTAAAAACCGAAAATAAAGCAACAGAGCTCATGATGATGAAGTTTAGCCTCAAAAACAGTTTAGTTCAAATAACTTGCATTTACTGATGTATGGAGTTGCAACTCTTCCCTTACTTATTCCTCTATGGTAAGAAGTCTGTAATATTGATTTATTTGTAGTGACATCTAGCTCATCCACGCGTCAATCACGCGTCAACTAGAGTAAATTATCAGTACTGCTACTTCTCAATAGATGTCGCGACGAATAAAAAGTCTAATGCTCAACAATTTTTAGCTAATATTACAATAGTAATAATCAGACGCGACACTGTTGGCGTAGTGTCGAGTAGTGGTACTGATAATTTACTCTATTTTTCGCGTGATTGACGCTAGATGTCACTACAAATAACTTGCTTTCCTTACTTATTCCTCTATGGTTTATGGTGACACTAAAGAGCTTTCAATAAAAAATACCCGGGAATACTAGCGTTAGAATATGGTATTCTTGTGCTGTATTTTATCGGTCAATGAAGGTTGAAATTTAATTTTTGCACCTATCAGATTAGCGAAAGAATTTTCCCACTTGAACTGGCCGTAAAGAATTTTTGTATTTGCACGATTTCAGATTAAATACATAAATGTATTTAAGTAATCTGAAATCGTGCAAATACAAAAATTCTTTACGGCCAGTTCAAGTGGGAAGGGCATTTCTCAGGAGGCGCGTTTTTACGTGTCCGAGGCAAAAAACGTCAGAACGGACTGGTCTAAAAATCTGAATTAATTCAGGCACAATCATTAGCCTCTGTACTACTTGGTACAATATAACATTATTTATTTATTATCTGTATAATATAAGTAATAAAATATTAAACGCGAAAAATGACCTTCGGTGGGCGTGTCCCGCACCCAGAATTTGCAAAACAAAAAATCATAACTCAAGATGGAGTTGTTGATCGCAGTTGATATAGATATTCACGTATAAGGTGTTAGTTAACCTATCATATTTTCTATATAAAAATAATATGTTAGCTAAACTCATCGAGTAAAGACAAATTTACGATGTGTCCCGGGCTAGTGACTGATTTCGGTGTAATTTGTTAAACATGACAGTACTCTTACAAATTAATAGATCAGGGACGTAGTAGCACAAATATAGTTAATTTTAGCTATGTTTTATCCATTCAGTGTAGAGGAGATGAAGTACCGTTTTATAAAGGGGACTTTTTGAAAGTTTCTCAGTCGTTCGCTGGGTTTGGTCCCATGTTTTTTAAGATTCGGTGGATCAATTTACTCCCACAGTTTAGGTCAATTTGTCGTTATGTAAGGTACTAAAATAAATCCTTGAAAGTATGTTATTACATCATTATGACATCTCCTCTGTATCATGCATGCTATTTTTTTTTTTTTTTTAATACTACGTCGGTGGCAAACAAGTATACGGCCCGCCTGATGTAAAGCGGTCACCGTAACCTATGGACGCCTGCAACTCAAACAGTGTCACATGCGCGTTGCCACCCCATTAGAAACTTGTACATTCCCTTTTGCTGTGTTAAGTACACAGCAAAAAGGAGTGTACAAGTTCTAAGGAGGGTTCGGGTTGCCGACGACTCAAAGGACAATAGACGGAACAAGTTAGTTCCGTAAGTCCTCCCGTCATCAGCACACCGCACCCTCGTTGAGCTCTGGCAGCCTTACTCACCGGCAGGAACACAACACTATGAGTAGGGTCTAGTGCTATTTGGCTGCGGTCTTCTGTAAGGCGGAGGTACTACCCCAGTTGGGCTCTGCTCTAGATTCGAGCGAGACGATATCCGCTGTGCTGTGCCCTACCACACAAAGCGGAATATCATTCGCTATGCCCTACCTCCTACAACTAACTTACTTATTTACTTACTTACTTACTTATGTAACCTATTATTTTTCGAAGTGGGTGTAATATTGTCTTTCCATTGCAGCTGGCATACTTGAACGCGTATCATAAGCGTGTGGTCGACACACTCGGCCCCATATTAGAGGCCCGCGGCCTCACAGAAGACGCGGCTTGGTTGGCGGCTGAATGCGCCCCCATAATTAAAGGCTAGGTAAGTAGATGGTTTCATGGGCCATTTTTAACCGCCTTCCAAATCTCAAAGGAAGGGGTTTTCAATTCGTCTGTATTTTTTTTTTTTTTTTTTAATGTTTGTTCCTCGATATCTCCGTCGTTACTGGACCGATTTTGAAAAATTTTTTTGATTGAATGTATATGCAGATTGGTCCCATTTTTCTCAGAACCCAGTTCTGATGATGGGATCCTGGAGAAATCGAGGGAACTCCTCAAATCTGACATACATATGGTGATTTTTGTGTTTGTAAAGGAACAGCATGCATTTACGTACGGAACAGTGACATTTGGTGCAGTGGAACTCCTGATGATGGTCAGAATGGAACTCCTCAAATCTGAACGGCACACTTATAGTGACTTTGGTATTTTTATAAGAACAGCATGCACTTACGTCCAGAACAGTGACATTTGGTGCAGTGGAACTGCTGATGATGGTCAGAACGGAACTCCTCAAATCTGAACGGCACACTTATAGTGACTTTGGTATTTTTATAAGAACAGCATGCACTTACGTCCAGAACAGTGACATTTGGTGCAGTGGAACTGCTGATGAAGAGTGAGCCGCCCCTGGTTAGAGTTCCGTTCTGATAATCATTCTCATCTGTAAGTACTTCAGAATCATCCAGATTTCAAAATTGGTTCAGAAATGACGGAGATATCGAATAACAATCATTAAAAAATATACAGACGAATTGATAACATAATCCAACATTTGAAAGTATTTATCACCAGAACCCCAAAGGAAGGCGGTTTTTTTTTCTTAAAAATTATTACACCACCTGTTACAAAAAAAGTGGGTTGGACAACTTGGAAAAAAAATGGCCCTTATACTACTTACAGTACTGATTGTGAGTCCCACACTGTAGCTGAGGTGCTTAAGACGATACAGAAGACGCTAGAGCCCATCAAACATTTCCTAAAACGGCCTTATTGATTATGGCGCAAAAAAAGGTAAGGTGTGGTATTCAAAATTGGTAACAATTATCCAGAAAAAACTAAACGGTCCGACACAGGTTTTTTTTTTCCTCCTTGCGTTATACCGGCATTTGCCGCGGCTCAATGGGAGCCTGGGGTCCGCTTTGACAACACAGGTTATTTCATTGTTATTCTTGATTCTCAAATTTCGTTACGATTGATTAAGTTTTGAAGGAGGAAACAGTCGAGAGCTTTTAACTGAGTCGCTAGATGTCACTTAACTATGCCTATACAAATAACCCGCATTTACTGATGTATGAAGTTACATCTCTTCCCTTACTTATTCCTCTATGCTAGCGCCTGAGTTAAAAGTGATTTTGTTTTTTTTTTCTTTTTCAGATACGCTGAGATTTCGATGTCCTGGAAAAATGAAAAAGGAGCTTTTACCGCTTTAACGTTTATAATTTTTGTAACTTATCCTGTATGTATACTAATATTAAAACATGCAATAAATGTTGATCAATTATTAATATTTTGTTTTATTTTTGATATTTTGAGTTTTTTGTGCAGTCAGTCAGTGGGTTCCGGCAGAAAATCAGTGCTTCGGTCGAAAGAGCGAAGCGTATCACTGAGCCTCGACCCTTTTGTCCTGCTGCATCGCACACTTTGTATTTTCTTTTTATTTTCTCTTTTTTGTTATTCTTGTTTTTTTTTACTGTCTGAATTATATTTTACTGTTCTGTCTCTTTTTTATGTTGCGCCTAATTTGTGTGTTTTAAATTGTGTACTTATTGTATTGTGTGTGTTTGCAGGCTGCCAAATAAATGACTTATCTATTTATCTATCTATCAATTCGTAGTTAATTGATTGTAGATTAAATATCCTTATTAGATCCACCGCTGTAGAACATTTATTTCAGAAAATTAAACTGGTTCAACGGTTTAAGCGGAACATGCATAATCGATTCTCCATACAAAACTACTTAGTAATAGTCCTTATACTTGTTCCTCCTCTGTCAGTAAACACACACACTATATACGTGCTCTTAAGGCTCAGCCACGACATTGGTCTAAGCGCGACAGCGGCGAGCGGCGGCCATACATTGGAGCGAGACACAGCGATGGGACTTTTCATTCGCACGTATGGCTGCCGCTCACCGCTGACGCGCTTAGACCAATGTCGTGGCTGGGCCGTTACGTTCTGTTTAGTTATAAGACTTAGTTATTAATTTTCTTGGTGCCCTGAAAACCAGTGCCGCGTCTATTAGACACAGTATTCGCTGAGTGGCATCCTATTTGGTGTACTAGTTAAAGTGTTATTTGTTTTTATTATGTATCTATAAGTATGCCAAATAAATATTTTCTATTCAATCTATTATATTCTCCTTGGATACTAAAGTGAAGCCCCCCATTCACGGTACGATATATCTGTACGATCCGTCGCAACAGATTCACTTTTTGTGGTTAGGTTATTTAGCTTTTGGGGTTAAAAACCATTGAAAATGAGCCACGTTTTAATGGGTCAGTGAATTGATTTCAGTTTTGGAGAAATGTATATATAACCTTTCTCAACAAGAGATATTACGATTACAATCATATAAATAAGTGTCACTGATTACAATACAAAAACTTATCTACCTACGAATTATCTAATATAATATAATGAGATTACTAGATTAGGTACCTACTATTCAAATTTATTCGTGTTATCGTGAAACGTAATAATAATACATAGACGTGAATGACGCTATTTTAGTTTATAACGTGAATAACTATATTATTAAGCGGGCTTTTATATACTTTTAATTTTAAGTAGCGCACTTTTCTTCTCCGTTGGGAGCAAAAAAGTGCGCTTTTTTTCTTTTTTACACACATTTGGGTTTAAACATATCTTGGAACACAATAATTACCTCATAGTTGAGTGATGTAAAAAGATATATTATATCTTAATTTACATGAACATATTTACATAATTATATAAGGAACTAACTACAAGATATAACGTACACGGGGCAAATCTTGACTGGGGCGCAATTCTAACTACTTAATCCATTTTTTCCATTATTACACTATGATGTTGAGTTCTACATGTATCTACTGAACACGCCTACCATATATGTTATAACCGGTGGACACTCTATTTAATAATGCAAACATTGTAAAACATGGAAAAAATGTACCAGTTACATTTGTCCCCCAGTCGAGATTTGTACCATGTTACATTTATTTCCACCTGGCTACGCTCAAAATTAATAATAGATTCCTTTTCGTTCAGCCGGCGTATCATGCTGCCAATTTTATCACTTATACTCGTGGATAAGACATCTGTCACTCTCACACTGACATACTTGCTAAAGCGTGATGGATGCTTTATCCACGTGGATAAGTGATAAAATTGGCATGTGACACTGTTTGAGTTGCAGGCGTCCATAGGTTACGGTGACCGCTTTACATCAGGCGGGCCGTATACTTGTTTGCCACTGATACGCCGGCGGGATTAAATTTACGCCCTCGCTGTAAATACGTAATTTTGCTCCCTTGAAACGCAATCAACTATGGTTCCCTTGGGACACAATTTACGATTTTCTTCATAACAACACAACCACAGTAAAGAGTATACACAATGACGCTTTAAAAAGCTAAAAAACAACGCGGCACTCGAGTTATCAGTTTCACAACAACCACTCTGGTTTGTTTGAAAGCACTCACTTTGAGAGAAAATCAATAATGCTCACTAACAAAATAATGTAACCAGTAAAATAACTATTTTTTGGGCCATTTTTTCCAAAGTTGTCCACCCCACTTTTTTTGTAACATGGGTATGTTTTACGCGATTCTTACTCAGAATCGCGAGCTCTTTCGATCCTGATAGAAGAAAAATAATGTCCCAAGATTTCCATACATTTTTCAAACATTCCATTCCGTTACCGCCATACAAAATATATGAAAAAATGGTAACGGAATGGGAAAAAACCTTGGGACTTTTTTTTTCTCATATTAGAATTCTTAGCCTCTGTTGGCAGATCGCTGGATTAATCGATCTAGAGGCCGTGAGTGCAAGTTAAGTACCACCCCAGACAGACGCATCCTCGAGTTCGAAAGTTACGACCGTCTAATTAACGTCCTGTAGGCGAATTTCTCCGACGCGAAACGAAAACGAAACGCCGCGAAAGTTAGTCTCGCTCTGTCGCGCCAATACGCAAGAGCGATAGAGATAGATATCTACTAGCGTTTCGTTTCGTGAGCGTTTGTGCCATTCGGTTTGTGCCACAAGGTGGACTGATGACATGGTGAAGGTCGCAGGACTCCGCTGAATGTGTGGCGCAGGACAGGTCATTGTGGCAATATTTGGGGGAGGCCTATGTCCAACAGTGGACGTCTTTCGGCCGATATGATGATGATGAATGAGTAACGACGTAGTCCGTAGCTAGTATAGAAATCAATAATTTACCCCGTTATCATAATCCGGTGTATCAGCAATATTGGCAGATATGGCTAATTGATTTCTCAATTTCTCAATTATTTATTTACTCATGCATAAACTTACAGCTAGGGTGCCAAGGCGCTTATGCGGTAGATACAAAATATCATTTTATACACTCATAACTAGTACATTACAATTAAGGTTCAAACCAAACATCAGAAAAATATCAGAGGTCATTACAAACAAATGAAATAATTGAAGATGTCAAACTTAAACCTAAGTGGATGTCATACCGATTAATATCAACTATTTTCTAATTTTTCAAAAAAAAAAAACATTTATAAAGTTTAGGAATTTTCCAACGAAGACTCCGATTCTGTCGTAGTATATATCAGCATCATGATTAAAATTTAAAAACTCATTAAACAGTGAGAGAGCTCTAGAAGTGGGAGCGTTCTGTGCCCGACGGGTACGAACCACATATTGATACAGTGTTTAGTGCGATGGCGAGGTGGCCAGTGCTTTTGGCGTTCTGGTAAGTATTTCTTTTATTTATTTATTTTTATTTTTATCTTATTTAGAACTCATACAGTCATTTATACATATGAAAAGGGTGCATATAAATATACGCATGCGAACTTACTCTAAAAAATACCTGGAGGTTCATAAAATTTAGAACAGTAAAAATACATAACACTAGCAAAGCTATGCTGCTTTTTTTTTTGATTTTTGATTTTTAAGGTAAGGCTAAGGTTTTTTTTTTTAATCTTTATTTAAGAGCTTGTCACCGAAGTGAACATGTCGCTCCGTAAAAATCAACATACAGTTTTATTGTCTTACAAAGGCTAAGGTTACATAATACAATAAGTATTGAAAATACAAGAGTATGCAAAGATGGTTACTACGAAAATCTTTATAAATTTTCTTTATTTATTTATTTATGAAAACTGAATAAACATACCGCGAGCAAACCAACGCCAAAATGAAAAGGGGTGATAGGACATCATCACATAGCTATCTATCATTTTAAGCGAATTTGACCTTAATGAAATTGTCGTTGTTTTCGAGATACCTGTAGGCACTTTTTTACTTTTTTCCATACTAATATCTCCATTTTCATAAAACAATTTCACATTTTCAATACCTGGGTGATTCTCAAAATAGTGGCATCGTACATACATGCGACGGTGTTTAACTGAGTCAAAAGAAAACTAGTGGCGTCTTTATTAACAATTTTCGGCTTCGCCTCAAATTACCCACGCCACTCGCCTTTTTTGACCTCCTTTTAACGCCGGTTGCATAAAATACTAAGTATAATATCTATTGTGTTTGTTAACAACCTGTGTTTTTAGTATAACAGCAGAAGCGGTGTGGGGCCACATTCTACGGCCAGGCCGCACCATCAGCAACTTCGAATGGGCGGAGCCCGATGAAGCGGTTTATAGTATGTTAACCCCTTATTTGCTTATGCTTTAGTTCTTCTTTCTTAGTTATCTTCATTTGGTTGATTACGGTAAGCTCAAAAAGGGTTGCGTTGAGGGTACCATAGAAAACATCCATGACTCAGGAACAAATATCGTGCTCATCACATTAAATAAATGCCATTTCCAATAGAGTACCTAGTCTGTTAATATTTTTTGATGAATACTTTTGCATGTTAAATTGTATCTTGTTATTTAATGCATGCTAATTATAAGATGTAATGTTTTGAAAAGGAGTGGCCCGCCGAGTTTCTTGCCGGTCGACGGATAGTGGATAACTGAGGGGGACTGAAATCTTCTCGAGGTTGACGCGTAGGATTAGAGCCGGCGTAGCTATTTGACGTTCATATGCGCATTGTAATATGCCTACTTGAAAATACATATTTCATTTTCATTTTTGAATGCCCGTAACCCAGGACTGCGGCTTAGCAGGCAGGGTCACTATACCCGCTGGGTACCAGTCGTCGAACAGTTTATCACCACAGCTATTTAACAAGTATTTTGGTTGTCTAAGTTCAATATCATCGTTAATGTTTCAGTTGACGATGGATCCGGGCGCACGACAAGCGCTAAAACCGCCGCGGAGCGCATCGCTGCTCTTCGGGCGGTCATGGAAGAACATAATGTAGACGCCTACATCGTGCCTACTGCCGACGCTCACAATGTAAGTTCCAAGTCTTGTGTGTAATGTGTGTTGTAACCGTGTCCAAGTCTGGAGGGACATAATGTGTGTATGTGTGTGTTCCAAGTCTTGTGTGTATGTGTGTGTGTCTGTATGTGTTTTGTAACCGCTGTGCAGCGAGAGCGGTCATGGAGGGACATAATGTAGACGCCTACATCGTGCCTACTGCCGACGCTCACAATGTAAGTTCCAAGTCTTGTGTGTGTGTGTGTGTATGTGTGTTGTAACCGCTGTGCATCATGGAGGGACATAATGTAGACGCCTACATCGTGCCTACTGCCGACGCTCACAATGTAAGTTCCAAGTCTTGTGTACTGTATGTGTGTTGTAACCGCTGCTCTTCGGGCGGTCATGAAGGAACATAATGTACACGCCTACATCGTGCCTACTGCCGACGCTCATAATGTGAGTTCCAAGTCTTGTGTGTGTGTGTGTGTGTCTGTATGTATGTTGTGTGTTGTCACCGCTGCTCTTCGGGCGGTCATGAAGGAACATAACGTACACGCCTACATTGTGCCTACTGCCGACGCTCATAATGCGAGTTCCGAGTCATTATTGTTGTAACCACACCACAGTGGACAAACACACATCAACGCCACGAGTTCACCACACCAACTGTTAAAGGCTCTCTTAATTATTCGAAAACGGATAGCAAAATTGCATATTATACACAAGAGTGCAAAGTAATTTCATACAAATTTTAACTTGATTTTTTACCGTGGCTGGTAGAATTGATGTTTTTAAATGTTGATTTCAAATAATGTTGATTCAATTGATGGATTTAGTTTGAGGTTTTACACGTACGGTGTTTATTGTGTTTCACTCGGGGACAAAATTTGCTTAAACTTCGGGTGTTGAAACGTTCGCAACGCTTAAGATTCTACTTTGCAATATTTGAATCTTTCGCTTGCTCGGGTAGGTTATTATTGTCACGTACGGTTAAACAACAACTTTGCCTCCTGTAAAACAAATAACTTTTTCCCCTCACTAGCTCGGAAACACGTGTTTTGTCCTTTAATACCAGCGGGTAAAAACGCATTTTATCCATTAGTAGGTAAGGTAATTTGACCTTGTATAAAGTCAAATTAACTGCTTTAAAATTGATAAAAGTAGGTGAATCTAGTAACAAAGATGATTTACCACCTGTGGAACACTGGAGGCAGTGATAAACGCATTTTTTGCGTTGTGGTTTCCTCGCTATACTTAGTGAGGGGAAAAGTTTTGTGTTACACTCTGGTGCAACTTTATTTTTCTTCTCGTGTGTTAAAACTCGTAAGTTCAGGATTCTATTCTCGAACCACGAGCGAAGCGAGTCAGTCAACTATAGTCTCCTTTCGCTTGCTCGTTTTTCAATTCCACACTCGGCGTTAAAATACAACTTTGCCCCCTTGTATAACAAATAACTATTTTATTTTATTTCCAGTCCGAGTACATATCAGCAACGGACGCCCGTCGCGTATGGCTCTCCGGCCTCACTGGCTCGTCCGGCACCGCTGTAGTGACTAAAGACCACGCTCTAGTGTGGACCGATGGGAGGTACTTCACCCAGTTCGAAATACAAGTCGACACTACACAGTGGACGCTTATGAAACGAGGTGAGACAGAGAGAACAATAGATAGAGTATCATTTATTGGACAAAAATAACACTCTTAAAATAAAAACAATAATACTAAAACTAAAAATATTAAGGACTAAGTAACCTCCTTAGGCATGGTGCCGTAGACACTGGCAGCATTTCCTTTTGGTTAAAAAAGTAACATTTATTTTGAAACTTGATAAGAGTACTTTTCTGCATACCCACGCTCATTTTCCTAACATTCGGATTCCTTTTACAGGCCAAGATTTAACAATCCAAGAGTGGCTGGCCAGCAACCTGACCTCAGGCGCTATAGTGGGTGTGGACCCAACCACTTACACCAGAACAGCTTGGCTGGCGCTACAGGTATTTCGCACGCATTTCAATCGGAAACTCTCCCTCACGCCATCTCTCGCGCTATGTCGAAACCACCTGAGTTGGTTCACATAGGCACTGGTCCCACCGCGAGCTAGTAAGCTATGAGCTATCGGCTATAAAAACGATCAAAAGATAAGGACTCCCGTGCAAATAAAAGAGACACGGCTATTTTGATAGCTCACCGCTGGGCGAGTAACTATAAACATCGCCGTGTCTCTTTTATTTACACGGGAGTGCTTATCTTTTGTTCGTTTTTATAGCCGATAGCTCATAGCTTACTAGCTCGCGGTGGGACCAGTGCCATAGCATAGGGGGCAACCATACCGTCCTACCCTAGAGGGGGACCTGTAGCGGGTAGAACGGTATGGTTGCCCCCTATGTGATATACAATTCCTTGTATATGTGTATGTAGTAGATATTATTATAAGCAACTGTGACCTGTGACAGAGAGGATACAGGCATCTGCTTCGGTTGCAGAGTAAGCTGGTTCGATTCCAGCCTCAAGCACTAGGCCTTGGTCACTTTTTCTTTCATATGTGTACTTTATTTCAGTTTTAATTTGAAGGCTCTTCTGTAACCTCATTACAATGAGTAATAGGCTACTTGCCTCCTAGTCAAATCAGCTTCTTTTTAAGAACTGTCAAAACGAATTTTAACGACTTTTTAATATGGAATTAATATCTTTTTAAGAACTGTCAAAACGAATTTTAACGACTTTTTAATATGGAATTAATATCTTTTTAAGAACTGTCAAAACGAATTTTAACGACTTTTTAATATGGAATTAATATGAAATCGAATTGAGTGACGTAACGGTCAATTCAGTTACTTTATATATTTCTACCTGACTTATTAAATAGAAATTGGATTTAAAAATAACTTCTGTCCATGTTTTTCTTATAATTATCTGATGCTATTTCATGCATGGTATAAAATATTTTATTTTAAGAACAGTTAAGTTCCCTATTGTTTATTTATTTTTATTCAGAGCGCGCTTACCCCATCCGGTATCCTTCTGCAAGCAACAGAAGATAACCTGGTGGATAAAGCGCGAACTAACGTCGGCGAGCCGGCACCCGCGCGGCCTAATAACGAAGTGTTTGGCTTACCTGTCGAGTACACTGGTAGGTAACTGTTCTAGTAAGTTACTCGCAAGAACACCTGTCGGCCTAGCGACAATCGTTGACAGAAGAGCTATTTGGACCGGACTAGTGTCCCAGATTTGTATGTTCACATTTTTGACAAATTTGTTTTGAAGTATGATGCGATGTGGCTAAGACGTATCGTTCGCCAAAGCTAACGATTAATTTCGAATTGGTTGAATCGATTAGGCCCTATGTATAAGGAGGTGCTTAAACAAATATACGATTTCTATCAACTTAGTGAAATGTCATTTGAATCGAAATGACAGACTCTGCCATAGCACTAGTTTAAAAATAAAAATGAATGATAAATGACATAATAAGTAAATCCAGCACGGGAAGCATGATCGCGCGATAGACGATAAAATATCAGGCCGTCCCTATTGCACTATGAGTAAGTGCGATAGGGAGGCCAGATGTTTTATCATTTATCGCGCGACCATGCTTCCCGTGCTGGGTGATAAATTAATATCGTAAAATACTCACTAACGAAGATCCGCAAAAATGTAACATGTGTTAGATTATGTTTAAAGTGAAATATTGTTTTTAAGTACTTGACTTTTTTAAATATTATTACAGGATTTTATTTAAAATTTCATTAGGTTGCGCGAGTTTACTTTTTGTGGACGCTGTCATGTGTCAAAAAGAGGTTCTTACAAATCTGGGACTCTGCCGGCCGAGTATACTGGTAGGTTACTGTACAAGAAAGAAAATGGGACTTAGTCGCGTAACATTTACGTTTATATTGTATATTTGGCTCGTTCTTTCGAACGTAATGTTACAAGCCAGACCTCGAGGAATATAATACCAACATCAACATCCGGTTCTTGTGAAGTACCCGCGCACTTTATCTTGATATTTTACTTTAGGGCTAGGGTAGTCATCTAGGAAGGTGGAGCCCCCTGAAAGCCTCCCATCTCCCCCTACATTCTTATACCTATACATATTTGGTGTGTGCTAAATGCTTGTATGTGAGTGTGCACAGAAAACGTCCTACTTTGTCGATTACGATAAAGCCGCTTTGTCAGTTTATCAGCAGTTCTCGAAAAGTTTGTACAAAAATTAAGGGAAAAGTTAAATTTGTTTTTATTAATTCCTATTTTGTTACCAAGATTTTGTTGATAAATTGAGATTTTATTAAGTTTTATTTCGTCATTAAGGTTCTCTAGTATCTATATTTTCTTAATTATAACAATTATCCTGTATATATCTTACGAAAGTCGAATTATATTACTAAATGTTGGTAACAAAATAGGATCAATTAAAATTTGCTGACGTGGCATTGTACAAAGTTGACGGGAATTGCTGTTATATTCATATAAAGATACAAGCAAATCTCGCCTTAATGGTAACCGACAAAGTGGGTCGTTTTACTAAACACACTCACATATTCTTTGCAGGCAAGCCGTCGAACGAGAAGATATCAGAATTGCTGGCACAGATCACGGCGTGGGGCGCCACGGCCCTCGTGCTCACCGCTTTAGACGACATCGCTTGTGAGTTTAGCAAATCGTCACTACTTTTAAAAAATCTCGTATCTCACGCTGATCCTCAAAGTTAAAACGCAGTAAGTCTATATGCATTCCATACATACTTACTACAATTTTCTCTTCATTGACAGACGAAGATACAAGCTTTTTTAAAAGTAGTGACGAAATTATTATTATTTTGCAAACAAATGTAATGTGTGTACAGTGGCGTTTAGTTTAGTGGTAGGACTCTGCCTCTTTAGGTTTTTTAATGTACAACCTTTCTATGAAAAATTGCAAACACAATTTATTAAAATTCTTAGCTTTTCATCTTAGAATATAAATTAACCAAAGTTATGTTTGTTATCTGTTCACAAAGCTGAGTAATGTATGTGTTAATAAAACATGATAATAAATACGAAATATTTATTAACTCGTATTCACTGTTCGATCCGCAGAATGTGTTTACAGCAGGGACGGTCATAATTACGTCTTCAGTGCACGTAAGGATAGTCTGTCGTACCGCACCTTTTTTTTTCGTACCGTACCTACTTACAAGAAGTGGTGCTTTATGTTACGTGCCTAATAAGACGCCGAAACTTCAAAGGGCCAAATACTGAAAACGTCGAACAATACACGTGCGAAGAGTGCATGTGGGCCATTTTTTTCAAAGTTGTCCACCCCACTTTTTTTGGATTTGGAATTTTTTACCTGGTTTCCACTCAGAATCGCGAGCTCTTTTCAATCCTAATAGGAGAAAAAAAGTGTCCCAAGGCTTTTTCCAATTCCGTTACCATTTTTTTATACATTTTGTATGGCGGTAACGGAATGGAAGGTTTGAAAAATGTACATGGAAATCTTGGGACAATTTTTTCCTCCTATCAGGATAGAAAGACCTCGCGATTCTGAGTATGAATCGCGTAAAAATCACCCATGTTATAAAAAAAGTGGGGTGGACAACTTTGAAAAAAATGCCCCTTGTCGACGTAAAACACTCCCTTCACTTATTTATCATCACTCGTTTCGAATTTTTCCGCACTTGTATCGTACTTAATGTATTAGTACCGAAATTTTGAAACGTAATAAATACAAAAGTCTTGGCAAAGAATACCTTTTTGTACCCTTTGGTGTAGAAACTCTAGGTCCATGGGGCCCCAGCGCGAACAAGCTGTTCACAGAAATCGCGAAGCGTCTGGTTGAGGTAACTGGTGACCGAAGAGCTGGCGACTTCCTCGCTCAACGTATCAGCATTGCGATACAGCGAGGAAATGTCGCCAGTATCCTTTGTACAATGCCTCAAGGGCCTATTTTAGACATTAGCTAGCTTTTAAGAGTTTTAAGTTTAGTCTTAGTTTCTTATATAATTATGTAAATATGTTCATGTAAATAAAGCAATAGTTAGATATGTATTAGTACCTGTATATGTCTACGGATTTTTTTATTGTTTTATTTCCAGATACGCTGAATCTTCGTGGCTCGGATATCATCCACAATCCGGTGTTCTTCGCCTATCTCGTGTTGAGAGCAGACGTGGTCAGTTTACTTTACTGTATTGTCTGTACTGTAGTGAGTTTACTTTACTCATTGTCTAAAAAAACGCTGGTAGCCTAGCTTTAAGTACGTGCGACTTTCGTTCCGGAGGTCGCGGGTTCGAACCCCGGCTCGCACCAATGAGTTTTTCGGAATTTATGTGCGAAATGTCATTTGATATTTGCCAGTAGCTTTTCGGTGAAGGAAAACATCGTGAGGAAACCGGGCTTATTCCAATAAGGTCTAGTTTACCCTTTTGGTTTGAAGGTCAGACGGCAGTCGCTTTCGTAAAAACTAGTGCCTACGCCAAATCTTGGGATTAGTTGTCAAAGCGGACCCCAGGCTCCTTGTGCCTTGGCAAAATGCCGGGATAACGCAAGAAGGATGATTGTCTGTACTTACAATCAATTGGAACACTAGGCCACAAAAATCTCTTACCGCTTGTCATTTTGACATGGTTGTAAAGTGGCCTAGGGTTCCAATTGGTTGACTGTACATATGCTGTATGGAGCCATATCACATGTACGATATTTAGTACTTACTTTGGCTGTCAATTAGACCGATATCCCATACATTTAAGCCGCCGTCTTCGATTTTTGCCTTTGAAATCCTTTCTACATTCGATATCGGATCGGATGATGTGAAAACTCACTAAGTCGACGCGAAAAAAAAACCGCTAAAAACTTATGTCTCTATTCAAAGGGAATCAAAATTAATAGGGTACTTCCTGTTAACTTAAAACTATTAAATTTGGAAAAGTAAATTTTCTATTACAACATAAACAGGGAGAGAAAAATCTGTGATCGGAAATTAGAAGTTTTTATAAGGAATCATATCGGCTAGTATGCAGTATTCAGTTCTTTATTTGCCAATATGGAAACGAAAGCCATGCAAACACAATTATATATTACTAGCTTTTACCCGCGGCTTCGCCCGCGTAATAAAAGTATTCATTAAGATTTTCATTTGGATCCGTAGGGACCGTAGGTTTCTCTGTAGGTATATTTATCTGCGATTATTTCGATTGCACATAATACTTTTGCTTGCAATGATTGTAGAAATATTACACATCGACCACAGCGTAGGTAATTCTATATACGCTGGGGAAACCTTTATAAACATCCCACATAGCCCGTATTTCGACACTATGATCGGTGGGTAAAAAGTACTTTTTTCTATTATCCCTTACAATTTTTTACATTTTGCTTATACTTATCGCAAACGTAATCTTCAAGCAAGCAAACAACGATCGTCTTAGAGCACATTGATTGTAAGAGACCGCCGACCGATTATCCGTATCCCTCTAACGATACCCATATTATCCGTATCCGTATCCGTATCCGTATCCGTATCCGTATCCGTATCCGTATCCGTATCCGTATCCGTATCCGTATCCGTATCCGTATCCGTATCCGTATCCGTATCCGTATCCGTATCCGTATCCGTATCCGTATCCGTATCCGTATCGCTATCGCCAACGCTATCGCTATCGCTAACGCTATCGCTATCGCTATCGCTATCGCTATCGCTATCGCTATCCCTATCGCTTTCCCTATCGCTATCCCTATCGGTATCCCTATCCCTATCCCTATCCCTTATCAAGATGTTTAATGATATAACACTTTAAGTTCTCGCGCTTTGTACACATATTTAAAGTCACATACAGGTCGAACGCGATTAATTAACATTATTTTTACCTTTTTTCCCAACGTTTCGGCCAGGTTGCACTGGCCGTGGTCGCGGAAGACTGACGTCGCAGCAAAATGTCACCGGAGATGTAAACAACACAAAACTACCCGATATTAATTTATATAAATGTTCGGGGTAGACAAATAAATATAATCTACCCGCTTTTAGTTAATGTTTATTTCCCACCATGTTTATTTTAAAGGTAAAAATAATGTTAATTAATCGCGTTCGACCTGTATGTGACTTTAAATATATGTTTAATGATTTCTTATCAAGTGCTAAAATATAAAGTTTCATGGTTTTATCATTTAAAATTAAGAAATCCCATACAAACTTTCAATCTCTTTTTCAACCCCTTCATCCCTTTTTTTCGAAATAAAAAGTAGCCTATGTTCTGTCTCAGGGTCTAAAGATTGTCTGTTCCAAATTTCATCAAAATCGGTTGCGTGGTTTAAGCGGGAAAGCGTAACAGACAGACAGACAGAGTTACTTTCGCATTTATAATATTAGTATGGATGGATGGATGGATAAATACATACATACATACATACATACATACATACATACAATCACGCCTGTATCCCATAAAGGGGTAGGCAGAACACATGAAACCTAAAGCTTCAGTGCCACTCTTGGCAAATAAGGGGTTGAAAGAAAACGAAACTGTGACATTGCAGTGACAGGTTGCCAGCCTCTCGCCTACGCCACAATTTAACCCATATCCCATAGTCGCCTTCTACGACACCCACGGGAAGAAAGGGGGTGGTGAAATTCTTAACCCGTCACATGCGCGGATCCAGGGGGGGGGTCATGGGGGTCATGACCTGGAGCCTAGGTTGGCCATACAAATAGACCACGTGACCCCCCCTCTGGGGCCTGGGCCTTTACCACGTGACCCCCCCCTGGGCACGAAGCTGGATCCGCACTTGACCCGTCACCACACAGGCTCATAAATAATCAACAATAAAAAGGTAAGTAACAAAACAATAACAACAAACAACGAGATAATGAAATAATAAGTGAATTAATAAATAAATTAAATTTTTTAGTCAATTGTAATTAATAAATAAATTATTTTTTTTAGTATTTTAGTCAACAAGTAATAATAGTAATAAATGTCAGTTTCACTTACCATTTGACCCATAAAATAAATGCAATATTAAATGTCAACCAGAAAACTGTAAAAACCTGTATGAAGCTAAATGAAATATGATGAGAGGGATTAGTCAAGTAGTAAGTCCCCGTCTCGCACTTGTCTATTTTTCTACTGACGCAAAAGGCTACTTGCCTCCTAGTCAAATCAGCTTCTTTTTAAGAACTGTCAAAACGAATTTCAACGTCTTGCCAATATGGAATTAATATGAAATCGAATTGAGTGATGTCACGGTCAACTCAGTAACTTTATATATTTCTACCTGACTTATTAAATAGAAGTTGGATTTAAGAAAGAAAGAAAGAAAGAAAATACATTTATTACAACCAGAAGGTTACTTATATATGTCGGATTTATAAGTAGATATTATAGGGGAAACCGAGCCGTCATCGTCCGGCTCGCTCAAGTCCTCCATATCAAAGTCCGGTTGGTTTTACGATTCACTATTTATTAATACGCCTAACAGTAATACGCAATAATTAATCAAAACACAATCAGAAGTATCAGAACACAATAAAACACATAATCAAAACAATAATAAAGTGATTCAGGTGTGATACAGCTCACCAAAGGACTCGTTGACAGACCGGCGGCTCGAGCGAAAGTGCTCAATCCCCAGTTCAAAACAAGCACCTACCGGTTTGCCAACGGTCACCTGATCCACAGAACGATTACATAATATCGCCGACAGATGGCGCAGTCAACCAGCTATCAAGCTAAGTCGCTTGTCAACGTAAACAATCTATAAAATTTCACAGTTTGACGCTAGATGGCGCTCACAAAGGTTACAGTAAATAATAACAGATGGCGCTTTTATTAATAGCGCCGACACGACCATCCTGCTGCAGGTCGCGCTCGACATGCTTTACAAGAATCATCAGGCACTCAGCCAACAAAATTCAACATTGCAATCCATAATGTTTATAGAATAATCTCACAATAATCATACAACAACAACAAATCTCATAGAAGGAGGCCCCTGTCCTCAACGACTATGCAACAGTAATCATCTCATAGAAGGAGGCCCCTGTCCTCAAGGACTATGCAACAGTAATCATCTCATAGAAGGAGGCCCCTGTCCTCAACGACCATGCATCAGTAAAAATCTCATAGAAGGAGGCCCCTGTCCTCAACGACTATGCATCAGTAAAAATCTCATAGAAGGAGGCCCCTGTCCTCAACGACTATGCGATAGCATCAAATCTTAAAGAAGGAGGCCCCTGTCCTCGACAACTTCAAGCATTCGAGCTCATAGATGGAGGCCCCTGTCCTCAACAACTATGTTCTACTGATCTTACTAACAACTTTCATAGATGGAGGCCCCTGTCCTCAACAACTATGTAACACAATATCAAATAAACATTTACATCGTTATTCGGAATCACAGCGAATCATTGAGAATAAAATGTGTTAACAACAAATTAACAGGAAACGTAATAATTGAAATAACTCACAACGAATTCAAACATAATTCTAAGTACACACTTAGTAAACATTGCACTGTAATTTATAAATTAATTATGCTGTAGTGTAGTTCTTCAAATGAACATTTAAAACAACTTCCGATTTTGATCAGACTTACGGTAAGTTATTACAAACTAGACAAGCTTTGTGTGAATTTCAAGAAGTGAATTCATTACAGTACAACGTCGTTACATTTACAGTAATAACTAAACATTTTATAAAGACATCATTATGATTAGGTAAACAATACAATTGCACAGTGGTTTTAAAGGACAGTTACTTAGTAATCGTTTATTCACTTCACTTTTTTTTTTATTATTGATTTACACTTGCACACACCACACACCCTAACACAGACACTTGCACTTACACTCACACTCAGGGCCGGATTAAGGGTAGAGCGAATGGAGCGGCCGCTCTAGGCGCCACATGGTAAGGGGGCGCCAAAATCGAGAATGTGGAAAAATCCATATAAAAAATTATACATTGCGTGGGCGCGCATATATCACAAAATGGCGAGAGGAGTCGGGAATTAATACAACTATTGAAAATCTAGATTTGTAATTCGGATTAAGTGGAAAGTTGCACCACATAGCCAACATATACCAACATTCATAAGGGCGCCGTAAAAGGAGGATTCTAGCCCTTGACGAACCACATTGTTTTGCGGCCCAAAGACAAAGCTACGTCGTTATCCAAATGCAAAAATATGAGTCTATCCGATAGTCCAAAGCGGAGTGCCTCATAAAGCCAAAGGCGGGAAAAGTCTCAGAGAGGCGCAATTTTGTGAGTCACAGGAGATGAGCGAACTTCAAAGGACTAAGATCCCGAAGGGCACTTAGTGGCAAAATACCGAAATAGGCATCCTGACGGTGCCGACCGAATTCGCAGTAATGTCTTAATTATAACTCGTAGTTTTATAAAAATAATAGTGATGGCGAAATATAAATATAAATAAATAAATAAATATTAAATATTATAGGACATTCTTACACAGATTGGCTGAGGCCCACGGTAAGCTCAAGAAGGCTTGTGTTGTGGGTACTCAGTCAAATATAAGGCCTAAAAGTCGGGAACATAGGCGCCCTGTGAAGTTAAAATACCCCAAAATATGCCAAAGACCGCAGCATTATGGCATTACTATGAAAAAAATTTCGCGCTCGCTACGCTCGCGATTTTTAGGGTTCCGTAGTCAACTAGGAACCCTTATAGTTTCGCCATGTCTGTCTGCCCGTCCGCGGATAATCTCAGTGACCGTTAGCACTAGATAGCTGAAATTTGGTACCAATATGTATATCAATCACAACCCGACAAAGTGGCAAAATAAAAAGTGGAAAAAAATGTTTTTTTAGGGTACCCCCCCTACACGTAAAGTGGGGACTGATTTTTTTTCCATTCCAACCCCAACGTGTGATATATTGTTGGATAGGTCTTTAAAAATGAATAAGGGTTTCCTAAAATCGTTTTTTGATAATACTTATTAATATTTTCGGAAATAATCGCTCCTAAAGGAAAAAAAAGTGTGTCCCCCTCCTCTAACTTTTGAACCATATGTTTAAAAAATATGAAAAAAATCACAAAAGTGGAACTTTATAAACACTTTCTAGGAAAATTGTTTCGAACTTGATAGGCTCAGTAGTTTTTGAGAAAAATACGGAAAACTACGGAACCCTACACTGAGCGTGGCCCGACACGCTCTTGGCCAGTTTTTATCTACGTCGTAAAACTTCTCCCCAAGGGCGCCGAAATTCAAACTCGCTCTACCCTGATCGAGTGCACGGGCCGGCGCTGCTCACACTGATGATGTTGTTGGTTGATTATCGTCTACATCTCCGATCGCCGACATGGCATCTTGACAGCTATTACTACTTCCTGGTTTGGGTGCGAGACGAAGCTGGTCATGGGCAACTTTTTTAGGACGTCCTTTGCCCGCTACTTTTTTAATCATGTAGCGATCATTGGGTAATATTTTCCAAATTTCATAGGCATCTGGATATTTTAAGTCAAGACCGATTTGTGTCCTTGGGTTTGTTTTAAATAGTACCATATCCCCTTTCTGAAATCGGTTTACCCGAGCCTTTCCTTTGTCAAATCTTTGTTTGTCCTTTGCAGCACGATCTTCGATTCTTTTATTCATGTACTTTTCCAATTGGTTGCGATCAACGGTACCTTCAGCGTCATCAATTAAACAAACTAATTCGGCTGGCACAGCACATGATCTACCAGTTAGAGCTTTTAAAGGGCTTATGTTAGTCGTCTTATTTTTAGTACAATTTATGGCCAACTGAAGCGCGTCAAGACCTTTTTTCCAATCAGTAGTCTCATAATTACGGATGATTGTCAATCCGTTTTTCACTACTGCCATCATTCGCTCCACCTGACCGTTCGATCGGCTTACTCCTGGTGCTATGAAGTGTTGATGAATCCCATGCTCATTACAATACGCTTCAAACTCAGCTTTGAAAGCGCTGTCCTGGTCACTGATTATTTGTTGAGGCGCCCCGAACATTGCTACTACTTTTTTGAGAGCGCTAAGCATAGATGTCGAAGTCTTATTGGTGGCATATGTTAACATTGTGAACTTCGTGTATGCGTCAATAATAACAACCACATATTCGTGCTTATCGTTGCGTTTGGTCAGTTTGCCAGTCATATCTATGTGTATTGTTTGAAATGGCGTCGGCTTCTTTTCGATTGGGTACATTTGTACTTGTTTTGCGCCTGAAGGTCCCTTACTGGTTTTGCATATGACGCAAGTGTCCACAAATTGCTTGACAGTAGTAGACATTGCGGGAAACCAGTAAACTTCACGTAATTTTGCCAGCGTTTTCTCCCATCCGAAGTGCTTCAAAGCCGTGTGATAAGCATTAATTATGCTCCATTGGTAAGTTTTTGGTATCACTTTTTTCCATTCTCTTCGGCCAGGTTCATCTTCAGGATCGTTCTTTTGGAGAATGTTGTCATAAAGACGGTAATCGTTCACCTCTTCACCATGTTCGAGTTTTTTAATCATCGTTGCTAAATCAGGGTCGCGTCTCTGCTCCACCACAAGCCAGGAATCAACATTACTCGCTAGATTAATACACGCTGTTGGATTCCGGCTGAAGAAGTCTGCATGTTTCATGCGGCTGCCCTGACGATATTCGATATTGAAGTCGTAGTGTTGCAAATACGCCAGCCACCTGTGAATCCTTGGAAGGAGTTCGTGTTTTTGCAAGGATGATTTTATCGCGTTGCAATCCGTAACGATAGTAAATTTCCTCCCGTACAAATATTGTCTAAAGTGTTTCACAGCTCGAACTATGGCCAGTGTCTCCAGCTCATAGGAGTGATATCGACTTTCCATACCATATACCATGCTTACGTCACTCACTCACTCACTCACTCACTTTCGTTTACGTCAAGGTTTCGCGGGGTATCGGACGCGTTAAGAGGTCTTTTTCCACTTCCGATTTTGATCAGACTTACGGTAAGTTATTACAAACTAGACAAGCTTTGTGTGAATTTCAAGAAGTGAATTCATTACAGTACAACGTCGTTACATTTACAGTAATAACTAAACATTTTATAAAGACATCATTATGATTAGGTAAACAATACAATTGCACAGTGGTTTTAAAGGACAGTTACTTAGTAATCGTTTATTCACTTCACTTTTTTTTTTATTATTGATTTACACTTGCACACACCACACACCCTAACACAGACACTTGCACTTACACTCACACTGATGATGTTGTTGGTTGATTATCGTCTACATCTCCGATCGCCGACATGGCATCTTGACAGCTATTACTACTTCCTGGTTTGGGTGCGAGACGAAGCTGGTCATGGGCAACTTTTTTAGGATCCCACTTCTGATGTCGGATTTATAAGTAGATATTATAGGGGAAACCGAGCCGTCATCGTCCGGCTCGCTCAAGTCCTCCATATCAAAGTCCGGTTGGTTTTACGATTCACTATTTATTAATACGCCTAACAGTAATACGCAATAATTAATCAAAACACAATCAGAAGTATCAGAACACAATAAAACACATAATCAAAACAATAATAAAGTGATTCAGGTGTGATACAGCTCACCAAAGGACTCGTTGACAGACCGGCGGCTCGAGCGAAAGTGCTCAATCCCCAGTTCAAAACAAGCACCTACCGGTTTGCCAACGGTCACCTGATCCACAGAACGATTACATAATATCGCCGACAGATGGCGCAGTCAACCAGCTATCAAGCTAAGTCGCTTGTCAACGTAAACAATCTATAATAATTTCACAGTTTGACGCTAGATGGCGCTCACAAAGGTTACAGTAAATAATAACAGATGGCGCTTTTATTAATAGCGCCGACATATACTAGAGTACATAAACACAACATGTAAATACATAATGTTTGATATAGTGGTCGCAAAAGGACACCACTCAGCATATGCTCAGGCACAGATGGTGCCACAGCGCTGGTCTTCCGTGGGGCCCAGGGTCGGTCGATAGTGTAACACAATAAATGAGGGTACAGTACAGTAAGATAACATTTAGAGATACAATTCACACTAAAACCATAACAAAAAGTCAATAGAAAAATATATTTGTACTATTAAAACGAGACAAAAAATATAGCAGGAGTAGCGAGGGAAAGAAAATGAGATAAAATGAAATATGGGGGGGGGAAGAGCGGAGTGGGAGGGGGGGGGGGGTAAAACGATACATAAACATACAACATAAACTAACAAACACCACGATCCGTAACACTCACACGGCTCACACTTCGTAGAGATCACGACAGCTGCAGGGTTAAAAGATGTTTTTTTAGTTTACGCTTAAATGAGCTAAGACCATTGGAGTTGCGTATAGGGGGTGGTATATTATTCCAGCACTTCGTAGCAGAATATCGAAAACTGTCACGAAATGCTGCTGAGCTGCCGTGTCTCGGACAAAATAACTTCTATCCTTATTTTTCTTATAATTATCTGATGCTTTATTTCATGCATGGTATAAAATATTTTAATTTATGAACTGTCAAGTTCCCTAATGGCTTGACTGACTATTTTTTTCAGACCACAGACAACATAATCCTGTTCTGGGGTAACGGCGAGCTTCCGGCCGCTGTGTCATCGTTCCTGGCGGCAGAGGGCAGCACAGTCACTACTCGCCCGTATACGGAGATATTCACATATTTGAGGGAGTTACCGGTATGTGGTTAAAAATATTTTTTATAAAACTAAACCCCTTCTTTTATGAAACTTCATTCAATATAGTCTATGCTTCACTAGCCTATTTTTAACCCCCGACTCAAAAACGACGAGGTGTTATAAGTTTGGCGTGTCCGTCTGTCTGTGTGTGTGTCTGTCTGTGGCATCGTAGCTCCCGAACGGATGAACCGATTTAGATTTAGTTTTTTTTTGTCTGAAAGCTGAGTTAGTCGGGAGTGTTCTTAGCCATGTTTCATGAAAATCGGTTAACTATGTTACGGCCGGGGTTTTTTTTTAAATTATAATTTTGTGGTTATGTTAGGTTGCCCTCTCCGGCCACACACTGCCCTACTCGCGCGATTATCGCACTAGCACACCTCTGACACTGGCCAACAAATATATGAAAGAGTTGCGTTCCTAGCACACAGTCTAATAGCTCGTGTAGGTGAACGCGTACTATGCTTGTATGAGTGAAATATGACAGGTCGATTGTTCGCATTTTTGACAGGCGGTAACTGTGAGGTAACCGAGAGGGGGTGGGTGGCACTTTCAGCGGGGAGCGGGAGTGGCCATACTGTACGATAGTACTCTTTATTATACTGTGGCACTAGGTTGTTGCCGTCCCTTTGACTCGCTCCAAAAAACTGACAAAATAGGGAGCAGTGGGCATGACGAGGAGCATGACGAGTAGCGCGGCCACACTATGCCTCTGCCTACTTGCCTCGCTACTTCCCACGCCGCTCGAGTGTGTGGCAGAGGTAATAAGTATTGGCTAGGTGCGAAGTGTATGGAGGGAATAAAGGTATAGGCGATCGCAACGCATGAGGTGGTCATAATTGGAACTAAAGGTGGAAAACGTCTTTAACATTCTCATAGAAGGAAACTTGTGTCGCTTAACTTCAAACCTGGGTAAATCCATTCTGTTTTAAGGTTGAATTTATAAAAAAATATAATATGATCTGAAAGATAATCAACCTTCTAGCAGAATGGATTCACTTTAAAATTACTACTCTTGATTTCAGTTTAATTGTGCTTTAATCAGCAGACAATTTTGTTGTTATGTTTAGGACACTCTACCTGAGGGCAGCACTGCTACTATTTGGCTGTCGCAAGATGGCAGTCACGCGATCTACTTGGCGGCTGAAGCTGTGAGTTCATTATTAAACTGAATATTTCAAAATTTGTTATTATATTCCCCGTGTGGTGACGGGTTAAGAATTTCACCACCCCCTTTCTTCCCGTGGGTGTCGTAGAAGTCGACTGTGGGATATGGGTTAAATTGTGGCGTAGGCGAGAGGCGTTTTCTATCTACCCCTTTTTGCCAAGAGTGGCACTGAAACTTTAGTAGTTCATGTGCTCTGCCTACCCCTTTATGGGATACAGGCGTGATTATATGTATGTATGTATGTTGTTATTATATTTGGAAAAATCAGAAACAATAACGTAATTTTCTAGTTTTCGAATATTTAAACTTTATTGCACAAATAAAACAAAAAATTTACAAATGGCGGACTATTAAATTATAGTAAATTTAATTAAGTTAATTTTTATTAAGTATGAGAATTATAAGTTAACTCGTGTGTATTTTAATTTAATGTATTATAATTTTAATTTCAATAATATAATTATGATCCTATGTTGATCGCAGAATAAACAAATGAAATGAAATGCCTAGTGGCATTCTCTACCAGTCAAACATCGGACCAAACAGACATGTAACATCGTTTTGGATTATCCGATCCGATATCGGATCTCGGAAGGATTTCACTGGAAAAAATTCAAGATGGCGCCTGTATGTATAGGATATCGGTCCGACATCCGATATCGGATCGGTTAATGTGAAAACGCACTAAGAATGATAATTATCATGGATTTCCAAACAATAACACTTCAACGCTTGATTCCATTGCCTTACCTTTTAATTTCGTTTCAGGAAGGTAAAAGTACAACACTATCGACGGTGTCTCCAGTGGCTCTGATGAAGACTGTCAAGAATGAAGTGGAATTGAAGGTAATCCATCCTCTAATATTATAAATGGGAAAGTGTGTGTGTCCGTTAGTTTGTCCGTCTTTCACGGCAAAACGGAGCGACGAATTGACATGATTTTTCAAATGGAGATAGTTGAAGAGATGGAGATCGACATAGGCTACTTTTTGTCTCTTTCTAACCCCCACTCCCCTAAAATGGGGGATGGAAGTTTGAATGAAGCATTCCGCAATATTCGAATTTAATGCGAGAGAAGCCGCGGGCAAAAGCTACATACTTTACTCACATGCGTCGCGGTACATCTCGACATTGTTATTAGCTATTTTGTGCTGACTGCGCACTGCCAAGGAGTGGAATTCCTTGCCGGCGGCTATATTTCCGAGCTCAGCATATAATGAAATGAAATGAAATGAAATATTTTATTAGTAACATAATGTTATAGGTCGCAAAGAAAGTATCAAATATTATCATAGATATACACTTAATAGGTACATATATTATTATTTTTTTTTTTTTTTTTACAATGTGGGGGGCAGATTAAAGAAATTGCCGTAATCATAAAAATTGTTCTCCTGGAGCCATTCCTTCAATTTTAGTTTAAATAGCGCAACGGAAGCTGCATTTCTTACCGTATCAGGTAAACGGTTGTAGACGGAGGGCCCTGCGTAGTATACAGACCGCTCTGACTTGGCGAGTTTGTGCGCATCTGACACCAGTATCTATTCGTAATGGGCGAGCTCACTCCATCGTAGGCCGCGGCTTTGCCTTTGGCTAGTCTGTGGCCAAGAGTAAGCCCATTTATAATTTAAATAACCTAATCACAAAATTAAAATTTTGAAAAAACCCCCGACCGCGACATAGTGGACCGATTTTCATGAAACATGGCTAAGAACACTCCCGACTAACTCAGCTTTCAGACAAAAAAAAACTGAATCTACATCGATTCATCCGTTCGGGAGCTACGATGCCATAGATAGACACACACACAGACAGACAGACAAACAGACGGACAGATAGACAGACACAGACACGTCAAACTTATAACACCCCGTCGTTTTTGCGTCGGGGGTTAAAAAAAGACTGTACATTTATCTAATTCATGTGCATATCGCAGGGCTTCCGTTCAGCGCACATCAAAGACGGCATAGCTGTCGTGCGCTTCTTACGCTGGATCCACGAGCAAGTTGACGCGGGCGTCAACGTCACTGAGGTCGATGTGGGGAACAAACTGTTGGAGCTGCGAGGGTGAGTCTATCTCTGTCACACGTGTTGCGTATGCCCATGGTGCGAGTGCGATGGAAATACGAGCAGGTTGACGGCGCCAACGTCACTGAGGTCGATGTGGGGAACAAACTGTTGGAGCTACGAGGGTGAGTCTATCTCTGTCACACGTGTTGCGTATGCCCATGGTGCGAGTGCGATGGATATACGAGCAGGTCGACGCGGGCGTCAACGTCACTGAGGTCGATGTGGGGAACAAACTGTTGGAGCTGCGAGGGTGAGTCTATCTCTGTCACACGTGTTGCGTATGCCCATGGTGCGAGTGCGATGGATATACGAGCAGGTCGACGCGGGCGTCAACGTCACTGAGGTCGATGTGGGGAACAAACTGTTGGAGCTGCGAGGGTGAGTCTATCTCTGTCACGCCTGTAGCTTATGGTGCACAGTGTCTCTTTCACACATGTAGGTAGTGTTTCTCGTGTTTCTTACGCTGCGCTAGACCATAGAGAAGTACACGGTAAGTAAAGTGTGCTCACTCCATCTATACACATTTTAAATTGGAATACATTGTTTCCGTAGCAGTAGCCTTAAAATCCCACCTCTAAAATCAATGGGTATTCGTCCCTTCTCTCCCCAGTCGTAACTCAACCCCTCCGTGAACCTTACTCACCCCAAATTACGGTAGAAACCATACTTTTCTAAATAGACTGTTCCATTTCTCAAAAAAAAATCGATGCGACTGGCAAATCATATTACTTTTTAGCAATAAGGGTAAGGAACTGACTAAGGTCGCTATATAGGGTCATATTGGCCGCCATCTTGGATATCTCACTTCCGGTCAAAGTTTCGCGAGGGCAACCGGCAAACTCGGATTCAGCGACCCTAAATTAGGTTAGAAAACCCGGTTGCTAAAAAATAGTGTGATTTGCCAGTCGCATCAAGAAGGAGAGCGATTTTATACATTTTGGAACTAATCTAAAAAACAATGTTTCCGAAATAATCGACGAGATTTTTTGTCTTTCCAGCGAGGAGGAAGACTTCATGGGAGCCTCCTTTTCTACAATCGCCGGTGCTGGTGAAAATGGCGCCATCATACATTACGAGGCCGACCCGGAAGGACCGCAGAGAGTCATCACTAAAGACGATATGTTGCTAGTTGACTCAGGTGGACAATACAAGTAAGACAGACAGACATAAATACATACAAAATGGCGCCATCATACATTACAAGGCCGACCGGAAGGACCGCAGAGAGTCATCACCAAAGACGATATGTTGCTGGTCGACTCTGGCGGACAATACAAGTAAGACAGACAGACATACATACATACAAAATGGCGCCATCATACATTACAAGGCAGACTCGGAAGGACCGCAGACAGTCATCACTAAAGAAGATATGTTGCTGGTCGACTCTGGCGGGCAATACAAGTAAGACAGACAGACATACATACAAAATGGCGCCATCATACATTACAAGGCCGACCGGAAGGACCGCAGAGAGTCATCACTAAAGACGATATGTTGCTAGTTGACTCAGGTGGACAATACAAGTAAGTCTTTTACAAAATGGCTTCATTACTTTCTTCCGACATTTTGCCTCTAACTAAAATCCCATCAGAATTTGCCGTAGAAACTATTTTTTACGAAAGCGATTACTAGATCTTATTAAGATTAATCTGGTTTCCTCACGATGTTTTCCTTCACCGAAAAACGGCTGGCGAATAACAAATGACATTTCGTTCCTTAATTCCTTGAGACTATTTGTACGAGGCGGGGTTCGAACCCGCGACCAGATCCGGACTGAATCCTGAAGCCTCATGCTATGACTGCTAGGTCTCCAGCACTTCTCAAGATTTGGCACAGGCACTAGTTTTACAAAATTGACTGCCATCTGACCTTCCAACCCGAAGGGTAACTATTAGGCCTTATTGGAATTAGTCCGGTTTCCTCACGAATTCACGATATTTTCCTTCACCGAAAAGCGACTGGCAAGGCAAATGTTAAATGACATTTCACCACAGAACTTAATTTAGATAGAAGAAACAAATTCATATATTTGTATAGGGGCCGAGCGTGTCAAATTTTGTACTGAAGTTGATTCTTGCCTGTAATTTTAAATATGTCTCAGGCTCTTGATTGTTCATAATTTTTGTGTTGTTGCAATTGAATATCACGTAACGAGGCATTTTTTATGTTTTGGTTGACTTCAACTTACAAAAATTGACGCCCGAAAGCTGCAAGCTGCGAGTAAAGACGGACAACTCAGTGGATTTCACTGAGTTCATTTGACACGCTAAGTAGATACGTTTGCTTGATCTATGGTATATATGACATCTGTGCATTTCACACATAACTTCAGAAGAACTCATTGGTAAGAGCCGGGTTCGAACCCGCGCCGTCCTTTGACCAATATACTTATTGATTTACATACTAGCTTATGCCAGTTTTGCCCGTGGCTTCGCTCGCGTTAAATTGCTCCATACAAACCTCCTTTTGACCTTTATTGGGGTGCATATCGATCGATATAACTTTTTTTGATATATTTTTAGTCGTTATAACGATCATTTGATATAATTATTGAATCATATAACAACAAATAATATACTAACAAATTGTATAATTCTTATTTAATATAATGATCATTTTTTCGAATAACATTTATTATAACATACTTTGAGTATAATGCTTATTTCCGATAATAAATAAATGGTATAACACAAATTATTTCTAAAGCACAGTTACTTAGAATAGAAAACAATTGTACAATAAATTAGATCCATCATTTACCAGAAAAGTAGATTAGGTTAGAACTATGACCCCTACACACAACACGCTGCTATCAGAAAAATAGGTTAGGTTAGGTTAGAACTGTGACTCTTAAACATATGTACTGCTATCAGAAAAGTAGTTTAGGTTAGGTTAGGTTAGAACTGTGATCCCTTCAAGAAAGAATAAAATTAATTCATGAAATGTTTTATACTGTTTGATAGTTATATTATACTAGTCGTATATCAATAGATAGTTATACCATATAACGGTTATTATAAATAAGTGTTATACGAAATAATGATTATACAAAATAAAAGTAGATATTTTGTGGTTATACCAAATGTTAATTATGTCAAATGGGTGATTATATCCTTCAAATATATATGAAATGTTGTTATATCAAATGTTATTATACTCAAAAAAGTTATACCAATCATTACACACCCATTGATTTACATACTAGCTTGTGCCAGTTTTGCCCGTGGCTTCGCTCGCGTTAAATTGCTCCATACAAACCTCCTTTTGACCTTTATTGTACTCCTGTAAGTTTGTCTATCTTGCCTACTGGAACGATCCTCTCATCTACTCCAAGGTTAGCTGGAAGAGTCCCTTATAGGGATAACCTCGCCTTTGTATCTCTATTCCTACAAATTGTATATAAACTGTTGTACACAATAAAGTGATTAAGTAGTATGAATTTTTTGAAACGAACGTTTCTAAACAAAGGTATTGTTCCTTTTGTGTTGAGCGGGAGCTTCTGTATTTGCACGCGCTAAGACAACAAGAAGCAACTGTATCCTGATAATTGTAAGGTTCAAATCTGTGCAGCAGCAAATTTGAGATAGATTATTTTGGAAATGTGAAGCGATAGACCACACCGCTATAGGTGCGAAAATACAGCGCTTCTAATACTTTGATACTTGAGAACGTTTCTACGTTCGTTTCAAAAAATTCATACTATACTACTACTACTACTACTACTACAAACTTCCACTCCCGATTTTAGGGAAGTGGGGGGTTAGAAAGAGACATAAAGTAGTCCATCCCTTCAACTATCTCCACTTAAAAAATCACGTCAATTTGTCGCTCCGTTTTGCCGTGAAAGACGCACAAACAAACAGACACACAGTTTCCCATTTATAATATTAGTATGGATTGTTCGCAGAGACGGAACCACCGATATTACCCGTACCCGCCACATGGGCACACCCACAGACATGCAGAAACTGACGTTCACTCGCGTACTGAAGGGGCAGATACTATTGGGCACCGCGGTCTTTCCTAGAGGCATCACTGTAAGTTATAATTTTTATATAAATAGGAACTAAAGCCTGACCAAAAGTATATGACTATGCGCCGTTTATTTATTTTCCCCTCACTAGCTCGGAAACACGTGTTTTATCCTTTAATGCCAGCGGGTAAAAACGCATTTTATCCACTAGTGGGTAAAGTAATTTGACCTTGAATAAAGTCAAATTAACTGCTTTAAAATTGATAAAAATGGGTTAATCTGTTTTACCACCTGTGGAACTACTGGAAGCAGTGATAAACTCATTTTTGCGTTGTACTTTCCTCGCTATAGTGAGGGGAAAAGTTTTGTGTTACACTCGGGTGCAAATGTATTTAACTTCTCGTGTGTTAAAAAACTCGTAAGTTCAGGATTCTATAGTTGAACCACGAGCGAAGCGAGTTTCACTTGCTCGTTTTTCAATTCCACACTCGGCGCTAAAATACCTACAACTTTGCCCCCTTGTATAATAAATAACTATTATTTTTTTAAAGTTAATTATACAAACCACTTACAAACTGTACTTGCCTGCTGTGTTTTATGTCATCGGTTCATAAGTAAACTATTTTCCCCCAGGGCAACATCCTAGAGACCCTCGCCCGCAAAGCTCTATGGGACGTGGGTCTTGACTACAACCACGGAACGGGACACGGTGTGGGACACTTCCTGAACGTGCATGAGGGGCCCGGGGGCATTGGCTCTGCTCTCGTCCCTACAGACCCGGGAATCTTCCCGGGAATGATCTTCAGTGATGGTAAGACATGGGGCGACGAGAGGCCTAGGGCCTCGGCTGCGCCCGCATAGGTACAGACTACAGACCCGGGAATCTTCCCGGGAATGATCTTCAGCGATGGTAAGACATGCTACCACGCATAGGTACAGACCCGGGAATTTTCGCGGAAATGATCTTCAGCGATGGTAAGACATGCTACCACGCATAGGTACAGACCCGGGAATTTTCGCGGGAATGATCTTCAGCGATGGTAAGACACGGGGCACGGTGTGGGGCACTTTCTGAACGTTCACGAGGGGCCCGGGGGCATTGGCTCTGCCCTCGTCGCTACAGATCCGGGAATATTCACAGGAATGATCTTCAGTGATGAGTAAGAACTTGGCGACTTCTAGAATATCAAACTTATCAAAGATATATCCCAGTAAGGGCATTTATTTGTGTGATGAGCACAGATATTTGTTCCTGAGTCATGGATGTTTTCTATGTGTATTCTTCTTCTTCATGTACCATCTCCGTCCAGGAGGTCGGCGACCATATGTCCATATGTCTCTCTATTTTCAGTCATGCGAATTAGTTTGTCTATGCTCTTCACTTTTAACCAGTCTTTTATATTCCCACTCCATGATATGCGCCTTCTACCACGGCCACGCTTCCCTTCAATTTTTCCTTCAATTATCAATTTCAGTAGGTTATATTTATTGTTTCTATATATATGTCCGAAATATGCTGCCTTTCTTTTCTTTATTGTTGATACGATTTCTAGGTCTTTTTCCATTATTTCCAGAACTCTTAAATTTGTTACTCTGTCAGTCCATTTTATCTTGAGCATCCTTCGATAAATCCACATTTCAAAAGCTCTTAGTTTTTTGACCACTTTCTTTTTTAGGGTCCAGCTTTCGGAACCATACATAAGAATAGGGATGATGTAACATTTGACCAACCGCCATCTCAGTCCCAATTTTATTCTCCTGTTAGTCAGAAGTTTCTTCATTTTCTGGAAGGTTTTTCTGGCAATTTCGATTCTTGTCCGAATTTCTTTCTCCGAGTCCCATTCTTCATTTAACCAACAACCCAGGTACTTATAACTATTTACTCTGTCTATTATTTTATTATCTAAGGATAATGACTTTATTGTTTCTGTAGTTGGTTTTTTCTTCTTAACAATCATGTGTTTAGTTTTGCTCGTGTTTATTTTAAGTCCATATTCCAAAAGTGTGTTATTTAGTTTTTGCAGCATTAATTGAAGGTCTTCAGGGTTAGTAGCCAGAAGGACGGTGTCATCAGCGTAGCGAATGTTCTGTATCAGTTTGCCATTCACACGGATTCCAAGATCAAGTTCTTCAAAAGCAGTTCTAAAAATCATCTCTGAGTACAAATTGAATAAACAGGGTGATAAGATACAACCCTGTCTTACGCCTTTCTCTATTTGAACTTCTTCCGTTACAACATTATTAATTTTTATTTTAGCTTTCTGTTTCCAATATAAGTTTTCTATAAATTTAATGTCGTTGCCATCTATTCCTATGGACTGTAATATATTAATTAATTTAGCATGGTTAACGTTGTCGAATGCTTTTTCGAAGTCGATAAAGCACATATGGACATCTACATTAACATCTAAACATCTTTCTACCAAAACTTGAACGGCTACTAAAGCGTCTCTAGTACCTAATCCGGCTCTAAACCCAAATTGTGTGTCGCTTATGTTTTCTTCTACTTTCTTATATATTCTTGTTTGTATGATTTTTAGAAATACCTTCAAGAAGTGACTCATAACACTGATCATTCGATGATCACTGCAGTGTTTGGCATTGGCCTTTTTTGGTAAAGGTGTGAATATTGATAAAAGCCAGTCTTCAGGGAGCATATTGTCTGATTGATAAAACTTGTTTAATAATGTGACTAAACTATCTATATTGTAGTCATGTATCAGTTTTAATACTTCGACCGCAATTTCATCGGGACCCAATGCCTTTCTACCCTTCATTTGTTTTAAGGCTGATATAAATTCTGACTTCAGTATTGCTGGACTTTCTAAGTTGCAATCATTTAGAGGCTCTGTCGGTGCCCTGTTATCTTTAAAGAGCTGTTGAACATACTCTTGCCAGACGTCGCAGGCCTCTTCTTTATCAACAACTATTTTCCCATTTTGATTTATGAGTGTACTTTGAATTCGTTTTTTGTCTGTGTTTGTGAACTCTTTCACCTTTTTATGTAGATTAAAGCTATCGTGTAATTGCTGCAATTTTTCTATTTCTTTACATTTATTTGTTAACCACTGTTCCCTTGCGGCAATGATTTCCTTGTTTATTTTCTTATCTGTTTCTTTATATTTTTGATCATTTGTATTTTTATATTTTCGCCTTTCATCCATTAGTAGTAATATATCATCAGTCATCCATTCCTGTTGCTTGCCCGCCTTTTTACTAAATAGTTCCTCCGATGTTATTTTTCTTATTTCTGTCACCAGAGCTTTATATGTTATTAAAGGATTGTCCCCGTTCTCGCATATAGGTTTTATACAATTGTTAAGTTTGACACTCACTGAGGTTTTAACAGTTTCATCTTTAAGGCGGTTTAGATCAATTTGCATTATGTTGGTAGGCTGCTTAATTTTCTTTAATTTTAAAAACATCTTGGCATAAACAGGGTTGTGGTCAGACTTTATATCGGCCCCGGGATATGTTTTGACTTGGACGATGGAGTTTCTAAATCTATCTTTTATCATGATGTAATCAATCTGATTTCTTACAACATGTGATGGTTTGTCAGCTGGTGATCGCCATGTGTATAGTCTTCTTGCAGGATGTTGGAACCAAGTATTTGTAATGATTAAGTTGTTTTCTGAACAAAATTCCACAAGCCTGTCTCCTCTACCATTCCTTTTCCCTAAACCAAATTTCCCCACTATTTTTCCTTCTTCTCCCTGACCCACCTTTGCATTTAAGTCCCCCATTATTATATTAATATCTTGTGATTTAAATGATTTTAATAACTGTTCTATTTCCTCGTAAAATTCTTCCACTTCCTGGTCATTGCCATCACATGTTGGAGCATAGACTTGAATTATGTTTAGGTTGAAAGGATGAGCACTGATATTTATCATCATGCATCTATTAGACAAATGAGTAACTTTCAAGACATATTTTCGAAGTTCCTTGCCCACCATGATACCAACTCCGTGGTGGTTAGACTTTGATTGGCTGGGTTACCCGTATAAAATAGCGTGGCGTCATCTTTGTCAATTCTTCCGCTATCAGCTAGTTTCGTTTCGCTAATTCCCACAACGTTTTCTAATTTACCCTTTTTGTTTAGTCCCCTGACGTTCCAAGTACTCAAGTTAATGCTTTCTTCTGGTTTCTTCTTGTTAATCTTCATTTTCATTTTATTTGCATAGAGATCTTCACCAGTCGCTAATTTAACATCGTCGAGCCTGGCAACTCTTCGACGCCGAGCGCTAGTCGGTTCACATGGCTTACTATTTTTTATTTTGGACATGACATATGGTTTTACTAAGGGCAAACAATATGTAGTGGGGCCCCTAAGTCCTTCTACATTCTTCTTTTCTGAGGTTATTTAAACCCCAAGGCCGATGCTGCCTCTTCCAGCCAGTTGCCCAGCATGGGGGAATGGATATACCGCCATTGACTCGGTCGCCAGAGCCCCGTCCGTTGTCTAGCAGGGAGCACCACGGCACGGTGTATGCCGTGCCGTCGCCGTCCGGCGCGTGCAGGTGGGGTTGACAATTGGGTCGGAAAAGATGTTATGTTCCGTTCTCCCCTTACTCCCCTCTCTATGTGTATAAGTATTTGTATATTACATATATCGTTGTCTGAGTACCCGCAACACAAGCCTTCTTGAGCTTACCGTGGGCCTCAGTCAATCTGTGTAAGAATTACCTATAATATTTATTTATTCATTTACACGGTGAAATAGAAAGGTCCGTTATAACTTTTCATAGTGACTTTTGAGGTCATAATGAACAACTTTTATTATGGGACCAATGCTGAAATCGCAAAAAAATTGTCTGACTTAAGATATCACGTCAATTCGTCGCTCCATTTTGCCGTGAAAGACGGACAAACAAACAGACACACACTTTCCCATTTAAGTATAGATATTTCGTCCACAGAACCCGGCTACTACGAGGTGAATGAATACGGCATTCGGCACGAGGATGTGGTGGAAGTCATTGAGTTGACGAATAACTCCGACCACATTTTTGTAAGTTTCTTCAATCGTATACCTTGCATATTGAATGCCTAACTAAATGACAGAATCTTAACATACATGACACACACACACACACACACACACACACACACACACACACACACACACGCACACATGTTGATTTGGAAAATAAGAATGTTACAAGATAATAAAAATATATTAAGTATGTTTCACGTTATAGTTATGAAGAGCGGTGCCTCCTAGCACAGGTTATTTCGCAAATAACTTACAAGGAGACACCAGCAACTGTAAGATATTGTTAAAAAAAAAAATACAAATAAATAATTTTTTTTTTTGAATGAACAAACGACCATCACAAATCATAAATATATATGACGACCGGTCTGGCTCAGTCGGTAGTGACCCTGTCTGCTAAGCCGCGGGTTCGAATCCCGGTAAGGGCATTTATTTGTGTGATGAGCACAGATATTTGTTCCTGAGTCATGGATGTTTTCTATGTATATAAGTATTCATATATTAAGTATATATATATCGTTGTCTTAGTACCCACAACACAAGCTTTCTTGAGCTTATCAACTTTGCCCCCTTGTAAAACAAATAACTATTTTTAGAGGACCTTTGATGGAAAACTACGTTTCGTTTAATTTTGATTGGTGTTCATGATATCAATGTTGACCTCTCAAGACCAAGTAATACTTTCAGGCGGACGGCTTGGTGGGCGATTTCGAAGGTCGCGGCGCTCTCGGCTTCTACACGATCTCACTAGCGCCGCATCAGACATCGTGTCTTGACGTCAGTATACTACAGGACTTTGAGGTGAGAATGAGACGATAAGAGGTATAACGTAACCACAAAATTAAAATTTTGAAAAAACTCCCGACCGCGACATAGTTGACCGATTTTCATGAAACATGGCTAAGAACACTCCCGACTAACTCAGCATTCAAACAAAAAAAAAACTTAATCGGTTCATCCGTTCGGGAGGTACGATGCCACAGACAGACACACACACACACAGACAGACAGACAAACAGACAGACAGACACGTCAAACTTATAATACCCCGTCGTTTTTGCGTCGGGGGTTAAAAACCGAAAATAAAGCAACAGAGCTCATGATGATGAAGTTTAGCCTCAAAAACAGTTTAGTTCAAATAACTTGCATTTACTGATGTATGGAGTTGCAACTCTTCCCTTACTTATTCCTCTATGGTAAGAAGTCTGTAATATTGATTTATTTGTAGTGACATCTAGCTCATCCACGCGTCAATCACGCATCAACTAGAGTAAATTATCAGTACTGCTACTTCTCAATAGATGTCGCGACGAATAAAAAGTCTAATGCTCAACAATTTTTAGCTAATATTACAATACAATAGCAGGTAATAATCAGACGCGACACTGTTGGCGTAGTGTCGAGTAGTGGTACTGATAATTTACTCTATTTTTCGCGTGATTGACGCTAGATGTCACTACAAATAACTTGCTTTCCTTACTTATTCCTCTATGGTTTATGGTGACACTAAAGAGCTTTCAATAAAAAATACCCGGGAATACTAGCGTTAGAATATGGTATTCTTGTGCTGTATTTTATCGGTCAATGAAGGTTGAAATTTAATTTTTGCACCTATCAGATTAGCGAAAGAATTTTCCCACTTGAACTGGCCGTAAAGAATTTTTGTATTTGCACGATTTCAGATTAAATACATAAATGTATTTAAGGTAACGGCGGCTATCAACGCGGGTATCGAAATCGACGTCCATTACCGCCGCATTTGCAAATACGCATTTTAAAGGCAAACCGACCAATTTCTTAAAAAAAGTTACTCACACAAAGGAAGCCTGTTAAGTTGACTAACGCACATATAGGCGATAGTGAGTGTGAATGAAAGAAGACGCTCGCTATTTGACAGTTTTTGCCACGGGGCCGCGAGAAGAGGTTGTGTCATACTGACGTGTGACGCTAAACCTAAGTGAACTCCAATCTCATTTAGTAGTTTACGTAATAATTATGGCAAACAGGTGAAAGTTATGCATTTCAAATTATTGTTTATAGTTTTCTACATGACTTCTGAGTACTTTTTACGTATTGTTTAGCCTGGAAATGTGTTTAAAGTGGAAATTAAAAGACAGCGGTGAAAGGCGCCATTTCGTGAGTAGATTCTATTATTGTGGTATACCACAGTAATAGTTAAAGTAGTGATATTAGTTCTTTTTGCTTTATTTTAAGTATATGTGATCAGTTATATAATGTCTTACAGTTGTTTCAATCTTGATCTATTCACGCTATCAAAGAACTATTTACGCGGTATGTTAATTATGGGCTTTCCTGGTGAGCCACGTAGAGTCTACTTGGCTGATAATTTGACACCTGCAAACCGCCAACTACGACGTCTAGCAAAGGAAAAAGCAAACGAGAACAACTATAAATATGTATGGGTCCAAGATTGTAGAATCTTAGTTCGTAAAACCGAAAAATCTAAAATCATTCACATAGGTTCGGTTAGTGACTTAAACCATCTCTAGGTGTTTGACGTTGTAATATATAAAAATGGTTGTTAAAAATGTTAACTTAAGAATATCTTTATTAAATGCTAGATCATTAAGTACCGGTAAAGACGAGCTTCTCGAAACAATAAGATTGAAAACACCAGGCATTGTTGCTATTACCGAAACCTGGCTAAACGAATCATCTGACTTGAAATACTTTCAAATTCCTGGTTACCGGTTTATACACAAAGCTCGCAATTCAGGCCAGAGAGGAGGAGGTGTTGGTGCATATATTCGTAGTGATTTAACTTGCAAAAAAGTAAAAGTTCCAGAATCGAGTCTTGAGCAGCTGTGGCTTGAAGTAAAAATCAGAAAAATTAAAATGTGCATTGGTATAGTGTATCGTCCACCTAACTCAAATGTAAACTCATTCATTGAGAACTTATGTGACACTTTAGGAGACATTGGCCCAGTATATGATGATCTGTTTATGGTCGGCGATATCAATATAGACTTACTCTGTGAACATAGTAATAACAAGTCTGATTTTAATGATATGTTGATGGAGCACGGCCTGCACCAAGTGGTTAATGAACCAACTCGTATATCTGCCAGTAGCCGCACTCTTATAGATGTAATTTGCTGTAGTGTACAGATTAAAGCTAAACAAGTTGATGTTTACCACAATGACTGTCTAAGTGATCATGGTTTTGTAACAGCTGATTTTCTTATAAAAATCCCGAAGCCTCCTCTCCGAATTATAACATATCGACCTTTTGATCAATTTGACCTAGACACTTACGAAACTGCTTCTTCCATGACACCTTGGGAGTGGGTTTTAAATTGCAAAAACAATGTCGACTCGGCAGTAGACTGTTTTACATTCCTGATTCTACAATTATTCGATCATTTTGTGCCATGTCGTACTAAAACTTTTAAGCAACCACCCACACCCTGGATAACTGATAGTATAAGGGCTTTACGACGTGACAGAGATAAAGCTTGCTCTTTGGCCAAGCAGACAGGTGATAGCGATCATGTTAAAACTTACAAAACATATCGCAATTTAGTTAATAACATCACGCGTTCCGAAAAGCATAATTATTTTACTCAAAAAGTTAATAATTGCTCTAAGAACAGCCGTAAGATGTGGGGGGAAATAAGGAAATCTTTAGGTACTAATACACAGAGCGCTCTGCCGTCCCATTTATGCGATCCTGCTGAAATAAATAAATCTTTTATTGAATCAGTCCCACAAATATGTAAAAATCCAGCACTGGCTCCTGCGTATTGTAATGCAAGGTACTCAGATTCTGTTTTCGGTTTCAAAGAACTATCACCGGATAGGGTAAATAACATTATTAATACAATAAATTCAAACGCCATGGGTACGGATGGCATATCAATGAAAATGATAAAGCTCACCCTGCCATATTCTCTGCAAGCAATAACGCACATAATAAACATATCTCTTAAAACAGGATATTTCCCACTGTCATGGCGTACAGCCTTAATCAAGCCCATACCCAAAAAAGAACCTGTAGAAACATTAAAAGACCTAAGACCAATTGGATTACTTCCGGCTTTATCTAAGATATTAGAAAAAGCGGTCTGTCAGCAACTGACATCGTACTTAGAAATTAATAATATTATACCACAAGGCCAATCGGGTTTTAGAAAAGGCCATAGTACTACCACAGCTCTCTTACACATTGTTGATGAGATATTAACGGCGTCCGACGAAAATAAAGCATCATTTTTAGTTCTGCTTGACTACAGCCGTGCTTTTGATTGCCTAGATTCAGACATCCTTTTGGCTAAATTAAAATATTTCGGTTGTGACGAAACAGCTTGTTCATGGTTTAGTTATTACTTTCAAGATAGGAAGCAACTCGTAGAGTGTACAAATGATTTGGGGATAACAAACCGATCCGAACCGTTGGCAGTGTCAAAAGGCGTAGTTCAAGGCTCAATGTTAGGTCCAATATTATATTCAATTTATACCGCTGATTTACTACAAACCACTGAATTCGGACTTGCACATATGTATGCGGACGACACACAGATCATCATGTGCGCAAGTCCTAATAACACAGAAATAGATAATGCTGTAAAAAAGCTTAATCATGACCTAGAGTCAATTCGCGTCTGGTCAGAAAATCATGGCCTTAAGCTGAACGCGCAAAAATGTACATACGTTGTACTAGGCACAAAAAATCAAATTAATACAGTACATCGCAATAAACCTTCGGTTACGATTAATGGGGAATTATTAGAGGAATCACTTATTGTACGGAACCTAGGACTTTATTTTGATGGAAACTTAAAATTTGAAGAACATGTTAAAAAGAAAACCTCAAAATGCTACGGAGCGCTAAAAACACTCTACAAAATTCGACCTTATCTAAAAACAGCTGTGAGAGTAAAATTGATGGATTCTTTAGTTCTTTCTAACCTAGATTACTGTGATCTTGTATACGGTCCATGTCTCTATAAAAAAACCGAAATAAAAATACAGCGGGTGCAAAACTGTTGTTTGCGCTATTGTTATAATATTGACAAAAGGTCGCATATAACTCCTTACTTAAATACATATAATATACTCAACATGATCAACCGACGCAAACTTAAACTTGCAACACTAATGTTTAATATTAAGTACAGTGGCCAGCCAAAATATTTATACGACAAATTGTTATGGCGATCAAATGAGAGCAGAACCGGTTCGATAGGCGTTCCACGCATTCACCGATTGATTTTATTTAAGGGCAGTTTTCGTTTTGCAGCATCTAAGTGCTGGAATGATCTACCTCCTCCTATAAAGAAAACCAAATCCCAGTTTTTGTTTAAAAAAATGTGTAAAAGCTGGCTTCTATCACAACAGAAGGCATCGTGTAACTGGTCGCCAGTTAAGTTAGCAGGTGCACGATGAATTTTGTCTGATGAATAAGTAGTTTTGTCAACCTTTACTTAGTGCTAATTTATTCTGTTTTGCTCTTTAAACCTTTTATTCAAATTCAAAATATAAAAAAAAATAATCTCTGTATCCCTTTCGCCCTGTAATTATTAAGTACTTCCATCGCCTTGGCAGCGATCTATTCGCCGGGTTAGCTAGTAAGCTAGTTATTTAGTTAAGTATTAGATTTAAGTTTATTGGTTGGGGACTGAAAATCAGCGGTCTCGCTGAGTCTCATCCATTTTACTGCACACACATCTGTAATTTTACTTACTAAGTTTTTATAAGTCCTTACATGTCCATTCTGTGCTGTGTTGGTAAATAAATATCTTTTTATTTATTTATTTTTATTTATTATTCAACAAAACCTTAATTTTTAGCAAAAACTTCATGACTGATTTCGTAGTTTCTATGAAAACCGTTAATTTGTCAATTTTTTTAAACATTGACATAAAGTCTGATGCTTACTTACCAGTTATGTAAACTTGGTTTTAATATAAGGTTGCAATATTTTATTTTGATTTGTAATGAAAATACATCTGTATGACTTTGTTTTTATGGGTCGGAATTAGATTTTATAATACTCCAATTTATGCCTATTACCGATGGTACGATCAGATAACCCTCGGTAATAGAATATATAAGAATCTATTACCGATCCATGCAATATTTGTTTGGGTCGGTAATGGGTTCCTATAGAAGTATCTATTACCGAGTGACATATTAGTCTTGTATCAAAAATATGACATTTAGTGTACCGTAAGTACAGATTTCTTAGGTGAAACTGAGTCTTCTGTGGGTATTCATAAAGGAGGATAGTATTGGTATATGTATTTTTGTCATAATTTGTATATTCAACCGTCGGTATTAAGCTCCGAATTTTGAGATGGGTTTCTATTTACCGATGGCAGAAAAACACTGTCATTCATACCCTCGGTAATGAAATCTCAATTCGCGTTAATAGAACTGCAGCCTGTTCATTACCACGGTAATAGAAAATTTAGGTATGTTGGCTTCAATAATCATTTTATGACATATAATAAACTAAAATGATCCTAAAACTCTTCAAAACTAATAGTTCTATAAATACTCTTCCATAAAAAAAATATTTGTGGTCGTTAATGAGCTTTGATCCCCTTAATTTTTTGGTATCTTTTGAAATCTTCCTTAAGTACCACGTTAATAAGCGCCATTACCACAGTATAAAGCAGTAATAACTCTTCTAACAAACTTCACTCCGCGCGGTGTGTCGAAAACTACTCTCCATATGCACCGAATACATGCGAAACTGGTAAGTATTGGGCTGGACAGTCGGGGCCGCGTTCGCGCGCTGTGTTGACGTGTTGAGTTCGGGAGAAAATGACGTCAGCACCGAAGACATATTTTCGTTACTGTAGTGCTTATGGGTGTATGGAGAACAGTTCTCAAAATGCGGAAATGTCAGAATGTTCTTTAGAATTCCTAGACACCCAGAAAAGTAAGTGGTTGTTATATTTTTGCAGTGTTAGGTACATTATTGCTTACGTAAATGGCGTAAAAGTGAGATTCAAAGCTAGAATGACACATTAAAATCAATAAGGATTTATCTGTAACGACATTTAGGTAGATGCTGCGATCTATCTAGCTCGAAAGTTTGGTACCTACTTAAATATTGTGCAAACATCTATTCAAACATTTTATGTAAATACGATTTCGTCAGTATTTAAGAAACAAACACGTACTTGAATCTTTATTAGATAAAAAGGTAGAAAGAGCGTTGGTACTAGCATAGCGCCATACACAGTTACTACGAGTAGGACAGTAGCACAGGTACAACCCTGCGTGACCTTGCGCAGTAGTAACGACCGCGTCGCCGCTGCCGGAGATTAACTACTGATTTATCCTTATACTGTGCCATTACCTTAATCTGAAATCGTGCAAATACAAAAATTCTTTACGGCCAGTTCAAGTGGGAAGGGCATTTCTCAGGAGGCGCGTTTTTACGTGTCCGAGGCAAAAAACGTCAGAACGGACTGGTCTAAAAATCTGAATTAATTCAGGCACAATCATTAGCCTCTGTACTACTTGGTACAATATAACATTATTTATTTATTATCTGTATAATATAAGTAATAAAATATTAAACGCGAAAAATGACCTTCGGTGGGCGTGTCCCGCACCCAGAATTTGCAAAACAAAAAATCATAACTCAAGATGGAGTTGTTGATCGCAGTTGATATAGATATTCACGTATAAGGTGTTAGTTAACCTATCATATTTTCTATATAAAAATAATATGTTAGCTAAACTCATCGAGTAAAGACAAATTTACGATGTGTCCCGGGCTAGTGACTGATTTCGGTGTAATTTGTTAAACATGACAGTACTCTTACAAATTAATAGATCAGGGACGTAGTAGCACAAATATAGTTAATTTTAGCTATGTTTTATCCATTCAGTGTAGAGGAGATGAAGTACCGTTTTATAAAGGGGACTTTTTGAAAGTTTCTCAGTCGTTCGCTGGGTTTGGTCCCATGTTTTTTAAGATTCAGTGGATCAATTTACTCCCACAGTTTAGGTCAATTTGTCGTTATGTAAGGTACTAAAATAAATCCTTGAAAGTATGTTATTACATCATTATGACATCTCCTCTGTATCATGCATGCTATTTTTTTTTTTTTTAATACTACGTCGGTGGCAAACAAGTATACGGCCCGCCTGATGTAAAGCGGTCACCGTAACCTATGGACGCCTGCAACTCAAACAGTGTCACATGCGCGTTGCCACCCCATTAGAAACTTGTACATTCCCTTTTGCTGTGTTAAGTACACAGCAAAAAGGAGTGTACAAGTTCTAAGGAGGGTTCGGGTTGCCGACGACTCAAAGGACAATAGACGGAACAAGTTAGTTCCGTAAGTCCTCCCGTCATCAGCACACCGCACCCTCGTTGAGCTCTGGCAGCCTTACTCACCGGCAGGAACACAACACTATGAGTAGGGTCTAGTGCTATTTGGCTGCGGTCTTCTGTAAGGCGGAGGTACTACCCCAGTTGGGCTCTGCTCTAGATTCGAGCGAGACGATATCCGCTGTGCTGTGCCCTACCACACAAAGCGGAATATCATTCGCTATGCCCTACCTCCTACAACTAACTTACTTATTTACTTACTTACTTACTTATGTAACCTATTATTTTTCGCAGTGGGTGTAATATTGCCTTTCCATTGCAGCTGGCATACTTGAACGCGTATCATAAGCGTGTGGTTGACACACTCGGCCCCATATTAGAGGCCCGCGGCCTCACAGAAGACGCGGCTTGGTTGGCGGCCGAATGCGCCCCCATAATTAAAGGCTAGGTAAGTAGATGGTTTCATGGGCCATTTTTAACCGCCTTCCAAATCTCAAAGGAAGGGGTTTTCAATTAGTCTGTATTTTTTTTTTTAATGTTTGTTCCTCGATATCTCCGTCGTTACTCGTCGTCGTCGTCGGACCGATTTTGAAAAATTTTTTTTTGATTGAATGTATATGCAGATTGGTCCCATTTTTCTCAGAACCCAGTTCTGATGATGGGATCCTGGAGAAATCGAGGGAACTCCTCAAATCTGACATACATATGGTGATTTTTGTGTTTGTAAAGGAACAGCATGCATTTACGTACGGAACAGTGACATTTGGTGCAGTGGAACTCCTGATGATGGTCAGAATGGAACTCCTCAAATCTGAACGGCACACTTATAGTGACTTTGGTATTTTTATAAGAACAGCATGCACTTACGTCCAGAACAGTGACATTTGGTACAGTGGAACTGCTGATGATGGTCAGAACGGAACTCCTCAAATCTGAACGGCACACTTATAGTGACTTTGGTATTTTTATAAGAACAGCATGCACTTACGTCCAGAACAGTGACATTTGGTGCAGTGGAACTGCTGATGAAGAGTGAGCCGCCCCTGGTTAGAGTTCCGTTCTGATAATCATTCTCATCTGTAAGTACTTCAGAATCATCCAGATTTCAAAATTGGTTCAGAAATGACGGAGATATCGAATAACAAACATTAAAAAATATACAGACGAATTGATAACATAATCCAACATTTGAAAGTATTTATCACCAGAACCCCAAAGGAAGGCAGTTTTTTTTTTCTTAAAAATTATTACACCACCTGTTACAAAAAAAGTGGGTTGGACAACTTGGAAAAAAAATGGCCCTTATACTACTTACAGTACTGATTGTGAGTCCCACACTGTAGCTGAGGTGCTTAAGACGATACAGAAGACGCTAGAGCCCATCAAACATTTCCTAAAACGGTCTTATTGATTATGGCGCAAAAAAAGGTAAGGTGTGGTATTCAAAATTGGTAACAATTATCCAGAAAAACTAAACGGTCCGACACAGGTTTTTTTTTTTCCTCCTTGCGTTATACCGGCATTTGCCGCGGCTCAATGGGAGCCTGGGGTCCGCTTTGACAACACAGGTTATTTCATTGTTATTCTTGATTCTCAAATTTCGTTACGATTGATTAAGTTTTGAAGGAGGAAACAGTCGAGAGCGGAACCTCGATTTTAAAGAGTTTTTCGCAATATCTTTTAACTGAGTCGCTAGATGTCACTTATCTATGCCTATACAAATAACCCACATTTACTGATGTATGAAGTTACATCTCTTCCCTTACTTATTCCTCTATGCTAGCGCCTGAGTTAAATGTGATTTTGATTTTTTTTTCTTTTTCAGATACGCTGAGATTTCGATGTCCTGGAAAAATGAAAAAGGAGCTTTTACCGCTTTAACGTTTATATTTTTTGTAACTTATCCTGTATGTATACTAATATTAAAACATGCAATAAATGTTGATCAATTATTAATATTTTGTTTTATTTTTGATATTTTGAGTTTTTTGTGCAGTCAGTCAGTGGGTTCCGGCAGAAAATCAGTGCTTCGGTCGAAAGAGCGAAGCGTATCACTGAGCCGCGACCCTTTTGTCCTGCTGCATCGCACACAGTTTGTATTTTCTTTTTATTTTCTCTTTTTTGTTATTCTTGTTTTTTTTTTTACTGTCTCAATTATATTTTACTGTTCTGTCTCTTTTTTATGTTGCGCCTAATTTGTGTGTTTTAAATTGTGTATTGTATTATGTGTGTTTGCAGGCTGCCAATTAAATGACTTATCTATCTATCTATCTATCAATTCGTAGTTAATTGATTGTAGATTAAATATCCTTATTAGATCCACCGCTGTAGAACATTTATTTCAGAAAATAAACTTGGTTCAACGGTTTAAGCGGAACATGCATAATCGATTCTCCATACAAAACTACTTAGTAATAGTCCTTATACTTGTTCCTCCTCTGTCAGTAAACACACACACTATACGTGCTCTTACGTTCTGTTTAGTTATAAGACTTAGTTATTAATTTTCTTGGTGCCCTGAAAACCAGTGCCGCGTCTATTAGACACGGTATTCGCTGAGTGGCATCCTATTTGGTGTACTAGTTAAAGTATTATTTGTTTTTATTATGTATCTATAAGTATCACAAGCCTTCTTGAGCTTACCGTGGGGCTCAGTCAATCTTTGTAAGAATTTCCTATAATATTTATTATTTATTTATTATTATTAAGTATGCCAAATAAATATTTTCTATTCAATCTATTATATTCTCCTTGGATACTAAAGTGAAACCCCCCCATTCACAATACGATATATCTGTACGATCCGTCGCAACAGATCCACTATTTCGGGGGTGTTTTCAAAATTTTAATTTTGTGGTTTGGTTATTTAGCTTCTAGGGTTAAAGACCATTGAAAATGAGCCACGTTTTAATGGGTCAGTAAATTGATTTCAGTTTTGGAGAAATGTATAACCTTTCTCAACAAGAGACATTAAGATTACAGTCATATCCATACTAATCCATACTATCCATACTAGTCCATCCATACTAATATTATAAATGCGAAAGTAACTCTGTCTGTCTGTCTGTCTGTCTGTCTGTCTGTCTGTCTGTTACGCTTTCCCGCTTAAACCACGCAACCGATTTTGATGAAATTTGGAACAGACAATCTTTAGACCCTGAGACAGAACATAGGCTACTTTTTATTTCGAAAAAAAGGGATGAAGGGGTTGAAAAAGAGGTTGAAAGTTTGTATGGGATTTCTTAATTTTAAATGATAAAACCATGAAACTTTATATTTTAGCACTTGATAAGAAATCATTAAACATATATTTAAAGTCACATACAGGTCGAACGCGATTAATTAACATTATTTTTACCTTTAAAATAAACATGGTGGGAAATAAACATTAACTAAAAGCAGGTAGATTATATTTATTTGTCTACCCCGAACATGTATATAAATTAATATCGGGTAGTTTTGTGTTGTTTACATCTCCGGTGACATTTTGCTGGGACGTCAGTCTTCCGCGACCACGGCCAGTGCAACCTGGCCGAAACGTTGGGAAAAAAGGTAAAAATAATGTTAATTAATCGCGTTCGACCTGTATGTGACTTTAAATATGTGTACAAAGCGCGAGAACTTAAAGTGTTATATCATTAAACATCTTGATAAGGGATAAGGATAGGGATAGGGATAGCGATAGGGAAAGCGATAGGGATAGCGATAGCGATACGGATAGCGATAGGGATAGCGATAGGGATAGGGATAGCGATAGCGATAGCGATAGCGATACGGATACGGATAATATGGGTATCGTTAGCGGGATACGGATAATCGGTCGGCGGTCTCTTACAATCAATGTGCTCTAAGACGATCGTTGTTTGCTTGCTTGAAGATTACGTTTGCGATAAGTATAAGCAAAATGTAAAAAATTGTAAGGGATAATAGAAAAAAGTACTTTTTACCCACCGATCATAGTGTCGAAATACGGGCTATGTGGGATGTTTATAAAGGTTTCCCCAACGTATATAGAATTACCTACGCTGTGGTCGATGTGTAATATTTCTACAATCATTGCAAGCAAAAGTATTATGTGCAATCGAAATAATCGCAGATAAATATACCTACAGAGAAACCTACGGTCCCTACGGATCCAAATGAAAATCTTAATGAACACTTTTATTACGCGGGCGAAGCCGCGGGTAAAAGCTAGTAGATAAATAAGTGTCATTGATTACAATACAAAAACTTATCTACATACGAATTATCTAATATAATATAATGAGATTACTAGATTACCTACTATTCAAATTTATTCGTGTTATCGTGAAACGTAATAATAATATATAGACGTGAATGACGCTAATTCAGTTTATAACGTGAATAACTATATTATTAAGCGGGCTTTTATATATTTTTAATTTCAAGTACAACTACCGAGCATAGCGAGGGATTCAAGTAGCGCACTTTTCTCTGCTGGGAGCAAAAAAGTGCGCTTCTTTTTTACATACATTTGTTAGATTTAATCATATTTTTAACATAATAATTCCCTCATAGTTAAGTGATGTAAAAAAATATATTAATTCTTTATTTACATGAACATATTTACATAATTATATAAGAAACTAAGGCTACAAGATGTAAGGTACAGCGGGGCAAATCTCGACTGGGGCGCAATTGTAACTAATCCATTTTTTCCATTATTACACTATGATGTTGAGTTCTACATGTATCCACTGAACACGCCTACCATATATATTATGTTATAACCGGTGGACACTATTTAATAATGCAAACATTGTAAAACATGGAAAAAATGTACCAGTTACATTTGTCCCCCAGTCGAGATGTGTACCTTATGTCACATTTATTTCCACCTGGCTACGCTCAAAATTAATAATAGATTCCTTTTCGTTCAGGATTCAATTTACGCCCTTGCTGTAAATATGTAATTTTGCTCCCTTGAAACGCAATCAACTATGGCTCCCTTGGGACACAATTTACGATTTTCTTCATAACAACACAACCACAGTAAAGAGTATACACAATGACGCTTTAAAAAGCTAAAAAACAACGCGGCACTCGAGTTATCAGTTTCACAACAACCACTCTGGTTTGTTTGAAAGCACTCACTTTGAGAGAAAATCAATAATGCTCACTAACAAAATAATGTAACCAGTAAAATAACTATTTTTTGGGCCATTTTTTCCAAAGTTGTCCACCCCACTTTTTTTGTAACATGGGTATGTTTTACGCGATTCTTACTCAGAATCGCGAGCTCTTTCGATCCTGATAGAAGAAAAATAATGTCCCAAGATTTCCATACATTTTTCAAACATTCCATTCCGTTACCGCCATACAAAATATATGAAAAAATGGTAACGGAATGGGAAAAAACCTTGGGACTTTTTTTTTTTTCTCATATTAGAATTCTTAGCCTCTGTTGGCAGATCGCTGGATTAATCGATCTAGAGGCCGTGAGTGCAAGTTAAGTACCACCCCAGACAGACGCATCCTCGAGTTCGAAAGTTACGACCGTCTAATTAACGTCCTGTAGGCGAATTTCTCCGACGCGAAACGAAAACGAAACGCCACGAAAGTTAGTCTCGCTCTGTCGCGCCAATACGCAAGAGCGATAGAGATAGATATCTACTAGCGTTTCGTTTCGTGAGCGTTTGTGCCATTCGGTTTGTGCCACAAGGTGGACTGATGACATGGTGAAGGTCGCAGGACTCCGCTGAATGTGTGGCGCAGGACAGGTCATTGTGGCAATATTTGGGGGAGGCCTATGTCCAACAGTGGACGTCTTTCGGCCGATATGATGATGATGAATGAGTAACGCCGTAATCCGTCGCTAGTATAGAAATCAATAATTTACCCCGTTATCATAATCCGGAGTATCAGCAATATTGGCAGATATGGCTAATTGATACAGTGTTTAGTGCGATGGCGAGGTGGCCAGTGCTTTTGGCGTTCTGGTAAGTATTTCTTTTATTTATTTATTTATGAAAACTGAATAAACATACCGCGAGCAAACCAACGCCAAAATGAAAAGAGGTGATAGGACATCATCACATAGCTATCTATCATTTTAAGCGAATTTGACCTTAGTGAAATTGTCGTTGTTTTCGAGATACCTGTAGGCACTTTTTTTCTTTTTTCCATACTAATATCTCCCTTTTCATAAAACAATTTCACATTTTCAATACCTGGGTGATTCTCAAAATAGTGGCATCGTACATACATGCGACGGTGTTTAACTGAGTCAAAAAAAAACTAGTGGCGTCTTTATTAACAATTTTCGGCTTCGCCTCAAATTACCCACGCCACTCGCCTTTTTTGACCTCCTTTAAACGCCAGTTGCATAAAATACTAAGTATAATATCTATTGTGTTTACAACAACCTGTGTTTTCAGCATAACTGCAGAGTCGGTGTGGGGCCACATTCTACGGCCAGGCCGCGCCATCACCAACTTTGAATGGGCGGAGCCCGATGAAGCGGTTTATAGTATGTTAACCCCTTATATGCTTATGCTTTAGTTCTTCTTTCTTAGTTATCTTCATTTGGTTGATGACGGTAAGCTCAAGAAGGGTTGCGTTGATGATACCATAGAAAACATCCATGACTCAGGAACAAATATCGTGCTCATCACATTAAATAAATGCCATTTCCAATAGAGTACCCAGTCTGTTAATATTTTTTGATGAATACTTTTGCATGTTAAATTGTATCTTGTTATTTAATGCGTGCTAATTATAAGATGTAATGTTTTGAAAAGGAGTGGTCCGCCGAGTTTCTTGCCGGTCGACGGTCCCATAGTGGATAACTGAGGGGGACTGAAATCTTCCCGCGGTTGACGCGTAGGATTAGAGGCGGCGTAGCTTTATTTGACGTTCATATGCGCATTGTAATATGCCTACTTGAAAATACATATTTCATTTTCATTTTTGAATGCCCGTAACCCAGGACTGCGGCTTAGCAGGCAGGGTCACTATACCCGCTGGGTCAGACCAGTCGTCGAACAGTTTATCACCAGTTAACAAGTATTTTGGTTGTCTAAGTTCAATATCATCGTTAATGTTTCAGTTGAAGATGGCACCGGGCGCACGACAAGCGCTAAAACCGCCACGGAGCGCATCGCTGCACTTCGAGCGGTCATGGAAGAGTATAATGTAGATGCCTACATTGTGCCTACTGCCGACGCTCATAATGTGAGTTCTAAGTCTTGTGTGTGTGACTGTATGTGTGTTGTGTGTTGTAACCGCTGCGCTTCGGGCGGTCATGAAGGAACATAACGTACACGCCTACATTGTGCCTACTGGGACAAGCACACATCAACGCCACGCAACAGGAGTCTATAGTTCACCACACCAACTGTTAAAGGCTCTCTTAATTATTCGAAAACGGATAGCAAAATTGCATATTATACAAAGAGTGCAAAGTAATTTCATACAAATTTTAACTTGATTTTTTACCCTGGCTGGTAGAATTGATGTTTTTAAATGTTGATTTCAAATAATGTTGATTCAATTGATGGATTTAGTTTGAGGTTTTACACGTACGGTGTTTATTGTGTTTCACTCGGGGACAAAATTTGCTTAAGCTTCGGGTGTTGAAACCTTCGCAACGCTTCTACTTTGCAATATTTGAATCTTTCGCTTGCTCAGGTAGGTTATACAGGGTGTAACAAAAATGATGGTGATCCGTTTAAGGGCGTATTCAGTATCGTATACTTTTTCCTGATAAGAATACGATACTGAGTACGCCCTTAAACGGATCACCACCATTTTTGTTACACTCTGTATATTATTGTCACGTACGGTTAAACAACAACTTTTCCTCCTGTAAAACAAACAACTTTTTGCCCTCACTAGCTCGGAAACACGTGTTTTGTCCTTTAATACCAGCTGGTAAAAACGCAGTGGGTAAAGTAATTTGACCTTGTATAAAGTCAAATTAACTGCTTTAAAATTGATAAAAGTAGGTGAATCTAGTAATAAAGATGATTTACCACCTGTGGAACCACTGGAAGCAGTGATAAACGCATTTTTTGCGTTGTGGTTTCCTCGCTATACTTAGTGAGGGGAAAAGTTTTGTGTTACACTCTGGTGCAACTTTATTTTTCTTCTCGTGTGTTAAAACTCGTAAGTTCAGGATTCTATTCTCGAACCACGAGCGAAGCGAGTCAGTCAACTATAGTCTCCTTTCGCTTGCTCGTTTTTCAATTCCACACTCGGCGTTAAAATACAACTTTGCCCCCTTGTATAACAAATAACTATTTTATTTTATTTCCAGTCCCAGTACATATCAGCAACGGACGCCCGTCGCGTATGGCTCTCCGGCCTCACTGGCTCGTCCGGCACCGCTGTAGTGACTAAAGACCACGCTCTAGTGTGGACCGACGGGAGGTACTTCACCCAGTTCGAAATACAAGTCGACACTACACAGTGGACACTCATGAGACAAGGTGAGACAGAGAGAACAATAGATAGAGTATCATTTATTGGACAAAAATAACACTCTTAAAATAAAAACAATAATACTAAAACTAAAAATATTAAGAACTAAGTAACCTCCTTAGGCATGGTGCCGTAGACACTGGCAGCATTTATTTTTGGTTAAAAACGTAACATTTATTTTGAAACTTGATGATAAGAGTACTTTTCTGCATACCCACACTCATTTTCCTAACATTCGGATTCCTTTTACAGGCCAAGATTTAACAATCCAAGCGTGGCTGGCCAGCAACCTGACCTCAGGCGCTATAGTGGGTGTGGATCCTACCACTTACACCAGGACAGCTTGGGTGGCGCTGCAGGTATTTCGCACGCATTTCAATCGAAAACTCTCCCTCACGCCATCTCTCGCGCTATGTCGAAACCACCTGAGTTAGTTCACATGGGGGCAACCATACCGTTCTATCCTAGAGGTCCCTCAAGTCCTTGTATATGTTAACTATAAAACTCCCGTGAGACTCATACATATTTAAAAACATGTCGAACGCTATATCGACTTAATACGTGAGTAACCCGCTTAAAATATCCTTGTATATGTATGTAGTAGATTATTATAAGCAACTGGGACCTGGGTGGCAGAGAGGATACAGGTATCTACTTCGATTGCAGAGTAAGCTGGTTCGATTCCAACCTCAAGCACTAGAGGCCTTGGTCACTTTTTCTTTCATATGTGTACTTTATTTCAGTTTTAATTTGAAGAATCTTCTGTAACCTCAAAAGTCAAATCAGCTTGTTTTTAAGAACTGTCAAAGCGAATTTGAACGACTTTTTAATATGGTAATTCCATATGAAATCGAATTGAGTGACGTAACGGTCAATTCAGTTACTTTATATATTTCTACCTGACTTATCAAATAGAAATTGGATTTAAAAATAACTTCTGTCCATGTTTTTCTTATAATTATCTGATGCTTTATTTCATGCATTGTATAAAATATTTTATTTTAAGAACAGTCAAGGTCCCTATTATTGTTTATTTATTTTTATTCAGAGCGCGCTTACCCCATCCGGTATCCTTCTGCAAGCAACAGAAGACAACCTGGTGGATAAAGCGCGAACTAACGTCGGCGAGCCGGCGCCCGCGCGGCCTAACAACGAAGTGTTTGGCTTACCTGTCGAGTACACTGGTAGGTTACTGTAAATTGAATGATAAATGACATAATAAGTAAATCCAGTCGGCGTACCATGCTTCCAATTTTATCACTTGTACACGTGGATAAGACAACTGTCACTCTCACACTGACATACTTGCCAAAGCGTGACGGATGCTTTATCCACGTGGATAAATGATAAAATTGGAATCATAATACGCCGGCTGGGTGATAAATTAATATCGTAAAATACTCACTAACGAAGATCCGCAAAAATGTAACATGTGTTAGATTATGTTTAAAGTAAGTAAAATATTGTTTTTAAGTACTTGATTTTTTTAATATTATTACAGGATTTTATTTAAAATTTCATTAGGTTGCGCGAGTTTACTTTTTGTGGACGCTGTCATGTGTCAAAAAGAGGTTCTTACAAATCTGGGACAATAGTGTAGAAGGCATTTACTTTCGCGCCCGAATAATGAAGTACATATTCTGTCTGCCGGTCGAGTGTACTGGTAGGTTACTGTACAAGAAAGAAAATGGGACTTAGTCGCGTAACATTTACGTTTATATTGTATATTTGGCTCGTTCTTTCGAACGTAATGTTACTAGCGGACCTCGAGGAATATAATACCAACATCAACATCCGGTTCTTGCGAAGTACCCGCGCACTTTATCTTGATATTTTACTTTAGGGCTAGGGTAGTCATCTAGGAAGGTGGAGCCCCCTGAAAGCCTCCCCCCTCCCCCCACATTCTTATACCTATACATATTTGGTGTGTGCTAAATGCTTGTATGTGAGTGTGCACGGGAAAACGTCCCACTTTGTCGATTACGATAAAGCCGCTTTGTCAGTTTATTCATATAAAGATACAAGCAAATCTCGCCTTAATGGTAACCGACAAAGTGGGTCGTTTTACTAAACACACTCACATATTCTTTGCAGGCAAGCCGTCGAACGAGAAGATATCAGAATTGCTGGCACAGATCACGGCGCGGGGCGCCACGGCCCTCGTGCTCACCGCTTTAGACGACATCGCTTGTGAGTTTAGCAAATTATTATTATCTTGGAAGCAAATGTAATGCAAAGTTTACAGCAGGAACGGTCATAATTACGTCTTCAGTGCACGTAAGGATAGTCTATCGTACCGCACCTTTTTTTTTCGTACCGTACCTAAGAAGTGGTGCTTTATGTTATGTGCCTAATAAGATGTCGAAACTTCAAAGGGCCAAATACTGAAAACGTCGAACAATACACGTGCGAAGAGTTTTTTTTGGATTTGGAATTTTTTATCTGTTTTCCACTCAGAATCGCGAGCTCTTTTCAATCCTAATAGGAGAAAAAAGTGTCCCAAGGTTTTTTCCAATTCCGTTACCATTTTTTTATACTTTTTGTATGGCGGTAACGGAATGGTAGGTTTGAAAAATGTACATGGAAATCTTGGGACAATTTTTTCCTCCTATCAGGATAGAAAGACCTCGCGATTCTGAGTATGAATCGCGTAAAAATCACCCATGTTATAAAAAAAGTGGGGTGGACAACTTTGAAAAAAATGCCCCTTGTCGACGTAAAACACTCCCTTCACTTATTTATCACCACTCGTTTCGAATTTTTCCGCACTTGTATCGTACTTAATGTATTAGTACCGAAATTTTGAAACGTAATAAATACAAAAGTCTTGGCAAAGAATACCTTTTTGTACCCTTTGGTGTAGAAACTCTAGGTCCATGGGGCCCCAGCGCGAACAAGCTGTTCACAGAAATCGCGAAGCGTCTGGTTGAGGTTGTGGTGAACTAGCCTAGCGAGATAAGTAAAACAAGCTAGTTCCACATTAATAAGTTATATTGTCAAATAACGGCACACAAGAGTCACAAGCACAAGTAGAGAAAGTAAGAGTACAAAGCACAGCACAGTATAGAAAAAGAGGAAGTCAGAAATAGCACAGAAGATAGGAAAAGTACATAAAGAAAGCACACATTAAAAGCGTAAGCTTAAAGCATTAAGCGGCGCACAAGCAAACCGAATATTATAATGCAAGCGAGTCGGCGCGTAAGCATTAACCGTTAGCTCGGGCGGCGCGAGCGCATGCGTCCAGCCTCGAGAGTGCTAAATTGCCGACTGGCTGGGATTTCCGAGCGCACGCGAAAGCGCGCTCGCCCGCCGATCTGCGGCGGAGCGGCCCGAGCGATAAGGCAGTACCTTAACGCCGCGCTTGCGTCGCGCGAAGCGTAACAGCATTTTAAAACATATTATTGTTCAAATATTGATTATTTATTAACAATATATTTAATACACCTGTCGCCACATCAGCCCCCCCGAGACCTTACGGTCGACAACCTAAGGTCGATAATAGTCGGGGAAACGTATATGGCGACCAGAGCGAGACACTTTAGGTTCTGAAGGAACGACAACTGAGCTGGGCGGCACGGTCGATGACGTTTTGGTAGGGCCAGACGATTCCGACAAGATGTAGGCAGGTTTTAACCTATCGACGGAAATAGAAACTTCCCTACCGGCGATGTCAACTCTAAAATATTTATCCGACCTATCAACTACCCTGTAGGGGCCAGCATACGGTGGCTGTAGCGACCTACGAACAAAATCTTGTCTCACAAAGACGTGAGTTGCAGTTGCCAAATCCTTAAAAATAAAAACTTTGCCAGAACCATGACGAGCGACTTTTGTCGGTTGCAACTTTTTCATGTGTTGGCGCAAACGCGACAAGAAGTCGGTGTAGTCCGTCAGCTGGTCAGGCGTCGGTTGCAACAAATCGCTGGGAAGTCTTAGCGGCTCGCCGTAAACTAACTCGGCGGTCGAAGCAGACAAGTCTTCCTTCCATGCACTACGGATACCCAAAAGCACTAGTGGAAGGGTTTCAGTCCAGCATTCATCTGCGTGGCACATTATGGCAGCCTTAAAATGACGGTGGAACCTTTCCACGAGCCCATTCGCTGCTGGATGATACGCAGTAGTCTGCAAGTGACGCGATCCAGTCATGGTTGCTATCTGACGGAACAAATTGGAGTCGAATTGCCTGCCTCGATCCGTAGTAATATTCTGCGGGCAACCAAAACGCGCTACCCACGTCGAAATGAAGGCCTTCGCAACACTTTCCGCCGTAATGTCGTACAAAGGGACTGCCTCAGGCCAACGAGTAAACCTATCTACAGCCGTGAGACAGTACCTGAACCCATTCGATACAGGCAAAGGGCCAACCAAATCGACGTGAACGTGCGAGAACCTACCAGTGGGGGGTTTGAAATCATGCACCGGGGCGTGCACGTGGCGTGAAACTTTAGACCGCTGGCATGGAATGCATGCACGCGCCCACATCCTACAATCTTTTTTAATTCCAGGCCACACATATCGCTCAGTCACTAATTTGATAGTGTTCCTAGCGCTAGGGTGACTGAGTCCGTGAACAGCGTCGAATACCTGCTTCCGAAACTCAGATGTAATGAAAGGACGTGGAATCGGCCGGGATACATCACAGAACAGCTTGTCAGATCCAAATGATTTTTTCTGTAAATCCAGAGATGAACCGTCACGAAGTAAACTACGAAGCTCAGTATCTGTAGCTTGCGATAAAGCTAAAGCTTTCAAATCTAGCCCGTCTGTGATGGCATCAATCCGAGATAGTGAGTCCGCGACAACATTCTCCTCGCCCGATATATGCCTGATATCTGACGTAAATTGGGATATAAAATCTAGATACCGGAATTGCCGCGGAGAACACGAATCGAGGGACTTTTTAAAAGCAGAGACTATAGGTTTATGATCAGTGAGTATAAAAAACGGCTTCAACTCAATCATATGCCTAAAATACTTCACTGACTCATAAATAGCTAAAAGTTCGCGATCGTAAGCGCTATACCTCGTCTGAGCAGGTGTCAATTTACGAGAGAAGAATCCCAACGGTTGCCAATGACCCTCGACCTGCTGCTGTATCACCGAACCAATCGCGAAATCTGAGGCATCTGTTACCACCGCTAAAGGAGCGGAAGGGTCTGGATGAGCCAGGAGAGCGGCATTAGCGATGCTTGACTTGCAAGCATCGAAAGCCTCCCCTGCCTCCGGAGTCCAGACAACTGGGCTGTTGCTCTTCACCCCTGGACCACTTAACAGTGCATGGAGAGGAGCCTGTAATTTAGCAGCGCCAGTAATAAACCGCCTGTAGAAATTAAGCGCACCTAGAAAACGCCTCAGATCCTTAATCGTCTTAGGTCTAGGAAAGTCCTGGATAGCCTTAACCCTAGCTCCTATCGGCTTAGTACCCTCCGACGAAACCAAGTAACCTAAAAACTCAACTTCAGGTACCGCAAATACACATTTGTTAGCGTTTAACAAAATACCGTGCTCATTGAAACGCTCAAAAACGGCTCTCAAATGAGCTACATGTTCAGTGTCATCAGCGGAGGCTACCAAAACGTCATCGACCGTGCCGCCCAGCTGGTGACCGAAGAGCTGGCGACTTCCTCGCTCAACGTATCAGCATTGCGATACAGCGAGGAAATGTCGCCAGTATCCTTGGTACAATGCCTCAAGGGCCTATTTTAGACATTAGCTAGCTTTTAAGTTTAGTCTTAGTTTCTTATATAATTATGTAAATATGTTCATGTAAATAAAGCAATAGTAGATATGTATTAGTACCTGTATGTCTACGGGTTTTTTTTATTGTTTTATTTCCAGATACGCTGAATCTTCGTGGCTCGGATATCATCCACAATCCGGTGTTCTTCGCCTATCTCGTGTTGAGAGCAGACGTGGTCAGTTTACTTTACTGTATTGTCTGTACTGTAGTGAGTTTACTTTACTCATTGTCTAAAAAAACGCTGGTAGCCTATCTTTAAGTACGTGCGACTTTCGTTCCGGAGGTCGCGGGTTCGAACCCCGGCTCGCACCAATGAGTTTTTCGGAATTTATGTGCGAAATGTCATTTGATATTTGCCAGTAGCTTTTCGGTGAAGGAAAACATCGTGAGGAAACCGGGCTTATTCCAATAAGGTCTAGTTTACCCTTTTGGTTTCAAGGTCAGACGGCAGTCGCTTTCGTAAAAACTAGTGCCTACGCCAATCTTGGGATTAGTTGTCAAAGCGGACCCCAGGCTCCTTGTGCCTTGGCAAAATGCCGGGATAACGCAAGGAGGATGATTGTCTGTACAGTCAACCAATTGGAATCCTAGGCCACAGAAATCTCTTACTGTTTGTTATTTTGACATGGTTCTAGAATGGCCTAGGGTTCCAATTGGTTGACTGTATGTATGCTGTATGGAGCTATATGACTATATCACACGATATAGGTGCTTACGTATATTTTGACTGTCAATTAGACCGATATCCCATACATTTAAGCCGCCGTCTTCGATTTTTGCCTTTGAAATCCTTCCTACATTCGATATCGGATCGGATGATGTGAAAACTCACTAAGTCGACGCGAAAAAAAAACCGCAAAAAACTTATGTCTCTATTCAAAGGGAATCAAAATTAATAGGGTACTTCATGCATGGTATAAAATATTTTATTTTAAGAACAGTCAAGTTCCGTAATGGCTTGACTGACTATTTTTTTTCAGACCACAGACAACATAATCCTGTTCTGGGGTAACGGCGAGCTTCCGGCCGCTGTGTCATCGTTTCTGGCGGCAGAGGGCAGCACAGTCACTACTCGCCCGTATACGGAGATATTTACATATTTGAGGGAGTTACCGGTATGTGGTTAAATAGTACATTACATCAGAGGCCGGGAAAATGAGGATTTCCGGCCAAGTGGGTATATGCGAGCGTGCGAGCCCGGGAATCCGTTTTCACGCCGAGGCATGTATAGTGCTTTTCTCAAACATACAATGAAATTAAAAAAAATGCTCTAAAGGACAATATTTTATAAAAAAAAGTAAAGTAAAAAATAATATGAAATCCCTTTACAGTCCTCTCGAGTTGTTGCGCCCAAAAAGCGATACTTCCCAGCCTATTTTAAGGAACGTAAAGACAATATTTCATTGCATGTTTGAGAAAAAGAGATTTTTATAAAAGTATTTAAACCCCTATTTAAAAAACCGTTTTTCCGTAAGCAAATATAATAAACCAATAACTAACCAAAATTACAGTTAAATCAACCTATCTCAAAAACTATAAGAGATACTTTGATCAAACCAAAAATTTGAAAGAGTTAATTAGCATGCATCAATTTTTTTTAGAATTTTAAAGTTATAAAAATAGAGGGGGGGGACCTTTTTACGACTTTGAGAGCTGATATCTCAAAAACCGTTCACTTTAAGAAAAATGTTTTTTAGAAAACTTTATATCATTTTAAAAGACCTTTCCATTGATACCCCACACGGGTATGTACATCGAAAAAAAAATTTTCATCCCTCAGTTACATGTATGGGGGCCCCACCCCCAATTCTTTTTTTTTACTATTTAGTGTCATAATTTTGTAGCTTCATACCAAACTGCAAATTTCAGGACAGTTTGTTGGCAGACGGACAGACGGACAGACGGACAGACGGACACATAATATAAGTGGGGAACCCTAGAAAATATCTATCTCAAAATAAACCGTGTTATACGTTTACGCTAGGTATTTACAGTTTTGATGTATTGCTTACAGTAAGTTTTTAACTTCTTTTTAACTTCAATTTATCTATGAAAAATAACTATCTAAGTGGATACATTCTAGGTACAGCTTTGATGCAATGTTTACAGTAATTTCAACTTAAATTTTTCTAAGAGAAAGTTTTTTATTTTAATTTTAAACATACACATTCTTTTATATTATTAGGTAACTCATTATACAATTTGGGGATTAAATACTTCCTACTTCTTTTTCCATTTACGTGTTATTTTTTATGTTTTACGTATTAATCAGCAGACACATTTTGTTTTTATTTTTAGGAGACTCTACCAGAGGGCAGCACTGCTACTATTTGGCTGTCGCAAGATGGCAGTCACGCGATCCACTTGGCGGCTGAAGCTGTGAGTTCATTATTAAACTGAATATTTCAAAATTTGTTATTATATTCCCCGTGTGGTGACGGGTTAAGAATTTCACCACCCCCTTTCTTCCCGTGGGTGTCGTAGAAGTCGACTGTGGGATATGGGTTAAATTGTGGCGTAGGCGAGAGGCGTTTTCTATCTACCCCTTTTTGCCAAGAGTGGCACTGAAACTTTAGTAGTTCATGTGCTCTGCCTACCCCTTTATGGGATACAGGCGTGATTATATGTATGTATGTTGTTATATTTGGAAAAATCAGAAACAATAACGTAATTTTCTAGTTTTCGAATATTTAAACTTTATTGCACAAATAAAACAAAAAATGTACAAATGGTGGACTATTAAATTATTGTAAATTTAATTAAGTTAATTTTTATTAAGTATGAGAATTATAAGTTAACTCTGTGTATTTTAATTTAATGTATTATAATTTTAATTTCAATAATATAATTCTGATCTTATGTTGATCGCAGAATAAATAAATGAAATGAAATGCCTAGTGGCATTCTCTACCAGTCAAACATCGGACCAAACAGACATGTAAGTGCGTTTTGGATTATCCGATGCGATATCTCGGAAGGATTTCAATGAAAAAAATTCAAGATGGCGCCTGTGTATAGGATATCGGTCCGACATCCGATATCGGATCGGTTAATGTGAAAACGCACTAAGAATGATAATTATCATGGATTTCCAAACAATAACACTTCAACGCTTGATTCCATTGCCTTACCTTTTAATTTCGTTTCAGGAAGGTAAAAGTACAACACTATCGACGGTGTCTCCAGTGGCTCTGATGAAGACTGTCAAGAATGAAGTGGAATTGAAGGTAATCCATCCTCTAATATTATAAATGGGAAAGTGTGTGTGTCCGTTAGTTTGTCCGTCTTTCACGGCAAAACGGAGCGACGAATTGACGTGATTTTTCAAATGGAGATAGTTGAAGAGATGGAGATCGACATAGGCTACTTTTTGTCTCTTTCTAACCCCCCACTCCCCTAAAATGGGGGATGGAAGTTTGTATGAAGCATTCCGCAATATTCGAATTTAATGCGAGAGAAGCCGCGGGCAAAAGCTACATACTTTACTCACATGCGTCGCGGTACATCTCGACATTGTTATTAGCTATTTTGTGCTGACTGCGCACTGCCAAGGAGTGGAATTCCTTGCCGGCGGCTATATTTCCGAGCTCAGCATATAATGAAATGAAATGAAATATTTTATTAGTAACATAATGTTATAGGTCGCAAAGAAAGTATCAAATATTATCATAGATACATTTATTATTATTTTTTTTTTTTTTTACAATGTGGGGGGCAGATTAAAGAAATTGCCGTAATCATAAAAATTGTTCTCCTGGAGCCATTCCTTCAATTTTAGTTTAAATAGCGCAACGGAAGCTGCATTTCTTACCGTATCAGGTAAACGGTTGTAGACGGAGGGCCCTGCGTAGTATACAGACCGCTCTGACTTGGCGAGTTTGTGCGCATCTGACACCAGTATCTATTCGTAATGGGCGAGCTCACTCCATCGTAGGCCGCGGCTTTGCCTTTGGCTAGTCTGTAGTCAAGAGTAAAACCATTTATAATTTAAATAACCTAATCACAAAATTCAAATTTTGAAAAAACCCCGACTGCGACATACTAGACCGATTTTCATGAAACATGGCTAAGAACACTCCCGACTAACTCAGCTTTCAGACAAAAAAAACTGAATCTACATCGATTCATCCGTTCAGGAGCTACGATACCATAGACAGACAGACAGACAAACAGATAGACAGACACACACAGACACGTCAAACTTATAACACCCCGTCGTTTTTGCGTCGGGGGTTAAAAAAAAGACTGTACATTTATCTAATTCATGTGCATATCGCAGGGCTTCCGATCAGCGCACGTCAAAGACGGCATAGCTGTCGTGCGCTTCTTACGCTGGATCCACGAGCAAGTTGACGCGGGCGTCAACGTCACTGAGGTCGATGTGGGGAACAAACTGTTGGAGCTGCGAGGGTGAGTCTATCTCTGTCACACGTGTTGCGTATGCCCATGGTGCGAGTGCGATGGATATACGAGCAGGTCGACGCGGGCGTCAACGTCACTGAGGTCGATGTGGGGAACAAACTGTTGGAGCTGCGAGGGTGAGTCTATCTCTGTCACACGTGTTGCGTATGCCCAATTGCCCATGGTGCGAGTGCGATGGATATACGAGCAGGTCGACGCGGGCGTCAACGTCACTGAGGTCGATGTGGGGAACAAACTGTTGGAGCTGCGAGAGTGAGTCTATCTCTGTCACACGTGTTGCGTATGCCAATGGTGCGAGTGCGATGGATATACGAGCAGGTTGACGCGGGCGGCAACGTCACTGAGGTCGATGTGGGGAACAAACTGTTGGAGCTGCGAGGGTGAGTCTATCTCTGTCACACGTGTTGCGTATGCCCATGGTGCTAGTGCGATGGATATACGAGCAGGTCGACGCGGGCGTCAACGTCACTGAGGTCGATGTGGGGAACAAACTGTTGGAGCTGCGAGGGTGAGTCTATCCCTGTCACACGCCTGTAGCTAATGGTACACAGTGTCTCTTTCACACATGTAGGTAGTGTTTCTCGTGTTTCTTACGCTGTTCTAGACCATAGAGAAATACACGGTAAGGAAAGTGTGTTCACTCCATCTATACACTGACAGAAATTCATTCAGCAGCGGATTCAGCAGTTTCGGAGAAAATGGCGGTGACAGACGGACAGACAGACACGCGAGTGATCCTATAAGGGTTCCGTTTTTCCTTTTTGAGGTACGGAACCCTAAAAACAATATTTCGAAAATAATCGACCAGATTGTACTGTACCTATGTTTAACAAATAAAATGATTGATTGATTGATTGATTGATTGATTGAAGATTTTTTGTCTTTCCAGCGAAGAGGAAGACTTCATGGGAGCCTCCTTTTCTACAATCGCCGGTGCTGGTGAAAATGGCGCCATCATACATTACAAGGCCGACCCGGAAGGACCGCAGAGAGTCATCACTAAAGACGATATGTTGCTAGTTGACTCAGGTGGACAATACAAGTAAGTCTTTTTCTTCGTTACTTTATTCCGCCATTCTGCCACTAACTAAAATCCCATCAGAATTGGGCATAGAAACTATTTTTTACGAAAGTGATTACTTGATTAGTATAGATCTTCTTAGGATTAGTCTGGTTTCCTCACGATGTTTTCCTTCACCGAAAAACAGCTGGCGAATAACAAATGACATTTCGTTCCTTAATTCCTTGAGACTATTTGTACGAGGCGGGGTTCGAACCCGCGACCAGATCCGGACTGAATGTCCTGAAGCCTCATGCTATGACTGCTAGGTCTCCAGCACTTCTCAAGATTTGGCGCAGGCACTAGTTTTACGAAAGTGACTGCCATCTGACCTTCCAACCCGAAGGGTAACTATTAGGCCTTATTGGAGTTAGTCCGGTTTCCTCACGAATTCACGATATTTTCCTTCACCGAAAAGCGACTGGCAAGGCAAATGTTAAATGACATTTCACCACAAAACTTAATTTAGATAGAAGAAACAAATTCATATATTTGTATAGGGGCCGAGCGTGTCAAATTTTGTACTGAAGTTGATTCTTGCCTGTAATTTTAAATATGTCTCAGGCTCTTGATTGTTCATAATTTTTGTGTTGTTGCAATTGAATATCACGTAACGAGGCATTTTTAACACGCTTTTATTAGATCGTCGTGTATGTAACTATGTATGTAATGGAATCTAAGGAAGCTAATTTAACCATCTTCCAGGAGTCGTAGCGTAATGAAAATTGGCAGCTATATGTAGTTCCGATGACAATACAATAATATGGTACTCTTGAGCTGATCTGATGATGGAGTCGGAAGATATGAACTGGAACTACATGATGGAACATCGTATCATAGCCGTTTTTGGGTTTCTTAGAAAAGTCTTGTAATGAACTTTGACTACAATTAGGTTTCAAGGTCTGATGATGAAGCCGAAAGATATGAACTGGAACTACATGATGGAACATCGTATCATAGCTGTTTTTGGGTTTCTTAGAAAAGTCTTGTAATGAACTTTGACTACGATTAGGTTTCAAGGTCTGATGATGGAGCCGGAAGATATGAACTGGAACTACATGATGGAACATCGGATCATAGCTGTTTTTGGGCTTCTTAGGAAAGTCTTGTAATGAACTTTGACTACAATTAGGTTTCAAGGTCTGATGATGGAGCCGGAAGATATGAGCTGGAACTACATGATGGAACATCGTATCATAGCTGTTTTTGGGCTCCTTAGAAAAGTCTTGTAATGAACTTTGACTACGATTAGGTTTCAAGGTCTGATGATGGAGCCGGAAGATATGAACTGGAACTACATGATGGAACATCGTATCATAGCTGTTTTTGGGCTTCTTAGAAAAGTCTTGTAATGAACTTTGACTACGATTAGGTTTCAAGGTCTGATGATGGAGCCGGAAGATATGAACTGCAACTACATGATGGAACATCGTATCATAGCTGTTTTTGGGCTTCTTAGAAAAGTCTTGTAATGAACTATGACTACGATTAGGTTTCAAGGCCTGATGATGGTGCCGGAAGATAAGAACAGAAAAAGGGGGGGGGGCTCGAGGGGGAAGCATGAAAGAAAGATCAACGTAGTATTTAAAATAAGTTGGGTTAGCGTTTTCTTGTGACCTTTCAGAGCAAACAAAGGGGGGCTCGGGGGGCAAAGCCCCCCGCATAAAAGAAAGATCAACGTTGTATTTAGAATAAGTTGGGTTAGCGTTTTCTTGTGACCTTTAAGAGCAAACAAAGGGGGCTCGGGGCGAAGCCCCCCCCATGAAAGAAAGATCAACGTAGTATTTAAGATAAGTTGGATTAGCGTTTTCTTGTGACCTTTAAGAGCAAACAAAGGGGGGAAGATTAACGTAGTATTTAAAATAAGTTGGGTTAGCGTTTTCTTGTGACCTTTCAGAGCAAACAAAGGGGGGCTCGGGGGGCGAAGCCCCCCGCATAAAAGAAAGATCAACGTTGTATTTAAAATAAGTTGGGTTAAGGTTTTCTTGTGATCCTTAAGAGTAAAGAAAAGGGGGGCTCGGGGGGCTTCGCCCCCCGCATGAAAGAAAGATCAACTTGTGACCTTTAAGAGCAAACAAAGGGGGGCTCGGGGGGCGAAGCCCCCCGCATAAAAGAAAGATCAACGTTGTATTTAAAATAAGTTGGGTTAAGGTTTTCTTGTGATCCTTAAGAGTAAAGAAAAGGGGAGCTCGGGGGGTGAAGCCCCTCGCATGAAAGAAAGATCAACGTAGTATTTAGAATAAGTTGGGTTAGCATTTTCTTGTGACCTTTAAGAGCAAGCAAAGGGGGCTCGGGGAGCGAAGCCCCCCGCATGAAAGAAAGATCAACGAAGTATTTAAGATAAGTTGGGTTAGCGTTTTCTTGTGACCTTTAAGAGCAAACAAAGGGGGGCTCGGGAGGCGAAGCCCCCCGCATGAAAGAAAGATCAACGTAGTATTTAAGATAAGTTGGGTTAGCGTTTTCTTGTGACCTTTAAGAGCAAACAAAGGGGGGCTCGGGCCGCATAAAAGAAAGATAAACGTTGTATTTAAAATAAGTTGGGAAAGGGTTTTCTTGTTACCCTTAAGAGTAACGAAAAGGGGGGCTCGGGGAGCGAAGCCCCCCGCATAAAAGAAAGATCAACGTAGTATTTAAAATAAATTGGGTTAGGGTTTTCTTGTGACCCTTAAGAGTAACGAAAAGGGGGGCTCGGAGGGCGAAGCCCCCCGCATAAAAGAAAGATCAACGTTGTATTTAAAATAAGTTGGGTTAGCGTTTTCTTGTGACCTTTAAGAGCAAACAAAGGGGGGCTCGGGGGGCGAAGCCCCCGCATGAAAGAAAGATGAACGTTGTATTTAAAATAAGTTGGTTTAGAGTTTTCTTGTGACCCTTAAGAGAAACGAAAAGGGGGGCTCGGAGGGCGAAGCCCCCCCGCATAAAAGAAAGATCAACGTAGTATTTAAAATAAATTGGGTTAGCGTTTTCTTGTGACTTTCAAGAGCAAACAAAGGGGGGCTCGGGGGGCGAAGCCCCCGCATGAAAGAAAGATCAACGTAGTATTTAAGATAAGTTGGGTTAGCGTTTTCTTGTGACCTTTAAGAGCAAACAAAGGGGGGCTCGGGGGGCGAAGCCCCCGCATAAAAGAAAGATTAACGTAGTATTTAAAATAAGTTGGGTTAGCGTTTTCTTGTGACCTTTAAGAGCAAACAAAGGGGGCTGGGGGGCGAAGCCCCCGCATAAAAGAAAGATCAACGTTGTATTTAAAATAAGTTGGGTTAGCGTTTTCTTGTGACCTTTAAGAGCAAACAAAGGGGGGCTCGGGGGGCGAAGCCCCCGCATGAAAGAAACACCAACGTTGTATTTAAAATAAGTTGGGTTAAGGTTTTCTTGTGATCCTTAAGAGTAAAGAAAAGGGGGGCTCGGGGGGCGAAGCCCCCCGCATGAAAGAAAGATCAACGTAGTATTCAGAATAAGTTGGGTTAGCGTTTTCTTGTGACCTTTAAGAGCAAACAAAGGGGGGCGAAGCCCCCCGCATGAAAGAAAGATCAACGTAGTATTTAGAATAAGTTGGGTTAGCATTTTCTTGTGACCTTTAAGAGCAAACAAAGGGGGGCTCGGGGGGCGAAGCCCCCCGCATGAAAGAAAGATCAACGTAGTATTTAGAATAAGTTGGGTTAGCATTTTCTTGTGACCTTTAAGAGCAAACAAAGGGGGGCTCGGAGGGCGAAGCCCCCCGCATAAAAGAAAGATTAACGTAGTATTTAAAATAAGTTGGGTTAGCGTTTTCTTGTGACCTTTCAGAGCAAACAAAGGGGGGCTCGGGGGCGAAGCCCCCACATGAAAGAAAGATCAACGTTGTATTTAAAATAAGTTGGGTTAAGGTTTTCTTGTGATCCTTAAGAGTAAAGAAAAGGGGGGCTCGGGGGCGAAGCCCCCGCATGAAAGAAAGATCAACGTAGTATTTAGAATAAGTTGGGTTAGCGTTTTCTTGTGACCTTTAAGAGCAAACAAAGGGGGCTCGGGGGCGAAGCCCCCGCATAAAATATGTCTGCGCGTATAGACATACGTTGGGGCTGATGGCCAGGATTTGCGCTGATGTGGATGGCAGGTTGATGAAATGACGAAGGCAGCGGGTTCTTCGAATTAAGTGATTTAATCCGGGATTTTTACATGTTTTTTTTTACTTAATTAAAATTTACATAAAAAATGAGCAAAGTAGAAATTAGGTATGTGCTACGTGGTAGCAAAGGTGAGAAAGCGAAAGTGAATGTCATCGTCGATCTTCATTGGGGCTCGAAGAGATGACGAGCCGCGACACCATTGGTTGGCGATCACGACATATCGCGTACATGCATGTCATTGGCTGCCGGTAAGATGGCGCGATGATGATGCATGTGACGTATTGTGACGTAGGTTGACTCGTGGTAGGGCAGCGCAGCCGGGGATGTGCTGCGCGGGTCGCTATGCGCGCGCCAGGATGAAGGTCACGCGCCGCCGTCAGTTGATATGCGTTTTAGGTATGGCCGTAACATAGCTCCCGGCCTTGGAAGTGCTGGCTTCCAACGTGAAGATGAGGCAGCGACGTCAGTCATCATGCGTAGGTAGCGGGCAAATTTTCGAAAAGGCTCGGCGTACAGTGCCGCGAGAGGTGCGTATATCGGCTACTCGGGAAACGCCGTCCTTGCCCGGGAAAGTCTTGGTTATCCGCCCTAAGCTCCACTTGAGGGGCGGAGTGTGGTCCTCCTTGATCAAAACGAGGGTGTCCACTTTTAAGTCGTCCATATTCTTCGTCCATTTTGTCCTGACCTGCAGCTCGGATATGAACTCCTTCGACCACCGGGCCCAGAAATGTTGTCGCATTTGCTCCACTTGCTGGTATCGTGACAGGCGCTGTGCGGGGGCGTCGACGAGGTCAGCGCACGCAGGAGCTGTCAGCGGACGTCCAACCAGGAAGTGAGCGGGGGTTAAAGGAGTGTAGTCTTGCGGGTCAGAGGACAAAGGGCTTAAGGGCCTGGAATTAAGGATGGCTTCGCATTGGGTCAAAATCGTGCTAAAATGTTCATAGGTTAATTTAACATCACCTATCACACGTCGCAAGTGATGTTTGCAACTCTTAACACCAGCCTCGACTAGACCAGCAAAATGACTAGCATAAGGTGGCGTCATAATAAATTCAATCTGTTGCGAGAGTGCGTACTCTTTTATTTCGCCAGAACACGATTTTAAAAACTTTGAAAAGTCGTTCATGAGACCTACGAAGTTCCGTCCGTTGTCGGAAAATATTTTTGAAGGTTTACCGCGACGCGAAATGAACCTTTTCAACGCCAGTAGGTATGCTTCTGAAGAGAGATCGGTAACCAACTCTAAATGAACTGCGCGCGTAGCAAAGCATATAAATATACATAAATACGCCTTGATAGTCGTGGCTCCCCGACCTTTCCGGTTTAAAATATAAAATGGACCTCCGTAGTCCACAGCGCAATTTACAAATGCGAACCCGGGTTCCAATCGCTCTGTAGGTAAATTACCCATTATAGGAGTTAACGTTTTACCCTTAAAACGAACGCAAAGTACACAATTGTGAACCACTTTTCTTGCCAGGTTCCTACCGCTTATAGGCCACCAGGCCTCGCGAAGCGAGAACAATATATGCTGCGGTCCAGCGTGTAATAATCGTTTATGTTCAAATCGGAACAATAAAATTGTAAACTGATGTTTACTAGAGAGCAATATCGGATGTTTTTTGTTGTAATCAAACCTAGCCGAATTTGCAAGCCGCCCGCCGACTCTAATTAGGTTATTGTTATCAATGAACAAATTTAGTTTAGCTAAAAAACCCTTTGCGATACATTTGTTCTTTGTCAACTCGTCGCGAACGTCCGATAATGACTCTAATTGTGATAAGCGCGAGAGTACTCTCTCAGATTGCCTCAGTTCATCTACAGTGAGCGCGCCCGTGCGACGTGCTCGTGCATCCTTGTTGCGCGCGTTATGAATGAAGCGAAGTGCGTACGCGGCCGCGCGCTGCATGCGATTGAACTGAGAAAACCTGTCGAATGTAAACAATGTATTATTGTTATCGTTGCATACCAGACTAGTCATAGGATTAGTTTTACGTTCGGGTATTTGAGACTCGTCTGGCAGCAATGACGGATCTACAGACTGAGCATTGTAATTAACATCATGGAGGAAATCAGGGCCATTCCACCACAGAGAGGAGGTGCGAAGTGCGTCCAACTGCACGCCCCTAGAAACCAAATCGGCCGGATTGCACTTGCCACTAACGTGATGCCACGAATATTCTTTCGTAATTTCGTGGATTTGTGCAACCCTGTTCTGAACGAAAGGTTTTAGTAAATTAGGCTGCATTCGGAGCCAGCTCAATGCAATTGTTGAATCGGTATGAAATATTACTTGATTGAATTTCGCGCGGAACGATTCTTTAATTTTATTAAATAGTTTAGCGCCCAATAAACACGCGGACAGCTCCAATCGAGGCGTACTCAGCGGAGGGGAAATTGGGGCCACTTTACTTTTCGAGCAAAGTAGCTGAACGGTAACAGCTGATTGCTTATCAATTGTCCGTACGTAAGCGCAAGTACCATACGCTACTTGACTCGCGTCTGTAAATATATGTAAATCTATACATATAGGGTCATTACACATAACATGACGTGGTATGCGAATGCTAGGTAAGATAGCCAGGTTGTTTACGAAACGATGCCAGGCTTGCGTGACGTCATCGGGAACAGCTGCATCCCAATCAACCTTTAATAAAAACAACCGTTGTAGTAAACATTTGGCGATAATTATCATAGGACTTAATAATCCGAGGGGATCGAAAACCTGCGATGCGGTGGACAATATAATGCGTTTTGTGACAGGTTTCGCATTTTGTTCGTGTCGCGTATGATAGAACAATTCGTCACTTTTATTGTACCAACCGAGACCTAAAGTTTTACTATGCGCGTGTTCGCCTAGTGATAATTCCTTAGACGTATCGTCGTCGTTGTAACGTTTATCGGTACACTCGAAATTAAAAACCCACTTTCGTAATGGGAAGCAGCCAGAATTTAAAACTTTCGCGGTTTCGTCACAAATTCGTAACAATTCGGGAATTGAAGACGATCCCGAAATAAAGTCGTCTACATAAAAATCGTCCCTAATTGTCCTAGCTACTTCGGGGTCAGTACATTCGAGCGCCAACTGTTTGAGACACCTGCAACTGAGGAAGGCTGCGGCCGCCGTGCCATATGTTACGGTGCTCAGCTGATATATGTCAAGGTCGTCGCTCGGCTTATCGCGCCATAGAATAAGTTGTAAATCGCGCTGAGATTCGTCAATTAAAACTTGCCTGTAATGCTTTTCGATATCGGCGCATGCAACATACCTATTCTCGCGGAACCTAAGCAAGATCGCGACCAAATCACCTTGTATAGGCGCACCTACCATTTGTATGTCGTTCAGTGATTTGCCACTGGTCGTGGGGGCGCTAGCGTCGAAAACAACTCGCAGACGTGTTTTTTGCGCATGTGCACGATAAATTCCGTGGTGGGCCAAAAAGTAATTGGGGGTTCCGTAGGTATTAACTCGTTTCATATGACCTAACGCGAGATACTCTTTTATAAAGTCACTGTACATGCCTTTATATATGGGGTCGCGACTGAGACGTTTTCTAACGACATAAAGCGTCTTTTTGCTTGCGCGAATGAGTCGCCGAGAGACTCGGGGGGCTCCTTGAGAGGGAGCTGCACACAAAACCTACCATCCTCGAGGCGGGTGGTAGTTTTGACGAAATGGTCTTCGCATGCCATTTCTTCTTCGCTTCGCGTATCGTACGACTTGGTGTTGGACTGTATCTCCTCTATTTCCCAAAACCTACGTAATTGAGTATCTAATGATGGCATGTCAATAGATTGCGCGAAATTACAATTAATAGGCTTTGTGTTGCGCGCGTTAGAGGAAACAGGTCCCGAAACTATCCAGCCTAACTGCGTATTTATTAAGTATGCACCGTTAGTTAAGCGCGTTATCTTAACTAGACCTTCGAGGAGCTCCCAGAATAGGTCAGCTCCTATGAGTACCTCGACGGGCCGACTTTCATAAAAGTTAGGATCTGCCAGACTTACGTTGTCTGGAATGCGGAAGTGGTTACGTTTGCTCGGAAACGTAGGCAACGATGAGGTTAATCGCGGTAAAACCCTACATTGTAATCGCGCCTTAAAATCGGTAACAAGGGAATTTATTTCGATCTCACATACTCGCGAACTATGTGTAGCTAAATTACCTATACCGTTTAATTCTTCAGTGGACTGTAAAGTTTGCGGATTTAATTTGTCGCACAACGCTTCGGTAATTAAACAACCTTCGCTACCGTTATCGAGAATCACTCGCGTTTTATGATAATTACCGTAATTATCTGGAATTTCGACAAGGGCGGTGGCTAGTATTACAGGACGCCTGGAAGACAATCGCGCGTATACATCTTCATCTATGTGTGCGTTCGATACCTGCAATACGTGTTGTGCGTGTGCGATGTTGTTATCAGGGATCGAGGAGGAGGAAGCGGGCGACCTTGGCGCGCTGTCTGTCGCCAGCAGTGCCACGGAGCGCTTGTCACTGGCTTCATCCTTCTCGTCCTCGTGAATTATGGAATTATGTTTCTTGTTACACTTCCTACACGGGCCGTACCGACATTCACTAGGCGCATGTCCAGTTCGTAAACAATTCTCACACAAACTTTTATCGCGTACCAATTTTAATTTATCTTGCATATTTAAATCAATAAATGCTTGACACGAGTACAAAGGATGTTTACCATTGCACATAGAACATAACTTCTTAATTGGTGTTTGTTTAGAGTGAGATTTGTCTACGGACTTTTCGGTAACAACATTGTAGTGAACCTTGGGAGCCGTGTGCGCGTTATGTGTGTTTGATTTTTTAGCATCGTGCGGCGGATAAGTGCTATTTAAGTTAGACCGGCTGTGCGTAACCAATAATGTTTCTAACATATCGGCGCGGTCGCGAATGAATTTAAGCAAATCATCTACCTTAAGCGCGGTTTTGTTTTCGTTCGACACTGGTAACAAAGTGCTTTTATATTGTTCCCACTCACGTTCGGTTGTGGAATCTAATTTGGAAACAACTAAATAAATGATAAGTGTGTCCCAGCTTTCTGTGGGCTCACCGAGCAGCTTTAAAGCGCGTAAATTTTTTAAAACTGTGTCTAAAAGCTTTCTTAACAGTGCCGGCGATTCTTTATTGAGCGATTGTATGGAAAATAAAGCTTTTACGTGATTGTGTACTAGCAATCTACTATTATCATAGCGGTTTAATAGCAATTCCCAAGCAATCGCGTAATTGTCTGCCGAAAACTCAAGCGAATCGATAACGAGTAGCGCATTACCCTTTAGCGATGACTTTAAATAATGGAACTTTTGAATGCTGGTTATTTCTTGCGAATTATGCACTAGCGAAGAAAATGTGTCGCGGAATTGTAACCAGTGTTCATAAGATCCGTCGAAAGTAGGTAAGGAAATGACGGGGAGCCGCACCGTTTGCGCTAGATTATTAGAAGCTTGCATTTTAGGTTCGTTAGCTTTCTCCGAACATTTCACCATACATTGCGTCTTAGCTAAAATCGCGTAATATTCGCTTTCGAACGCCTCTCTGGTTTCAAAAAGTGAATTCATTTCGCTATCGGGAATTAAACTTTCTAACTGATTATGAATGTCAGTAAAATCATCAAAAATACCCTGAGCCCCTTGCATGCGTAAACTGAGCTCCGTGCGCTGGGTATCGGACAAAGTTAAACCCTCATACGTACTCGCGAACTTTTTGAAATTAGTTAGCCTACACTTTACGGAACCACGCCTACGATTTAATTGTTTTATTGTTTCTGTGTCCGTTTCTTGATTAGGACCTAACGCGGCGTGAAACACTACATCGTCTTTGCCAGTCATTTTGCGAATCGAATAAAGGCAGGCGCTAAGTACTTACAGTTGCAATCACCACCCAGGTCGAGCACAGCAAGGCAGCTAGCAGCAAAGCTGACGCGAGTTGCTTGCAGACTTTTGCGAAGGTCGACTCGACGACGTGCGATAGGGTCACAACGAAAGCACAAGCACTGGAATTGAGAAAAGCACGATATGACGCAAGCGTTATAGGGAAAGGTAGGTAAAGGTAGGTTGGCTCGTCTCACCGAAGATCTTCACCGCTGCCGAAGCTTTTGGTCGTTGCAGCACTCTGCCGATGCGTTCTCACATCCAATCCGTGGGTCCAAGGCTGGTCGACATCCGGTCTCGTAGGATCAAAATTATGTCTGCGCGTATAGACATACGTTGGGGCTGATGGCCAGGATTTGCGCTGATGTGGATGGCAGGTTGATGAAATGACGAAGGCAGCGGGTTCTTCGAATTAAGTGATTTAATCCGGGATTTTTACATGTTTTTTTTTACTTAATTAAAATTTACATAAAAAATGAGCAAAGTAGAAATTAGGTATGTGCTACGTGGTAGCAAAGGTGAGAAAGCGAAAGTGAATGTCATCGTCGATCTTCATTGGGGCTCGAAGAGATGACGAGCCGCGACACCATTGGTTGGCGATCACGACATATCGCGTACATGCATGTCATTGGCTGCCGGTAAGATGGCGCGATGATGATGCATGTGACGTATTGTGACGTAGGTTGACTCGTGGTAGGGCAGCGCAGCCGGGGATGTGCTGCGCGGGTCGCTATGCGCGCGCCAGGATGAAGGTCACGCGCCGCCGTCAGTTGATATGCGTTTTAGGTATGGCCGTAACAGCTTTTATAAATGCACGTAAAAGCCAAAAATAAATTATGGATCGTTCAAGTTGTCTCTATTTGTGAGCTGAAGTTTAAAAACTATGTGCTTTTAATTATAATATTTGATTGTAAAAGCGTGGGGCGCTGGAACAGGAAAGACTTTCTTGTAAACAAATACTAATCCGAACTTCCTGGCGAATGAAGTTGCATAAGAACATAACGTTTACATATGCCGCCTAAGGGTTACCAAAGAGAACCAAAGATATCTCGTCCACGAACAAGAACTCTGCATCCTGTCACTGTGACACTTTCCCCTTTTGTACTTTGATTACCGGAAAAAGCGGCGTTCTAAGTGTCGGTGACTGTCGACTCTCCTCGCTACTAGCGCATATTTTGTCTGAGTTCGACAAACTGGTACCTACTTTTAACACTGACTTTTAATTGATTTGACTGTTTAATGTAGAACCTACTAGTCATGCTGCAACTTCAGTTAGCGCGTCAATCTGTGTAACCTCCTTCCCGTAACATAGCATAATTTGATTTATCAGCAAGTTATACAAAAAGTCTTTCCTGTTCCAGCGCCCCACGCTTTTACAATCAAATATTATAATTAAAAGCACATAGTTTTTAAACTTCAGCTCACAAATAGAGACAACTTGAACGATCCATAATTTATTTTTGGCTTTTACGTGCATTTATAAAAGCGTGTTTTATAGTGTTTTTTAAACTATTAATTTATTTATGTTTTGGTTGACTTCAACTTACAAAAATTGACGCCCGAAAGCTGCAAGCTGCGAGTAAAGACGGACAACTCAGTGGATTTCACTGAGTTCATTTGACACGCTAAGTAGATACGTTTGCTTGATCTATGGTATATATGACATCTGTGCATTTCACACATAACTTCAGAAGAACTCATTGGTAAGAGCCGGGTTCGAACCCGCGCCGTCCTTTGACCAATATACTTATTGATTTACATAATAGATTATGCCAGTTTTGCCCGTGGCTTCGCTCGTGTTAAATTGCTCCATACAAACCTCCTTTTGACCTTTATTGGGGTGCGTATCGATCGATATAACTTTTTTTGATATATTTTTAGTCGTTATAACGATCATTTGATATAATTATTGAATCATATAACAACAAATAATATACTAACAAATTGTATAATTCTTATTTAATATAACAGCTAATTTGTATCTGACATATTATTTGTAACATATTTATGTTTTAATATAATGATCATTTTTAACACGCTTTTATTAGGTCGTCGTGTATGTAACTATGTATGTAATGGAATCTAAGGAAGCTAATTTAACCATCTTCCAGGAGTCGTAGCGTAATGAAAATTGGCAGCTATATGTAGTTCCGATGACAATACAATAATATGGTACTGTTGAGCTGATCTGATGATGGAGTCGGAAGATATGAACTGGAACTACATGATGGAACATCGTATCATAGCAGTTTTTGGGTTTCTTAGAAAAGTCTTGTAATGAACTTTGACTACAATTAGGTTTCAAGGTCTGATGATGCTCTTAAAGGTCACAAGAAAACGCTAACCCAACTTATCTTAAATATCTGTTCCAGCGCCCCACGCTTTTACAATCAAATATTATAATTAAAAGCACATAGTTTTTAAACTTCAGCTCACAAATAGAGACAACTTGAACGATCCATAATTTAGATCATTAATTAAGATCAACCTAGTATTTAAGATAAGTTGGGTTAGCGTTTTCTTGTGACCTTTAAGAGCAAACAAAAGGGGGCTCGGGGGCGAAGCCCCCCGCATAAAAAAAAGATAAACGTAGTATTTAGAATAAGTTGGGTTAGCGTTTTCTTGTGACCTTTAGTAGCAAACAAAGGGGGGCTCGAGGGGCGCAGCCCCCCGCATGAAAGAAACATAAACGTAGTATTAAAAATAAGTTGGGTTAGCGTTTTCTTGTGACCTTTAAGAGCAAACAAAGGGGGGCTCGGGGGGCGAAGCCCCCGCATGAAAGAAAGATCAACGTAGTATTTAAGATAAGTTGGGTTGGCGTTTTCTTGTGACCTTTAAGAGCAAACAAAGGGGGGCTCGGGGGGCGAAGCCCCCCGCATAAAAGAAAGATAAACGTTGTATTTAAAATAAGTTGGGTTAGGGTTTTCTCGTTACCCTTAAGAGTAACGAAAAGGGGGGCTCGGGGGGCGAAGCCCCCGCATAAAAGAAAGATTAACGTAGTATTTAAAATAAGTTGGGTTAGCGTTTTCTTGTGACCTTTAAGAGCAAACAAAGGGGGCTCGGGGGCGAAGCCCCCGCATGAAAGAAAGATCAACGTAGTATTTAAGATAAGTTGGGTTGGCGTTTTCTTGTGACCTTTAAGAGCAAACAAAGGGGGCTCGGGGGCGAAGCCCCCGCATAAAAGAAAGATAAACGTTGTATTTAAAATAAGTTGGGTTAGGGTTTTCTCGTTACCCTTAAGAGTAACGAAAAGGGGGCTCGGGGGCGAAGCCCCCGCATAAAAGAAAGATTAACGTAGTATTTAAAATAAGTTGGGTTAGCGTTTTCTTGTGACCTTTAAGAGCAAACAAAGGGGGCTCGGGGGGCGAAGCCCCCGCATAAAAGAAAGATCAACGTTGTATTTAAAATAAGTTGGGTAATGGTTTTCCTGTGACCCTTAAGAGCAAATAAAGGGGGGCTCGGCAAAAAAGAAATACTTAAATTTTGTTTGAATTAGTTGAAATGTGACAATATTTTCTAATCGAGTCAAACAAAATCCCACTAGCTGAGAGCTTCAAAACAATGTATGGCGAAAGTATGTCTCTCTAATGTCTTCAAAAAGTCCGCGATGGCACATGTCTATATTGTCTATCTTTTACGGATAACTTACTAGGTATAAACATTTTTATGATAATACCGTAATAAGAAGGTAGCCGCTAGTTATTATTAAGTAGCAATTAGCAATAAGTACACGTTAAGCCACAAATGGCATGTAAAATCCGCCTACTTGAAATAAATTTATGTATAAATGTTAAAAGTATTTCATTATTAATGACTAAAAAGTATAAAATAAATTAATAGTTTAAAAAACACTATAAAACACGCTTTTATAAATGCACGTAAAAGCCAAAAATAAATTATGGATCGTTCAAGTTGTCTCTATTTGTGAGCTGAAGTTTAAAAACTATGTGCTTTTAATTATAATATTTGATTGTAAAAGCGTGGGGCGCTGGAACAGGAAAGACTTTCTTGTAAACAAATACTAATCCGAAGTTCCTGGCGAATGAAGTTGCATAAGAACATAACGTTTACATATGCCGCCTAAGGGTTATCAAAGGGAACCAAAGATATCTCGTCCACGAACAAGAACCCTGCATCCTGTCACTGTAGACACTTTCCCCTTTTGGACTTTGATTACCGGAAAAAAGCGGCGTTCTAAGTGTCGGTGACTGTCGACTCTCCTCGCTACTAGCGCATATTTTGTCTGAGTTCGACAAACTGGTACCTACTTTGAACTCTGACTTTTAATTGATTTGACTGTTTAATGTAGAACCTACTAATCATGCTGCAACTCCAGTTAGCGCGTCAATCTGTGTAACCTCCGTCCCGTAACATAGCATAATTTGATTTATCAGCAAGTTATACAAAAAGTCTTTCCTGTTCCAGCGCCCCACGCTTTTACAATCAAATATTATAATTAAAAGCACATAGTTTTTAAACTTCAGCTCACAAATAGAGACAACTTGAACGATCCATAATTTATTTTTGGCTTTTACGTGCATTTATAAAAGCGTGTTTTATAGTGTTTTTTAAACTATTAATTTATTTCGAATAACATTTATTATAACATACTTTGAGTATAATGCTTATTTCCGATAATAAATAAATGGTATAACACAAATTATTTCTAAAGCACAGTTAGAATAGAAAACAATTGTACACTAAATTAGATCCATCATTTACCAGAAAAGTAGATTAGGTTAGAACTATGACCCCTACACACAACACGCTGCTATCAGAAAAATAGGTTAGGTTAGGTTAGAACTGTGACTCTTAAACATATGTACTGCTATCAGAAAAGTAGTTTAGGTTAGGTTAGAACTGTGATCCCTTCAAGAAAGAATAAAATTAATTCATGAAATGTTTTATACTGTTTGATAGTTATATTATACTAGTCGTATATCAATAGATAGTTATACCATATAACGGTTATTATAAATAAGTGTTATACGAAATAATGATTATACAAAATAAAAGTAGATATTTTGTGGTTATACCAAATGTTAATTATGTCAAATGGGTGATTATATCCTTCAAATATATATGAAATGTTGTTATATCAAATGTTATTATACTAAAAAAAGTTATACCAATCATTACACACCCATTGATTTACATACTAGCTTATGCCAGTTTTGCCCGTGGCTTCGCTCGCGTTAAATTGCTCCATACAAACCTCCTTTTGACCTTTATTGTACTCCTGTAAGTTTGTCTATCTTGCCTACTGGAACGATCCTCTCATCTACTCCAAGGTTAGCTGGAAGAGTCCCTTATAGGGATAACCTCGCCTTTGTATCTCTATTCCTACAAATTGTATATAAACTGTTGTACACAATAAAGTGATTAAGTAGTATGAATTTTTTGAAACGAACGTTTCTAAACAAAGGTATTGTTCCTTTTGTGTTGAGCGGGAGCTTCTGTATTTGCACCCGCTAAGACAACAAGAAGCAACTGTATCCTGATAATTGTAAGGTTCAAATCTGTGCATCAGCAAATTTGAGATAGATTATTTTGGAAATGTGAAGCGATAGACCACACCGCTATAGGTGCGAAAATACAGCGCTTCTAATACTTTGATACTTGAGAACGTTTCTACGTTCGTTTCAAAAAATTCATACTATACTACTACTACTACTACTACAAACTTCCACTCCCGATTTTAGGGAAGTGGGGGGGTTAGAAAGAAACATAAAGTAGTCCATCCCTTCAACTATCTCCACTTAAAAAATCACGTCAATTTGTCGCTCCGTTTTGCCGTGAAAGACGCACAAACAAACAGACACACAGTTTCCCATTTATAATATTAGTATGGATTGTCCGCAGAGACGGAACCACCGATATTACCCGTACCCGCCACATGGGCACACCCACAGACATGCAGAAACTGACGTTCACTCGCGTACTGAAGGGGCAGATACTATTGGGCACCGCGGTCTTTCCTAGAGGCATCACTGTAAGTTATTTTTATATCAAGAGGAACTAAAGCCTGACCAAAAGTATATGACTATGTGCCGTTTATTTATTTTCCCCTCACTAGCTCGGAAACACGTGTTTTGTCCTTTAATACCAGCGGGTAAAAACGCATTTTATCCACTAGTGGGTAAAGTAATTTGACCTTGAATAAAGTCGAATTAACTGCTTTAAAATTGATAAAAGTAGGTGAATCTAGTAATAAAGATGATTTACCACCTGTGGAACTACTGGAAGTACTACATTTTTGCGTTGTTGTTTCCTCGCTATAGTGAGGGGAAAAGTCGGGTGCAAATGTATTTTACTTCTCTTGTGTTAAAAAACTCGCAAGTTCAAGATTCTATTCTCGAACCAATTCAATTATAGAATCCTATCACTTGCTCGTTTTTCAATTCCACACTCCCTTGTATAACAAATCTTATACTTTTAAACGAGCAATTCTTGTATATTTATTTATTTATTTATTTATATATTTATTTATTTACACTGACGATCTCGGAAACCGCTCTAACGATTTCGCAGAAATTTGTTATGTGGGGGTTTTTGGGGGTGAAAAATCGATCTAACTTATCCTTAGGTCCCGGAAAACGCGAATTTTCGAGTTTTCATGCGTTTTTCTTCGCGCGCCATCTCGTGTGCAGTAGTTGTACTGTTAAGACAGAATTCTTTCGGTCGATGTAAGTACTATTTATTGCAAACACTAGATGGCGACACAGGTCAAGGCTAAAACGAATAGAAAATACACTATTTGAGTTTTTGTGGCGAAATGCGCGCCATCTCGTGTGGAGTAGTTGTGTTGTTAAGGCTGAGAATTCTTTCGCTCGATGTAGGTACTATTCGTTTTTGAACTAGATGGCGACACATGTCAAGGATACGAAACAGAACCGAGCGAAGCTCGGTTGCCCAGATATTAACTATTATTTTATTTAAAGTTAATTATACAAACCACTTACAGATTGCTCTTCCCTGCTGTGTTTTATGTTATCGGTTCATAAGTAAACCATTTTCCCGCAGGGCAACATCCTCGAGACCCTCGCCCGCAAAGCTCTATGGGACGTGGGTCTTAACTACAACCACGGGACGGGACACGGTGTGGGACACTTTCTGAACGTTCACGAGGGGCCCGGGGGCATTGGCTCTGCTCTCATCGCTACAGACCCGGGAATCTTCCCGGGAATGATCTTCAGTGATGGTAAGACATGGGGCCACGAGAGGCCTAGGGCCTCGGCTGCGCCCGCATAGGTACAGACTACAGACCCGGGAATCTTCCCGGGAATGATCTTCAGCGATGGTAAGACATGCTACCACGCATAGGTACAGACCCGGGAATTTTCGCGGAAATGATCTTCAGCGATGGTAAGACATGCTACCACGCATAGGTACAGACACGGGAATTTTCACGGATATGATCTTCAGCGATGGTAGGACACGGGACACGGTGTGGGGCACTTTCTGAACGTTCACGAGGGGGCCCGGGGGCATTGGCTCTGCCCTCGTCGCTACAGATCCGGGAATATTCCCAGGAATGATCTTCAGTGATGGTAAGAACTTGGCGACTTCTATATATCAAACTTATCAAAGATATATCCCAGTAAGGGCATTTATTTGTGTGATGAGCACAGATATTTGTTCCTGAGTCATGGATGTTTTCTATGTGTATAAGTATTTGTATATTACATATATCGTTGTCTGAGTACCCGCAACACAAGCCTTCTTGAGCTTACCGTGGGCCTCAGTCAATCTGTGTAAGAATGTCCTATAATATTTATTTATTTATTTATTTACATATACACGGTGAAATAAAAAGGACCGTTAAAACTTTAGATAGTGACTTTTGAGGTCATAATGAACAACTTTTATTATGGGACCAATGCTGAAATCGCAAAAAAATATCACGTCAATTCGTCGCTTCGTTTTGCCGTGAAAGACGGACAAACAAACAGACGCACAATTTCCCATTTATAATATGGATATTTCGTCCACAGAACCCGGCTACTACGAGGTGAATGAATACGGCATTCGGCACGAGGACCTCGTGGAAGTCATTGAGTTGACGAATAACTCCGACCACATTTTTGTAAGTTTCTTCAACCATCCATTGTTTTATCCAGTTTCATCAATCAAGATTATTAGGTACCTGCATACAAAATAATACCTTTTTCCAATAAAAAATTTTGATTGTTTTAGGGAATTTTAAGTCAATTGTACTCAGAATCACGAGTACTTTCAATCTCACTGGGAGACAAAAAGTGCTCCAGAATTTTCATCCATTTTTGTTAGTTTCCTCTTTTGTTACCCCATACAACATGTACGGAAAATGGTAACAAAATAGGAAAAAATCGTATGGGACATTTTTTTTAACTACTAGGATTGATAAAGCTAGTAATTCTGAGTAGTTATAGCATTTTTTTTTCAAAAATATCACACTTCATTAAAGTGGCAAAAAAAAAAGAAATGCTCACCTACCGACATCAAAAAATGCCAATCGAAGGGAATAAATATAAATGCCAATATGAAAGAGTGACAGAGAGAGTCCAACCTATAATCATCTTAGCTAAGCACCCAGAATGGTAAATGCCAGAATGGTAATTATTTGTATTGTAAATTCGGTTAAAATGCTCTTAATGCACGTCAGGATCCTTCTGTGATGGGAAGACATAATTTTATTTAGGTATTTAAGTTCTGATTGGTGTTTTCGATCATGTATTATTGTTATTTGTATGTGTATATCGTGTATTTTTCAGGCGGAGAGCTTGGTGGGCGATTTCGAAGGTCGCGGTGCTCTTGGCTTCTACACGATCTCACTTGCACCACATCAGACCTCCTGTCTTGATGTCAGCATTCTACAGGATTTTGAGGTGAGAATGAGAATGTAAAAAACATAACATAGTGGCAGGTAGCGAAATAACATCTAATGTCGCGTGTTCTTCGCTATCTCTCTAATCATACAAACCGGCCAAAAGCGTGTCGGGCCACGCTCAGTTAGGGTTCCGTAGTTTTCCGTATTTTTCTCAAAAACTACTGAACCTATCAAGTTCAAAACAATTTTCCTAGAAAGTCTTTATAAAGTTCTACTTTTGTGATTTTTTTCATATTTTTTTACACACTTTTTTTTTCTTTAGGAGCGATTATTTCCGAAAATATTTAGTGTTATCAAAAAACTATTTTAGTAAACCCTTATTCATTTTTAAATACCTATCCAAAAATATATCACACGTTGGGGTTGGAATAAAAAAAAAATCAGTCCCCACTTTACATGTAGGGGGGGTACCCTAACAAAACATTTTTTTCCACTTTTTATTTTACCACTTTGTCGGCGTGATTGATATACATATTGGTACCAAATTTCAGCTTTCTAGTGCTAACGGTTACTGAGATTATCCGCGGACGGACGGACGGACGGACGGACAGACAGACATGGCGAAACTATAAGGGTTCCTAGTTGACTACGGAACCCTAAAAACCGACCTCTCGGGTTCTACACGATCTCACGGGCGCGCCGCATCAGACCTCAGTCTGGATGTTAGCATAAGTACCTACTAAAAGATTTTGAAGTAAGGAGACCGAAAATAAATCTTTTGGGGAGAATGAGCTGATTATGATATACTTAATTTTTGCCTCATATCGCTCACTGTGACCATCCATAGGCTATGGCCCCTTGTAGAAATTAAATAGCTCTATAAATATGTACAAAATTTATTTTGTAAAAACTTCCGGCACAGTGGACCGGTTTCCAAATTGTTACAAATTGATATTCTACTTGTTACAAATTGGTATTCTACTGTCCGCAGTTTCATTTTATCGGTTTTAAAGTGTAATTTAAGCATCTAGATTTAGCACATGATTGCCGCGAGAGTAGGTATGTCGTCGCGAGATAGACCATACTCATACTCATTTATTTGTAAAACCATTTTACACGTCAAGATTTGGTTTAAAAAAATAATATTCATACAACAATAATACTTTAACTCCAAAAACAAGTCAACAAGTCTAAGAGACTACTTAAACTCCACTTTTTATCTCTTCCGTAATATTTTTTGTCTGATTACTCCTTCTAAATAACCTGGTACTGTTATATGTGTATTTATTTATTTATATTTTATTTATATATTTATGCATTTAGTTATTTATCATTATATATGTATGTTTATGTATGTTAATGTTTTTGCCTATATTGTGCGATAAGTTTATTTCTTCGAATTTGCTGACACCTACTGACATTATGTAAATTTATCAATTTCCGCTACCTTAAGGTTGTCTGGAAGAAATCGCTCTTTAGCGATAAGACCGCCTGTTGTTTACCTTTGTTTGTGTTGCTTCCTTGTTTTGTATTGTTGTATTTTATCAAGGTGTGCAATAAAGAGTATTGTATTGTATTGTATTGTACTTTAGAAAATAAATAGACAGAAGATTGAGATTACAAAAAGTTAGGTAATATTCACATTAAAAATGTACAATAATATTTTTCTAATTAGGTAATAAAAATTCGTCATAAGTGTAGAACGGTTGCTCGACCAGCCATTTTTTAAGCGATACTTAAAGTTCGACGCACTAGGCGTGTTATATATTGACATGTGGGTAGATCATGATGATCTGCGGGTACCCCCAGTTCGGTTCTAGCCAGCAAGCCAGCACGCGTACGTAACATTCTGGCGACGGGATTTAATTCGAAAATAGGCTAAAAGTGCTTTAAACATAGTGTTTGAATGTTTAAAAGTGTTGATTTAGTGTTGTGAATAAAATGGCGGTAAAATTTAGTGAATTTCATATGGACAAAGATAATTGGAAAAACTACGTGAATAGGTTCGACTATTGTTTGCTCGCGAATAGTATTGAAAGGGATGAACTAAAAAAAGCGAATTTCTTTTCGGTATGTGGTCGTGATTTATATGATTTGGTAGAATCTTTAATTTCGCCAAAAAAGATAACGGACATAACCTATACAAGTGTGAAGGCCGTGTTAGACGATCATTTTAATCCTAAACAAAATGAAATAGTGCAATCGTATAAGTTTCATATGAGGTGTCAATCGGGCACTGAAAATATAAAAGAGTACGTGGCTAGTTTGCGGAAATTGGCTATAGAGTGCAATTTTACCGATCTGGATCGCACATTGCGCGACCGCTTAGTATGTGGCATTCGTGATAAGGATATCCAAAAGCAGTTGTTGCAGCAGACGACGTTATCATTCGATCAAGCCATTGAGGTATATGTACTACGTACTAGAGGCGACGTTGCTAAGAGAATTTTTAACACACCCCACTGCGGTCCATGGACCGCAACGTTGTCAGTCGTCTCCAGGCCCTTGCAGTGCAGTCACGTGCCGTGATTCATTTACAATCCACGTGAATAATGCGTTCTTGTGTGCTTAAAAATTGTTCTAATCACTCGAAAAAATCAAATAAAAGTCAAGGTGTGACATTTCATCGGTAAATTAAACAAAAAACTCGTCTATAATATTTTAAGATTGAATATTCTACAAACACGCGAGCGGGAGCGGACCACGAGCGGACTGCCGCCATTTTGGTGACGCAATCATAGACTAGAAAAAGTTAACCGCGCAGATGTGCCATTTACATTGTTCCTACTAATGTGTTTCACCTCTAATATATTTGCGAAATATATATATTTCTATTTGGAAAATTATTAAGTAACTACTTACTACTTCATGAATTATGTTACTTTAATATTAAAAAAGTTTATTTGTTTATAAATTGTTAATAGTAGTAGGGTACCCCCGTTACCAGCCCGGGTCTGGGGCCTGCTCCCAGGACCCCGCCACCGCCCATCCATGGTCTTGCTAAACCTAAAAAAAAAAAAAAAAAAAAAAAAAAAAAAAAAAAAAGTAATAGCCCCCCATTTAGATTCATTGCGCTGGGTCCCGACGCTCTCAGAAGCCTCCTTCTAGTATTTACAGAATACGTTCTTTACACAATACACCTTGTGCACGACGGTTACAAAAGGATTACCGACCCTTTCTATTGTTCGATCTGGACTCAGCGCTAGACCATTGTTACCCTACCCAGCTACCTGGCAGTGTCATGCACACCTTTTCCTTGTGTGTCATACTGATAGGTATTATTTGTGCCGTTTGTATATCCGAGGTCTTTATAGAGAGAGTACGTCGTAGACGTCGCATCGGACCGATAGATGGCGCCATCGTTCGTTGTAAGTCGCTCCGGCGTCTCACCGCCGCGATGTTGGTAGTCCCGTTTTTCCCCACCTGCAACACAAGGCCCCCCGCGCCCCGACTCGCCACCAGCCACCCACATTGTTTCGTCGAACGCCGAAGTGACCGGTTGTCGCGTATTCCGTTCGAACATTTTTACAGCATGGTGTCTCGAAATTAATCTTTTAGTTTCTATTTCCTTGTTATTTCTGGTCAAACCAGAGTTATTCGTGTTTTTATTTAAAAAGTGGCTTATAACGTTTCGGAATTATGAAATTTTTCAATTTCATCCGTCAATTCTTTCTTCCCTTTTAATTTGCGCTCGTTCGTCTTGAATAATGAGATATATTATGCCTCGCTAGCGATCATTATTCGTCTTTCGGGGTTCTCACTATAGAAATGAACGAGCGGTGCTTTATGATTCTACCCACTTTTTTGTAAGAAAGTTCCATGCTGCAAAAATCGTTACCGTTAATCAGTTTTCTTTTTAAACTATTCGCATTTCCGAGACTAAAGTAGGAAGTGTTATCCGCGTATTAAAAGTTTCGCGCGAGAATATAAGCGGTAACGTAGGTAAGTTGCTCCGCCGGGGACCACGTGCTCCGGGGACCACGTGCTTCGCGACCGCGGGCTGCGCGACCTGCGGGCTGCGGCGGCGGCGGCGGCGGCGGCGGGCGCGGTGGAGGAATACCGCGCTTCAAGGAGGTTTGAATTTCTCCGACGAATGGGTGAGCAGATTCATATTATTTTAGAAAGAATATGTTCGGTTTCCGATTCGGTGCGGAGGCCCCAAGCCACGTGTCGGCGCCGAAACTTACTGTAGCGCTGCGATAGCGCCGCTGACCGCGGCAGTGTTGTCCGCCGCGTCGGCGCCGCCGAGGTTGCGTAGAAGTTGCCTCCTCGTTAACGATGGCCATCTCTGCGGTGCCGCCGAACAACGTTGTGGCCGCCGCATAGGCGTCGCGTGCGACGCTGTAAGTATGTCTGCTGCTGCCCCGACGCGAGCGCCGTGCCGTTAGTGATCAGTCGTCAATACGCAGGCTACCAGCGCGGCCACCTTCTGCCCCCGCCACAACGCCGCGAGCCTGCTGAAGCTGTCCACCAGTATCGCTGGCCGCCACGCTTATGCTGGCGCCTCGATGGTGATGCAGAGCGTTCGTCTGCCGTGACAACGCCGCGATCCTGCTGAAGCTGTCCACCAGTATCGCTGGCCGCCACGCTTATGCTGGCGCCTCGATGGTGATGCAGAGCGTTCGTCTGCCTTGACAACGCCGCGATCCTGCTGAAGCTGTCCACCAATATCGCTGGCCGCCACGCTTATGCTGGCGCCTCGATGGTGATGCAGAGCGTTCGTCTGCCGTGACAACGCCGCGATCCTGCTGAAGCTGTCCACCAATATCGCTGGCCGCCACGCTTATGCTGGCGCCTCGATGGTGATGCAGAGCGTGCGTCTGCCTTGACAACGCCGCGAGCCTGCTGAAGCTGTCCACCAATATCGCTGGCCGCCACGCTTATGCTGGCGCCTCGATGGTGATGCAGAGCGTTCGTCTGCCGTGACAACGCCGCGATCCTGCTGACTGTCCACCTGCTGTAGCTGTCCACCAGTATCGCTGGCCGCCACGCTTATGCTGGCGCCTCGATGGTGATGCAGCGAGCTCATCTGCCGTGACAACGCCGCGATCCTGCTGAAGCTGTCCACCAGTATCGCTGGCCGCCACGCTTATGCTGGCGCCTCGATGGTGATGTAGAGCGTTCATATGCCGTGACAACGACGCGAGACGCGACCCTGCCGAAGCTGTCCACCAGTATTGCTGGCCGCCACGCTTATGCTGGCGCCTCAGTGGTGACGCGGAGCGTAATACTGTTAACCGCTGCACAGGCGTCGCAATCCTTCTGCTGCGTCTGCCGTGACAACGCCGCAACCTACTTGAAGTTTTCCACCGGTGTCGTCGGCCGACACGCTCATGCTGGCGCCTTGATGTCGCCTCGATCGCACGAGGTAAGATTGCAGACGCGGCGACCTTCATCGCGCCACCGAGCGCAATACTGCGGCTGCCGCGAAGGCGTCGCTAATTTTCCTGCCGCGTTTGCCGTGACGACGCCGCGAACTCTGTTGATGCTGTTCACCGATGTAGCTGACTGCCACGCTGGCGCCGGTGCCTCCCGCGCTGACGGCGGCGACCTCGAGAGGGCCACCGAGCACGATACTGCGCGACGCGACAGGGCATCGAGACGCCTTTCGAGCTGACGACGGCCGTCTCAATCTCACCGCCGAACATAACAGCGTCTGCTGCAGTGACAAGCTGGTAAGATTGCTGATGTGGGCCCTTGGTGCTGCTAGCCGCCACGCTGATAACGCCCGTCGCGCCTAAGATGTCACGCTCACCGCGAACACTGTCTTCCCCTACAATGGTGCCACGACCACGACTATCCAGGCTCCGTCTGCTACGGTATCGTTGCAGACTCTGTTGCTGACCAGGCTGATACCACCCTCCAATGTGACGCCGGGCGCCGCTATCAGCTGACATCCCGTACACTATGGTATCCACTCTTCTCTTTCCAGTTCCCGTGAAGTACGACTGTATTTACACTCTATTTTGACCAAGGACTCCTCCGTCGCCGAAGTGAGAACAGATAAATTCTTAAGATGCTACGTCCTAACGTGGTTTGGAGACCCATAGTTGAACGAGGTAAGACGTCAATAACCGGACGAGGAGCCGCACTGCTGCGAGGGTGTCCTGACGATGTTCGCGAGCTATCTAATCGGAGAGGCGCCTCGCGAGAAGACCCTGTGATTCCTGTACATCGCTCATTGTGTAGGTCAAAGACATCGTAAAGGTTTGCGGAATTAAAAAAAAAAATCCCTTTCAGAATGTCCAGATCTGAATTCGAGCCAGCGTCCTGCATCCTGAGCGTGCGTCTGTTTACCGGGCGGACACCAAAACCGATCGGCAATCTGGCCGCGGGGGTTCCAAGTACACGACGATTTCCCGGAGGCTTGTGGCGCCCCCTGTCCATTCGAGAGATTAACTTATTCGCCGAGCCTCTAATAAACAAATTGGGAAAAATAAACCTGCTTCGCCTTAGTGAACTTCAGATTCCAGCTCAAAGCGAAAGGGGCCAGGAACTCAGGAGTACTTCAGTAGTTATCATCTGGCTCGACTATACTCAATTAATATAGTGCTTGATTCGATCGTAGAACCTGATTTCATAAATTTCACAACTTTCGTGGTCTACAGAGGAAGGTTGCACCGCTGCAGTTTCCAGCATTACCTCGTACAGCTGCCGATAGCTGTAGGCCAATCGCCCCTGTTTTGCTTGCATCTGCAGCCCGATAAGACCTTCAATAATCGGAACATTGTACGAAGTAAAGCTCTTCCGATGGAGAATAATCTTCAACAGGCGGTGGCGCTGGCGACTGAAGTGACATGCAGCCGGCTTAAGGTTCGCATAGCACTATATGCTATGCACAGTTCAGTTGTATGTTATGTTATGCTGTACGATGGCAGGACTACATCTCTTCTGTTACGAGTAACTACGACAGTAACTGCTGACTCCAACAGACTGTCGTACGAGGTCAGTATGCACCCCCTGGGAGCCAAGTAAGTGACCTTCGGTGACCTCGCCTTCTTCTGCTTCGCCCGTCATCGTACCTCTTCGTCTGCGAGAGCCCTGCATTACGCCGTACAACGGTACGTATTAAGCCTCCGCCACACATAAAGCGCATTCCGCTTCGCTATCAGCGCGCTGAATGCGCGTGCATTCCGCTCGCGTCCCGCGCGCGTTGCGCTCGCTATCAGCGCTCGTTCGTTCCCGCTAGCGCCCACTGGGCGCAACGCCAGCGTTAGTGCGGTGCACCGCCATTATTGCGCTCCGCCTACGCTCTTAAAGCGCGCATGTGTGGCGGTGTTAAATTCACCCCTTGACCTGCTACCACGACGTGTTCAGCAATCACCAGCGATGCGACACTGACGTCTCCACCTCTCAGTCTACTCTGTCGACCTTCATTGCACGAAGTAGAAATCCGTCGCATCGGGTTTTGGATTAGGTAATGGATTACCCTAAGAGTCAATGACTGACTTAAAGAAATCGACTGATACCTCCGTCCAGTGTAGTAGCAATCGACAGCGCTCGTACTTTTCATCTTCTAGGCTAGTCTTACCGAGCGATCGGTATCCTCAAATGCCCTCACTAAAAAGAGTTCAGAGTTCAGGAGTCTCGCTTGCAACCGCGCTCGCCTGACGCGAAATAGTCTGATCGAAAATACCAGTATTGTAACAAGTAGCCCTTGGGCACGTGAGTGATGACCTTTTTCTGTGTTTGATATGGACGTAAGACGTTGGACTTTAAATAGTCATATCAAAGCTAATATTGATTTAGATAATTTTTACGAAGGGTTGACAAAAGCAGTATCAATTACGTTACCCTGCTACAGTACAGATAGTTACACTACTTTTACAGTTAATTTTACACACTTTGTGTCTGAAATTGGGTTTATAACCTGATAAAATAACGTGTCTGTTAATAATAATAGTGTATCTAAGGTTTTTGTATCTTGTTCAAGTCAGCCTCGCCTACATCTTTTTTTTTTTGGTTTTGATCTGCGATGTATAATAATGTCATTTCTCTAACTATTCGCTGACTAAAGCTAAACGTCATCACGAAAATCTCTTTATGCGTTTCTGGCACCGAGATATTCGCGGATCGAAGGCTATTTCGACTGATACATCTGTCAAATCGGTTCAACTGATTCACTTATTCTTCTATGATATGCCAATAGGGCTACCAAAGGCTTGCGCGCCAGCTGACTCGCCACCAGGAGATAATAAACAGGTCTCTATAAAGACCTCGGATATACAAACGGCACAAATAATATAAAAATTTTACCTTCCAATAAAATTTGTATTATTTTGCCTGGTATATCCGAGGTCTGAGTGATGCCTTCCTGGTAGGCTTAATATACCGTCGGCACTTCTCCTCAACAATGAGGGTGGCTGGTGGCGAGTCGGGGCGCGGGGGGCCTTGTGTTGCAGGTGGGGAAAAACGGGACTACCAACATCGCGGCGGTGAGACGCCGGAGCGACTTACAACGAACGATGGCGCCATCTATCGGTCCGATGCGACGTCTACGACGTACTCTCTCTATAAAGACCTCGGATATACCAGGCAAAATAATACAAATTTTATTGGAAGGTAAAATTTTTATATTTTATAATTAATTTTTAGTATAACTTTGTGATCATATGGATTGCGATTCTAACCTAACCTAACCTAATTAAAATACCTAACTTTTCCATTCGTAACCTAACCAAATTTAATTAAAACCTACTCTTAGTTAACCAAAGTAGTCTAGACTTACCTTTATGAAACCTAACTGAGTTTCACCTACTTTTACTTTATTTCTATAAATGTAGGTATTTATGAAATGTATTATAATTACGTTTTAACTTAAGAACTTCTGAGTTACATTTAAGTTTATCCAAATACCTAAACTTAACGATCCTATCTAGCGTATCTTTCTTTTTCTCGAATATTTATGATATCTTATACCTATTTCTATCATACATCTCTTTGTTGTATTACCAAATTTGTACATATGATTAATAAGTCAATTTTATTGATTACGTCTTAAAATAAAAGTTACTTTCCTATCTTATCAAACTTTTTTTACATATATTTCAATGTTTTGTATCTGAATAAACCTCGATAATTTTGTGAAGTTGCATTTTTGCTTAATTGCTTTATTTATTGTACCTTCTTTGAATAATTTACTTACCTATGTCTATTATTATTTTTTATGACTTGTGTATTGTTTAAGAGAATGCATACTTTCAATAAACTTGTTAAGACGTGAGAAACTGAGAACCGGTTAAAACATGTTTAAGGCTAATTCTATGTGAAAAAAAAATGTCTTTTGTGTATTTTTATAGATAATATATATTTATTGTTTCCGTTTATTTGATTAATTCGGGTTTTGGGTAAAGAGATCCTTCGACGAACATGTCAAGGCATGATACTTTGTATTCATATTTAACAAAGAGCATTAACTGGTGTAAACATGTTTTAGACTAACGCACCGGTAATTCTTGTGACTTGAATTTATTATTGTAACAACTTAGGTGCTTTATTATAGATGTTTATTGTATTGTAAAATGACAAAAAGTTTATTGTTTGCGTTCAGGTATAAGATGAACTGGTTGAAACAAGATTTATGGTACGTTCCCCTGCTCTCTACCATATTACGAGTATAAAAGCCAAAGAGAGTCGAGGCTGAATTAGTATTCCTGTAGAGGCAGCCTTCTGTACCAGAGCTCCTTGTATCTAGTGTGGTATATAGAGAAGTGGAGTGTGCGTTCAAAAGTGAAGTGTTTATAGACAGATCTAACAATGGACGTGAGTATGTTTTTCTTTTTAAATTACTGTAACCCATATTGCCTTTTTATAATATTGTTTCGTCTAGTGTTCTTTGTATTTAATTAATAGAATTGTTAATAGTGTTTAAAATATTGTCTTTCATTGTTTCAGTTCTCTGAAAATACTTTCAAGAACTATTACTACCCGGAAAATCAGGGTGATTCAACCGATGAGGAAGGTACAGCTGGTTTCAAAGTTAAGCAAGCCCTCGCAAAGAAACGTCCTGGAAATAATATTGACAGCTTCTTTGAACGACCTAAAAAGCAGTGTAAAACCTTGAAACGGTCTTCGAATGTAAGCAAAGGTTCGCCAGAAGGCGTGGCTAATTTATCATCTGGACAAGATGATGGGGCGTATTCATCTCACTTAATTAAAATAGAGATATATGATATGCAAACAATCAAAAACATCCCAGCCACGGAACACTGGAAGCACGCGGACGTCAGACTGAAGTATTTTGCGTTGGAAGACGACTTGGAATTACAAAATACGCGAAATATTGTATATAATATTACAAAACAATTAGCTTCTAAGGACACATGTGTAAAATATTTTATAGATAATAAGAAACAGTGATAAATATAATTTTTAACGATAGCAGTAGGATAGTGTTAAAGTGTTTCACATTTCTTATCTTTCCTTTTTATGATTTAAGTAAATTTCCTTGTAAGATATTCTTTTGCATTGTTTCACATTCCAAACAAAATAAATAAGAAATAAAATGGTGTCAAATGTCTGTAGTTTTATAAAGGTTACTATGTGAGAATTCAAAATAAAAATCATTATTACCAGTACACGTATTTTTATTTATTTCACAAAAAAGGTCTTAAACATATTTCGTAATACTAGATCATTACATAAAGAATTATCAGAAAACAAGTTAAGCATATGTTTCATAGATTTTCCATGAAACTTAAAATACAAATAAACTAAACAATATTCACCACAAACAGAAGTGAAATGGTTTTGAAGTGATTTATTATTGTAAAACCACCGTCTCGTATTTCTATCTAGAAATGACTTATGATAACCGGAAGGTTTCCTGCCAAAGGAGTCAAAATATTCACCTACACCATTTACATCAATGTGTATAGCAACCCAGTGGGAACCCGGTTTTGAATCAGGGTCCAAATTACTGACAATAAAGGTAGGTAGATTAACCCGAATAGGTATTTTGTTGGCAGCAAAAACATTTGAATTAAACAATGGGTTTAGTTTCCTCATACAAAATTGAATTTCTTTAGTATCCATAGTTAAGTAACATATACAAATTATTGATGATCATGCAAACAATGATGAATTCCAAATAAAATAAATTAAAGAGAACGGGGTATTTATATGTTTCTTAACTATTGTAATCTACAGATACATCACGATTTTTATTTATTTCAATTATATTATCAAATTCTGCATACACAATACAATTAATGGTACTAGTTAGAGCGGAATCAAAACGTACTTCTATCCGAACGCTACCATGTCTAACAAGATTCCAGTGTGAAGTTGAATTAGCAGATAAATCAGGAGTTAAATCAAAACACAATAAACAATAACCTTGACCAAAATCTGTTCTGCTTATTCCATTACCCTCGTTATGGAAATGAATACCAGTTCCAGAAAATAGAGTGTGATATGCTGCTGCTATTGTACCAGAACTAAATGAAGGTTGTAATGTTTTAGAAGGAACTTCATGACCATCTACGAACAAACTAAATGAATTCATATTATAATGTTGAAAATTAAACGGATTTAATGCTAAATTACCATTAAAACCTGAATTTGATACAAATCCAATAATACATCTTTTAGGAATTTGTCCGAGAAATATATTATCTAATGTTTTACCCTGAACCCCCGTTGGTATTGTGAGAACCTTAACTTCTGCCCTCGTAATGGGGTACTTCGCAGTTGTTGTGGCTAATACTTTTTGATGGGCTAACAAAACACTAGGATTGATTCTCGTTCTCCTTACAATGAGGCTGGCATCCATTATTTGTACTTTGAATTTTTTATCTTGGTGGCAAATAAGATTGAATGATTCTTTTGAGCGAACTAACTTAATACGTAGTTCTACACCATTTATTAAGAATTTCTCTTGATTAAATATATCACCATGTAAATGACCAATCATTTCTACTTCCTTACTCTCCTTGATAAATTCCAGCCTTTTGTTAAACCCTTTGTTGTTAACGTCAACAGTATCCATATAGCCCGGCGTATCTTCATACCACAATCCACAAGTAAGATGAGTTGTTTTGGCTGCTGGTCCGTAGTTGAGAAGATTTTCCATATAAGCACGGTAGGCATATGTATTGTTTGGTGGTGATATGAGTTTTTGATTTAAATATACATCAAGTTGATTAAAAAGAGAATGTAACCAGTTATTGGTGGGTCCAACTGCAGCATCTGCTTTTAATTTAGTACCATCTTGGTTCAACACTTTAGCAGTAATGTGTATCATTGTGTGTGATAGATCTATGTAGTCATCACCTGATCCAGGTACTTGAAATTCGATTGGACCGTCATCGCTTAAAGATGAAATTGGTTTATAATGAATCCACTGTCCGCTTTCAATGCTTGTTTGAGTTGATGGAAGGGCAAATATATCTAATTCAGATTTCGCACACTCACATGAATGATTATGTAAAAATGACATTATTTAGTTTGAAAATATATCGTTATTTATATCTTTTTTTTTTTACTTCCTCTTCGTCGCGATGCTTTTAGAGCAATGAGCGGTTCCCTTCTTTTATTGGACATTTTATACCCAGATCCTGACATAAGGGAATCAATTTTTTCATCGGCCTTTCTTTTCAGGTTTGCACTTGCTTCCTTGAATCGTGATCGTATGGAACTGTCTATAGGGCGAGCATTTACCATATCAGATAAGAGTCCAACTCCTGCTCCTAAAGTTTCTTTTCCAATGGTTCTTAAACCACTAGATAATAAAGGGAGTACGGATCTAAATAGTCCTCCCAAAAAACTGCCTATACCATGTCCTCTTTGATATGGAACTCCCTTATAGACAATTCCTACACCAGAGCCGGCTTGGTGTGAATAATAATGTTCGTAAGGACAAGAGGTTGATGATCTGTTATACATCATTTTACACGTTGAAAGTGTAGTTTCACGCAAGAAGACCCAAATTGAAATGGTACTCTGACACCGGTTGTTGTTCTTATATCTATTTCAATTGTATCAAACTCTCTTCGTAAAACTGGTACATAGTGAGCAGGTGAGAAAATATGTGTTTTATAAGCTCCATAAATGAACTTAGTTGGATCTAAAGGTATTATTCTAAGTAACGATGTTATAACATCTCCAACTACTTGTGGATGAATGATATCTGTATAAACAAATATTTGAGATGGTAAACCTAAATATAAATTTGCTGGGTTTTTTCCCAATGTGATTTGTTTCAAATTTGTTCTTGGTTTAAAACCCATTTGAAGACTTAGTATTGGAGTTGTTATGATAGAAGTGATATCTTTATTTGATGTTGTTACTCCTATCATTTTTGTTAGTTCATCATAACGAAATTTAACATTATTTTTTAACTGAGGGTTTTCATTAAACGCTTGAAGAAAGTGATCTATATTATCGTAAGTAGTGGCTGGTATATGAGCTTTTATATCCACAATTTTTGAAGTCTTGTCAGCAGGCGAAAATACTTTTTCTTTATATAAATTATGTTTTCATGCTCTTGTACATTATACATAGAACAAGGGTATTGAAATTCCACCAAACCAACTACCCATTCTCCATCCAATTTAATGGTCTTTGGTAATTTTGTTAAAAAATGTGCAGTCGTATTATCTGTGTAATAATCGGATGAACTATTACTTAACAAAGTTAAATAAAAGCTATTATCACTCATATTTTCTTTAAGCTTGATTCAGGTATCCAAGAATTAAATTTATTAGGATAACCTTGCCACTTCACTAGTATTTCCTTTCTGCCAGCAACTCGACGTGAACGTAATATTTTATCAATTTTATACTCGTTGGAGGGGAGGTAAGTTACTTTTTGTATTTCTTTTGAATAAAACGTCCCAATTATGCGTTCGCCTTCCAAATCCCTTAGTGTATAAACAATCCGAGGAGATCTTTTAATAATTGAATTAATTATAAATATTTCATCACTCCAATTACTTTCGTAACCTTTTTGAAATATATGTTTGTATTTAGTGATTCTAACATGATCTCCTACGTTTAGTTTTGCAGTTTCTGGTGAGATTTGTCTATCTGTATTGCGATCATATAAATTACACCAAACAGTCATAATATTATTAGAGTTAACATCAACTGGACACATTTTTATGCTTGAATGATAGCTGTGGTTGTAAGAATAAAGAAGATCTTGTAGAACATTTATGTAATTATATGTATTCTTATGAGTGAAGTAACGCCACATTTTCGTTTTAAGAGTTCTCTGGAACCTTTCTACTATACTTGCTTTAATATCAGGGTTATTAGTGGTATAATAATTAATATTTTTACTTTTGAAATAATCTCTTACCACCTTTGAAACGAATTCCGTACCTTTATCAGATTGGATATGACGAGGAACTGAGTTGGCTTCAGTAAATATGCTTTCAAAACATTCTTTAACTGTTGCTGAATCCTTCTTCTTCATGGCTCTTGCAAAAGCATATTTACTGAATACATCGATAACACAAAGAATATATTTGTAACCATCATTAAATTGACTATATGTACTCATGTCACTCAAATCAGCTTGCCAAAGTTCATTAAAGTTAGATAGAATGTATCTATTTCTAGTAAACCGCCTATGAACAGGTTTATGTAGTGTATACGTGTCTTGAGATTGTAACCATTTTTTTACATCTTCTTTATTCATTTGACCTTTCATTTCCTTTGTTAAATTATTTAAACTGCTATAACCAGCGGGGTGAGAGATATCATAGTAGATTCTGTTAATATCTAATAAGGAGTCCATCTTTCCCAATTTATAGTTTTTGCAGATGATTTTTGTACTCGTGTAGTAAGAGGAGTAGATGTGTTGTTTTCTTTATCTAACGAGGCTCGTGTTCTTATAGAAGTAGAGGGGGTAAAGGGCTCAATCAAAGGAGTGTCATTAATAAATGCTAAATTTGTAGGATTACCTATGCATGACTTAGGAACTTTGATATCTTTTAAAAGTAAAGCAAACACTTCCCAGCCAATTGGTTTAGGACGTTTAAGACATCTAACCGTGTCACTCACCAAATCAGTAATATTGCTATTTTGAATAGTCTGGTTGTTTATAACAACTTCACCAGTCTGCTTCCACCAAATTTTAGGTTTACTTAAAACAATGTAATCTAATAGCGTTCTAGCTTTTTTTTCATAAGATTTAGGTAATATCTCTATTATTTTTGATGGACTGATCGGCATTGATTCTTGATTTATTTCACCAGGTGTCGTGTTAAACAAAGATGGTGCAGCTATCTCAGTTATATCACCTTTCGCTGATTCCTTATATTCTGTCTCCTCCTTTTTGGGTATCTTTGAATTTATGATATCATTACTTTCTTTGTTGAATTGATCGAAACCCTCCATTACTATAGGTATCTTAAACGGTTTTCGATCTGTTTCAATAAAATGTAGAAACCGCTGCAATGCTTGAGAATAAAGCATCCATTTTTCACGATCGTTCATTTTACTTTTGAGAATTTTTTGCATCTCTTCATCTAGCCGAGATGAGGAATTTTCAGGAGGGTTCTCATTGCGTTTTAACTTTTCAATAAAGTCCGATTCAACTAATAACATTTTTTTCGTGTTTTCCATTTTGTTTATTTATGATAAAGAGTTAACTAAGGCACTTAGAACTGCTCCTAAAATAATAGGTAAAAAGGCACCTCCTTTTTGAATTATAACCGTTTTTCTTAATTTATGTTTACCTTTTGAAACTAATTTCCTTAATATGTCTTTGTACTTTTTTAACTTTGTTTTTTCCTTTTTTCTAAAGGAATTTTCCCATTCAGAACGTTATAAATGCACTCGCATATAATGTTGATCTCTTCATCATCACAAGATTTAAGTAATGCAGTACGATATTTGGGTTTAAGCAAGTGCAATGCTTCTAATAAATGTTTATATGTGTTTACTCTTGCATGCATCATGTAGAACTGACTAAAATTTGTTGATTTTTATCATATTTAAATCCTTTTTTAGGTACATACACTGTGCAATGTCCATCAAATGGAAATATTTTTGTTTTAAAACGACATATGTCATTTGTATTTTGTTTCAGATCAATCATAAGGTAACCATGAGCATCCTTTGTAGCATCTTTGTAGGCTTCATCCACGAATTTTGAATTTTCAGGACAAACTTGTCGTGACAGGTATCGTATTTGAGTTTTATCTCTAGGGTTCTTAAAAAATACAATGTAGCTTGTGTTCAGTGAAATATCACGTTGACCTCTTCCTTGATGAAATATGTTTTGTGTTATATAAAAAACACTTAAATTTCTATGATGACTTCCTTTAGTAAAAATATCAACAACTCGTCCATCTGATTCTCTCATTAAATCATCTATTATTAGAAGTTTAGGTTTTTTCCCATCGAAAATTGAAAAATCTGGTATTCCTTGACTATAATTTACATTTTCTAGATTATAAAGAGGTTGCATTTCATCATAACACCAAATAATTTCATCAAATTCTATGTTACATATCTCTTTAGTATTATTCAAAAAATTTGTAACAAATTGAGTTTTGCCACACCCACTGGGACCTGCGACAATGGTAGTGAAAGGATGATAAAAATGAATCATCTTTGAATGCTGTAATATGTTTAACAGTGTTGATATGAATGCGGATAGACATTAAATGGTGCTATTCAATAAACATATTACTATTTAAACTAAAGTAGAGTAAAAAAAAAAAAAAAACTGATAAAAAATATGTATATTTATTCTGATATTAACACTTTTCTTTATAATCTATTGTTACATTTTATATACCCAACCACCAATTTAAATTTAAACATAAAAAACAATAAATCTATGTTTACAATATTCTTATTGCCAAAACACGAATAAATGTTAAATTAAACAATTAATTAAAATATAATTTACAATTAAATTTAAGTTAACTATTCAAATTTACATACAAAATATATATTACAAACAATAATTCGAATTTGAATGTTCTGTCATTTACATGACAAAATTTAAATTATTTTTTTATTTTACAATGCCCCCACGCAAGGGTGTCACAAGTGTTTTCTAATAAGTAACGTTTTGTATCATCATGAGATAATGATATTTTATTAATTTTTTGAGTGAATATTACATGTTTTATAGATTTAAATCTTAGCATTTGAGCACGTTGCACATTTTTGTTAAATAAACATGTTTTGAAATTATTTAGAGTAAATTTCTTTGTAACACATACATTGACTCCTTTAGCTTTTGATAAAACACCATATTTACCTTTTTTGTCATCATTCTCATCATATTTTTCAACATCTAAGGCATACATTTTAGATTTTAGACCAACGAACTCTTTTAAAATTCTACCATTATTTTCATCTTTGAAAAATCCTAATCGCTTTTTATTTATAAGTGGGAAATTATATTTATTGATAGGAGGATAGTCAGATGTATCAAAATAGAAATTAAGATCTTTTTTTATATCTGCATAAAAATTTTCAGTGAAAATTTGATAAATTAAACTATCCGTATCTGTATAAAGAAGTTTGAGTTTGTTAGGATATTTGATTTTCATGTAGTTGTAGTGAAAGTCATACATTAAAGTTTTTGATATATCTAATACACAAAACCCCAAACAAATCGGTTTATTATAAAATACTTTAGTTTTATTCAATTGAACAGCTACTAAATTCTCTGAGAATATGGATAGACTGTGGAACTCAGGTCTAGCTATCAAAGACTGAACCCCCTGCGATTTCCCTCGATTTTCCCAGTGATTTAATAATTTGACGTTTACACGTTTTGCAACATTTTCCATTGTCTTACCGAACACTGAATTGTTCATTAGTTTAAAAAAATCTTTTTCAAAATCAGATGATGCCAGCGATCTCATGTGGGTATTTAAATCTATGTAACTTTTTAACCACATAGACTGCTGAAATTTAAGAATGCGATGTATTTTACTTAATACCAAACCATTCTTCAAACACTGTTTTAGATTTCGATAATGAATTACATAATTAGTTTTTCTATTTAAATTAGGAATCAGTTTTTTTCTTTACAATTACCCAAACAAACGTTTTCAGGACAGAATGGTAAATCTGAATGTGAGTCATGAATTTCGTTAGGGTATTCGAGGTCAACTTCTAATATGAAACCATGATCAGCGTCATCGGCTATATTGAAGTCTGTATCTACATGAACCCATTCAAATTTACCTGTAGGGAGACATTGAGACATAGCCCATCCATAAAGGTTGTTTGCATCAAAATACATAAGATAGGACGATGGTATGTTTGAATCAAAATCATCCATAAATTTATTATTAGCTTTCGCATATCTGTTACTACACTGCGATATGCCACCTCGAATATTTTTTGCAATGAATGATATTTTATCTATATCAGTTAGGAGTTCTAATTTTATTTTTGTCGTAAATAACATTGCATCCCAACTTAATCCTGGAGCAGTATAATAATGCGCGGGATCTAAACCATACGTCTTAAGACAAAGGTTTCTAAAATTTTCAAATACGTCAGCCAGTAACAAAACATCTGTTTTTAGATATAAATCGGAATAATCGCCCATATTTTTGCAACGAAAATGGGACCAAACATCTTTTGCATGATTATAATCATCTTCTGAGATGTGACTATCAGTCAAAGAACTAAAAAAATTGTCTTTAGAGGGAAGATCAGTAAACTTTAAAGAATCGTATGATGTCATGTATTCATACGGATACACACCCTTTCGTAATAAGCGTTTAAAATCGTCCTCACAAGTGAAATTCAATTTTAATTCATGAAATTGTTTAGGGAACAAGTTTTTTGCTAGTTTATCAAGACTGCTGGGCATAAATTTAAGTGAATCTACAAACCTCAATTTGATTGTGCGATTATTTATTTGTAACTTCTTAGAAAATGAAATGTATTTTTCTTTGTTCTGTGGAATCAATTCAATGTCCCCTTCCACCAAACCAAGTCCATGTACTATGAAATGACTATCATAGTTACTCAAATTATGAAAAAATACAGGTATGAATTGAGGTGCTTTGTATTTTTCAGAACAAAATAGTTAACCCATTCAAGTTACTTATTCAAATTATAGGAAATGATAGAATCACTATTTAAATTTCTATCACAAATGTAACATGTCCTACTCTGAGCAATATGTTTATTATTTTCAATGGATAAAGGCAATGGAGTTTTTCCGAAAGTATTCCTCTTACAAATGCTTTTTAAATCTTTTTCTATGTACTTCATAAATACCTGGGTGCAATCTTTACCTTTGTATGTTCTATACACAGACAATTTATCATTATAAGAACACTTAATATAATATCCAAAACTATATACCTCATGTTTTTGAATATTTGTAGTAGAAGATGTTGTAGGGTTATTTGACTGTGTTGCTATTGGGTTTAAAAAGGCTTCAAAATCAGCATAAACAACAAAAGGCACCCTTAATTTACGTTCGTAATTATCGAAGGTAACTTCATTGGTGGGAACGTTTTCATTGAACCAGTTTTTCTTTTTATCTTGTTCTGAAGGTAAATGTGTGCAAACATGGAAACAATCGTTTCTTTGATGTTTCATTAAATTTTCGTGAGTTGTGAAGTTGGATAAGCATCCATCGCAAATATGAACAGCATGCTGTGTATTTGATAATTGCTTAGATACTAATCTAGATAAGTTTTTGATAAAGCAATAATGTCCGTTACTATTTTTGGATATATACAATAAGTTCAAATGGATATCTTTTCTACACTTTGTTAAATGCAATGGTCCTACTATATCATGTTTTTTATTTTGAGAATTGTATTCAATTCCAAAAACGTTTATACTCATATTATTATTATTTTCAAATTTTGGAATATCCCCCAATTTTATTGGAAAAGTTAAATCTCTAAAATTCAATTTATTTATATGAGCAATATACGATTTAGTACAGTTTGAACGATGGTTTGTTGGGGGGTATAATCCTGACAATACTGCCCATCTAAAACATTCTTGATCACTATTTTTTACATTAATAACTGCTTTTTTATTTTGAATATCTCGTGGTAACTCAATATAAGAAGAACCGCGCAACGGATTAAATTTGTTAACATTAACATCTAGATAGTTAAATTTTACTAAACCCCACCCACTGTCTTTTCTTTCAAAGTTAGATAATTTTGTTAATATATCCTTAACCACGGACTCGAAAATTTCATCCTTGTCGCTACTAGTATCAATAATATTGTTACATAATTGGAAATCAAAAGTATTATTGATTTGTTTGCTCTCTTGTGTAAAATCGGCATTTAGAATAAAGTTAACTTTCAATGCAAAATGATTACTAAGGGAACGATCCAATAATGCAAAGATTTTATCTCTATTCTTTTGTAAAATAGTTTCAGGTGTAAAAGGTTGGTAAACTTTTTCATTAAGTAGTATTCTATAAGTGGCCACCCTATTCTTAAACGCATTCTCAATTAATTGAACATCAATCCATTCTAAGTCAGATCTTATAACATTATTTTTATGGAGATTACTGTTTAAATGATTTTTAAAATATCTTTTAGACACTAACTTTTTACATACAGAACATTCAATTTCAGCATTATTATTTGTACTTACAATGACAGAAGGGGTTGGTTTAGATGACGTTGATGATGTAGGCTCAACAGCTAGGCGACTTTTCTTAACAGATACTTCTTCTTCTGTCTCTAAAACTGTAGCCGACCTTTTCAATCCACCTCCTATTTGAGAAGATCTAAAACAACGAAAACATATACATTTATAAATACTCTGATGCGAGATATAATTAAAAATATTTAAATGTTACTTCATTTATACTAACTCAAATCTTTTCGACACTGCTGACAATAGGCTTGCATCATTAAAACACCGTCAATTACATCTTCAGATACAGTTTTCTTCTTGGAATCGTTGATATAATGACCACTACATGGTGTAAAGTATGGTTTAATATCAAAATCATCCACTAATGTGGAAGGTAACTTATTTTCTGTGTACCAGAGCCTTATACTGTTATGGAAACATTTTAAAATAAATTCTTTACTTAATTGTGCAATCTTGTCACGAGGTAAAGTGGGACCAATATGATAGTAAGTAAAAACCATTTTGGAAATGAACGTCACAAATAAGTATTACAATTATTGAAGCACGGTGGTAAAACACTGAATGATAACAATCTCAGATACCCCGTTTATATATGTGGGCTCTCCCACCTCACCATCAACGTAACAATAAGATCAAGTATCGTCTCGTTAAAAAACTATCCTATTGTTCAGCAGGTAATGGAAATAATCGTTACAAGTAGAAACGATCCGGTCATAACAAGTTGGAACTCAACATGAAGCAGGTATTCGTTAAATGGTTTGAACATGCAGGAACATGAATATTATAAGTGAAAATAACTTACGTCTCTCCGTGACATTGGCTCACAAGTCGGGCGGCTTCATATAACTCTTCATCTAGTTCGATTACTTCACAGAGTCTTATAAGTTCCGCATCAAAAACATCACAGTTCAGAGAATCCATTGTCAAACGAGGCCGCCTCCCCACATTGAGTTTCTGCGTTCAGTAATTCAATAAAGAGTATACATTTTATAAAACAAAGAGGGTTATTACATATTAACAAATGTAATGGATCGACTTAACACTTTTCGTCATTTTTAATGTGAAACAATGCAAAAGAATATCTTACAAGGAAATTTACTTAAATCATAAAAAGGAAAGATAAGAAATGTGAAACACTTTAACACTATCCTACTGCTATCGTTAAAAATTATATTTATCACTGTTTCTTATTATCTATAAAATATTTTACACATGTGTCCTTAGAAGCTAATTGTTTTGTAATATTATATACAATATTTCGCGTATTTTGTAATTCCAAGTCGTCTTCCAACGCAAAATACTTCAGTCTGACGTCCGCGTGCTTCCAGTGTTCCGTGGCTGGGATGTTTTTGATTGTTTGCATATCATATATCTCTATTTTAATTAAGTGAGATGAATACGCCCCATCATCTTGTCCAGATGATAAATTAGCCACGCCTTCTGGCGAACCTTTGCTTACATTCGAAGACCGTTTCAAGGTTTTACACTGCTTTTTAGGTCGTTCAAAGAAGCTGTCAATATTATTTCCAGGACGTTTCTTTGCGAGGGCTTGCTTAACTTTGAAACCAGCTGTACCTTCCTCATCGGTTGAATCACCCTGATTTTCCGGGTAGTAATAGTTCTTGAAAGTATTTTCAGAGAACTGAAACAATGAAAGACAATATTTTAAACACTATTAACAATTCTATTAATTAAATACAAAGAACACTAGACGAAACAATATTATAAAAAGGCAATATGGGTTACAGTAATTTAAAAAGAAAAACATACTCACGTCCATTGTTAGATCTGTCTATAAACACTTCACTTTTGAACGCACACTCCACTTCTCTATATACCACACTAGATACAAGGAGCTCTGGTACAGAAGGCTGCCTCTACAGGAATACTAATTCAGCCTCGACTCTCTTTGGCTTTTATACTCGTAATATGGTAGAGAGCAGGGGAACGTACCATAAATCTTGTTTCAACCAGTTCATCTTATACCTGAACGCAAACAATAAACTTTTTGTCATTTTACAATACAATAAACATCTATAATAAAGCACCTAAGTTGTTACAATAATAAATTCAAGTCACAAGAATTACCGGTGCGTTAGTCTAAAACATGTTTACACCAGTTAATGCTCTTTGTTAAATATGAATACAAAGTATCATGCCTTGACATGTTCGTCGAAGGATCTCTTTACCCAAAACCCGAATTAATCAAATAAACGGAAACAATAAATATATATTATCTATAAAAATACACAAAAGACATTTTTTTTTCACATAGAATTAGCCTTAAACATGTTTTAACCGGTTCTCAGTTTCTCACGTCTTAACAAGTTTATTGAAAGTATGCATTCTCTTAAACAATACACAAGTCATAAAAAATAATAATAGACATAGGTAAGTAAATTATTCAAAGAAGGTACAATAAATAAAGCAATTAAGCAAAAATGCAACTTCACAAAATTATCGAGGTTTATTCAGATACAAAACATTGAAATATATGTAAAAAAGTTTGATAAGATAGGAAAGTAACTTTTATTTTAAGACGTAATCAATAAAATTGACTTATTAATCATATGTACAAATTTGGTAATACAACAAAGAGATGTATGATAGAAATAGGTATAAGATATCATAAATATTCGAGAAAAAGAAAGATACGCTAGATAGGATCGTTAAGTTTAGGTATTTGGATAAACTTAAATGTAACTCAGAAGTTCTTAAGTTAAAACGTAATTATAATACATTTCATAAATACCTACATTTATAGAAATAAAGTAAAAGTAGGTGAAACTCAGTTAGGTTTCATAAAGGTAAGTCTAGACTACTTTGGTTAACTAAGAGTAGGTTTTAATTAAATTTGGTTAGGTTACGAATGGAAAAGTTAGGTATTTTAATTAGGTTAGGTTAGGTTAGAATCGCAATCCATATGATCACAAAGTTATACTAAAAATTAATTATAAAATACCTATCAGTATGACACACAAGGAAAAGGTGTGCATGACACTGCCAGGTAGCTGGGTAGGGTAACAATGGTCTAGCGCTGAGTCCAGATCGAACAATAGAAAGGGTCGGTAATCCTTTTGTAACCGTCGTGCACAAGGTGTATTGTGTAAAGAACGTATTCTGTAAATACTAGAAGGAGGCTTCTGAGAGCGTCGGGACCCAGCGCAATGAATCTAAATGGGGGGCTATTACTTTTTTTTTTTTTTTTTTTTTTTTTTTTTTTTTTTTTTAGGTTTAGCAAGACCATGGATGGGCGGTGGCGGGGTCCTGGGAGCAGGCCCCAGACCCGGGCTGGTAACGGGGGTACCCTACTACTGTTAATATTTTTTGAGTGAAATTGTATTTGTAGCACGCTCACTTTTTGCAGTTTTCTTTGGCCTGGTCATGAAAAAAGGGAACAATGGAGACGCTTTATCCAAAAATTGTGCTGAGGAAACTTGGTTACCAACTGACCACACACATATTGTTCATTCATTGTATTTTAAAGAAGAAAATAAGTACAGCACAATTATATTATTTTGTATTGTTTAAGTTGTAAATAAATAAATCATTTTGACTAGAATAGCCGTATTTTAACTAAATGTAAAATTCCCATTAGGCAGAATATAATAATGTGTCACATCTGATGGTAGACCTACTCTATGCGTAAATGGCCGCTCCCCCCACCCCGCGCATTTGTCAGCATGTGCAGTGTTTTCGCTTGGCAACGTCGCCTCTAGTACGTAGTACATATACCTCAATGGATCAAGCGGTAAAATTGGCGTTAACGGCAGAAACGGCGGACGCCGGAGTGATAGTTATGGCGGCGTCGGCGACGACGGCGACCTCTAGCGTGGCGCCTGCTACAACTAGCGGGGATGAGCCAATGGAAGTTAATAAAATTAAAGCAAGACCGTTAGAACCGAATAAGGAGAATAAGGATTGTTGGCGGTGTGGCAAAAAACATGGGAATTTCTGTAGGTTCAGATATAGTAGATGTTATGTATGTAAAAGAATGGGCCATATCGCAGAGGTATGTTCGGATACACGAGACAAAGGTAAGTCGAAGGAATCAAGTCGACTTAATGGATTGTATGAGGATGTCTTGTGTAACTGGGTGTCAAACAAAGTGGTGGCTCCGTTTTATGCGGAGGTGCAATTAGATGGTCGATTAGTAAACTTGGAAGTCGACTGCGGAGCAGCATATACCATGTTGAGAGAGAGTACAGCGAGGGAAATTTGGAATGGTAACCTGCCAAGTTTGGATAAGTCAAAGGTTAGGTTGACGACCTGGACTGAAAATCAGGTAGAGTTGCTGGGAGAAGCTGAAGTGGATGTAAAATTTAAAAATATACATACAAAGTTAAATTTGCTGATTGCAAGAGGCAACGGACCAGATTTGTTAGGCCGGGATTGGTTTCCAAATTTGGGTATAGGCATTCATGGTATTAATAACGTACGGATAGAAGATGCAGGTATAGATACGTTATTGGGAGAATATGAAGAAGTTTTCCAGTCTGGTTTAGGAAAATACACCGGGCCAGTAGTAACCATACCTCTGAAACCTGATGCGAAACCAAAATTTTTGAAATGTAGGCCCGTGGCATTTGCAATTAAAGAAAGAGTTTTACAAGAAATTGACAGATTGGTTGAAGAAGATGTGTTGGAACCTGTGAGCCATTCGGAGTTTGCCAGCCCAATAGTTCCAATTATTAAGAAGAACGGGAAAGTCAGACTTTGTGGGGATTACAGAGCGACAGTGAATATGGCTACTGAGACTGATACTTATCCTCTGCCAACGTTGAACGAAGCTTTTGCAGTGTTGCAAGGTGGGGTAATATTCAGTAAGATAGATTTGGAGCAAGCTTACACCCAGGTGGTTGTAGATGAACCTACTTCAAAATTGCTAACATTGAATACTCCTAAAGGTCTATTTAGATGTAAGAGGTTAGCGTTCGGGGTTAAAGCCTGCCCTGGGATATTTCAGCGCATGATGAGCAACTTATTGGCGAGGGTATCGGGAACAGCGGTGCTGTTAGATGATATTGTGGTCACTGGTCGCACAATACAGGAGCACAGGGATAGACTTCAACGCATCTTACAAATCCTGAAGGAAGCAGGGTTGAGAGTCAACAAGGAGAAGTGCAAGTTTGGGAAGGCAAGTGTAGAGTTTCTGGGACACATGATTGATGCTAATGGGTTGCATCCTTGTGGAGACAAAATAAAGGCTATAATGGAGACACCAGCGCCAAGGAATGTAAAGGAGTTGCAAGCTTTTCTTGGATTACTGAATTTTTATGACAGATTTCTAGCACAAAAAGCAACAGTAGCGGAACCACTGTACAAGTTACTGTTGAAAGGAGCCAAGTGGGTATGGTCTCCAAATTGCCAACAAGCATTTAGTCTCTTAAAAAGAATGCTGACTGCGGGGGATACATTAGTGCATTATGATTTAAAGAAACCAGTGGTTATTACATGTGACGCCTCGCAGTACGGTTTGGGTGCGGTTCTGGAACACAGGATGGAGGATGGCTCCCTGAGGCCAATCATGTTTGCTTCCAGGACGATGAGCTCTCATGAGCGAAATTATTCGCAGATTGACAAAGAGGCTGCGGCAATTATTTTTGCGGTACAGAAATTTTACGCATATATCTTTGGCCGTAAGGTTGTCATACAGACGGATCATAAACCGCTTTTGGGTATATTTGATCCGAAGAAGCCGATACCTAATGTGATTTCACCCAGGATGTTGAGATGGGCACTATTGCTAAACTCATACGATTACGAGTTAAAATATGTTGAAGGGAAAAAAATAGGGAATGCTGATGCACTAAGTAGATGGCCCGCACCTGAAAGTACTGAAAAAGAAGAAGAACTGCAAGAGGTAAATGTTTTGTTCCTCAATGAGACACCAGTTGAATTACAGATGACAGCTAAAGAGGTAGCTAAGTTGAGTAAAACTGATGGTGTGTTAGCAAAGGTGATGTTCTGGATTAGGAATGGGTGGCCAAGTACAGTTGAAGAGAAATATAGAGACTTTCATGTAAGGAGAGATGAATTAACAGAATACAAGGACTGTATATTGTGGGGAGGTAGAGTAATTGTGCCTCTGAAACTGCGTGAAAGTGTTCTGAAAGAGCTGCACAGCAATCATGATGGCATAGTCATCACCAAAGCAATAGCAAGAAGTTATTTCTGGTGGCCAGGACTTGACAGAGATATAGAGAGTTTGATACAGAATTGCCAAACTTGTAAAGAAGTAAGGAATATGCCAGCCAAGGTGACTCATAGATGGATTACGCCACCAAAGGCTTGGTCTAGGTTGCATATTGATTTTGCAGGACCTTTCATGGGCAAAGTCTTCTTGGTACTAATTGACTCTTACTCAAAATGGCCAGAAGTCAAAATAGTTAGTGACCAGAGTTCAAGTATGGTAATTAATAAGCTAGATGAGATATTTGCTGAACAAGGGCTGCCAGACACAATAGTGAGTGACAACGGGAAAGCGTTTGCATCAGAAGAGATATGTCAGTATTTTAAAAATAATGGTATTAGACACATACTAGTACCTCCATATCATCCAGCTTCTAACGGCCAGGCAGAGAGAACGGTACAGACCTTGAAATTAAAGTTAAAGAAGATGTCACATATCCCATGGGCAACCAAGTTGCATAAGATATTGTATGGGTTGCGGACTACACCTAGCTCTGTCACCGGTAAGACACCTGCAGAACTCCTCAACAATAGACGTTTTCGGACTAACTTTGATAGGCTTCACCCCTTTCTATTCAAGAAAAGGAGACTGAAGATATCCAGGAAAATGAAACAAAACGAGTGAGAGAGTTCAGAGTGGGAGAGACAGTCTGTTTCAGGAACTATAGAAAGGGGCCTAGATGGTTAGAAGGAATAATAGTGAAAAGGATTGGAGTGTTAAGATATAAAATTAAACAAGAAAAAAAAATATTCATTAGACATGTTAACCAGATGCTAGGTTTTACTAGGAGTGAAAGAGAAGAAGAAATACAGACTGATGTAGGAATGCAATCGTCAAGTAAGGGTAAAGAATCAAAACAAGTGGAAGAAGGGGGAGACGATGAGGGATTTGGCACAATAAGAATTCCCCCGCCGAGCCAGTGGGCAGAGATGATTGGGGTTAAAGGTCCAGAAGAGTGTGTAGTTCAGGATTCCAATGATTCAGTGTCAAGAAATGAACTGATCAGTAACAAACGACCCCGGTCGAGTGAAAGCCCACCGTCCGACAGACCATCTTTGAAGAAGATAGCTCTCCAGGAATATGGTAGCACAGACATAGAGTCTGATAGTGGAGATGATGCTCACTATAATGCAGATAGCCAATAGTTAGATAATTAGTTACCAATACTATAATAATCCCAAAAGACTATGAAAGCATGTGTAGGGTATAAGTGAACAATATAGATTAAGTGAATAGACAGTGTAGTGTAACGGACTTAAAACAGAAATGCGAAATATAGTGAAGTGTCATCTATCCTGAGGGAAAGGCATGTTATATATTGACATGTGGGTAGATCATGATGATCTGCGGGTACCCCCAGTTCGGTTCTAGCCAGCAAGCCAGCACGCGTACGTAACAAGGCGCTTCAACCACATATTGCGGCAATTTATTATGACCACTTACCCGTCCTTATGTCATTAATACAGTAAGGCCCACTTGCACCAACCACTTCGATTCAAGGTTAGTGGGCTGACATCTGTCAAATTCCATATAAAATGGTGGGTTAATCCCCCATTTTCGTTGGTGCAACTGGCCCTTAGAAGAAGACGTGTCATCTATCTCACTGCAACATACTCGCGCGACAATCACGTGCTAGGCCTACAGGCACAGTATAATAAACAGTACTATTATACAGTACGGCCACTCCCGCTCCCCGCTGAAAGTGCCGCCCCCTCTCGGTTAACTTACAGTTACCGCCTGTCAAAAACGCGAACAGTCGACCTGTCATATCTCACTCATACAAGCATGGTACGTGTTCACCTACACGAGTTTAGACTGTGTGCTAGGAACGCGCCTCTTTCATATATTTGATCGCCAGGGTCCGAGGTGTGTTGGTCTTAATTTTCGTTTTTTTAATTTCAGATTAAATACATAAACGAGTACCACGCTCGCGTGCTGGCCACGCTAGGCCCGGAGCTGCTCGAACGCGGCCTGACTGAAGACTACGCGTGGCTCGAGAAGGAAACCGCACCCATACAGAGCGCCGCCATCTTGCTTACCGCCACACCTCTGCTCGCTTCGCTCGCTGTCGCACTTCATGCAGCTGTTTTTATGTAGTCACACTTTTCACATATAAGTAATAATAAAGTTATTTTGTAAACGCGTTTTGTTTTGTCGTTATTTATTTATTAGAGCGTAGTGACTAGCGTGGCTCAAGAAAGAAACCTCGCCCATACAGAGCGCCGCCATCTTGCTCACCGCAACACCGCTGCTCGCTTCGCTCGCTGTCGCACTTCATGCAGCTGTTTTTATGTAGTCACACTTTTCACATATAAGTAATAATAAAGTTATTTTGTAAACTCGTTTTATTTTGTTAGCTATTGATATTTAGTGTTAAACTACGTATAATGAGAGGAAACCGCACCCATACAGAGCGCCGCCATCTTGCTTACCGCAACACCGCTGCTCGCTTCGCTCGGTGTCGCACTTCATGCAGCTGTTTTTATGTAGTCACACTTTTCACATATAAGTAATAATAAAGTTATTTTGTAAACTCGTTTTATTTTGTTCTATTGATATTTAGTGTTAAACTACTTATAATTAGAGAAAACCGCACCCATACAGAGCGCCGCCATCTTGCTTATCGCAACACCTCTGCTCGCTTCGCTCGGTGTCGCACTTCATGCGGCTGTTTTTATGTAGTCACACTTTTCACATATAAGTAATAATAAAGTTATTTTGTAAACGCGTTTTGTTTTGTCGTTATTTATTTATTAGAGCGTAGTGACTAGCGTGGCTCAAGAAAGAAACCTCGCCCATTCAGAGCGCCGCCATCTCGCTCACCGCAACACCGCTGCTCGCTTCGCTCGGTGTCGCACTTCATGCAGCTGTTTTTATGTAGTCACACTTTTCACATATAAGTAATAATAACATTATTTTGTAAGCGCGTTTTGTTTTGTTCTATTGATATTTAGTGTTAAACTACGTATAATTAGAGGAAACCGCGCCCATTCGGAGTGCCGCCATCTTGCTTACCGCAACACCGGTGCTCGCTTCGCTCGGTGTCGCACTTCATGGAGCAGTTTTCATGTAGTTATCAGATATAAGTAATAAAGTTATTTTGTAAACGCGTTTCGTTCTTTTGTCATTCCTTATGTAATTTAAGACTACGCGACACGTGTGGTTCGAGAAGGAAACCACGCCAATACGGAGTGCCACCAGCCCACCATCTTGCTTACCGCTACACCTCTGCTCGCTTCGCTCGGTGTCGTACTTCATGTAATTACACATATCTCAGATATAAATAAAGTTATTTTGTAAACGCGTTTTGTCATTTCTTATGTATTAGTGCGTAGTTTAAGATTACGCGTGGCTCGAGAAGGAATCCGCGCCCATACGGCTTGCCGCCATTTTAGTTATCGGCGTTACCGCCACACCTCTGCTCGCTTCGCTCGGTGTCGCAAGCATTTTCATGTAATAAGGATAAATAAATAAATACATAAATATTATAGGACATTCTTACACAGATTGGCTGAGGCCCACGGTAAGCTCAAGAAGGCTTGTGCTGTGCTCATCACATAAATAAATGCCCTTACCGGGATTCGAACCCGGGACCGCGGCGCAGCAGGCAGGGTCACGTCTGCGCCAGACCGGTCGTCAAATAAAAGTATTAATAAAGTTATTTTGTAAAAGTGCTTTGTTTTAATATAACCTTAATGTCAAAAATGTAATTATCTTAAGTTCTGCTTGAAAAATGTACCTATGTAAATATTTTTTGGCAAATAAACGATTTGTGATTTGTGATTTTGTTCTATTGATACTTTTATGTAGTATATTAAGGTTAAGGTGGCAAAGTGCTCCTAGCAAGCAAGTGCGCCTACCAGAAAATATCTCGAAAACTACCGATTGGATACTAGTAGTGACATATTATATTGTTGCTACAACAAAATCATAATCTATGTCAATAGCTAGTTTTTGAAATATTTGTGGGTAGCCGCCAGATTCTAGAGACAGAGGTTTAGAGACCGCTGAATTTAAGGAATAGATAAAAATTCTCAAAAATAAAACCAGGTGTCACAATAAAAATAATTTATTTTACATAATTATGTATTAAATATGACTCTAATACACTTCAGAGGTAAATGAGTTATAAATTAAACGATATTGTAATACAAAAATTTAAAAATATTCATTAAAGTACAAATTCACGTCGATACTTCTCTTACAGTAGATACTAAACTTATTAATTTCTTTAATACTATTATTGTGGTAATTTTTTTTATAACGAAATTATACTTTGTTTTGAAACGATTACTTTAGTGTTTCGATATATTAGGAAGAAAATACATCTCATATATAGTCACTACTTTGAAAAAATCTCGTATCTCATGCTGCTCCTCAAAGTTAAAACGCAGTAAGTCTATATGCATTCCATACATACTTACTACAATTTTCTTTTCATTGACAGACGAAGATACAAGTTTTTTAAAATTTAAAAATATTCATTAAAGTACAAATTCACGTCGATACTTCTCTTACAGTAGATACTAAACTTATAATTTCTTTAATACTATTATTGTGGTAATTTTTTTTTATAACGAAATTATACTTTGTTTTGAAACGATTACTTTAGTGTTTCGATATATTAGGAAGAAATACATCTCATATATAGTCACTACTTTGAAAAAATCTCGTATCTCATGCTGCTTCTCAAAGTTAAAACGCAGTAAGTCTATATGCATTCCATACATACTTACTACAATTTTCTTTTCATTGACAGACGAAGATACAAGTTTTTTTTTAAAGTAGTGACGATATGCATACTTGGGTCAATACGCGTAAAATTAAAATACTTACACTTAAATTTAAAGGCTATGGAAGCTAAAATAAAATTACCCGATTTTAATAAGAATTCTTAAATAATAACTTAAGTAGATATTTAACTTTAAAAGAGGTTAGAGGCGACATATAGAAAAAATATTAAATAATGTTATTAGTGCAAAAACCGGCCAAGAGCGTGTCGGGCCACGCTCAGTGTAGGGTTCCGTAGTTTTCCGTATTTTTCTCAAAAACTACTGAACCTATCAAGTTCAAAATAATTTTCCTAGAAAGTTTTTATAAAGATCTACTATTGTGATTTTTTTCATATTTTTTGAACATAGGGTTCAAAAGTTAGAGGGGGGGGACGCACTTTTTTTTCCTTTAGAAGCGATTATTTCCGAAAATATTGATATTATTAAAAAACGATCTTAGTAAACCCGTCTTCATTTTTAAATACCTATCCAACAATATATCACACGTTGGGGTTGAAATGAAAAAAAATATCCGCCCCCACTTTACATGTAGGGGGTACCCTAATAAAACATTTTTTTAAATTTTTTATTTTTGCACTTTGTTGGCGTGATTGATATACATATTGGTACCAAATTTCAGCTTTCTAGTGCATACAGTTACTGAGATTATCCGCGGACGGACGGACGGACGGACGGACGGACGGACGGACGGACGGACGGACGGACAGACAGACATGGCGAAATTATAAGGGTTCCTAGTTGACTACGGAACCCTAAAAAACGGTCTTGTGTGAAACGTCAACTCATTTGGTTGTTTGACTATGACCATAGATTAAATACATATAAGAAGATCATGCCATCCCATATATTAAAATGCGGCCGCCTAAGAACGCGCATACACTACACCAAACATAGATCGCGCCACAAAATATTGCCTTGTTGCCACCGATTATTTGTAGATTGGCGTTGTGTCACTTTCGAGCCATAAATCTATGTCAAAAGTGACACTTAACGCCATCTACAAGTATAATCGAAAGTTACAAGACATTCTTTTTTGTGGCGCCATCTATGTGTGATGTTGTATGCGCGTTCTTAGGCGGTCGCATTTTAATGTATGGGATGGTATGATTCTTATATTTAATCTATGCTATGACGAAGTTTAGAAAGCCGTGAGTTCAAGTCTCAACCAGGACAGTATTTTTCCAGTTTAAAATTTATTTTAAGCTTAATAGCATCGTTCGTATACATTTCTGCTAGTAATTTTTTTTTACATTATTTGTCACTGTTAAAAAAATCTGTGGCCACAAACCACCATAAGTATTACCCCCACTGATTTTTCTCATAGAATTTGTAATATTTCTGATTAATAAAGATAGTTAAACTAAAGTACACTAAGGAGCACCTAAATTAATAAATTGCTACAACTAAATGCAAGCTACGCCTTCATCAAGTAATAAAACTACGTACTATAGGGCCGATATAGCAACTACTGCAAATCTTATGGGAACTGCATATAAGTTGCAGTTGAGTCCTTCTGTATCGGCCCTTAAACTTACTCAATATTGCATATCAAGCCTAACATTGCTTGATTCGAAAAAGGAAAAACAATTGCCAGAAGGTTTTAAGGATCTACATAGCCTTATGCTATCTTGTTCACTCTCATGACTACCTACATAATATATTATACTGAAACATACAGATAGAGGTACTATACTCGATGTTCAATTCAATTCTTTTCTCGCCACTTTAAGAAAATTAAATGAATGTTTGGTAAGCAACTGGCTATGGCTATCAATCATAGGTATATTATTGTCGTAATGCCCGTAATGGGAAAGGTGACATAAATTTACACTTATTTTCCACCTCAATCCTTAATCCAAAATTAATTTTGAACTTTTTCTGATTAAAAAAAGGTTCCAAATAAAAAAAAACAAAACAGTATTTATGCAAAATCATCCTCTTTGCGTTATCCCGGCATTTGCCACGGCTCATGGGAGCCTCGGGTCCGCTTTTGACAACTAATCCCAAGATTTGGCGTAAGCACTAGTTATTTACTAAAGCGAATGCCATCTGACCTTCCAACCCGAAGGGTAACTAGGCCTTATTGGAATTAGTCCGGTTTCCTCACGATGTTTTCCTTCACCGAAAAGCGACTGGCAAATATCAAATGACATTTCGCACATAAGTTCCGAAAAACTCATTGGTACGAGCCAGGGTTCGAACCCGCGACCACCGGATTGAAAGTCGCACGCTCTTACCGCTAGGCCATGAAACGTTAGGCGTAATATGCAATGTTATACAAAGTTCACGATAGTCATTAATGTAATGTCCAATGTATTTTTAAACAATTATAATCAAATGTTTATACCTGACATCAACTGACATATAACTTGGCGTTATCAATAAACTATTGTATTGTATTGTATTGTCATTGACACTAAAAAAAAACAACATTTTAAAGAGATTTGCATTTTGAGGCACAAACAGATTTTGTTTTTTTCCCCTCACTAGCTCGGAAACACGTGTTTTGTCCTTTAATACCAGCTGGTAAAAACGCATTTTATCCACTAGTGGGTAAAGTAATTTGACCTTGAATAAAGTCAAATTAACTGCTTTAAAATTGATAAAAGTAGGTGAATCTAGTAATAAAGATGATTTACCACCTGTGGAACTACTGGAAGCAGTGATAAACGCATTTTTTGCGTTGTAGTTTCCTCGCTATAGTGAGGGGAAAAGTTTTGTGTTCGCAAGTTCAGGATTCTATTCTCGAACCACTCGCTTCGCTCGTGGTTCAACTATAGAATCCTTTCACTTGCTCGTTTTTCAATTCCACACTCGGCGTTAAAATACAACTTTGCCCCCTTGTATAACAAATAACTATTAGGAAACAATATTTTGATCTTGTTGACAATCAAAATAATGAGAGACACTATAAAAGGACCGTGTCAATTAAGTTCGTTGTACTAATTTCTGTCCACATACTCTAGTTTTTGTCCACACAGGAAATTCATTTTTTTAAATATGCTACTTGCGAAACATAATTTCTTCAAGTATAAGTGAGTGTGCACGGGAAAACGTCCCACTTTGTCGATTGCTATAAAGCCGCTTTGTCAGTTTATTCACATATCTACAGATACAAGTAAATCTCGCCTTAATGGTAACACTGGTAACCGATAAAAATGGGACGTTTTACTAAACACACTCACATATATTGTTTAGTTTAAACAATAAGGATTGAAAAAAGAGTGGAAGGGTCAGTTGGAAGTGGAAGACCTAGGCGAACTTTTCTCAACCAAATCGGGGAAATATTGCAAAAGGCCAGGTCAGAAGTACTCGAAACCGACGAGCGTGTATGAGAAACGTTATGAAAGTGTGTGAAGCGAAAGTGGTTTGTCAGGATCGTAGTAAATGGAAATCCGTGATCTCTGCCTACCCCTCTGGGAAACAGGCGTGATTGTATGTATGTATGTATGTATGTAATAAGGATTGCAATAAGTGTGTTAAAGTAAAAAAATCGGATTTAAAATGTTTCAATTTCGTCAAGTGGACGAAAACTAGACCTGGATGGAAACTAGCACTATTACCCTATTGACGAAATAAACAAGTCTACATATTAAACGTAGCTTAGGTATTAGGAACTTGGGGATTTTCCTATCTATTTTGTACATAAATTTGCAAAAAATGAAATAATGATAAAGAAAATTACGAACTAATATGAAAATCTTATGCTACTGTTATAAAATAATACTATGTTATGGAATCACTATTCACCTATAATAGGTATAGTAAGGCATATATGAGTTTTAAATAGGTTTTTAACAGTTAAACACCGCCAATTTTATTTTATACTCTGTCAAACAAGTCTGTCAGTAAATAAGAACAAAGAAAACTATAGGTATCCTTTTCTCTAGCACCCTAAAAAAAGGATGCATATAGTTTTCTTTGTTCTTATTTACTGACAGAGTTTAGTAATAGACATTGATCTGTTTTCACCATTTTGGAATTAACTTCGAAAGGAGAACATTTTATTTTTATTTGTAACTCATTATTCAAGACTGTGTAATAATAAATTATTTGAAACCCTTCTAAGTTCGTTTTCACATTATCCAATCCGATATCGGATGTAGGACCGATATCCCATACATTTAAGCCGCCCATCTTTGATTTTTGTCTTTGAAATTCTTCCTACATCCGATATCGGATCGGATAAGGTGAAAACTTACTAAGGCCGTAGCCAGGACGCGCGCTGAACAGATTCATACAAGCCTATACATTTTGGCAAGCGGCGCGTCGCGCGGCATGATCAAAATGTATAGAAATTAATGGAACTGTTCTTAAAAACAGCGATCGCGAGTAGGGCCTACTAATAATGTCCTAAATATGTTCTTACGTTGTCAATTCTAAACGATTTAATTAAGTACGAAAAAACTGGCGATGTTTTAACTATAAAAAGGCCTTAAAGACCGTATCGACATAAGATATATATTATTGCAATGGAATTCCTGAATATACAAAAGTACATGATAATATAATAATATATACATTAAAACCCGCTTAAAAAGTTCACTTTTAATACGGTTTCCGCGTAGTAAATATACAAGTTATTAGTCATTATCAATGGTTGTTTTATTATTAAATATAGATAGTCACTCCAGTGTAAGGGACTATCTACACTCAGGCGACGCTCGTCTTAAGACGCGGAAAGGACGTCTGCGCCGCGTCGCTTGAGGCGCGCGCCGCGTCGTTTGGGGCGCGTCTTACGTCTTACGCCTAAAGCGCGTTTATGCCGTGTTTCTTTCAGAATCATTTCAAGCGAGTTTTAATATAAATTCTTCGAAACGGCACTGGTATCCAATTGACATATTAAGCGTTTGGTAATGAATAACGATTATAACATTAATATTTTAAAATACGCCTAATTATTAAATACAATATACAAGGGAAGAATCCGGTATAATTGTTATAAAAATGTATCTAAATATTTTAAACAGCTATTGCTTAAGAATGTTATCGAAAGTAAACTGTCTTAAGCTGTTGTCTCATAATAATTTAAATATAGATAACTGAAGTCTACACCGCTAGGTATAGAGTCTGTCCGGAAAGAAAAGAGTCGTGCACTGTATGGGGTCCAATACATTCCACGACTTTCTACAAAGTTTTATGAAAACAGTGAAGGATTGAAAGAAAAGAATAAAAATTGCAGGATTACGGTATAGCGAGAGAGATGGTGCTGCCATCTATACGACTAGGGAACAAATCAAAATATTGTATTGAATATTTTTTGATTTGTTCTTTTTCAAGTAGTCACACTACTATATACATAAATTATAAATTGAGATAGATATCATACACGAAAGAAAAAACGACAAGGCCCACTGGTGGCCGAGCCGAGAATCTAACCCGGGTCTTCAGCTTACGCGGCTAACGTCATTACCACTGGACCACCCGACGATATCCACCTGACGATAAAAACTCAAATTGTTAATTTGTCTTACACATCTTTTCTCTTCCATGGGAATCCAAAAGAGATGTAAAAACTAAACTTTGTTTATTTTCGAGCATTCTTAAGCAATGCTTTCTTGTTTTGAGGCAATTTTTATTTTGCTGTAGTTTTTAACATCCGACGCAAAAACGTCGGGGTTTTATAAGTTTGACGTGTCTGTCTGTGTGTGTGTCTGTCTGTCTGTGTGTATGTCTGTCTGTAGCGTCGTAGCTCCCGAACGGATGAACCGATTTCGGTTTAGTTTTTTTTTGTTTGAAAGCCGAGTTGGTCGGGAGTGTTCTTAGCCATGTTTTATGAAAATCGGTCCACTATGTCGCGGTCGGGGGTTTTTTCAAAATTTTAATTTTGTGGTTAGGTTATTAGTTGTCAATAGGCTAGTTTCCTACTAGTCAAATCAGCTTCTTTTTATGAACTGTCAAAACGATTTGCTAATATGGAATTACTATGAAATACTGAGTGACGTCACGGTCAATTCATTTACTTTATATCTTTCTCTTTGACTTATTAAATATAAATTATGTTTAAACATAACTACTGTCCATGCATTTCTTCTAATTATGTGGAGCTTTATTTCGTGCACTGCATAGAATATTTTAATTATTTTAAGTATAGGAAACTAGCCTATTGATAAAATTTGAATTAACCCAATTTGGGACAAAAAATTAAGTAATTTTCGATTAAAAAAACTGCAATAAACTAAAAATCGCCCCATTTCGTTATACGTATACCTACAGGAAATTTTATTTCCATATAGGGTAAGTATGAATACTTAGAGTCAATACCAAGCTAAGTTTGCAGCGAATTTATGAATATCGCTGTCACTTTTGCTTGTTACATGACTATGGCACTGGTCCCACCGCGAGCTAGTAACCTATGAGCTATCCGCTATAAAAACGAACAAAAGATAATCAAAAACGAACAAATTAACATTATTTTTACCTTTTTTCCCAACGTTTCGGCCAGGTTGCACTGGCCGTAGTGCAACCTGGCCGAAACGTTGGGAAAAAAGGTAAAAATAATGTTAATTAATCGCGTTCGACTCTTTAAATATGTGTACAAAGCGCGAGAACTTAAAGTGTTAAAAGATAATCACTCTCGTGTAAATAAAAGAGACACGGCGATATTGATAGCTCACCGCTGGGCGAGTAACTAAAAACATCGCCGTGTCTCTTTTATTTACGCGGGAGTGATTATCTTTTGTTCGTTTTTATAGCCGATAGCTCATAGTTTACTAGCTCGCGGTGGGACAGTGCCTATTTCTGAGAAAAGTTTACAGTATAAAAATGTAATAAATCCAGCAAATATACCAAAAAGACCTTAGGTAAATAAATTCGATTTGTCCAGCGGACGAATTAAATTCAATTCAAGTGAGGCAATTTAAGTACATCGACTTCATCAAAATCAAGACTTCAAGAAAACGAAACCTTTCAAAAACACTACGCTTTCATTCCCGCCTCCACCCGCATCTGATGCTTTCTTCTACTATTATTTATAATCGGTACGAACCCCCACAGGGACCCTCCCCCCACCAGAATCAACCCTAAAGTCACAAACAGAGACTTATAGGACTGCGTGTACTCAAACCAGATGCCGCATATAGGCGGCCCTACCAACTGAAGTATACCATTTATAAACAAACTTATACCGTAAGAAGACATCAAACGCTCTGTCCCCAGCATCTCAGTCATCACTAACGCGGTAACCCCAGTGTTTATCCCTGAAGCTAACCCGAAAATAGAACAGAAGACACTTATAGCTGCATAGCTTGTAAATAAAGGCAATACTGCTAAACTTAGACCAGATAGCAACAGCCCGAATATAAAGAAATATCGCTTAGGTGTGGAAACTACATCGGAAATGGCTGACCCTCCGATACGACCCGCTAAATCTAACGCTGAAATAATTGACAATAAATACGCACCTAAACTCTTATCGAACCCGCATTCTTTAGCGTACGAGGGCACAAGAATAATAAAGTTAGTATACGAAATAGCGTTAGTACAATTGGAGAATAATATAACTAGATATATAGGGTCTTTCAATAATTGTAAATCAAAGTATTTGCTAGGTTCCTTCTTGAGTCTTCTTTCTTTTTGCAGCCGCAGCAATACGTTATAGGAGCCAAGCTTTCTGTGACAGATTTGAGGCTGAATTGACTGGCGAATTCACTGGGCTTCTCAAACGCGGATAGCGTTGAGCCATGGAAGGGGGTAGACATATATTGGAAGGACGAAGTAGACGGACTTCGCTTGGGTGTTTTAGGTATAGTTAACTTTCTGCCGAACGCGTCTGTGGAGTTGACTCTGCTAGCTTTGCCTTCGGGTACTGAGTCCAGCAAAGACGGGTTGCTAGGCATAGTGGAGACCTTGCTAGAGATATGTTGTAGACCGTGTTTGGATGCTGCAGGGGCGGAGATCTTTCTGTACCTTTCATGTTCTTTGTTTACAAGTGCGGCGCTGGCGGAGCGGTAGAAGTTCTTCTCGTCGAGATTATTGTGGGAGGGGTATGTGGGGGGTGAGCCGTTGATGAGGCGGTCTCCGCCAGAGGGCGTGTTGGCTTCACTCGTCACGAGGACTTTGGGATGCTCCGCGTCTTCAATATCGGGAAGCTCTTCTTCTATGAACGGTTCCAGCTGAAATTAAAATTAATGTCATAAGTGTTGTGTAAGAGATTCTCTGTAAACACTAAGATACAGGGTATATTATCCCGTGCTGTTACGCTAAAACACTATGTTATTCCAAAATCTTTAAACGCCAATTTTCATTAAATTGCAATCGAGGGAAAGTCTTCCAAGACCGTTTTTACACTGTATCTGCGCTAACTGAGCCAAAATAAGTTCTGTATAATACTTACTAATACTTAATTACTTACTAATATTATAAATGGGAAAGTATGTGTGTCTGTTTGCTTGTCCGCCTTTCACGGCAAAACGGAGCTACGAATTGACGTGATTTTTTTAGTGGAAATAGTCGAAGAGATGGAGAGTGACATAGGCAACTTTTTGTCTCTTTCTAACGCGACCCAAGCCGTGAGCAAAAACTAGTATAAAATAATATGATAGATAGGTGCCTACTATTATTGAATTACTAGTAGGGTTACTGTGCTAGATTCCATCTAACCTTTGAACCTGCGAGCGCCTTTTACGTTGTTCATGACACACAATGTTACTCGTACTGACAGTGTAGAAACACCATAAGAGCCTACAAAATACTAAGGGTCCGTTGCATCACACCGTCCGTTAGTCTGTTCGGAAAGTCAAGATTCATGGAATGTATTAAATCCCATACATTTCGCGACTCTTGACTTTCCGAACAGACTCTCGAATTTCGACGACAACAGCGTACAAGGCGAAGTCTGCAATATCTTTTTGTAGCAGATAGCACCTTGTACGTTGTGTATAAGGTGCAATTTACTGAAAAAATAACTGCAGATTGTACCCTATACGTTGTTGTCGTCGATTTGGCGTCCGCAAATTTTTTGTATGGGTTTTCCATATACTTCTTCTGCCTGACGTTGATGTGTCTATTATCTGTGGCCTTAAAGTGCAACTCAGCAGTTCTCGAAAAGTTTGTACAAAAATTAAGAAAAAAGTTAAATTTGTTTTTATTAATTCCTATTTTGTTACAAAGATTTTCTTGATAAATTGAGATTTTATTAAGTTTTATTTCGTCATTAAGGTTCCCTAGTATCTATATTTTCTTAATTATAACAATTAACCTGTATATATCTTACGACATAATTCGCCTTCTAGTTTAACTATGAAACTGTGTCCATTGGCGACGCGTCGTATCGAATTCACCGTTCATAGTAAATATACTGTAATGTAGTGTATGTGTATGTGTAATGTAATGTGTAGAAGGCGTATTTTGCGATTCGATTCGGCGAGCCTAGTGGACGCCAGCCTTAGGGACTATCCACACACAGGCGACGCATGTGCCTGAGACGCGGAACGAACGTTAGCGTCTCGCCACACGAGTGTAATCCTCAGTACATTTTGTATAGGAAGGACGTAAGACGCGCCCCCAATCGACGTCCCTTGCGCGTCCTTCCTATACAAAATGCGCCCTCGGACGGCGACGTCGTCCGTTCCGCGTCTTAAGACATGCGTCGCCTGAGTGTGGGTTGCCGCTTAAGTGGCAGGCCTTGTCAAATAGATTTTCTTGCTGTCAGCGAAATTTTATATTTGCTTCTCTTTAGTCGACATTTTTGGCGTCTACTCCATTTTTTGACACGGGAGGAAAAGGTTCAAATATTTAAAGGAAACCACTTTTAAAAATACATATTTTATTATGTACAAAATACAATTTCCGCTAACTAAATATGATAACAGGCCAAAAACAGCAGTCATATCACATGAATTACCTCTATATTTCAAAAACTAAGGAAGTGCCATTATTTTGGTACATTTTTATTAAAAACAAAACACAAATGGGGTTGAAGTGTTTTACATATTTCACAAGCGTAGGTTTTTTTACCTAACCTTCGGCATAGAGGAATAAATAAGGGAAGAGTTGTATCTCCATACATCAGTAAATGCGATTTATTTGTAGTGACATCTAGCGTCATCCACGCTTCAATCACACGTCAATAGCGTAAATTATCTGTACTGATACTTGTCAATAGATGTCGCGACGAACGAAGAGTCAAATGCTCATCAATTTTTAGATAATATTATAATAGTATTAATCAGTATTCTGTTTAACTGACGTATGGGGTTACAGCTCTTCCCTTGCTTAGGGCCGGTTGCAACAAACCGTCTGTCACCGTTAAAGCGTTCGTTAAATTTTATTGTATCGGAAGCTCCATAGACGTCTGCTGAGTGACGATGATGTGTCAGTCAAATAATGTGGTTGATGCAACTGGCCCTTATTCTTCTATGGTTTACATACTAACAATAAAACACAGATTTGACACAGTTTGATGCAACTGGCCCTTATTATTCTATGGTTTACATACTAACAATAAAACACAGATTTGACACAGTTTTTTTAGTGCTGTTTTTAACCATGTCGTACATCTTTTCAAAACACTTACCATGAGCTTTTACATTACGATACAAGTGCGTCAAAAGGAAAGTTCGAAACGAGTGGCGATAAATTAAAACACGACCGAAGAGAGTGTTTTAAATCGACACGAGTTATGAATTTCCTTTCGCGCGTGTATCGTACGACGTTTTTCAGTACAGATGCGACCTGACATATAATGAACCACTTCTCGCACTAGTGCGTAAAAAAACACCATCTGTACTGCAAATATAAATTTAGATAGAACATATAATTTGTACCAATATTAACTAGTTTAATTAAGTGGAATGCCCTGTAACTTAATTTTTTTTATCGTGTATAATTGTAAGTGAAGTCCCCAATCCGCATTGGGCTAGCGTGGGCTACAGCCCGAGCCCTCTCACACGTGAGAGACCTGGGGGGCTACCATGAAGTGCTAAAGCCGTTCAGTTTAGGTTGAGAGAGGGACGGAGCTATGGAACTGCTATAGCTTCGTGTGGGACGTATATAGACTCCATTTTTTTTTTCAATTAAAAAGTCAAAAAGAGTATGTTTGCTTCATAATAACAAAATATTTTATCGTTGTAAAAATATTTTTTTAAATGCTAAATAATAAAGGAATGATAGTATATAATGCATAAAAAGGTATATAAAAATATAAATCACGCATATCAAAATAAGTACTCATAATAATTAATTTTGCGCGATTTCAATATCAAAAGATGGCAAGAAAAAAAATTATAAATTCGATTAAAAAAATAATAAATTCAAAGAATTATAATTATGCTAACTTAAAACTAAAAATGAACTAATAGAAAAGACTGTCAATGTGATAATAAAAGTTTAATTTAACCTAAAGTTTCATAATTGTAAGTTACTTTGTGTAAAAATCGACAGTCTTTACTATTAACTCGTGGTGGATACTCACCAATATTAAATTTATAAAATAAATTTTCTCAAACATGCAATGAAATATTGTCTTTACGTTCCTTAAAATGGGCTGGGAAGTATCGCTTTTTGGGCGCAACAACTCGAGAGGACTGTAAAGGGATTTCATATTATTTTTTAGGCCTAGGCCTGCAAAGTAACTTTTTTTTAATAAAATATTGTCCTTTAGAGCATTTTTTTTTATTTCATTGTATGTTTGAGAAAAGCACTATACATGCCTCGGCGTGAAAACGGATTCCCGGCCTCGTATCCCTATCCGGCCTCGCTCGCACGCTCGCTCGGCCGTATATACCCACTTGGCCGGAAATCCTCATTTTCCCGGCCTCTGATGTAATGTACTATTATAAATGGTCAACCGAATCTTGGTACAAAATAAATTTCATTTTGGGCACAAGCTTTTATCACCGACTGTACCTTTCTTTCAACAGTCATCTACTGCTCTCCGAAACGTTTCTAAAAACCCCTTACTCGATGGGGATACGACGTTTCATAACAGAGTTGCTATGACCACCTTTCTGATCCATCAGCAGATCAGCTCCATGATACCATAATATTGCATTGTCACGTTATTTTGAGAATAAAAGCACAGAACTAAATCAAGATAGAAGGAAAAAGTGTATCTACTTCGCGTGCGGAAAAGTTAAATAGCGAGCGACATTGTTCGCCGCGCAAGTCAGTCTGTTCCCGACCGCTGCCCGCGAGTGACATACAGTGAAAAATACAAAATGGGTCGGTATTCGATAATTAACTGTTCAAACACCACCAATAAAAGCAAGAGTGTTAAACAAAGTGTTTCCTATCATCGGTAAGTACCATTTGTCCTAAAATATTTTTTATTAAATAAAAAACACGATTTTCCTATTTTTATCATCAAAACATTAGCTGACGTACGGCCGTCAAACTAGTTTTCCATTGCGGCTTTAATTTGACGAGTCCGACTTGGCGTGCGTTTAAAACAAGCGATATAAAAATAGGCTATTCAAACTGTCGAGACAAAGTGAAGGTAGATTTGTTATTTTGTCCGTCGAACTCACGTCGAACTTAAGAATAGTGGTGCACCACGGAACTATATCGTCATGTATGCTGCGATTTCCTTATTCGATTTAAATCGATTTTGCGAAGCAGTGGAAATTATAATTATGTTTTTATATTGTTATGAAACTATACATTTATAAAGTACGAGTGAAAAGTAAATTTAACTTTAAAATAGGTTACAGTTACGGTATTAACGTTGAATTTGTGGTCGGCAGAAAAACAAATACAAACATAATACGCTCTATATTTATTATGAATAAAAATAACTCTAAAAATGTGTTAATGGTTAATTATATTGATATACATATTACTAAAAGTTGTAACAAATAACATGAGGATAATGAAGTGAGAACATGGTCGATTTTCTTAAAAATATTACGAAATATTAACTAGTATTAATATCTACCTACTAAAATCTTTGTTCCTGGCCTTAGGCAAATTATATACCTACTAGTGAATTGTTTGTCATCACACGAATACAGGTATATACTTACTTCATTTCACAACGAAGATGAACATCCGATATTTTTAACTTCGGCGGGCATCCCGCAAGCAACCTCCACAATCGATCGAATAGGTTACGCGGCGACAACGTTCCCATCACTAAAGTACACTCGTGACGTCATAGGCTCGACACAAAACGTTACACGCTCGGTTTCGCTGTTAATCGCCGAGCATTTTCCTTCTATCTTGATTTAGTTCTGTGGTTGAAGGGATGGAGAGTGACATAGGCTATTTTTTGTCTCTTTCTGACGCGAACGAATCTGTGGGAAAAAGCTAGCTGATTGTTGATTGAAAATGTTGGGGCGAAGGTATAATTCCCGTCCATAATTTGAATTTCGCGCCTTTTTTCAGTGCAAAGATTTGATTGACCATCTAATCATAAAATGTTGTGTGGAAATGTTTGGTATAGAACTTTGATTGGTAGGAATTCGGAGCCCCTAAACTTGGCTCCAAAATTAGGCGAACTAAATTGACAGGTCATCCTTGCGTTATCCCAGAATTTACTACGACTCATGGGAGCCTGGGGTCCACATTGACAACTAAGATTTAGCGTAGGCACTAGTTTTTACAAAAGCGACTGCCATCTGACCTTAAAACCCGAAGGGTAAACTAGACCTTATTGGAATTAGTCCGGTTTCCTCACGATGTTTTCCTTCACCGAAAAGCGACTGACAAATATCAAATGACATTTCGCACATAAATTCCAAAAAAACTCATTGGTGCAAGCCGGGGTTCGAATCTCGAGTCAATTTAGTTCTTTTGATTTTGAACGCATATTAATTCTAGTTACAGTAGTTACAATAGTGTTTTCCTAAATAACGTGACCACAGATGTCATATATACCATAGATCAAGCAAACGTATCTACTTAGCGTGTCAAATGAACTCAGTGAAATCCACTGAGTTGTCCGTCTTTACTCGCAGCTTGCAGCTTTCGGGCGTCAATTTTTGCAAGTTGAAGTCAACCAAAACATAAAAAATGCCTCGTTACGTGATATTCAATTGCAACAACACAAAAATTATGAACAATCAAGAGCCTGAGACATATTTAAAATTACAGGCAAGAATCAACTTCAGTACAAAATTTGACACGCTCGGCCCCTATACAAATATATGAATTTGTTTCTTCTATCTAAATTAAGTTCTGTGAACGTGACAAATAAAATTAAATGTAATCGATTTTTCTATAGTCATTGTGTATAAGGGATCATCCACATATTACGTCACACCAAATTTCAGGTTTTTGGACCCCTCCCCCCCCTATGTCACGCTTTTTTGTATCCCTTTAACAGGGATTGTCACATTTAGTATGACCCCCCCCTCCCCCTTACACTGTGACGTAATATATGGATGACGCCTAATAACATATCTGTCCGGATTCATAGGTTTAATTTCACTAAATATAAATAACCTATCTTGTACAATGTGACATTAATATAACTATAATTAATTAAATAAAAAAGCTTTTCTACCGGAAGCCTCGTGTAAGGTAACTTTTTTTTATTATCTATAACTTTTACCATAGACAAAAGAATAATAAGACTTACAAAGTCGTATACAGCGCCACCGTCAAAAAACTATTTTGATTAAAAAATAATGTTGGGATAAAAAAAAATGTCAATGTAAACAGCTTTGCATGTGGCAACTATTTTGACACTTCCGTATGAGAAAAGTAAGCGTTGCTGTGATAAAAAAAATTGTTTCATTTTTCTATTTTTGCTAAGCTGTAAAATAATGTAGATTTTGACTGAACTAGATGACACTCCCACCAGCCGACTGGAATCGAGTCGCGTCGAAGCGCATTTTCAATATTTCCTATTTTTAACCCACGACGCAAAAACAACGGGGAAGTTTGACGTGTCTGTCTGTTTGTCTGTGTGTGTCTGTCTGTGGCTTCGTAGCTCCCGAACGGATGAACCGATTTGGATTGAGTTTTTTTTGTTTGAAATCTGAATTAGTCGGGAGTGTTCTTAGCCATGTTTCATGACAATCGGTCCACTATGTCGGGAGTTTTTCAAAATTTTAATTAAATAAAATGCGCGTTGACTACGTCCGTTCGGTATGAATCGTACTTTATGGTCCCTTATTGAAATGTAAGACTTTTTTCGCTTTCTTTGGTCTTGTTATTTCTCTGTCTACGCTTAAACGTACATTTATATACAAAAATAAATTCTATAAGGTATACGAGTAAATTGGGTTTATATTTTCAAATCCCTGAAATTTGGGCAAAGCTGACAAGTGAATAGTATAAACCTGGTCATATTCATAGTAACAAAAAATAAATAAAAAATCATAGAAGTTCAGGATACTATTTAACATCTGCTTAACACCGTCACTCAATCTTTTTTAACCGACTACGCAAAAGGAGGCCTATGATTAACTATTTCACCTACATAGGTGGTGCCATCTACAATGTTGTATATGGGCATTTTCAGAAATTGGGACCCAAAATTAGCGACAGCTGTTAACAAAAATTAACTCGATGTCAGTTTTGTGACGACAATTAAGAATAAAATTTGTCTAAAAACCAACTTTTTTTCATGTTATGAATGTAGATTATTGCTTATAGTTTACGTAATTAACACAAAACCAATATTTTTATTGAAATTTCATGCTTAATTGTCGTCACAAAACTGACATCGAGTTAATTTTTGTTAACGACTTTCACTAATATTGAGTCCCAATTTTTGAAAATGCCCATACCGAGAAATCAAATGGCGATTACCGTCTCTACTATTCACTAGTCTTTGCCTCGAATTTCATACACACATTCACTAAAATTTTGGGGCCATTATATAAAGACCGCTTATAATTTGATATTAGCTAAGGTACAGCGGGGCAAAACTCGACTGTGGGGCAATTGTAACTGATCCATTTTTTCCATTATTACACTACGATGTTGAGTTCTACATGTATCCACTGAACACGCCTACCAGATATAACCGGTGGACACTCTATTTAATAATGCAAACACTGTAAAACATGGAAAAAATGGAGTAGTTACATTTGCCCCACTGTACCTTATAGTTTTTTAAACCTGCACTTTTTGCTCCACCAATCTCTTCTTCCTCCTATTAACGAAAGGCATTAAAATCCACAAAGCCGCTCCGGCCGTATATATCAACCCAAAAGTCAAAAACATATGCATATAGTTACCATCTGCCTCAAACCAAAGTCCGCATATAGGAGGCCCTATCAACTGTAGTATACCGTTAACGAACAAACTTATACCATAAGTAGACATTAGTCTGTCTACACCTAAGATTTCCGCCATAACTAAAGTAGTTGTAGCATTATTGACACCTGACGCTAAACCAAATAGTGCGCAAACTACGCTTATAGCTACGTAGGACTCTAAAAACGGTATCGTAGCTAGAGTTATACCTGAGAAAAATAAACCGCCAACGAAATAAAATGTTTTAGGTATTAGATTCAAATCGCAGAGCGCCGAACCACCGATCCTGCCTACTAAATCTAAAGCGGAGACAGTGCTAAGTAGATACGCACCTCTCGCTTTGGAAAACCTATGTTCGCCGCGTGGGATGGTAGGAGAATTATAAAGTTAGTGCATGATATAGCTACAGTACTGCTTGATATAAGAATTATTAGGTATGTAGGATCGCTAAGGAGACTTATATCGAAGAATTTATTAGGTTCTTTATCCTTCTTTTTTTGCAGCAAAAGCAGCAATAAGCAACTTCAGCGACGCTATCGGTGACAGATTTTAAAGAGAATTGCGAAGCGAATTCGTTCGGTTGATCGAAGGCGGATAAAGTTGATCCGTGGAAGGGCGTGTGTACGTACGCGAAACTTGAAGTCGACATGTTTCGTTTGGGCCCCGCTGTGCTGAGTCTGCGTCCGAACGTTTCAACTGACCCCAGTTTGGAGGCGTCTCGGTCTAAAGCCATAGAGGCTGAGCTGTAAGCAGTTTTGGGAATAGGTTTGGTGTAAGACAGTTTTCTTTTGGACATGTTCTGACGTAAGTTCTGAGAGGAGGGTGAAGTATGTTGGTTCAGGCGAGGGGTAGAGTTTTCTTTGGCTAGTTTGTCGACGTGTCCGTTCTCTTCTTCTTCTTGCGTGGGAGAGAGATGGAAGCTCTCCACTGGCTCTTCTTCTTCGAAGAGAATGTCCTGGAAAGACGATAAAAAAATATTCAAAAAAAATTAAATATACTTGAAGAGAAACGTAAGCAATGGAAATGAACTTATTTAAACTAAACAAAGCTAAAGGGCTAATTGTAAGTAACAAATGTTAATTACGAAATAATAAACGAAATTTACTTTCATTGCCATTTCAATTTATCTACAAAGCTACTTAAAGTTATTTTATAATAATTATAATCTAACCCTCTTATTCATAAACGTACTCTAAACTTTTTTTTTATTTTTTTTATTTTATTATTCACAAAAAATAAACTTATAATTAACAGTTTACAGGAATCCTCGCCAAACAGTAACGTTTGATGGCGAGATAAATAGCTGATGGCGAGATGGCGATAACTTATCACGCCGGTAAAGTTCGTTTGTCCCTTTCCGACGTATTGGTGTGATAGAAAAGGACAAACGAACTTTATCGGCTTGATAACTTTAGAGTACGTTTCTGAATAAGGGGATAAATCAACGATTAATCATTCAAGAAAACAAAACTGTTAAAATATACGAAACAACACCTTTGATTTCGCAGTCATACATATAAAAAAGGCTAGTTTCCTACTAGTCAAATCAACTTCTTTTTATGAACTGTCAAAACGATTTGCTAATATGGAATTACTATGAAATACTGAGGAGAGACGTCACGGTCAATTCATTTACTTTATATCTTTCTCTTTGACTTATTCAATATAAATTATGTTTAAACATAACTACTGTCCATATTTGTCTTCTAATTATGTGGTGCTTTATAGGGAACTTGACTGTAGTTAAAATAAAATATATTATACCATGCACGAAATAAAGCATCGGATAATTATAAGAAAAACATGGACAGAACTTATTTTTAAATCCAATTTCTATTTAATAAGTCAGGTAGAAATATATAAAGTAATTGAGTTGACCGTGACGTCACTCAATTCGATTTAATATAAATCCAAATTAGCAAGTCGTCCAAATTCGTTTTGACAGTTCTTAAAAAGAAGCTGATTTGACTAGGAGGCAAGTAGCCTATTTCGTGCACTGCATAAAATATTTTAGAGGTATTCTAAGTATAGGAAACTAGCCTATTATGAAACCTTTGCCTCTGATTGTTACATTTTTTTTTCTTAATTAAGGGTTAAGCAAAGCCTAAGCTCCAAAGCAGTTATTATTTCTTTTTGGTCTCTGAAACTTACGACTCTTTTGCTCCTCTTTTTTATCAAGGCCGATATTTAATTCTTTACCGGTATTGCAGAAAGGCTCGGAACCGGTTATAGAAATACTGGTAACACAGGTTTCTTGAGGTTTGAGAACTTTATTGTAATCTAAAAAGAAACTGGGTTAGCAACAAACGCTCGGTCAATAAACCGGTTTTTATTTCATAAAACTTCAATAGAAACCAAGGACGATTATAAAGGACCAGCAGAGTCCTTACTAAATACCGTACCCCGTTGGCAGCCGTAAATCTATGTCACTAGATGTCACTAAGAGTGTCATTTGAATAAAAATGTCGTTTTTTTTTAAAATACGCACGCGGTAGTTCAACGGCATTACAAGTGATACAGTGAAAAGTATATAGATGACGCTAGGGGCCCGTGTCATGTTTCAGTCCCTGTTTACAACGCAAACCATCGTTCTTATTTTGAATTATGACAATCATGCAAAAGAGTACCATACTGTCAAATTTTCTATCTCTTTCATTTTGAGCGTGACGTCAATGATTAGTAATATTACTTTCAATATATTTAAAATTTAGATTTTAATGAGGCCATTTCGAACGGTGTTTATGATAGATATCATGTTGACAATCAATCTCCTGACCGTCTCGCTCATACCAATCCTATCCTATATTTGAACGAGTGCGACCGAAACAGTTGAGTATTATTGAAGATTTTTGAATGTCTAAAATCTTATTGGTACTTAGTTGTCGAAAACCCGCTTTTTAGGGTTCCGTAGTCAACTAGGAACCCTTATAGTTTCGCCATGTCTGTCTGTCCGTCCGTCCGTCCGTCCGTCCGTCCGTCCGTCCGTCCGTCCGTCCGTCCGTCCGCGGATAATCTCAGTAACCGTAAGCACTAGAAAGCTGAAATTTGGTACCAATATGTATATCAATCACGCCAACAAAGTGCAAAAATAAAAAATGGAAAAAAATGTTTTATTAGGGTACCCCCCCTACATGTAAAGTGGGGGCTGATATTTTTTTTCATTCCAACCCCAACGTGTGATATATTGTTGGATAGGTATTTAAAAATGAGTAAGGGTTTACTAAGATCGTTTTTTGATAATATTAATATTTTCGGAAATAATCGCTCCTAAAGTAAAAAAAAGTGCGTCCCCCCCTCTAACTTTTGAACCATATGTTTAAAAAATATGAAAAAAATCACAAAAGTAGAACTTTATAAAGACTTTCTAGGAAAATTGTTTTGAACTTGATAGGTTCAGTAGTTTTTGAGAAAAATACGGAAAACTACGGAACCCTACACTGAGCGTGGCCCGACACGCTCTTGGCCGGTTTTTCCATAAAGTGTTGGCGCGACGTCAAGTGGGTGATAGGCGTACGAGCAAGTACGCGTTGGATGGTCGACTACTATGCGCAGCGGTTTTTACGCGTACTTACGGTGACACACAATCGAAAAAGGTGGTCGAGCCATAAGTACGCATACCTGCTCGTATCGTACGTTTATCACCCACTTCAGACTGCGTTTCGATCGGCGTTTAGCGTCAGTGATTATCAGCTCGGCTTCATGGCTTTACGAACCTTAGCTCGGACCATCGAATATGAAACTTATAAACTTCTTTATACACAAGGGTATAAAGAAGTTTATAACCAGGTGCTCCATGACACCATTGCACCAATCTGTCGCCAGCACCGCTACACTTCAACGGCCAAGTCACACAACATCCATACTAATATTATAAATGGGAAAGTGTGTCAAGTGTGTGTGTCTGTTTGTTTGTCCATCTTTCACGGCAAAACGGAGCGACGTATTGACGTGATTTTTTAAGTGGAGATAGTTGACTGGATGGAAAGTGACATAGGCTACTTTTTGTCTCTTTTTATATCCCCCCACTTCCTTAGAATGGAGGATGGAAGTTTGTGGAGAGATTTTCGAATTTAACGCGAGCGAAGCCGCGGGCAAAGGCTAGTTAACTATAATAATAAAGAAATCGCAGTAAGGAACTTTATGTAGATTTCATTACTTTTTAGAGATAAACAAGCAGCTCCATCGAGACGGCTATTTTTTACAGAATGTTTTTGGTGGGATATACATAGGCATAGGTATATAACACTAACAAGGTATCTATTGTCTTAGTCCGTTTTCACATTATCCGATCCGATATCGGATGTCGGAAGGATTTAAATGGAAAAAATCCAAGATAGCGCCTGTAATGTATGGGGTATCAGTCCTACATCCGATATCGGATCGGATAATGTGAAAACGCATTTAGTCTCATTAATAATTACTTATATCAGAGTTTCACTAATTATTTCCTTTTATTCATTTATTATCTCAGTTTAGGTTTATACGAGTACCAAACGAGTATAGTATACGAGTAGAAAATATATTACCAAAACAATACAAACTATCATTAATTTATTATAAAAACGTAATCCAAAGTGCCACACCTGGCGGCCTAACTATCGGCGTTGTGTCCAAGATGAAGCCTGACCGACGAAGCTAGCAAGTCTCTCTACATGTTAGCTGAAATACTGTCAAACCATTCACTGTGATTACTCAGATTATTATAAGCAAAATGATCTTCGAATGAACTTTCTGGACAATTGAGATGCATGGGCGCAGTCGAAACCAGCTCGCCCCTTCAGCCGTGTCCCGTTGAAAATCGGAAAGATTCTTTTCCTTAGCACATTAAATTTAATGTTTACAAATTGGATTCGCCTTCTGTCACCTAAACTGGTAATTTTATGTATGAGGTCATTGGTCATACAATTATTAATTTATACAGTTATTAATTCTGTATCTCTACTCGCATTGCTGCTGCGATTCTAAAATATTTAATATCCATATATTATGAATATTCAATAAATCATACAATGACATTTGTGATGTGACATGGATGTCACTGGATGTCACATCTGTTGGCACAATGATTGCGTTTTGTTGAACGTATTTGAGCTCAACATATAGGTTTATTATCACTAAGTATATTATATTAATGAACAACGAAACGGATGTGACATTTTCCTAGTCCACCAACGTCATCTAGTCATTTTATTTGGCAATAGTTAGACAACATGCGAACAAACTTAGCCAGCGAAGCGATCACAACTACGTCGAGGCCGACCAAAAAATATAATTTGTAAAAATTATGTTTTGAGCCAATATTTTGATATTAAAATAAAGTTTTTTGATAGTTATTCATAGTATAATATAAAAACAAGTAAACATATGTGTGAAAATATGTTTTTTTCCACTCCCGGGTTACGAAACAACGCCATCTAGTTTTAAAGCAATAACTAAGCTTTTTTCAGGGGTACGCTTTTTTGTATGGGCTATATCAGTCTAGTATTAAATGGTCCTTGATAGAAACTGAAATTAAAAAGTAAATAGGTAAATGGTTTGATAATTTTACCGCAATACAAAGCTCGAAGACATTTCAAACGGGTATCGTACATATTCACCCAGAAAAGGATGTTGATTTCACCAGTATGTTGTTTTTCTCTTCAGTTAACGGTAAAAATGATTTCTACTATATGTCTTGTTAATGACCATAACCAAAACTAAGATTCAGATTCAGATTCAATAGTTTATTCATGGTAAACATATAAATTATTTACATAAGTAATTCATAATTACAAAAAAAAATAAGATAAGAAAATAAAATATGTCAGGTTTACCACGAAATGGTCCCGCCTCAGCGTAAATGCTGACCCCTAGGGAGCGCTGATCTTCCGGCGAGACCTGGGGCCCGTTTCTCGAAAGGTACAAGCCTTGTATTACAAGTGTGTTTCCATGACAACCCATACGATTTGACAGTTCGCGCAACGGGACGAACGCAGCTATGCGGCTTCGGCCTGCCCTTCCGACATATCTGAACGCACCCACTATTGCGACTAACTGGGTATGGTCGCTAAATTTAATAAGTGGTTAAAATTTAAACGAGATAGAACAAGATAAAATGGATATCTCTATGGCGTACAGGTAATGACGAGTTCAACCGAGTATTGGAAAATCGAGAGTAACCTAATACATTATATCGTTTCCAGCAAATCACAAAAATCCGTTCCTTCTTCATAATGATAAGAAGAGCGCAATAACAAAAATGCTTTCTATTATTTAACCGGTAGATACTTAATTAACGGAATAATATAACGATTTTATAACGTTATTTTAACTGTCTGACGTTATTTTAACTGACGACCGGTTTGGCCTAGTCGGTAGTGACCCTGCCTGCTACGCCGCGGTCCCGGGTTCGAATATTGTTGTCTGAGTGCCCATAACACAAGCCTTCCTGAGCTTACCGTGGGACTCAGTCAATCTGTGTAAGAATGTCCTATAATAAAAACTTAATACCTGTTATTTCAATACCGGTTCCAAGCTCTGCTGTATTATAAAGATTCATAAGCCACAACCAATTAAATACCGGTATTAGATACCGTTATTCTACTCATCAGTCAATTAATCACTTTCCTAACTAAATTATTAATAAATTAATACGTTTATTGTATTACCATAGTCACACTCTAACCGCTTATGTATTAGCATATATTTTAGTGGCTTTGAAAATGAAACTACCGTCCTTTTGTGTTAACAGAGAGTAAGTGTCAATGTCAAATATTCATGTCGTGAAACATATCGTCACTACTTTTAAAAAAACTTGTATCTTCGTCTGTCAATTAAAAGAAAATTGTAGTAAGTATGTATGGAATGCATATAGACTTACTGCTTTTTAACTTTGAGTAGAAGCATGAGATACGAGATTTTTTTAAAGTAGTGACGATATATATATTGTAATATATATATCGTCACTACCTACCTACGGTGTACCTAGGGTAGGGTAGGGTAGTAATTCAACTAAGGCACTGGTCTCACCAAAAGCGAGTAAGCGATGAGCTATTGTCGATAGAAAGGAACAAAAGATAGTCGCTCCCGTGTGAATAAAAGAGACGAGATGATAGCGCGAGCGAGTTACAGTTCGTCACCAAAGATATATTGAATAGGGAAGATATAATGATCGTCGCTGGTACCTCTTAGTTTTCGAGTTATTTACAGATGGCGCTGTTTTCAATGTTTAAAAGTGCCATCTAGTGAGATAATAATTAATTACATTGCCAAGTAACCATATCGGAATATGATTCAATATTTTGAGCCGGGCGGCACCTCGTTTTTTGGCTTAGGGGTTAGAGTATTTGACTTGCATTTCTGTGATCTCAGGTTCGAGACCCAGCTCCGGTTTTTTTTAATGTGTTTGAAAAATAATTATGTTGTTTTTTACTTTTTTTATCTTGAACTATAAATCGCTCGCTTTTCTCTTTTATTTACACGAGAGCGAATATCATTTGTTCGTTAACGCCGATAGCTCATCGCTTTCTCGCTTTTGGTGAGACCAGTGCCTAAGGCTCAAAAATCTCATACAAACAGTTATATGTATGCCGAAATACAGTTATATATTCAATGCTTTATTGCAATTCATGTGTACACATAATGATCTTAGGCTAAGTATAATATAGTCTCAACATGAACCCTGAGAGGGCATAGCAACATAATTATATATATACACTAACTTAAATAAAAAACAAAAAAATACATATTGCCACACACACATATATTGTACACATATATTGTCTGTCTTTCATTTGATTAAGACTTAAGGCTGTTTTCACGATATGATGTTTTATTTGACATTTACCCCCATTTCGACTTTACTCTCTGGTGTTAGAAAAGTGATTATTGAGAAAGTTAGTAAAGCAGCATGATTCTAGTTTGGACACTTTTTACTTTGAGCGCTTGAATTCGCGTGGTACATTCAATACTGTCCATTGTCCAATACTATCGAATACGGATAAGGCATAATGAGTCAATATGTCTAACCTTCACATTTTGCCCGTTTAAACCAATGATCAGTATTTATTGAAAGTTCATATGTTTACGGGCATTTTCAGAATTTGGAACACCCCAATTAGCGTAAGTTGTTAACAAAAATCAACTCGCTGTCAGTTTTGTGACGACAATTAAACATAAAATCTGTTTAAAAAAAATTTTTTTACATTCTGAATGTAGATTATTGTTTAAAGTAATTAACACAAAAACAATATTTTTATAGAAATTTCATGCTTAATTATCGTCACAAAACTGACAGTGAGTTAATTTTTGTTAACAACTTACGCTAATTGGGGGGTCCCAAATACTGAAAATGCTCTTACCACTAATTGTGAGTAGCAAGTAGCAAAAGTATGAACTCGCAAAAAACACCCGTGACAATTAGATAAAAGGTCAAATGTGAAGGCCAGACACACTTAGCCTTATGACACACTTACCCGTAATGACCTTAAATGATACTAATATTAAGATAAGTAGTGATAAATACCACTATAATCATAAAATTTAACGCTTGATTTTCAAAACAAGTCAAAAAGTAGTAAGACGTCGTTTTTCACTAATTTTTGGCGAAGTCGAGCGCTCGATATTGAAAATCAGTGCCCTGTGTGGTTAGTACGTAAATATTAATTGTTAAAATAATATTAAAGCGATTTTCTCTCGTGAGAAGTAAAAAGGAATGTACTTTATTTATTCAAATAAAGAATTTAACTAAACATTTTTGTACCTGTTCTTAGTAAACTCAACCGACATTGACCACGCATAGTTTTGTAAATCTTATGGATAATTATGTTTAACGTTTAACTTTAATACATGCCATAGACGTGAGAAGGTATAATTAAAAAAAAAAAACCGAAAAATCTAATTTTCGAGATAAATTGTTAAAACAGCAACATAGATTAGATGTAGATGTATTTGATTAGTTGTTAAAGCAACACAAAAAGGCTATTCGACAACTGGTATGATATTTTCAAAGGTAGCAGTAGTTTTTTTTTTTTTTTTCAAAAAGCGACTGAAATGTAACCGGTTCATATTAAATTAGAATACCGGTGGTCTAATTTTTACCGGCTTTTTTTTTTTCATAAAAGTCAACTTAATACTGTCATAATATTTTTTATGTATTATTTGTAACCGGTTAAGAATTATTATTAGGGCATTATGGTAACAGATAATGAAACTTGTCCTGTCGATTCGGACGAAGGAACAAATCAAATTATTATGTATCTTTTTAGTGTTTAAAAAAAATTTTTAAATGGATACTACTTTACATTATAATCAATAACGTTTACCACTAACATCATGTCAAGACCTTCCTTCTAACACAAATCATGCAACATCCAACACAGCACAGGATAGACACAAACACAAATATAAATAAATGGATTGCTTACTTTAGTCGGTGATCCCAAAAAGGCACGGTTTCATTTTCAAAAACACTTCAAAATAAATCACGACTCATTTCGCTATAAAAACAGCTGAAATGTTTAATACCGGTAAAACGAGAAATACCGGTTAAATATTAACGGTATTGTATTAACTGCTTTTTTGATTCCATGCTCGAAAATGCAACGAGAAAAGACCGGTTAAATATTACCTACCGTTATGTTCTGAACTACTTTTTTATTCATTATTCGCAAATTTGGCGATAAACAACCTGTTTAATATTACCGGTAATTTCTTAACTACTTATTTTATTCCTTGGTCGCAATTGCAACGAGAAAAAAACCGGTAAACATTACCGGTAAATTTATACGTTTTTTTTCAATTCCTAGTAAAAAATAAAACACGAACAAAATCATATAAATCATAACAAACACAAAAAAAAACCATTGCTTAAAAGCTTAGCTTAGCACATTCAAACCGCATATATTTATCAACCAACTATTACTAACCCGTGCGGTATAAACCACAATATAGGAGGGAAGTCAAACTATATAAATAGTATTGTGGAGCTATATATTTAAAATAATGTTCTTGTACCCACATGTATATTAATTGAATAAAAAAATTAAATAAATAAGTAGATTTGTATTGAATACGGCTGTTGCAAGTTCTTTAACCAACACACACTTGTAGATGGACGCTGCTATTGGGCTATTGGGTAGGTAAAGTTTTTTGAAGATGAGCAAATAATATATTTTCCTGATAGATCTTGGGTGGGTGGATAGATAGGGTGGACTTTATTCACACGGTCTGATTAGGCGACATATTCACTAGGTTCACAAAGAAATTTTTGAAGTGAATAAGAATTGACCAGGTGGGAGAGTTGAACCAACAGATACGGAAAAGTGTCAAAATGAATATATGTAATTAACGGGTATGGTGATTTGGGATTTCTGATAAAATCCATACTAATATTATAAATGGGAAAGTGTGTGTGTCTGTTTGTTTGTCCGTCTTTCACGGCAAAACGGAGCGACGAATTGATGTGATTTTTTTAAATGGAGATAGTTGAAATGATGGAGAGTGACATAGGCTACTTTTTGTCTCTTTCTAACGCGAGCAAAGCTGCGGGCAAATGCTAGTACGTTATAACGATCGCGGATAGGTGGTTTTTTTACTTTTATTCCGTATAATTGATTTATTATCTTTTTTTTTTAATTAACCGAAATGAAATTTGTGAAATGTAATAGCAGGGGTGACAATGCCTTTGCGCGTGCTCAATATATGAAATTAGAAAAGCGATGTCAACTGTCAGTGTCACTTAGCTGTCATTGCTGTTATTTTCTTCTAATTTCATACATTGAGCACGCGCAAAGGTATTGTCACCCTCATCTGCTATTACATTTGACAAATGTAATTTCGGTCACTTAAAAAAAAAGAAAAAAATATACGAAATAAAAATAAAAGATCCACCTTTCCGTAATCGTTATAAGTTTATAACGTATTCTATATAGCGCGTAGCACATAGCCTGAGCGCATTTTTGAAAATGTCAACAAATTTAGCCGACCTGTATCATAGCAATACGAATAATTTTCTTTTTAACTTTTCGTATTGCTGCCATGATTACCAAAAACCTGTTTTCAGACACTTTAAGTGTAGCATATACTCCCATGGATGGTATGAAGACGAGGGACGATTTCAGTTTTCGTGGTTCTCTGGCAACCAACTACCTGAGTTGAGCAACGTTATTTTGGACGACAAATCATCATCCACAACAGGTACAGTTTACATGGCTTTTGCTGTTAATTTCATAAATAAGTTCGTGATTTTTACTAACGATGTTTATTTTACAGAAGAGGACGTTGAAGATCTCCCGAGCGACGTCGAGAGTGATTTCGAAGACGACGATTCCGAATCCGACAGCGATTGAATACGAGAATATTTTGTAACTTTGAACAAACCGTTTTTTTTTCAACTTCATCCCAGTTTCCTTTTGTGCGATTTATTTCAGTCCTTCAACTTCAATGTTACGGTTTCGGGTAAATTCTTAGTTAATTATCATCTAATAAATTCAGGGTCGCAACGTATTCATTGGTTTGTAACAGAGAATTCAAGATGCCTCAATACGATTTTTAAATGATATCTGAGTATCGAAAAGTTGTCTGATAGAGAAGGTGCTACACTTAATTTGTCTGATATAAATTTTTTGCACATGTGGACAACTTATTTTATCACGTCCAACAATTTTCAGACATATTGCTATGATACCGATCGGTAAAATTTGTTAACATTTTCAAAACGGTCTCAAAATTTAATGCGTTCACATTTCCGTCTGAAAATTGTTTTGTTCGCATCAAATAACCAAAATTTACTAATAAAAAAGATTTTCAGACGTATTGCTATGAGGGTTTGCGCTACACCACTAACGTCTGAAAAATATGTTTCCGGTATCTCAGAACTATCATTCAACTACAGTCTGCAAATCAGACATATTGCTATGATGCAGTTCGGTAAAATTCTTTGACAATTTTGAAAATTCGGTCAGATCAAACGCTACGCGGAAAATGTCTGATATTGGTATTTTCGAGTTCAGGATAATCGTATCTATCGATTTGATGCGGTTTTGGCTGTATTGCTATGAGACAAAAATTTTGGTCGTGGGCTCTTATTCTAATAAGACAAATATATTATTGACAACCGGTCTGGCGCAGTCGGTAGTGGCCCTGCCTGCTACGCCGCGGTCCCGGGTTCGAATCCCGGTAAGGGCATTTATTTGTGTGATGAGCACTGATATTTGTTCCTGAGTCATGGATGTTTTTTTTTTTTTTTTTTTTTTTTTTTTTTTTTTTTTATTATGAACTGATCGGCGATTTTCTATGTATATAAGTATTTATATATTATATATATCGTTGCCTGAGTACCCACAACACAAGCCTTCTTGAGCTTACCGTGGGCCTCAGCCAATCTGTGTAAGAATGTCCTATAATATTTATTTATTTATTTATTATTTGCCTATCTTAAAAAAAACTTTACCTACCCAATAGCGTTAAAGGCGTTAAGGCCAGGTCACACAGGCTACTTAGAGCCAGTTGCATCAACCACACTTGACAGACACATCATCGTCACGCAGCAGACGTCAGTGTAACTTTCCATACACTAAAATTTAACGAACGCTTTAACGGTGACAGGCGGTTTGATGCAACCGGCCCTTAAGAGGATACAGGAGCGAAAATGCTAAAATGGAAAGGAGCCCCCTTTCAACTTGGGAATTTTAGCTACATATACAACTTATACAATTGTTATTAACTAGATTTATCGAAAAAAATGACCATTAAGAACAACCAAGAAGAAGTTAAAAGATATTTTAAAAAAATCTTTAAATCGAGGTTCCGCTCTCGATTGTTTCCTCCTTCAAAACCAAATCAATCGGAACGTGAGAATCTGAATAACAATGAAATCATCTGTGTCGGACCTTTTAGCTTTTTTGGCTAATTGTTACCAATCTTGAGTGTCACACCTTTTTTTGCGCCACAACGAAAAAGGCCGTTTTTGGAAATTTTTGATTGGCTCTAGCGTCTTTAAAAAGCAGAATATCAAAAAAATCAAAACGTTCCGGCACAGATAAAAATAATAACAATCTGTGTTGGTAAAAATTATTGCTCTATCTTCAAAAACTAGGGAGGAAATAGTCGAGAGCGTTTGTATGGAGCATTGACCCCTCCTGTATTGTCTTAATCAATTAAGGACATACCTGCGGGTTGTCTTCCTCTTCCTCAGGCTCTTTGTACTTGCGGACCATGTGTTCCTCCACGGGCTGGAACAGCAGCGCCGCAGCCCACACGTTCAGCATAATGCCGCCCAGGATCAGCACTGCTCCTCTGGAAATAGAATTACAAATAGAATTGTCAATCCAATTACAGACAAAATAGTTTTCATTAGACTTATATTGACCGGGATATAGACCGTGATTACCTTTTTGATTTTTTGACTTTAACATCCACCCGCCTTCGTCAGTTTTCCGTGATCATGATGCATGCAACTGCGTCGAAATATCGGGAGCTCGACAAAAATCAAAAAGGTAATCACGGTCTATATCCCGGTTAATATAAGTCTAATGAAAATAACCGTGAATCATTCAAAACTCTTAAAATAGTTTTCTCTGTCGTGCTAGTCGTAATCTAAATATTCTATCAAAAAACTTAGACGTTGATGTATTTAACAGCTCCATTCCTTCAGTGAAGCGAAAATTAGCCAAACTATTTTTTAAACCAAATTGAACTTAATTGTATGGAATTTGAGATCAGATTGTTTGCACAACTAACAGGTTTTCGATTTGCCCGGGTGCTTTGTGGAAAATTGTTGTAAGTAGTAGTAGTTTTGTTAGTTTTAGTTAAGCTTTGAGTAGCATATTTCGAGATTTGTGCGATAGTTTTTTTTTTCTTTCTTTAATGTCATACTTCACAATAGCTATGTGCGAATTTGCGCGTACATTTTATATATTGTCCATTCAAATTCTATCTGTGAATACCTGTAATTGGCTTTGTGTTATTATTTAAATTAGCATAATGTTATTTATAGTTGTTGGTGTTCCGAAAATAAATAAATAAATGGAACATGCCATAAAATCGTAACTCGTGTTACTTTTGCCGCGGATTGATCCTAATGGTCACATAATATAATGGAACTTGTGTTTTGTGGACACAATTATTTATTTATTTATTAGTAAAAACATGTTTACATGACATTACAGTAAAACCAATGCGTCACGAAACTTAGATAACAAAACAGAGAGAAAATAATAAAAATAAAATTAAACTATTGATTTGGGCGATGACGTCAGAGCGTGGCTCCATTGCGTCGTTTGCCCCGGTGTGGGATTTGGCAATGCCTGTGGGAGCTCCCCTAGTGCTCTGTGGACGTCACTGTGTATTTGGCAATGCCTGTGTACACTGGAAGGAGGGAGCTAGCTTAGTGCCGTCTCACTCACTTGGAGCTCGCTAGCCGCTAGTGCTCTCACTCACTTGTAGCCGTAGGTCTCGAGCAGGCGCACGAAGTATGACGTCACTGTGTACACTGTGGGAGGGAGCTCGCTAGCTAGTGCCGTCTCACTCACTTGTAGCCGTAGGTCTCGAGCAGGCGCACGAAGTATGACGTCACTGTGTACACTGTGGGAGGGAGCTCGCTAGCTAGTGCCGTCTCACTCACTTGTAGCCGTAGGTCTCGAGCAGGAAGCGCAGCACCGGCGGCAGGATGATGGAGCCGAACGCGGAGCCCGACATGCAGATGCCGTTGGCGAGGTCACTGTGTACACTGTGGGAGGGAGCTCGCTAGCTAGTGCCGTCTCACTCACTTGTAGCCGTAGGTCTCGAGCAGGAAGCGCAGCACCGGCGGCAGGATGATGGAGCCGAACGCGGAGCCCGACATGCAGATGCCGTTGGCGAGGTCACTGTGTACACTGTGGGAGGGAGCTCGCTAGCTAGTGCCGTCTCACTCACTTGTAGCCGTAGGTCTCGAGCAGGAAGCGCAGCACCGGCGGCAGGATGATGGAGCCGAACGCGGAGCCCGACATGCAGATGCCGTTGGCGAGGCCGCGCAGGCGCACGAAGTATGACGTCACTATGTACACGGTCGGCGGGAACGCTAGGCCCGCGCCTGCGCCCACTAGCGCGCCGAAACTGGATAAAAAAATTAAAAAATAAAGTTAAAAAAAAATATTTCAGGACGTTTCAGGCGATTTTTGTGTTTTCCTGTAATTTTAGAAAATCTTTGATCAGATCATAGAGGAATAAGTGCTGCCCTCCCAGATATAGACTAGATATTATAAACGAATATTTTATAGATATGTTATATAAGTTTCTGTCTAACTTGGTCCTATAATAAATTATGGTTACGTCTCATAAGTAAGGAAAGAGTTGTAACTCCATACATCAATAAATGCAAGTCATTTGTAGTGACATCTAGAGTCATCCACGCGTCAATCACGCGTCATCTAGCGAACATTATCAGTACTGCTACTTGTCAATACTGATTGACTCGTGATTGACGCTAGATGTCACTACAAATAACTTGCATTTACGGGAGTTACAACTCTTTCCTTATCCTTACTTATTCCTCTATGGATCGGATAAAATTTACCAGAAATACAGTACAGAAATTCAACTTAACTAGTGTGCTACGCCCGCAAGTCTTACCTGAAGTATAGATAGCTAATATTGAAGGCCCAACTGCTGAATATCATGCCGAAAGCCGCGAACGTCCCGCCGAGAAGCGTCACCGTCCGGTACGACCATTTCACTGACAGGATCGAGGATAAAGGACCTGCAATGACAAATTTTTTAGTTATAAACTGTTTTTTTGATAGAGATGCGCAAAACGCTTCACTGAGATGAAAAGATTGATTCATATCTTTCGCTCGCGGTGATATATATCACTCATTTCGCTCAGTGAATCTGTCAGACTATTTTGAGCAAGATGGCGAATCGTGAGATACGATACCGCCATATTGCCAAGTCGAATCCTTCCGAATCGCTCCGAAGCTGTCATTCGGAACATTTGCATCGTTTCGCTCTTTTGGTTCGGGCCGCTCAATCGAATCATGAGTGGGAAAGAGCGCGCAAGTAACTCTTGAGATAGGTGAGTTATTGAGCGAGTTGAATCTCTACTGAGTTGAAGAGTGAACGAGTTCAATCAAAAGATCTTTTAAATCACTCACTCGCGAACGACACAGCTCTATTTTTTGAACTTCAAATGCGACTTCCAACTGACAGCGCGTAACACTCAGTCAGTGTTACGTTGCGTGAAATGCAGACTCCCTCAGAACGTAACATTCTGTCAATGTCGTTGCGCTGAACGTGACTCGCTCATTCCATTCATTCACTTATTCACTCAGTCAGTTACAGAACAGAATGCCAAGAATGGTTTTGAATGGTGGAATGGTGTTGAATGTGTGTTTTATATGTATTTAGATCGAGTGCAAATGAGTTTAAGTATGTTTTTTCAATAATTTGAGTAAATAGCAATGTAAAATATTTAAAACAGTAAAAAGATGGACGTAGCTAAACGCAAAAACGTGATGGTCACTTGACAAAATGTTTTTGAGGTTATGTTAGGAAGTTTCACTTCTTCCGCAAGGAGGGACTCCACGCACTGTTTTTTAGGGTTCCGTAGTCAACTAGGAACCCTTATAGTTTCGCCATGTCTGTCTGTCCGTCCGTCCGTCCGTCCGCGGATAATCTCAGTAACCGTTAGCACTAGAAAACTGAAATTTGGTACCAATATGTATATCAATCACGCCAACAAAGTGCAAAAATAAAAAATGGGAAAAAATGTTTTATTAGGGTACCCCCCATACATGTAAAGTGGGGGCTGATATTTTTTTTCATTCCAACCCCAACGTGTGATATATTGTTAGATAGGTATTTAAAAATGAATAAGGGTTTAGTAAGAACGTTTTTTGATAATATTAATATTTTCGGAAATAATCGCTCCTAAAGGAAAAAAAAGTGCGTCCCCCCCCCCTCTAACTTTTGAACCATATGTTTAAAAAATATGAAAAAAATCACAAAAGTAGAACTTTATAAATACTTTCAAGGAAAATTATTTTGAACTTGATAGGTTTAGTAGTTTTTGAGAAAAATACGGAAAACTACGGAACCCTACACTGAGCGTGGCCCGACACGCTCTTGGCCGGTTTTTCTTTATTATGAAGACGTGACCGATGGAGGCCACCCAGAAGGTCCCTGTTCCTAACCCTGTGACCCCTGATGCCTAAAAAAGTGGCCTACATGTGGCGAAGGCCAGATTCGAACTGGCTTTAATCCGGTTTAGTTGTGCCACTTGCCCTCGCAAGGTTGCCAGCTAGTGCCAGTGACCTAGACTACTGGCAACGTTGCCAGCTGGTGCTAGTTACCTAGACTACTGTAGAGGAAGTAGCAGAGCGCTACCACTCCGCTGGACGCGGAGGCCGACGCTTCAAACACGTCGTTAAACTCCACCAGAAGCACGCCGAAGGACTTGATCGTTCCCGGGATCAGGATGTTCACTAGCGTTGCACCTGGAAAACACATGATTGAGGTTAAGTGTAGCAAATTTGATAACAGGTTACTTTGAAAAAGGGCAGACGCAGGGACAGCGACAGCATACTAAGATATTTATTTTCAAAAGATTCAATATTTATTCATGGTAAACACATAATTATCTACATAAATATTACATACATACAAAACAATTTATTGATACTTCCTTTCCTTTTTACAAGCTTTTATTCAACTTGCCTTGTTAATATGTTAGTGTGCGTCAAAACGTAGAAGCTAAATTAGACCCACTTCCCGGTTTCCGATTGAGCTGAAAGCACACATGTAAATCACGTGACAATGCAATATTATGGTGTCATGGAGCTGATCTGATGATGGAGCAGAAAGGTGGTCAACTGGTCATAGGAACTCTTGTCATGAAACGTCGTATCCCCATTGAGTAAGAGGTTTTTAGAAACGTCTCGGAGAGCAGTAGATGACTGTTGAACAGTACAGTGGCGGCGATAAAAGCTTCTGCCAAAAATGAAATTTTTGCAAAAAACTTATTCCTTTTGAACTGCGCTTGACGTTACTACATTAAAGATAATTTCAAAGCTGTTAGTGTAAGGGGTGGTGGTTTACCTACGAGAATGCACCGTCGCCAGTATCGCCACATCCGTCATATTATCAGTCCCGCGGGACTGTCGCATTGTGGGAATCATGCAGGAGGACACCGTACTAGTTATTGGATATGAACAAAAAAAAATTGACGTGTCGAGGTTGCCTTAACTAATGCACGCCTAAAAGCAGCAGTGTTGACCGCCCTGACTATTTCTTCTCACAGCCCTCCTAATACTGGCACCCAAGGCATGCCAAGAAAATGCATGACCAACTAGTATGGCGTCAGTTGAGGTACAATGAGGTACAAGACCTTACAGCCCAAAGAATCTGGAATTTCCTGGATTCAACGGGCATAAGTAAGGTTATCTAACCACAAAGGGCCGTCACAATAGATCTCTCTTGGTCGACGTGACACACAAAGGCCCACTATAACTAACAATAATAAATGGCGTCAGTTCATCATCTGGTAGAGTATGGCTGGTGGTTTACCTACGAGAATGCACCATCCCCACTTCCCATCCGGCGGCACCATCTCCCAGTCCCGCTCGGGCGCCGGCCCGATGGTGAAGCGACCGCCCCCGACCGCTGCCGACTCATCTTCTGGTAGTTTTACTGTGGACAAAGAAATGTAGGTTTTAGAAAAGGGTATTTGACTGCTTGTACAAATGTACAACACACCAATCATAAGATAAATTACCAAAGGTGTAGCAATGCTCTGTCGCCCGCCAGTTTATACTTGAAGTTGCGCATAAAGTATCATAAAGGATTCGCGAGGGAGAACGCAAATTGTGCTAAACCGTGTAGCGTTATTAACAAAGTAATAACATACTTAAGTGCACTGTCTCAGGGCGCATCTATAACCGAAGTACTTAGCAACCGATAACGGCCGCCTTAGCTCTCCGTATATGGTAATAACTCGGTTAACCGCTTATGATTGGTGGTTAACCCGTTGAACCGCCATTCCCCCGACGACCTACGCCCGCGTTTGGCCGTCATTCTGCAAGATGTCACACAGACCTCTGGCCGCGTCGCTTTTTCGCGGTGTCTGTGCCTTTTGCTTTTGAGTTCCGGGCCTTGTCATATTATTTATTATATATCGTACTTGTCCGATATTGTGAAAGAACAGTTACGGTGAAAGTAAACCTTGTGTTGATTGTAATTTCCCCACTTTTGGGTAAGTGTGAACAAAAGTTACTTTATACTAAATAAGTAGGTATTTTTCTATAAACTTATATCTAGTTTCAAATAGTGTGTAAGCTTCATAGCATTTTGTTGCTAAACGCGCTTGTGCTTGTTTGCGATAAAACATTCCTTCTTACTTATAAGTTATGTTGCGGTTAATACCCGTAGTAAAGTAAAGTATTGGCCATTTCAACAATTGACGGGCGGTCACGTATGTACATGTACGTGGCGCTATTCAATTAACTCAATTGCCTTGTAAACTCCGTTCTGCTTCTGTTCTCCGCCACACTCAACCTTCATTATTCATTAGGCTTTGGCACTTCTCTTTCTTACTTGCTCGTGGCACTGAACAATGGCATCAACAATCAGCAGAACGCATACTAACCCGTAGCACCGGTACGTTACAGGAACACAGTTCCGGCTGTTGACGACTGGGAGCAGCGGATCCGGAATCTGGACATTTGCGAAAACACCGATTGGGTGAACTGCCTACAACATCACGGCGCTTATCAACGCTCCCGTTCGAGCCGCAGTTGCTACCTGCGAGTGCAGAGTCCACATCTGGCCGCGCGCATCTACCTACATACCTAGAAGGGAAGTGTCGTTGTTGCGGAATTCCAAGTGCTTTGTTCTAAATATAGATTAAGTTATAGACTGTTCAACGTAGGTATATTATTTTGATTCTGCGACCTGTTATTCCAATTTTTCATAGTAATTAAATTAGTTAAGTAGTAAATCGTGTATTATTTTACCCTAGCTAAAATAGTAACACGACAACCGTCAGAATTTTAATAGAAAAATGTAGGCAGCAGTTATTTTTACACACAATTTCTATTTTATAAATTGTACAGAACCTTAAAGTAGGTTACTCGACCGTCACTACCGTGGCGTCATTGTATGTAGTATGTTTCATACAAAGTCCAAGTTATAAATCGTTTCAACAGTTCGAATAAAGAGCAGGGGACCGATTTTTGAGTCTCACTGTCACTAAAATACCGGTTGAAAACGGTGAACTGTCTATTATTTTCAGTGACAATTTTCTGAATTCGAACGCCGTGAGACTCAAAAATCGGCCCCCAGGCCACCGAAACGCCGCAGAAATGTAGTCTGGCTCTGTCACGCCAATACGCAAGAGCAATAGAGATTAGATAGGTACGAAAGAGATATCATCGTGAGCTTTTGTGCATTCGGCTACGCACGCTGATTCGATTGGTGCCCTATTGTGAGACAAAATACTAAAGTCGCCGTCAATAGAATTTGTGAACAATGTAAACAAACCTTGTAGTCAAAATGTCTTTAATTTCTATTCTAACTCATCAGATACTGGCTAAATCCATGTGTTATTTAATCAATTCATATCACAGCATGATCCTCAACCTTTAAAATAGTAAGATTGTGCTAAAATATTGATATTTTATAAAATGGTTTGTTTACATTGTTGACAATTTCTATTGACGGCGATTTTAGTGCCTAAAAACTTGTCTAGCTCCTGTAGAATAGTTTAAAATTTCCATCAATGTTAAATATACAAATATTGAAACATGAATGATTATAACTATAAGAATAACTGTTCGGTAAGCATAACGGTAGCGTGTTCTTCCAGTAACAATACACCTACATACTCGTATATCTGTAACTGCTCATTGTGTCTCCGACCTTGGCTGAATTACATATGGTGGAGCACATGTGACACAGTTCATATTATTAGTTTTACCACGGACTATGTAATAGTTATACTGATGTGCCGATGGAAAGTTTCCAAAATCCTGAACTTTTCATATAGGAAAACTTCGGAAACTTTCTATATTTGTATGGATGGAAACTTTCCATTTCATAAATTTAAATTCCCTTTATTTTTCGTGAAAGTTTCGTGAATTTTTCAAGAAATTTAAATTTTTTTGGAAAGTTTCCGCAACTTGCACATCACTACTATTTAGTGATGTGCCAGTTTTACAACTACAGAAGGATCTCTCTTTTAATGTTCACAAAATGCCGCCATTCTAAATTCTTAACTACATTAACAAACGGACCGCACATGAGCAGGCGACAGAGCTCTAATGCGGCTCGCTAAGGTCGTCACCACTGAATGGGCCTTGCACTCCTGGCCGCCGCGCGCCGGCATATACTTTGTAGCGAAAGAATCGCGGAGTGAGCCGCCCCTACGTTGGTATAATATCGGAGTTTCGTGCCTTCTACCGCATGTGACTATATCTGAGGTTCAAAAGGGGCCTATAATAGGAAGGGAATGGTTTCTAGGAAGGGGTGTTACCCTTTCAAAATATCGCTAAAACGAAAGGTTAAGGTTACCCCTTCCTATTCTCAAAAAGTCCTTTATACATCAATAAGCAATTATTGTCTCTAATTTTATGGCTGTAAAATTGAAAAAGTTATGTTAAACAAAAATATTGGCCAACTGTTTATGCTGTAAAATGGGAGTGACATTAAGTATGTGTTAAAAGTTAGTATTTATGTCGTGGTTTGAGCTTTGATTTGACAAAATCCCTATAAAAAGTTAACTTTTCAACACATCCGTTTTATCCGAAATATCCGGATATCCGGATCTGACAAATTTAAAGATCCGAAATATCCGTATTAAGTGTTACCTAAACTTGTTCAGGGATACAGTTCCACACATAATATACCAGCCCTCATTGGGTTCCCCACAGTGAGATGCGTAAATGCATTTGACGCGTCTCACGCGTCAAAAAAAGGTTAAATTACAAATGTCCCATTATGCTCACGCACAAAGCAATCTCCATCGGCTGAAGTGACTCACTTCACGTGAACAAAGAGCGTTTTGATGCAATTTGATATCGTACTTAAAACAAAAGAGGCGGCAATCAGGTCGGGGAGAAACGATTTTGTTTAACTTACACTAGAGATAGAAGGGCTCTTCCTATTAGCGCAATAGAGACGGAGGCATATAATCCCGATATACGTCATACAAGTACAGGTACCACATGTGTATTTATCTATATCCATACTAATATTATAAATGGGAAAGTGTGTGTGCGTCTGTTTGTTTGTCCATCTTTCACGGCATAACGGAGCGACGAATTGGCGTGATTTTTTAAGTGGAGATAGTTGAAGGGATGGAGAGTGCCATAGGCTATTTATTGTATCATTCTAACCCCCCCCCCCCTCTCCCTTCCCTACAATGGAGAATGGATTATTAATAATTATTACTTTATTGAAAAACAAACAATCAGCAGCGGGCAAAAGCTAGTTCTTTATATTCGTTGATTAATGAGAAGATCAACTAACGACATTTTTTAGATATAAATCAAAGAGGATCGAGTATTATAGAGAGTTACTGTACTGTAAAGTAAAATGTGTAATCACAGTGCATGGACTGCCATCTCTCGGCACGAGCTCAAAACTTTTGAACCTCGGTTGTGACAATTTGTCCCATTTTCTTAGCTTGGTATGTGTTAACATGTCAAATTTTAATATTAGCGCCATCTAGCCGAGCGTTCCCCAAAGGTGTAACGCCATCTAGGCCACCGTACCTTTTTCTCTATGGCTTTGAGTTTACGTTTTTTTCTTAGACTTTATCCGTCTATACAGAGTTACATATGTGTTAAACTAGATTGTCTCCAACATGTGTTGCGAATGTCAGTCAAAACATATAGGACACATTTTTATAACCGTTCTTAACAACAATTAGCGAGTTATGGAATGTTCCAGTAAGTCCAAATGGGTGCAGTTAAATTATTAATAGTCGTTGGCGACTCGCCAGGGATCGTATTCTGTAAACGTTACAAGTTCCTGTAAGATTATGAATATCTGCGAGACATATAATAGTTCCTTACGAAACAATAACCTAAACACAAAATTAAAATGTTGAAAAAACCCCCGACTGCGATATATAGTGGCCGATTTTAATGAAACATGGCTAAGAACACTCCCGACTAACTCAGCTTTCAGACAAAAAAAAACTAAATCTAAATCGGTTCATCCGTTCGGGAGCTACGATGGCACACACAGACAGACAGACAGACAGACAGACAGACAGATAGACAGACAGACAGACAGACAGACAGACAGACAGACAGACAGACGGACGGACGGACGGACAGATAGACACGACACGTCAAACTTATAACACCCCGTCGTTTTTGTGTCGGGGGTTAAAAAAGAGGAAGCTCGAAACGAGTGACGAATTGACGATAAATTAAAACACGACCGAAGGGAGTGTTTTAAATCGACACTAGTTACGAATTTCCTTTTCGCACGTGTTTCGGACAACGTTTTTCAGTTCAGGGGGTCGATACTTGAATGTCGACCATTCGGTTTCGTGAATTTCGTTCAATAATATCTTAACTACTCACTATATTTAAAATTACTAGCCGCTCTTTCTCAAAAAATAGAGTCATTTACCAGAGACTTTCGAACGGCGAATTCGTGAGTTCGAAATTCAAAAATCGGTCCCCATATAGCCCTCCGAAGTTTCGAAGTTTCTGGCACTAGTGCATAAAAAAGCACCATCTGTACAGGGTGGCTAGCCGAATGGCACAATCGCTCACGAAACGCTCACGAAACGAAGCGCTAGTAGATATCTATCTCTATCGCGCTTGCGTATTGGCGCGACAGAGCCAGCGGCGTATCGCTTTCGTTTGGCGTCGGAGAAATGCCATTCGGCTACGGGGCCTGAAGTCAATAATGCGCGTTTACCTTATCGATTTCTTTTTTAATTTGCTATGTAGGGGTTTTCTAAAAAAATAAGTTATTTGTAACCCAATAAGGCAGAATAACCGCGCAACGTGCCCCGCCCACGCTCAGGACACGTGGCTCGCCCGACTTACTACGGGATCGGGGTTCGAGGACAGTGTTGTGAATTTCAAAACCATAATGTTCTTATTTATTTATTTAAACTTTATTGTACAAATAAAACAAAAAAAATGTACAAATGGCGGACTTAATGCCTAATGGCATTATCTACCAGTCAACCATTGGGCCCAACAGAGACTTGTATAAACAAATGGAGCAGGGAGAAGGAAAAATGATAATCGAAAACAACTGCTCAAGTCCAAATACTTATAAAATGCATAAATTTAAATATGTATATGCATACCACTGGGACTGCAACACAGTGTAAACTAACGCAGTCTCCAGGGCGCCATTGTACCATGTACCATGTACCTTTTGATCAATAAAAAGATTTATTATTTATTATATAAATATAATAAGTATACCTATCTTATCCTTTATAATTATAGTAGTAGTAGTAATAAAACACTTTATTGTACCAGAAAATAATACAACACACAGGAAAAAGAGCTTATTACAAGTACAAAGGCGAACTTATCCCTTTAAGGGATCTCTTCCAGTAGTTATAATATCGTATTGGTTTTGTCTTAGTTTTTAACCCCCGACGCAAAAACGAAGGGGTGTTATAAGTTTGACGTGTCTGTCTGTCTGTGTGTGTGGTTTTTTTCAAAATTTTAATTTTGTTTAACCTTCGCAACCAATAAAACTACAAAATGATTATGGCCGACCCAATCGCGCATTATACTACACATAATTCGTGTGGACCTAGCCTTTGTCCTACTAAAATCGCTGCTGACTTAGCTTTAGCTAGTCTACCTCAAAGACATAACTCCGTATAGACAGATAAAGTCTAAGAAAAAAAACGTACCTCAGTACCATACAGTAAAAGGTACGGTGACCTAGATAGCATTACACCTTTGGGGTACGCTCAGCTAGATGGCGTTAATATTAATATTTGACATTTTAACACATATGAAGCTAAGAATATGGGCCAAATTGTCAAAACTGAGGTTCAAAAGTTTTATGCCTGTGTCAAGAGATGGCAGTCTATGCACTGTGATTACACATTTTACTTCAACAGTAACTCTCTATAATACTCTATCCTCTTTGGTCTAACTTTACCTTGTTTGACAGGTGCTTTGGGTGTTTCTGCTGCAGTCCAGGGTCTGAACAACGCAATGATCCTTGGCATATCAGTATTATAATACTCGTATACTTTTGCTATTCTTCAATAACACAATCGATCACCAATAATAGTAAAAATACATAGTAAAAATACATACATACATACAATCACGCCTGTTTCCCAGAGGGGTAGGCAGAGATCACGGATTTCCATTTACTACGATCCTGACAAACCACTTTCGCTTCACACACTTTCATTACGTTTCTCATACACGCTCGTCGGTTTCGAGTACTTCTAAACTAGAGGGCGATTTTTGAATCTCGCATACGGGATTTTGTCACTAAGTACTAACACTAACTACCAGTTGAAAACCGTGACTTGCTTATTATTTTCAGTGACAATTCTTTGAATTCGAACGCGTGAGACTCAAAACTCGGCCTGCTGGCCTTTTTGCAATATTTGCCCGATTTGATTAAGAAAAGTTCGCCCAGGTCTTCCACTTCCAACTGACCCTTCCACTGTTTTAAGTAAAAATAGTTCGATTCTAATTCACACAACGGCTTCTTCCGATATATCGCGTGATACTAAACCGTTTTGCGCGTCCTTGCTCCTATACAGTTTCCGTTTTTTGAACGATTCTCTCAAGTTTATGTCTTATTCTTATTTGTACAAGTGATATATTAGATCATTCTGGTCTATTAGGCTATAGGCGTTAATTATGGACGTCATAAAGGATAACTGTTATGTCTGTTACCTCAGTTACGTTACCTGTATGAAAATTTGCTTATAATGTTAAACTAAAATACCAATAATCATCAAATACAAGGATTTAATACAATAAACCACGAGAAACAGACACAACTTAGGATAATACAATAGAACGCGCAAAAGGCGGGCGATGCTCTACTGTCAAATTCCACTAGAGGTGCGACCATAACCATTTTCTATACCGATCGTAGGGCTGCGCACATCATCGGTTATCAATAAGTAGGTACTATTATTTATTCTGTCGTATAAACTAGTAACGGTGAAGTCGCTTAAATAAATACTTAAACATAAATATTGGGGGACCTTACGCAAATCAACCTATTGTCCCAGAGCTGTAAGATCACATTTATGACACACTAGCTTTTGTCCGCGGCTTCGCTCGAGTTAGAAAGAGACAAAAAGTAGCCTGTCACTCTCCATCCCTTCAACTATCTCCACCTAAAAAATCACGTCAATTCGTCGCTCCGTTTTGCCGTGAAAGACGGACCAACAAACAGACACACACACTTTCCCATTTATAATATTAGTATGGATGACAGCGTCCACAAAACGTAAACTCGCGCGACCTAATGAAACTTTAAATAAAATCCTGTAATAATATTTAAAAAAATCAAGTACTTAAAAACAATATTTCGCTTATTTTAAACATAATCTAACACATGTTACATTTTTGCGGATCTTCGTTAGTGAGTATTTTACGATATTAATTTATCACGCAGGATTTACTTATTTATGACATTTATCATTCATTTTTATTTTTAAACTAGTGCTGTGGCAGAGACTGTCATTTCGATTCAAATGACATTTCAGTATGTTGACAGAAATCGTATATTTGTTTAAGCGCCTCCTTGTGCAATAGGGCCTAATCGATTCAACCAATTCGAAATTAATCGCTAGATTTGACAAACGATACGTCTTAGCCACATCGCAACATACTTCAAAACAAATATGTCAAAAATGTGAACTTACAGATCCGGGACAATAGCACCAAACTAAGCAAAAATGTTCTATAGGTGCTAGGCGATGATATGCATACTTCCAGAAAATAATATATGACATTTTAGTCTTAAAATGGGATCAGGAATATGCTGTATCTCTCGCAATGCTCACGAGCACCGTGTATAAAATAACCACAAAATTAAAATTTTGAATAAACCCCCGACCGCGACATAGTGGACCGATTTTCATGAAACATGGCTAAGAACACTCCCGACTAACTCAGCTTTCAGACAAAAACAACTAAATCGAAATCGGTTCATCCGTTCGGGAGCTACGATGCCACGGACAGACACACACACAGACAGACAGACAAACAGACAGACAGACAGACAGACACGTCAAACTTATAGCACCCCGTCGTTTTTGCGTCGGGGGTTAAAAATACAATGGTGAATTCTATGAAAGTGTTCACGCTACAAGCAATTTCGATAGTACATTTTATACGAGCCACGTGTTTTGCTGATAAGCGATAACAGACAAACTTTCATTGTTTACGGATTGGCAGGTTTTTTACGCAGTTTCTGATTATTTTGCAGATATACAGCAAAATTTGTAGTTTTTAACCCCCGACGCAAAAACGAAGGGGTGTTATATGTTTGACGTGTCTGTCTGTCTGTCCGTCTGTCTGTCCGTCTGTCTGTCCGTCTGTCTGTGTGTGTGTCTGTGTGTGTGTCCGTCCGTCCGTCCGTCCGTCCGTCTGTCTGTCTGTCTGTCTGTTTGTCTGTCTGTGTGTGTGTCTGTCTGTGGCATCGTAGCTCTCGAACGGATAAACCGATTTAGATTTAGTTTTTTTTGTCTGAAATCTGAGTTAGTCGGGAGTGTTCTTAGCCATGTTTCATGAAAATCGGTCCACTATGTCGCGGTCGGGGGTTTTTTTAAAATTTTAATGTGAAACATTGTTATATAAAAACAATGTAACCTAATGATGTAATTTATACATAAATGCCAGTGTCCTGACTGACTGACTGATTCATCAACGGAGATCCGAAACTACAAAAGCTAGAAAGTTGAATTTTGCACACAGGTTAGCATTTATATACAGTGCACAAGAGAGACTAGCCAAAGGCAAAGACGTGGCCTACGATGGAGTGATCTCGCCCAGAAGATGCCTGTTCACCCTTGATTTGAAGGTTGCCGGGTTATATGAGCTCGGAAATATATCCGCCGGAAAGGAGTTCCGGCAAGAATTCGCGGAATATCTACCAAGTATATCCATACTAATATTATAAATGGGAAAGTGTGTGTGTCTGTTTGTTTGTCCGACTTTCACGACAAAACCAAGCGACGAATTGACGTGATTTTGTAAGTAGAGATAATTGAAGGGATGGAGAGTGACATAGGCTACTTTTTGTCTCTTTCTAACGCGAGCGAAGCCGCGTGCAAAACCTAGTCCATACTAATATTATAAATGGGAAAGTGTGTGTGTCTGTTTGTTTGTCCGTCTTTCACGGCAAAACGGGGCGACTAAATGACGTGATTTTTTTAAGTGGAGATATTTGAAGGGATGGAGAGTGACATAGGCTACTTTTTGTCTCTTTCTAACGCGAGCGAAGCCGTGGGCAAAAGCTAGTGGAATTATAAACAGACTTTTTGTAAACAGAGTTTATCTAAAAATAATCATGAGAAAAGGAAATGTATCGATTTCTAGTGAGATTTTACACATCTTTTTTACCAAAATCCTCAAAACATAATACTTACTTTTCAATTTCTTATATCTTGCCTTTTTAGTATTCATATTGATAATTATTAACACTAAACACTAATTAATTAAACTAATACATGACACATGCTCGACTTTTTGGGATGACTATTCGAACTGTCAAATAAAATTGACGACTAACCCGTCTTTCCTTATGAAGAAAAATGAGGGTAGAATTTGCAAGAAATATAATTGACATAAGAGAAGTGTGTTTTCTGAGTGTTTTAAATTTCGATTTAAAAAGATTGGAATTTAAATTCCAGTATTCCGTATTGTTAGTTACAATACGATAATATGATATGACATATTAATATTTGACCATTTTAACGCAGATCATGTAAAAGATACATATAAGGTCAAATTGTCAAAACTAAAGATCAAATGTTTTAACTCTTTGTCTAAATGTCGAGAGATGGCAGTCTAGACGATGTTACTACACATTTTACTTTGACAGTAATTCTCTATACATATAAAAATAAATAAATAAATATTGGGGACACCTTAGGGACCATCCACACTCATAAGACGCATGTCTCGGGGCGCGCAACGGACGTCTCCGCCGCGCGCCGCGCCGCCTGGGGGCGCGTCTTACGTCCTTCCTATACAAAATGTACTGAGGAGACGTTTTTTTAATTACATTCAGGCGGCGTGGCGGAGACGTCCGTTGCGCGCCCCGAGACACGCGACGCCTAAGTGGGGACGCTGCCTTACACAGATCAACTTAGCCCCAAACTAAGCAAAGCTTGTACTATGGGTGCTAAGCGACGATATACATACTTAAATAGATAAATACATACTTATATAAATAGAAAAACATCCATGACTCGGGAACAAATATCTGTGCTCATCACACAAATGAATGCCCTTACCGGGATTCGAACCCAGGACCGCGGCTTAGCAGGCAGGGTCACTACCGACTGAGCCAGACCGGTCGTCTATGACGACGTAAATATATGTATACTTACTCGATATTTTTTGGTGAATATTACATACACGGGTCGAGTCGTAAGAGCAAGTACAGCCTGACCAAAAATATATGAACACGCGCCATGTTGCGGAATTTCATGAGAACTATTTTCTTCATACTAAACTGAACTGTCACAGCATACATGAGAATAACAGCGCCCTCTTGACAGCAGTTATGTATTTCTTTTCTGGTCAGGCTTTATTTCTGAATAATTTTAAGCCATCAAGGGACTTATAATTTTTAGGGTTCCGTAGTCAACTAGGAACCCTTATAGTTTCGCAATGTCTGTCTGTCCATCCGTCCGTCCGCGGATAATCTCAGTAACCGTAAGCACTAGAAAGCTGAAATTTGGTACCAATATGTATAACCATCACGCCAACAAAGTGCAAAAATAAAAAATGGAAAAAAATGTTTTATTAGGGTACCCCCCTTACATGTAAAGTGGGGGTTGATATTTTTTTTCATTCCAACCCCAACGTGTGATATATTGTTGGATAGGTATTTAAAAATGAATAAGGGTTTACTAAGATCGTTTTTTGATAATATTAATATTTTCGGAAATAATCCCTCCTAAAGGAAAAAAAAGTGCGTCCCCCCCCCCCTCTAACTTTTGAACCATATGTTTAAAAAATATGAAAAAAATCACAAAAGTAGAACTTTATAAAGACTTTCCAGAAAAATTGTTTTGAACTTGATAGGTTTAGTAGTTTTTGAGAAAAATACGGAAAACTACGGAACCCTACACTGAGCGTGGCCCGACACGCTCTTGGCCGGTTTTTTTGTAAAAATTGTGATAATTCCACCTACCTTTCTTGGAGCTCTTTACGGACACCAATCCCTCCTCCTGCGGCACCACCGTCACTTTGTTCTTTTCTAGAAGCTTCTCCGCCTCCTCAGCCTCCACCACAGTCTTCACAGCCGTCGCCATCTTGTTTCTACGCGTTTACAAAATGGCCACCGCTCATGCCGCGTTGCAATGGAATGTGTATATTATCTACATAGCATGTAGTGTATATTGTATATCAGTCTTCTGTTTGGCTGGCGTTGGTTATTCTGGAACAATGGAAAGATTTGTTTTAGATTTTGATACGGTAAGTACACGTTTTGAAGTGTTTTCGGAAGCAACAAAGATTTAATAAAATGTAGGTACAGTCAACCAATTGGAACTAGGGTTGCAAATAGAAAAAAAACCAAACGTTTTTTTTTTCAGAATTCTGAAAAAAAAACATGAAAAAAAAACCGAGCACCATGGTTTTTTTTCTAAATATGTTTTTTTTTCAGATGAACAAATAATTCGACAATAACGGTTTTTCGTGACTTGTAACGTGTTTCAATAACAAAACGTACATTTTAATTCGATTAACATTCAGTATACAAACGATTATTGGGGAATCCCCGATGCTGCGTGCAGCGTGGAGAGGCGGTGGTGTTGCCAACAGTAAATAGTGATAATAACTACCAACTACAGATTTCGTAAATGTTATTAGGTACTTTTATAAGACCAGAAATTAAAGTTATTTGATTAAATTCGTTTAATAGTTAACATTAAGTCCAAAAAACCGTATAATACTATAGAAAAAAAAACATACTCCAGAAAAAAAAAACTTTTTTTTTTCAAGGTTTTTTTTTCAAGCCAGAAAAAAAACCGTTTTTTTGCAACCCTAAGGTCCTACAGTGGGTTGGTTGACTGTACAAGTAGCTAAAAGGGCTCATATGAAATATCGAGACCAGACAATCCAGACGAATCTTGGGAACCCTAGATTATAAATGCTTCATCTTTCGTCCAGAATTTTTTGCGAAGTCTCTGAACAACAATAATTACTACGCCATGTTTTTTGTTTTCGTTGGGAAGGTCCTTTAGATCAAATACAATTAATTTACCTAAGACACTAGTGTCTTAACTCTTACTGGAGTTATATTAATTTAGACATGTGTCGTCAAATACTTGACGCTGACTTCTATGACGATATTGTTAAGGTTCTCTTAAACTTATTAATTCATTCATTATGTATGAAAAACGAAAACACGTTTTTATTCGAATTTAACAAAAAGCGATATATTATGTATCGGGTAGCTTCTTTTTAATGGGCCTGTAACGACATGCAATGAAGTAACTTGCTCGTTTGACACACACTCTCATATCTTGGATGATATGCGAAAGGATCATGGGGGTCATGACTCCCCCCCCCCTGGAGCTGGAACCTGGGTTGGCCATACAAATAGACCCCCCCCCGGCACGAAGCTGGATCCGCGCTTGAGAGAGTCCTCTATAGTTTTATAAATGTGCTTTCGATTAGAAAAAAATTGTCACTAATTCATTCAATTTAAGCGAGTGCGATTACTTTAATCGATTAAACAACGTATTCTCGCATGAGTGGCATGTTTTGGTTGTTACACGGTCAATTAAACGGTCACTTTACAAATACCAACAGTTTACATCAGTCGCTAGATCCAAAACATGTGCATCCATATGTGAAGTGTTGTGACATATGTCCTTTTTCAGTGGAGACGTTGAAGTCGGCCTAATCGTTTCGGGGAATGGGTAACCGCTGTGTTTATTACATGTTGCAGTCATCAAGTCATCACCTTGGTGGTTTATTACTACATTGGGGTAGGAATAAACGGGAGAGGAAAACTCAGACCTAGTAGCTGATCTTTAATTCTTGGTCAGGTTTTGAACGCTAGTAACTACATCGCAGTTTAGAAGTGTGTGTGTGGATTGAGTGAGCACCTTCCGAAAATAAAAAAAAATATGCTGATCATTTAGTAAAAGTTCTAAAACAATTGTAAAACGAATCTCTGAATTTGTAAAAAGATAAATCAAAAGATACAGCCATTAACATGTGCTCACTCAGTTCTCACAGACTACCAACGAAAACAGTGAATATATTCATTTAACATATAATATTTATATACTAACATTTAGTAAATAATTTTTAAGAAAAAAAAACCGTCGCCTTTCGGGTTCTGGTGAAAGCTACTTGCGAATTATGGATTATGTAGAAATGTGTAAGTATTTTTTAAACTGCCTTGCCTGTGTGGTGACGGGTTAAGAATTTCACCACCCCCTTTCGTCCCGTGGGTGTCGTAGAAGGCGACTATGGGATATGGGTTAAATTGTGGTGTAGGCGAGAGGCTGGCAACCTGTCACTGCAATGCCACAGTTTCGTTTTCTTTTAACCCCTTATTTGCCAAGAGTGGCCCTGAAGCTTTAGTAGTTTCGTGTGCTCTGCCTGCCCTTTATGGGATACAGGCGTGATTGTATGTATGTATGTATGTATTTTTTAAACTGCTTTTAATGCTTTAATTATTAGATGGCAACACAAATGAATATACGTATAACGTTAAGGTTTGAGGAGTTTCCTCAATTCCTCATGAATCCTATTATATTATAAGAAATCGAAGCTTGACAAACTTTGACTTCAAAACTTATGCTTAACAAACATAACTAAATAAATGTCACTGTTCTGAACTTAAATGCATGCTTTTCTTACAAAAATACCAAAGTCACTATGAGTGTGCCGTTCAGGTTTGAGGAGTTTGGTTCTGGCCATCATCAGCAGTTCCACTGCACCAAATGTCACTGTTCTGGACGAAAGTGCATGCTGTTCTTATAAAAATACCACAGTCACTATAAGCGTGCCGTTCAGATTTGAGGAGTTCGGTTCTGACCATCATCAGAAATTCCACTGCACCAAATGTCACTGTTCTGGACGAAAGTGCATGCTGTTCTTATAAAAATGGCAAAGTCACTATAAGCGTGCCGTTCAGATTTGAGGAGTTTGGTTCTGGCCATCATCAGCAGTTCCACTGCACCAAATGTCACTGTTCTGGATGAAAGTGCATGCTGTTCTTATAAAAATACCAAAGTCACTATAAGCGTGCCGTTCAGATTTGAGGAGTTCGGTTCTGACCATCATCAGAAATTCCACTGCACCAAATGTCACTGTTCTGGACGAAAGTGCATGCTGTTCGTATAAAAATACCAAAGTCACTATAAGCGTGCCGTTCAGATTTGAAGAGTTCCGTTCTGGCCATCATCAGCAGTTCCACTGCACCAAATGTCACTGTTCCGTACCTAAATGCATGCTGTTCCTTTAAAAACACAAAAATAACCATATGTATGCCTTTCAGATTTGAGGAGTTCCCTCGATTTCTCCAGGATCCCATCATCAGAACTGGGTTCTGAGAAAAATGGGACCAATCTGTATGCATATACATTCAATCAAAAAAAAAAATTTCAAAATCGGTCCAGTAACGACGGAGATATCGAGGAACAAACATAAAAAATAAAAAAAAAAAAAAAAAAAAAAAAACATACAGACGACTTGATAACCGTCCTTCTTGAGATATGAGGCGACGGTTAAAAATAGGCCAACCTACCTCTATAAATATTAGATCACCTAGTGACGTATTAAATTTTTTACAAATAGTTTCTTATGCTCACTCAATCCACACACTTTTGAAAAGCCGAATTTTGATGAAAAACATAAGATTTAGACCGCTATTATATGTGTATAGTTTAGTAAAAGTGAAATGGGAATTTGTAAAATACAAAACGAACCACTAACGTGTCAGGTTTTTTTATAATAAATTTTTGTAAGTGCTCACTCAGTCCACACGTTTTGAGAAAGTTAAAAATGTAAATATCTTACGATTTGTAGCATCTAAGACACTCGAAAGTACTTCAACATTTAGTAAAAATTTTTACTAAATATCCACCATCTAATATTTTATATTCGTTGTCTGGTTTTAAAGATATTCAGACATAACTTTTCTCATACTAGTCAGGGACCAAACGACCTCTTTTACAAAAAGTCGTCGACATCTCTTCTAAATACCTAAAACAGGTATGGATGTGTTCCTCGTTATCTCCAGATTACGAATTGACCTGTTTTAGTTTAAGGAGGGGGGGACGGGTTGAGAAAAAGGGGGAGAAAGATGGCGGCCGACCATCATAGATATTTATTCACATCTCGAGTCCTATGGCACCAATCTGTTCGTGCAAGGTGTCGTTTGAAAGCTTATTAAACCTACTTTAATTGTTTTTAAATAACTATACTCATAAAAGTAACCGTTTACGAAATATTTGAAAATATGTGTTTTTTTATCGCGCATTAATTGCACAAGTACTAGTAAAAAATGCGTCTAACTCAATAAACAATAACTTTACCGCAATTGATGTTATTATAAAATTTTCGCGTCTATTCATGCTCTTTCTAAAAATATAAGTTTCATTGGTATATGATAATATATAACCATGTAATTACGAATTTGGTTTAGCAGGAGTCACTCTGCCCGGTCGCAGAAATGGGCGCTGACCGTAGTAAAGTATTCAATATTTTTGAGGTCCTATTTTACGGATCCATATGCGAGAGGTATCGTTTCAAAGCTAATTAAACCTACTATATTTTTTTATAAATAACTATAATCATAAAGGTAGCTGTTTAGAAAATATTTGAAAATATGTGTTTTATAGACCATGAGTCGCACAAGTACCTACTGGTAAAAAAGGCTTCTTAATCAATAAACAACAACTTTCCGGAATTGATGTTAGTATAAGATTTACGCGGAATTTCGTGTGCTTTCTAATAACATAAGTTTTATTGGTGTATGATATTATATAACCATGTAATTACAAATATGGTTAAGTAGGGGCCACAGCGCCCGGCCACGTATGGATGCTGACCGTCGCCAAATTTTCTATATTTTTCAGATACTATTTTATTTAACAGGAATCTTTTGAAAGCATATTATGCGTACTATCATTGGTTCTCAATAATTTTAGTTGTAACTGTAGTATAGCTAACAAAATATTTGAAAATATGCATTGGAACCGATGTGAGTAAAACATGCTTCTAGCTCAATGAATTATATTTTTTCCGCAATTGATATAATAACAAAATAAACGGCGAAATGTATGACCTTTTCAAATAATAAGTTTTGTCAGTATTGCATAAAGAATTAATGTTAATTTATCCATCATACTCACTGCGCACCGTCATATACATGGATGACCATTTTCGTTGCAGTTTTCATAATTTTTAAGATTGTATCTTGGTGCATGACCAATAAACAATAACTTTACCGCAAATAATGTTATGATAAGATTTACAGGACATTTCATATGCTTTCTAAAAATATAAGTTTTATTGATGTATGATATTATACAACCAAGTAATTACGAATTTGGTTTAGCAGGTGTCACTGCACCCCCGTGACGTAAATAGGTGCTAACCGTCGCCTAATTTTATGTATTTCTCAGATCCTATTTTAGCGATCAATTTGTGAGAGGTATCATTTGAAAGCATATTATGCGTACTATCGTTACTTTTTAATAATTTTAGTCGTAATTGTAGAAGTTTACAAAATATTTGACAATATGTGTATTTTTACTGTATATGAATAGCATTCGCACTGATACGAGTGAAACATGCTTCTAGCTCAATAAATTATATTTTTCCGCAATTGATATAATAACGAAATGAACCGCAAAATGTATGGCCTTTACAAAAAATGAGTTTTGTTAGATTTGCTTAAACAATTAATGTTAATTTGTCCACCATACCCACTGCGCACGGTCAATCGTCATATAAACGGATGTCCCCCGCCGTTGCCTTAATTTCTTCATCATTTTACAGATTTTATTTTACTGATCAATTAAGTATATAAGTAAATTCGATACGTGATAGATTATATTTATTATGAATATACGATTAGTGAAATAAAATCTGAAAAATCATGAAAAAAGGCAACGACGGTGGACATCCATTTATATGATGGTGCGCAGTAGGTGAGCTGAACAAATTCAAATAAATTGTTTATGCAATACAAACCAAACTTATTTTTTGTGTAAGTCATACATTTTCCGTTTATTTTGTTATTATTTCAATTGCGGAAAACTATAATTTATTGAGCTAGAAGCGTGTCTTATCAATGCCAATGCTATTCATGCACAGTAAAATACACATATTACTAATCAAATATTTTGTAAACTTCTACAGTTTCGACTTGAAATATTAGAAATAAAGATAGTACGCATAATATGCTTTCAAATGATACCTCTCACAAATTTATCAGTAAAATAGGATCTGAGTAACGTAGAAAATTTGGCGACGTCAGTCGGCACCCAATATCGTGACAGGGCGCAGTGACACCTGCTAAACCAAATTCGTAATTACTTGGTCATATATTATCATACACCAATAAAACTTATATTTTTAGAAAGCGCATGAAATTTCGCGTAAATTTTATAATAACATTAATTGCGGTAAAGTTATGGTTTATTAAGTTAGAAGCATTTTTTATCTGTATATGTGCAACTCGTGCTCGAAAAAAAAACTCATGTTTTCAAATATTTTGTAAACAGCTACCTTTATAACTATAGTTATTCAAAAATAATTATAGTAGGTTTAATTTTCTTTCAAATGATACCTCTTACATATGGATCCGTAAAATAAGAACTTAAAAATATTGAATACTTTACTACGGTCAGCGCTCATTTTTATGCGACCAGCGGAGTGACCACTACGAAACAAAATTCGTAATTTAATGGTTATATTATCACTTACCAATAAAACTTATATTTTTAGAAAGCTCATGAATAGTCGCGTAAATTTTATAATAACATCAATTGCGGTAACGTTATTGTTTATTGACTTAGAAGCATTTTTTACCAGTACTTGTGCGATTCATGCTCGATAAAAAACACATATTTTCAAATATTATGTAAACAGCTACTTTTAATACTATAGTTATGTGTAAACAATTATAGTAGGTTTAATTATCTTTCAAACGATACCTCTCACATATGGATCCGTAAAATAAGACCTCAAAAATATTGAATACTTTACTACGGTCAGCGCCCGTTTATGCGACCTGGAGGATAACCCCTGCCAAACAAAATTCTTAATTATATGGTTATATATTATCATATACCAATGAAACTTATATTTTTAGAAAGAGCATGAATAGACGCGAAAATTTTATAATAACATCAATTGCGGTAAAGTTATTGTTTATTGAGTTAGACGCATTTTTACTAGTACTTGTGCAATTCATGCGCGATAAAAAAACATATATTTTCAAATATTTCCTAAACGGTTACTTTTATGAGCATAGTTATTGGAAAACAATTAAAGTAGGTTTAATAAGCTTTCAAATGACACATCGCACGAACAGATTGGTGCCATAGGACTCGAGATGTGAATAAATATCTATGATGGTCGGTCGTCATCTTTCCCCCTTTTTCTCGACCCGTCCCCCCCTCCTTAAACTAAAACAGGTCGATTCGTAATCTGGAGAGAACGAGGAACATATCCATACCTGTTTTAGGTATTTAGAAGAGATGTCGACGAAAATCGTGAAGGAGACGACTTGTGGCCAAATTGGCTCTAGACTATACAAATGTATCAAGTAGGGTGACTACACTATGTCGGCTCCTGATTTTCCCCACCTTCCCATTGTCATATTGAGATTGGGGAGTTTCGTTCGTTCAATTTTGATAATATTAAACTAATACCATATTAATTATCCATCTGCAAACTGTTTTTAGGTTATTATCTTGGCCTAGTGATGATGTGTATTGTGTAATTTTTATCGACGTCAGGATAATAACCATATCGACATGCATGCATTAAAAAGGACATGAATGATAATTGGTAAGAAACAAAGAATATAATACTTCACTAGTAAGAAACCAGAACCTGGTAATCTAATCGCGCTAACAGATGAGCGTACCGGATTTGTAAGTGGGAGCGAGAAATAGTTATTCTTTTCTCGCTCCCACTTACAAATCCGGTAAACTATTATCAAAATTGAACGAAACTCCCCAATCTCAATATGACAATGGGAAGGTGGGGAAAATCAGGAGCCGACATAGTGTGGTCACCCTACTTGATACATTTGTATGAGAAAAGTTATGTCTGAATATCTTTAAAACCAGACAACGAATATAAAATATTAGATGGTGGATATTTAGTAAAAATTTTTACTAAATGTTGAAGTACTTTCGAGTGTCTTAGATGCTACAAATCGTAAGATACTCGTATTTACATTTTTAACTTTCTCAAAACGTGTGGACTGAGTGAGCACTTACAAAAATTTATTATAAAAAAACCTGACACGTTAGTGGTTCGTTTTGTATTTTACAAATTCCCATTTCACTTTTACTAAACTATACACATATAATAGCGGTCTAAATCTTATGTTTTTCATCAAAATTCGGCTTTTCAAAAGTGTGTGGATTGAGTGAGCATAAGAAACTATTTGTAAAAAATTTAATACGTCACTAGGTGATCTAATATTTATAGAGGTAGGTTGGCCTATTTTATACTAAATGTTAGTATAAATAATTCTATGAGTATATAAATATTATATGTTAAATGAATATATTCACTGTTTTCGTTGGTATTTTGTGAGAACTGAGTGAGCACATGTTAATGGCTGTATCTTTTGATTTATCTTTTTACAAATTCAGAGATTCGTTTTACAATTGTTTTAGAACTTTTACTAAATGATCAGCATATTTTTTTTTATTTTCGGAAGGTGCTCACTCAATCAACATTTAACATTGGACAAAAATCTACAATGGAGTCCTCATATAAAGAAACTAGCAAGCAAATTAAGTTCAGCCGCATACGCCGTTAGGAGAATCAGGCAACTGACTAATGTTGAGACAGCTCGCCTAGTGTATCATAGTTATTTTCACAGTGTAATGTCATACGGTATTCTGGTTTGGGGCAAAGCAGCTGACATACAGACTATCTTTGTATTACAAAAGAGAGCCATTCGTTCTATTTACAACTTAGGAACACGTGAATCAGTAAGAGAACTCTTCAAAGAAATTAATATCTTAACTGTAGCTTCCCAATACATTTATGATAGTATAATTTATGTTGTTAAGAATTTAGACTGTTTCACTAAGAATTCTGATATCCATAATTATAACACTAGAAACAAAAATAAGCTTGCCATAAAGAAGTTTCGTGTCCGTAAAGTACAGAAGTCATTTGTTGGGCAATGCATTCATTTTTATAATAAGTTACCTGACACTGCTTTGAGATTACCCCTCCCAGCTCTTAAGAACTACTTAAAAAAATCATTGATGTTAAAGGCTTATTACAGAGTCGAGGACTATTTGACAGACAAACATGCATGGCCCGAACCAGAAACTACAAAAAACGAATAGCAATTAAAATAATTGTATTATGTATAGAGGACACAGTTCAGATAAGAAAGCACATCAAATATTTTATATTTTATGTTGTGTAGGTAAATTACATATTTAATGATATTGAGATTCATATTATCTTTCTCTTCTATGACAATTTGATATGTTTTCTCTGAAGAAGAACGACGTATTATTAAGCAATAATATAATTTATTGAAATTGATTTCCATAGAGTACCTAGTCTGTTCATATTCTTTGATGAATACTTTTGCATGTTAAATTGTATGTTGTTATTTAATGCATGTTAATTATAAGATGTAATGTTTTGAAAAGAAGTTGCCCGCCGAGTTTCTTGCCGGTCCCATAGTGGATACCCCCTCCCAACTGAGGGGGGACTGAAATCTTCTCGAGGCTGAGGCGTAGGGTTAGAGCCGGCGTAGCTTTATTTGACGTTCATATGCGCATTGTAATATGCCTACTTGAAAAATAAATATTTCATTTTCATTTCATTTTCATTTTCATTTTCAATCCACACACACACGTTTAGAACGCAAAATGCCTACAGTATTTTTCCCCTCACTAGCTCGGAAACACGTGTTTTGTCCTTTAATACCAGCGGGTAAAAACGCATTTTATCCACTAGTGGGTAAAGTAATTTGACCTTGAATAAAGTTGTAACAGCGTTAAAGTTGATAAAAGTAGGTGAATCTAGCAATAAAGATGATTTACCACCTGTGGAACTACTGGAAGCAGTGATAAACGCATTTCGTGCGTTGTAGTTTCCTCGCTATAGTGAGGGGTAAAGTTTTGTGTTACACTCGGGTGCAAATGTATTTTACTTCTAGTGTGTTAAAAAAACTCGCAAGTTCAGGATTATATTCTCGAACAAGTCACTTCGCTCGTGGTTCAACTATAGAACCCTTCAACTTTGCCCCCTTGTATAACAAATAACTATTTATTACTACTTCATTGGGGTAGGAATAAACGGGAGAGGAAAACTCAGACCTAGTAGCTGATCTTTAATTCTTGGTCAGGTTTTGAACGCTAGTAACTACATCGCAGTTTAGAACGCAAAATGCCTACAGTATTTTTTTCGTTTTATCCGAAGCGGTACCCAAAAAGTTCAAATATCCCGGGATTTTCCGGTACTTTCGGTACCGGGAATTCCCGGAAGCATTCCCTAATCTGAACTTTTAAAGCGATATCGATGAAGAGCTTCTGTGCTGTGTGACCTTAGGCCATTTGAAGATATCTAACGAACCTAAACTACCTATAAAATGTGATAGTATAAAAAGTGGTAATTTTGCGTTCTAGACTGTTTGCGATGTAAACTAATATCTATATTACGCTAGTCATTTTGCGTTCTAGATCGTCCGAGATCTAGACCTTTACCTACACCTAGATATTTCATACTTGATTCATTATCATTATATTATTTTAAAAAAGTTAAGAAGGTGGCTCTTAGAATACTCCTTCTATGACATAAAAGATTTCTTTGACCTACCAAATAACTTATATTAGAATAAAATAATAATTATGTATAAAATCAAATTAACAAATCTAAATGACATATCATATGTAATATAATCAATGAATGCATCTTTCAATTAAAAATTCGAAATTATAACTAGACTGAAATTGTAATAATCTTAATTTAATTGCTGTTAAATAATTTTATTGATGAACGTGTAATATTTATAATATTATTAATAAAATGTCTATGTCTATGTCTATGTCTATGTTTTGTTTTTAACCCCCGACGCAAAAACGACGGGGTGTTATAAGTTTGACGTGTCTGTCTGTGTGTGTGTCTGTCTGTCTGTCTGTTTGTCTGTCTGTCTGTCTGTCTGTCTGTGTGTGTGTCTGTCTGTGGCATCGTAGCTCCCGAACGGATGAACCGATTTCGATTTAGTTTTTTTTTGTTTGAAAGCTGAGTTAGTCGGGAGTGTTCTTAGCCATGTTTTATGAAAATCGGTCAACTGTGTCGCGGTCGGGGATTTTTTTCAAAATTTTAATTTTATGGTTAGGTTATTCAAAGCTTTTTCCAGGTAATGTCGACAAAGTAGGTTTCTATTTATTTACTGTAGTTATACCGGTAAAGCCTTAAATCCGCCCTGAAGCCTGTTAGCGGATAAGATTAAGTCAAAAAAACCTCGCTATTTTATTCAGTTTCTTCCTAAAATAACACAGGACTAACTTGAGAATTATCGACATCATGGAAGGCTTTATGGTAGCATTGGTATATTGGTACCGCCAAAATTTTAATTTGCCCTTAATTGGGAACAGTCTGGTTTCCACACGATGTTTTCCTTTACCGAAAAGGTGGAAAATATCAAATGATAATATTTCGTACAATAACTTTCTAAAAACTCATTAGTAGCCGAGCTGCATGGGATTCGAACCCGCGACCTCCGGATTGAAAGTCGCACGCTCTTACTAGGCCACCAGCTCTAATCACCTAGTGAATCCACTTAATAATTATAAATGGAAAAGTGTGTGTGTGTCTGTTTGTTTGTCCGTCTTTCACAAGCAAAACGGAGCGACGAATGGACGTGATTTTTTAAGTGGAGACAGTTGAAGGGATGGAGAGTGACATAGGCTACTTTTTGTCTCTTTCTAACCCCCCACTTCCCTGAAATGGAGGGTGGAAATTTGTATGAAGCATTTCGTAATTTTCGAACTTAACGCGAGCGAAGGCGCGGGAAAAAGAGCTAGTATTATAAATAGGAAAGTGTGTGTCTGTTTGTTTGTCCGTCCTTCAAAACAAAACAGAGCGACTAATTGACGTGTTTTGGAATGTTGACGAATGGAGTGACATAAGCTACTTTTTGTCTCTTTCTAAATCCCTACTTCCCCAAAATGGGGGGGGGGGCGTTTGTATGGAGCAAACCGCAATTTTCAAACTTTTAGTTGCAGGCACAAACTAGTAGTTAAATAAAAATGGACATCGTAAACGGACAGTCCGAATCGCAAATCGATTCGCCGTGTGGTGTGAAATCAATTATGCACGCCGCTGATTGGCTCTCAGCCTTGCTTACTTCCTTTTGTTTCTTATTTACTGCCACCTCTGACGCTATGGCAACTTGCATGTACAGTCTGCTACAGGCCTGACGTTAGGATACTTTACACTTGACGCAAAAAAGGGACAGATATAGAATATTGGGCGAATTTAAGAATCACTTTAAAAATCTGACAGTTTACCATAAACTAAGCCTAAGCTTGTAATTTGGGCGCTAATAAGCTTGACGATATACGTACTTAAATAGATAAATACAAACTACTTATATGGCAACGGCGGAAAACATCCTATGACTCGGGAACAAATATCTGTGCTCATCACACAATTATAAATGCCCATCTCGTTCGGATTCGTACCCATTTGGACCGCGGCTCAGCAGGCAGGGTCACTACCGACTGAGCCAGACCGGTCGTCAAACATTATCCGATCCGATATCGGATGTCGGAAGGATTTCAATAGAAAAAATCCAATATGGCGCCTGTAATGTATGGAATATCGGTCCGACATCCGATATCGGATCGGATAATGTGAAAACGCACTTACGGTCATACCTCGGACACTGGTGATCAAATATATGAAAGAGGCGCGTTCCTAGCACACAGTCTAAGCTCGTGTAGGTGAACGCGTACTATGCTTGTATGAGTGATATAATTATGACAGGTCGGCTGTTCGCGTTTTTGACAGGCGGTAACTGTGAGGTAACCGAGGGGGTGGGAGCCACTTTCAGCGGGGAGCGGGAGTGGCCATACTGTACGATAGTACTCTTTATTATACTGTGGTTACGGTACTGTCCCTACATAATATAATAACTAAGTACCTAAACTATCTATTGTTCAATTAAAACCATCTTAAAATATAATAGTCTATCAACGGGACTTTCCATCTAATACCTTTCCATCTATGCGTGCATTATAAGCGCTGGTATTCGATACACGAAATCAAATTATTTTAAACTTTAAAATGAGATGCCGCCAAAAATCCGATCTCTAATTTTTTTCGCTTAGCCTAGCGGTAAGTACGTGCGACTTTCGTTCCGGAGGTCGCGGGTTCGAACCCCGGCTCGTACCAATGAGTTTTTCGGAATTTATTTTTCGGAAGGAAAACATCGTGAGGAAACCGGACTAATTCCAATATGGTCTAGTTTACCCTTCGGGTTGGAAGGTCAGATGGCAGTCGCTTTCGTAAAAACTAGTGCCTACGCCAAATCTTGGGATTAGTTGTCAAAGCGGACACCAGGCTCCCTTGAGCCGTGGCAAATGCCGGGATCACGCAAGGAGTATGATGACCTAAATGCGTGCATTCTCTCACTCTCGCCAATATTTCTAATACAGAAATAACTCATGATAGCAGATGACGTGGACTTAATAACGGGACTTAGTAATGGTACGCGTTATCACGTAGTAATTATGTCGACGGAATGTAATGACATGTCATGTCAAGGGTATTCACATAAGTCAACTTGACAAATGTCGGCGACAAGTTAAGAGAAGTGAAGAAGCGAAGCCTTCAATTTATTTAATAACTTCAGAACCTTTTTTAGGGTTCCGTAGTCAACTAGGAACCCTTGCAGTTTCGCCATGTCTGTCTGTCTGTCCATCCGTCCATCCGTCCGCGGATAATCTCAGTGACCGTTAGCACTAGAAAGCTGAAATTTGGTACCAATATGTATATCAATCACGCCGACAAAGTGATAAAATAAAAAATGGAAAAAAATGTTTTGTTAAGGTACCCCCCCTACACGTAAAGTGGGGACTGTTTTTTTTTTTCATTCCAACTCCAACGTGTGATATATTATTGGATAGGTATTTAAAAATGAATAAGGGTTTACTAAAATCGTTTTTTGATAATATTAATATTTTCGGAAATAATCGCTCCTAAAGAAAAAAAAGTGTCCCCCTCCCTCTAACTTTTGAAACATAATATGTTTAAAAAATATGAAAATAATTACAAAAGTAGAACTTTATAAATAAGAAATAAAAAAAAATAAAAAAAAATCATTTATTTCAGACTCAGGGTCCATAGATGGTTAGTAGAAGCCTGTAGAACATTACAACTCTAAAGAACTGATATTAGTGTTAGTAAGACATTTACCTAATGCTAAGACTTAAAAAACTAAAACAATTCACACTTAAAACCTACATAGCGACAGCGTGCAGCATTTGCCATCGGTTGAGCATGGGCATTTATAAAGACTTTCTAGGAAAATTGTTTTGAACCTGATAGGTTCAGCAGCTTTTGATAAAATTCGGAAAACTACGGAACCCTACACTGAGCGTGGCCCGACACGCTCTTGGCCGGTTTTATTTTTTAATCATGATTTTTGATGCGGTTTATTTTTTCATTCAGTGTGCCGGGATACATGGACTTTTGTATAAGAAATGAGTGCCTTCGTATCCTCATAATCATAACATTACTATTACCATAGATTAATTAAATAAAGAAAGATTGGTAACTCAGTACATCGTGTAGCGACCTACTTAACGCGAGTTATCGTCGCTGGTACCTCTTAGTTTTCGAGTTATTTACAGATGGCGCTGTTTTCAATGTTGAAAAGTGCCACCTAGTGAGATAATAATTAATTACATTGCCGAGTAACCACATCTGAATATGATTCAATATTTTGAGCCGGCGGCACCTCGTTTTTTGGCTTAGGGGTTAGAGTATCTGACTTGCATTTTTGAGATCTCAGGTTCGAGACCCAGCTCCGGTTTTTTTTTTTAATGTGTTTAAAAAGAATTATGTTGTTGTTTTTCGCTTTTTTTTTTCTAGTTGAATATTAGAAAAATAAGTATGATGTGAAGTTGAATCATAGAAAAGTAAGTATGAATTGTTCGCGCCTACTTGTTGTGTGTTTGAATCATAGAAAAGTAAGTATGAATTGTTCGCGCCTACTTGTTGTGTGTTTATAAAACCCATAGGCCCATAGGGAGGTACCTATCTACCTACTCTACTCTCCAATCACTTATGTGACGTTGTCTCTTTCCAAAGACCGATGTGCAAGTTTTATCGCCCTTTACTGTATTTATATAAATTTATCGGTACCCATAAGTATTAAAAATCTTTATTTAGGCACCTACAGCTATACAGTCAAGGAATTTGATTCCCTGCCCATTTAATTGAATCGTTGTTAGAAATACGTATATAATATTTTATTTTATTCCATATATATCTTTGGTTATACTTACCTAGTATTGAAATGTCAAATTACTTAGCACTGTTTTTGACATTTCAAATTAACTCGACCAAATTATGTAGGTTGCTTATAGGCGTGTCGTCCGAAACTAAACACGTGTTTCTAATTTAGTAGCGTTGCTAATGTTTTATGCATCAACATCATCAAAGCAACGTCTTCATCTAGCTAGATCTTATGGTGAGTTTTCTGTACTACATATATTAAACCTTAATCCGTTTTCACGTTATCCGATCCGATATTGGATGTCGGAAGGATTTCAATGGAAAAAATCCAAGATGGCGACTGTAATGTATGGGATATCGGTCCGAAATCTGATATCGGATCGGATAATGGGAAAACACACTTCAACACTTCGCACTTGGGTTTTCATTTTCACATTATTCGACCCCATATCGGATGTACCAAAGATATATTGGATGTACGAAGGATGTCAAAGATGTATAGGTCCACTGTCCATATCAGCAGAGAAAATAGAATATTTCAATATATCTTTGATATCAGATCGGATAATGTGAATACGCACTTAGATGAGTAAGAAATGTATTTCTCGACTGTACTGGGTATTTTTATTAGTAGGTATATCCCAATATTATGGCAAATGTTCAATCCTCTCTCGCGCGGCAGTCGTGATATGTAGATGTGCCTCGGCCGAGGCAATGCGTGAGTTTTCGCAGGTGGCAGTGTTTGGTGTGGTCGTATAGAGGTTGGTTCTGCGACCCCGGATAGATCAGACCGTCGGTCTACCGGTTCCGGGTAAAAAAATGTTGGACGGCCTGGCCAAACGGCTGGAGTTAGCCGGGGAGTGTTCGACCAAATGTCATAGAGGACCCTGGGCAGTTTTTGACGCCGCCATTTTTTTTTTCAAAATGGCCGACTTTTTTTTTGATGATTTTTCAAGTTTGTCGTAGAGAGCTCAAATTTTGGTCATAGAATCTCCAAGTGGCCTTGATTCGAATGAAGTAAAAAAAAATTGAAAAATGCTACAAATGTGGGAAAACTGGCCACTTTTATTTTGTATGGCAACTTTTAAACCGTAAGAGATAGCCGGGGGGGTGCTCGACCAAATGTCATACAAGTATCCGAGTAGAAAAAAGTTGCATTAAAAAAAATTCAAAATGGCCGACTTTTTTTTTTTAATTTCAAAATGGTCCTAACGCGCTGAGATTTGGCACACGGGTGGAAAGTAGTCCCAAGATTTATATTCAAAAAGAAAATTTTGAAAAATTCAAAATGGCGGCTTTTGAGGGCCAATTGAAATTTGTATGGAAGTTTTTTTTTTAATCGCCATAGCTCCGTAACGGTACAAAGAAGTGAAAAGTGCTCGAACAAATGTTATACCGTCATCCAAGGTCCATAGCATGGCATTTAAAAAAAATCAAAATGGCCGACTTTTTTTTTGAAAAATTTCAAAACGGTCTGAGCGCGCTGAAATTTTGCACACGGGTGGACAGCCGCCCTTAGATTAGTATACAATAAGAAAATTTTGAAAAATTCAAAATGGCGCCCTTTGAAGGCCAATTGAAATTTGTATGGAGGTCTTTTTTTTTTAATCCCCATAGATCCGTAACGGTAGGAAAAAGCTTAAAAGTGCTGATCGGCTCGCCGGCGGATCGGGAAGTTGGAGTTTAAACACGACCCAATAGTAAAAGTGTCTTAGAGAAGCGAAACGACGGGATTGGGTCGTGTTTAAGCTCCAACTTCCCTACAACCCTCACAGTAACTACGCGGAGGGCCGAAGGCCCGGAGCGTGTCTTACAAGCTCCCAAGCACGCGAGGCCGCAGGCCGAGCTGCGGGCAGAGAGTGCTCCCAAGCACTCAAAGGCTAAAGCAAAAAAGCAAATAAGCAAAGCAAAAAAACAAAAAAGCATAGCTCAAAAACAAAAAGCAAAAGCAAAAAAACAAAAAAGCAAAGCACAAAAACAAAAAAGCAAAGCACAAAAGCCCAAAAAGAACACCGCGGGGCCCTCGGGCCCCGCTCACCTTTAAAAAACTAGTATAAATACTAAAAACACTAATACAGTGAGCTGTGACCAAAATAAATAAACCGTCTTGCGTAGCCAAAACCACGATACATCACATCAAGTGCAAAGACGTCGTTCAAACCCGCGCGCTTCATCTGCATTGCGTATAGTTCAAAAACTACTCAACGGATTTAAATGATTTTTGTTTTATTTTGCAGATGACATTAACAGGTTTTATTTTAATAAATAAAAATGTGACCATATCTTAGAAAATTTACTAGTCAATTTCACGAGATTGATTTTTTTAAGTTTCACATTTTTCGGCCGCCGTCTTTTATTTTTTCAATGATTTTGATTTTTATATGAATAAACTTTTCAATGAAAACTGATAGACATCCCAATCATTAAAATCAGTGCAGCCGTTGTGATTCCATAAATTTTTACATCACGTGCAAAAACGTCTTTCAAATCCGCGCGTTCCTTTGAAACGAGTATATATAGATCAAAAACTACTTAACGGATTTTCATTATTATTTGAATATATAAAAATGTGGCCATATCATAGAAAATGAAAATTTCACTAGAAAGAAATAAAAGTTTGAAAATTTTATATTTTTCTTATTATTCGCCCGCCATCTTTTATTTTTTTTTCTTTAGTGTTGTGTTCCTGTCGGTGAGTAAGGCTGACAGAGCTTAATGAGGGTGCGGTGTGCTGATGACGGGAGGACTTACGGAACTGACTTATTTCGTCTATTGTCCTTTGAGTCGTCGGCAAACCGAACCCTCCTTAGAACTTGTACACTCCTTTTTACTGTGTACTTAAAACAGGAAAAGGGAATGTACAAGTTTCTAATGGGGTGGCAACGCTCATGTGACACTCTTTGAGTTGCAGGCGTCCATAGGTTACGGTGACCGCTTTCCATCAAGCGAGTCGTACGCTTGTTTGCCACCGACGTAGTATAAAAAAAAATAAGCGTTTTAATACAAACTGATTGACACCCCAACCATCAAAATCGGTGCAGCCGTTGTGATTCTATAAATTTTTAAAAATACGAAATATAGAAAATGTCCGCCATCTTGAATTCTAGTGGATGAAAATTGTGTTTCCTCGGAAGAAATCATTTATATTGGTCCCTAGTATCACTGTACAAAGTTGCTTGCTTTTTGCATAAAGTGCAGCTTTTTTGACCACAATTTCGTTTCGCCGTAAGCCTTATATCTCTTTTCGTTTTTGTTTCACTATTGATAGCTAGCCAAGGCGCGTCATAATTTTGTCTGTGACAAGAAGTGAGAGGAATAGTTCCCGTCATAGTTATCATTGTTATCAACAAACAATATTTCTTTAATCTTCACAAAACATTAAACTATTTGTTATAAGGGCCCGCGCAGACGGGCGACAAAGTCACTCGACGACTTTTTTGTCTCTGTCGTAACTCCTTGCGACAATTTCAAAGGTGCGCACACGGGAACGACAGCGATGCAACCACAGACTACTATGAAGATACTACGGACGCAACTTTTTCTTTTTTCATGAAATTAAGAGCCTACCCAAAAAACATTTTTGGTACTTCAGAATAAGTGTTTAAAAGTTTTGATGAACTCGTTAGAATTTTACAACCCGGCATCGTTTTCCTCAATATTGTAGGACTATTCTTTTAAATTCTTGTCATATAAAGTCGGTCTTACCTCTACTTCTGAAGAATTGAAATTAAACGACAGGTATCAATGTCGACTTCAACAATCGGCATTTAAAATTATATTTTTTTCGAATAATAACATACGTTCGCCCAGGCGGTTGAGTGATAACTGTCAAAATGACAACCGACCGGCGACTATTTTGTCACCGTGTGCGCACTTGCATTGAAACATATAGAGAATGAGACAGTTACGTCGCAGGCTTGTCGTCACTCGTCGAACCCGCAGACAAAAAGGTTGCGTCGCAACGTGTGCGCACTTTCATACTAGCCCATAGACCGATCTCCGCAGACAAAAAAATTGAGTCACCCGTCTGTGCGGGCCCTAACGCATACTTTGCAATTCGCAGGAGATACCAACGCCTGGACTGGCAACACCGACCGGGTTAAACGTCAAATTCAAGCTTCGTGCGTGTATCATTTCAATAATGTGTTATAAATATTAAAAATGTAAAATATAAGGAATTACAGTGATGTATCGTATTTTAATTAAAATGAGAAAGTGTTATCATAAGTTTTCATGCAGCCTAAGAAGCCAAATATTGACGAAAAAACTACGCCAACCGTCAACGGAGTAGCGTTCAAGATTTAAAATTATAATTAATTAGCGTTTTTTACAGATGGGTATAGCTTACTTAATATTTAAGTGTAGTTTTTCAGATTATTTGTCTAGAACTAGTAACTGTCATAGGTTATTTTTGTGTTTTCTGTTTGTAAACTTTTGAAGTACATAATAGTATTTTAACTTCCATATTTACATTTTCTTTGTTAAACCAACTCGAGATAATAAAACCTTACTCACTGCTATCCCGTGTAACTTGCAACAAAGTGAATTACAAAGTTTGTTATATGAAATCTTGTTAACAAAATCAAGGCTGTGGTTCCATATTCTTGCATCTTAATCACATTATATCCTGTTATAAGCCCTATTTAATATATTTTAACAATACATTTAGGCTTCAATATCTCACATGATGAATAATGTTACAGAACAAACTAGCAAGGTTACAACACACCGGGATGTGATGGTGGCTAGAATGAAACAAACACAAGCCTCAAAAATCAGCAATCAGCCAACCAAGATGTCAAGTAACACAAGCCTCAAAAATCAGCAATCAGCCAACCAAGATGTCAAGTATGAAGACCTGCAAGGACAACGGGATGACCTCTAGGCAGTCATTGATCGGTTCCAGCAATGCCAAGAGATACATGAGCAGGCATTACAACGCATCCGGGACCTCGAGCAGCAACTGCAGGAGTCGGATTCAAAATGGTATTGCAAGTATTGCTCCGGGAACTCCGCTCTGGCTGAAAACAATTTAAGTATATTTGCTGAATATAATATATTTGATTTAGATGTGGTTCATGACAGTGCATCATGCTCCCCAATGAAAGACCCTGTAGATTTAAAACAGTCTGTGCACATAGAGGGCGGCAGTGATCCCAGAGTGACGTTGAAAGGGTCAAATAAAATTAAAAAATATCTAAAGCTAAGCAAATTCAAAATACATCAAAATGTAACAGCTGCCTTAAGCGATGAGCTTCTAAACTGTCAATACCAACTTGACCTGACAGCACAGGAGTTGAACCATCGCTCCGATGAATTTCAGAAATTAGAATTGAAACTAAAAGACCTGAATAATAGGTATGAACTGACAAGTAAAGCATTACACGAGTACATCTTTTGTGAATAACGTTCTAGATCCATCGAGCGTGTACCCTGTGTGCATGGACTCGCCTGCGCCCGCTTGTTCGAGCCGCGCCCGAGCCGGCTTAGTCCCGCTCCCACAAGCCCGCGCCCGTGCGCCGTCGCGCCGGCTCCGTCGCCGTCGAGCCTTCTGCAGCTGGCGCTGTCGCGGCTGACCGCCGAGCCTTCTGCAGCTGGCGCTGTCGTGGCTGATCGCCGAGCCTGAGCCTCGGCCGCCGGCCCCCCGCCGCCGCTCCGCCCCGCGGCGGCATTATATTTATATTTTTTTCTTTAGTTGAGACATCAAGAGTCTTTTAAAACTCTAAAGTTATTTTAGTTATTTTTTATTTGTATCAGTTCGTTTTTTTTTTCTTCATCATGTATATTTTTTTTATTTTTTTAGATATACCTTGACACTTAGAGACTCTATACAGTATCTCTAACATCTCTTATTAAGCATAGTAGCTTTGTACTTTGTATAATTTATTGAAATTAATTTCCATAGAGCAGTCTGTTAATATTTTCTTTATGAATACTTTTGCATGTGTATTTTGAAAAAAAGTGGCTGAGGCGTAGGGTTAAAGCCGGCGTAGCTTTATTTGACGTTCATATCATTGTAATATGCCTACTTGGAAATAGTGCATTACGATACAAGTGCGTAAAAATCGACACGAGTTACGAATTTCCTTTTCGCACGTGTATCGTACGACGTTTTTCAGTACAGATGGCCCTCCGAAGTTTAGACCTGACATATACTCGTAATGAACCACTTCTCGCACTAGTGCGTAAAAAAAAAACACCATCTGTACTGAAAATAAATATTTCAATGCATTTCAACACTTAGCATGATAATTAAGAAACTTTTCAAAGAATTTAATTAATAAAATTGACTTATAAATATATTGTTTTATTCCACATTCATATATTTAAAAAAATCGATGATGAAATGATGAATCTTTATTCTGATAATAGTGCCATCTGACTCTGTCGTGTTGATATATGTAGCTGTTTGTGGTAAAACATTTTTATAGTAATAAAAATAAAATAATCTGAAAGTAATACTTCCGTCTTAGTGCGTTTTCACATTATACGATCCGATATCGGATGCAGGACCGATATCCCATATATTTAAGCCGCCATTTTTGATTTTCGCCTTTGAAATCCTTCCTGACATCCGCACTTAGGGTTGTAATATTTTACGTAGCATATTTTGCCTATTCTGGGATGTACGTCCAAGATAATTTAGAATAATCGTTAAAACTTGTGCAAAAAAAAAACAAATACTAATGATAATGAATGTGCATATTGAGAGTCAAGAGTATTGTACGCCAAATTCTGGCAGATTGTGATGTTACAAAATACTAACCCTATCATCAATTCATCATTTATAAAGTCGCCGTCAATAGAATTTGTGAACAATGTAAACAAACCTTGTACGTTGTCAAAATGTCTTTAATTTTCATTCTAACTCATCAGATACTGGCTAAATCCAACCTTTGAAATAATAAAATTGTGCTAAAATATTGATATTTTGTATAATGGTTTGTTTACATTGTTGGCAATTTCTATTGACAGCGATTTTAACTACTCACATTCGAACAATAAATAAATTGAATTTAAAACTTATCTTCAATATGCCAACTTTGTTTAGCATGCAGTGTTGTGCATCTTGCATACGCGCCATCTACCGGATTATAATGTTTGCTATTAGTCATCAAACGTACAAAACACTTCCCATGAATTGAATCTGATTCAAGTACCCGATTGGTAAAAAATGACTTAATTGTTTTTGTTAATTTCGGTGTTATATAGTGATAATGTTGTACGATCATGTTCCAAATTTTGAAATAATACGACTTAGGTCATTTAAATGAAATTATTTCGTGAATTGAACAATACCATTTGTCGCGAGAGTATAGTAATGCCATCTATTGTTTTACGAGTCAAACATATAAAACGGTGTACTGAGTTACACGTCTTCCTTTATTTAGTTTAGTCTATGCTATTACTAAGACTATCTATTTTCGTCTTATTACTAACCAAAGCATATACCATAGCAGTTGGCAACCGATTTGCAAAAAGATCACTATGCAAAAATGTACTGTTAAAAAAAATCATTTGCATAAAAAACGCAATAAAATGTGCTACGCATAAAAATCTAACGTGGCGAGCCAAAATTACAACCATTCAATGGCCTCAAAAGCTCAAGCCACATCCTGGACACTGGCTATCAAATATATGAAAGAGGATAAGAAAATATAGGAGCGCACCTTAGCACACATTCTAAGTTCGTGTAGGTGAACGCGTACCATGCTTGTATGTATGAGTGAGATATGACAGGTCACAGATGTCATATATAACCATAGATCAAGCAAACGTATCTACTTAGCGTGTCAAATGAACTCAGTGAAATCCACTGAGTTGTCCGTCTTTAATCGCAGCTTGCAGCTTTCTCAATTTTTGTAAGTTGAAGTCAATCAAAACATAAAAAACCGGCCAAGAGCGTGTCGGGCCACGCTCAGTGTAGGGTTCCGTAGTTTTCTGTATTTTTCTCAAAAACTACTAAACCTATCAAGTTCAAAACAATTTTCCTAGAAAGTCTTTATAAAGTTCTACTTTTGTGATTTTTTTCATATTTTTTAAACATATGGTTCAAAAGTTAGAGGGGGGGGACGCACTTTTTTCCTTTAGGAGCGATTATTTCCGAAAATATTAATATTATCAAAAAACGATCTTAGTAAACCCTTATTCATTTTTAAATACCTATCCAACAATATATCACACGTTGGGGTTGAAATGAAAAAAAATATCAGCTCCCACTTGACATGTAGGGGGGGTACCCTAATAAAACATTTTTTCCATTTTTTATTTTTGCACTTTGTTGGCGTGATTGATATACATATTGGTACCAAATTTCAGCTTTCTAGTGCTAACGGTTACTGAGATTATCCGCGGACGGACGGACGGACGGACAGACAGACATGGCGAAACTATAAGGGTTCCTAGTTGACTACGGAACCCTAAAAATGCCTCGTTACGTGATATTCAATTGCAACAACACAAAAATTATGTACAATCAAGAGCCTGAGACATATTTAAAATTACAGGCAAGAAACAACTTCAGTATAAAATTTGACACGCTCGGCCCCTATACAAATAGATGAACTTATTTCTTCTATATAAATAAAGTTCTGTGTGACAGGTCGACTGTTCGCGTTTTTGACAGGCGATAACTGTGAGGTAGCCGAGAGCGGGTGGACAGCACTTTCAGCGGGGAGCGGGAGTGGCCAATGGCCATACTGTACTGTACTGTTTATTATACTGTGCTCAAGCTTCGCGGGTGACGGTGGTTGTCAAGAATGTCAACACTGCGTGAAGCAACAGCGCGCTGTGTGTGGTATCCAAATATAAATCTGGACTCTGGAGAGATTGTGAATTGTGATGATTATCAATTTGTCCCAAACACGCGTAATGCGTATTCCTTTATGTTTTGCATAAAAGACATAAAACGTATTGTAGAAAAGGCCATAAACAGGGTAGCACCATTGGTTCAGACCCTATGACCACCTATGAGTTCCTATGACCACCTTTCTGCTTCATCATCAGGTCACGTGATTTACATAAGTATGCAAAATTTCAGCTCAATCGGAAACCGGGAAGTGGGTCTTTAGTAGTGATGGGTCGTCGGTAAAATACTCGTTACCAGTATTTTTCCATTTGGGAATATTACCAGTAAAATACCAATCTTACCGGTAATATTACCAAATCCCGGTAATATACAAAATTTTCGATTTTTATGAGACGCGATGGTTATTTTTTTAATTATACATTACTAAGTCGCCACCATAAAACTTAAAAAAACCCGTAGAGTGCCTCGGGGAGTAAATTACCAATCTTACTAGTAATATTCCCAAAAATACCGAGTAAATTACTGGAAACATTCCTTTCCTACATTGTCACCAACTGCAAATATACTTCGTATAATTTTGTGGTATCATGCAGCAGATATATCTAATATTTGAATATTTTGTCCCTGTTCCATAAAATATAAAACTATTTTATTAAACTTATAACTTTATTTATTTATTATTTATTTATTTATTTATTTATTCACAGATAAGCTTACAGTTAACACCAAGCGCTTAAAAGTTAGGTTATTACATAATAATATTTATATACAAACAAGTCACTTTATACAATACTAAATTACATGTCAATACATTAGAAACATACAACAATTAAACATTATAAACAAACAAGCAAATAAAATATCAATAATAAGTAATGTCAAAAAAAAAAAAAAAAAAAACTTCATACTAATCCATAAAGTAAACTAAAACTAATATATAGGTACATTCATTACATTCTATTCAAAAATTCATTAATACATTCATTTGCACACATCAGGCTAAATAGTAGGAAATTGACAGCTTTGGTTAGAAAGGAACCTACCCAAATTAATTTATTTTGACAAAAATTGTACTCGACGATATAAACGTAATTAGATAATTACCGTAAACTGGGGTTACTTTGATACTTGGGGTTACATTGATAAAAACTTCGTTTTTTAACGTAAAATTCTACATATCCCAACGCATCTGTCCATTTTTTTAACGGCGTTGGCACTATCGACAGTTACTTCCATTAGTTGCTCTAACGCAGCGAAAAAGTATAGTCGTGGGCAGTGCAAATCACGTGTCAAAATATAAGTATAGTTTATCGCTATCTATCATGTTCAAATAACTTCTAAACTAACTTAGTGGGTATAAAAGTAAAAGGTTCACAGTGAATTGAGTGAGCTTGCTAGAAATATTTTAGGTAGGTAAGGTAGGCAACAGAGAACCAGTGGTACACAAGGAACCAACGGTTTTATTCGGAAATGCGACGTTGCCAAACTGCACTGCGAACATAGGCACGCGCCGCTAAGGTTCCCCCGCTCGCTCCCCAGTCGGCGGCCGGTCCGCGTTGAAATTGCACGTGTAGTGAAGTATTTTGTGATTTTGGACAAGAAAACAAAAAAAAGTAAGTTTTTAGTTTTTTTATTTTCTCAGAATGTAGTTATGTTTGATTTATCTAATTAATCAGTTGTGCGGGGTGACTATTTCTCTATCTTTTTGACATTCACTGATGGCTTTCTTGTGCCGTTTATTTTTTACCGAATTTAAAAAGTGAAAGTGTATATCTAGCACACATTGAACCACAAGGCTAGAGTACTCAATGAACCAGGAGGTTCTCTAGGTAATTCTCTAGTTAGCCTTTGGAAGGTCTATTTTGTACAACTTTTGCCATGTTTAAGAGTTAATATAAATATATCTAATATAACGTTACTATATAGTACAAAAATATATGATAATACATATATTATTTAAGTTTTTTGAAGTGCAAGACTTTATTTTTCATATAACGAAGAATATTGTGACGACTACATTAGTAAACTACTCTTAGTTTAAATAAATAAGCATTTTTGACATTGTAAATGTTGTATTTATTAAATTGCCCCATATTTACCTAAATCAGTTTGTATATTTTGCAATTATTTATCAAAAACTATGCAATTATATAATGGTAGGTTCATTGTGTACTAGGCCGGTTCATTGAATACATAGTACCGGTTCAGTCTGTACCAGAGATTGTACACAATGAGCCATTGTTCATCTTTTAAAAAAACTAAAATATCTCGACTTCTATTCAGTTTTATTAAAAAATAATGATGAAAATTTAGAGCTAGATAAATAACAAATGCACTGAATAAAAAAAATTGAATTTGGACTTATTATGACTGACTTATTAAGATTTAAATTTTTGGTGTACACAATGAGCCATTGTTCATCTTTTAAAAAAACTAAAATATCTCGACTTCTATTCAGTTTTATTAAAAAATAATGATGAAAATTTAGAGCTAGATAAATAACAAATGCACTGAATAAAAAAGATTGAATTTGGACTTATTATGACTGACTTATTAAGATTTAAATTTTTGGTGGCTCATTGTTGGCAACCTCACTATCATTGTATTAAGTTTCGTGTTAAAATTCAAACTGGGCATTTTATTACTAATTATTTAATTTGTGGGGTGTCTTTGATCACCTGCATAGGGTAACATTGACCATGCTTACACAAAGTTGATTATTGTGTATTATGTCAAGGTACTTAGGTATTGAGGCTGATAATTTGATCTCTTTTTGTGATAAATATTGAGACAATCTTACATAAAGTTGATTTTTCGAAGATGGTAATTTATATGTTTGATCAAAGTAACCCCAAAATAGCATTTAACAGTTGTAACTTTTGTACCGGCGAACAGATTTTTATGTGTCCTTGAGATAAAATACTTCTGTAAGGGGTTACATTCGATTACCAAAAAAAACCTAGTTTTAGTTTTTTTTCTCCGTACATTATTTTATTAGTATTTCTAGATTTTTAGCAGCGAAAGACTAAAAAAAGTTGATGTTAGAGAAGTTTAAACTTTGAATCTGATCAATGTAACCCCAGTTTATGGTACATATCTATTGTAATACAATTGCAAGTCTGCATTAGGTACCCAATAACTTTGTGTTAACTATGTGTGTGTACAGAACAGGTAATGTGAAACAAAACCAGCAAAGTCCGAGTAGGACGGGCGATTTTTTTCTCTCTTTTTTACTCTCATGTACAGTAAGAAGTGAAACTCCATTATCGGACCATTTTTCTACTATTTACAGTTTAACGAAAATTTGTTAGATGAGATTTAAGCAAAAATAAAATACTACCCTCTTAATTTTCTATATTTACAATACATAAACTAATCTGTGTGCCTACGGCTGTGTAACCCTGCCTTACCACCTTTCGGTTCTATGGTCCTAGTACTACAGGTGATAGGAAATATGGATATTTGCAGGAAAAATTCTATTATTTCGCCTTCCGGTTCTGCGGCCCTGATACTACAGGTGATCAAAAATATGGTGTAGCTGGGAAAAATTATAAATGAAACTGTTTATACAACAGCCACGTTGCTACAGATGTAGTGCGAAAGCCGAAAGGCTTTTCCTTCGTATTTTTACGGAAACGTTCGTATTTGCCATGCTAGTTCAGACATTGTCAGTACGTCTTATACTGAGACTGGCTGAAATAGCATCTCACGCTCGTACATTTCCGTAAAAGTATGAAGAAATCTTTTCGCACTAAATTTGTAATCTGTGAGTAGCCTCATTTCTTAATTAATTAAAAAAAAAATTCTAGTATAATAAGCTCTTTGATGTGATATGTAATACAAACTTTCATTTAAAAATTTTTAATTTTTACATTACCTAAAGTGACCCCTTATGATAGAAATGTATTAATGTAAGCTACATGTCCGTTTTTGGGTCATAAGGTTACATACGTCTATCAAATTTCAAGTTATTCGAATCCGTAGTTTCGGAGAAAATTGGCTGTGTCTGTGACAGACGGACGGTGATCCTATAAGGGTTCTGTTTTTCCATTTTGAGGTACGGAACCCTAATACAACAAATTAAAACTGATTTAACAATTTTTTGTTATATTTTCGCCATATTATTCCTTAAAATTATGATTCATTGCAACTTTCATATCATACTACTATAGAAATATTACCAGTAAGATTGGTAAAATACTCGGTAGTATTGGGAATATTACTGGTAATATTGGTAGTTTACTAAATGACGTTAGGTAGGTATTATTTTTTGTTATAATACAATGCAACATGTCTCCTTTGTATAAATAGACACAAAAGAAATATTTTGTATCTATTTTTATGTCTATATTTCTCTAAATTACCGCTAAGTGGTAATATTACTAGTAACATTACTGGTAAAATACTCGTTTTAGTAATATTACCGGTAACGACCCATCACTAGTCTTTAGCTTCTACGTCTTGACGCACACTAACATACTAACAAGGCAAGTTGAATAAAAGTCGCCGGCGCGCGCGTCGAGCGCGGCGCCCGCCCCGGCGCCCGGCGCTCCGCGCACGCGGAGCCGGGACCCTCCGCGGTCGACGGTCATCTATTCTGACGCAATCGGGGCCGGCCTCGGCGTGCTGCTGGGTGAATGTCTCCGGCAAAGTGTAACAAATGTGTGTTTGCGTGGTGCCTCCGTCGAATCGGTCGTGCGCCGCCTGGCGAGGGACAAGTTTGACAGTGGCACCACTCTGATTATACACCTCGGCGATAGTGTGGGTGTGAAGAGATCTCACGTGGGATCCCTCATACGCACGCTGTCCGACATTGAGCGACACGGAATTTATAAAATTATTTTATGCTCTTTTCCGTATTCCGACTCTGTTTCCCATGAGCACAACGTTAGAGTGTCGGAGTTAAATTCCATGTTGTACAATGCGACTTGTTACAAAAGCGCTTACCATTTTATTGATCTGAACATTATGTATAAAAGAAATAATTACCGTTTTAGACTAAGAGATAATTATTTGAATGTACCACGGAATTGTAAAGTGACGACAGCAAAATTACTAGCTTACAACGTAGAACCGGGGTTTTTTGACATTTCGGCCAGTGGCAACGGTGCCGGCCGCGCGGCGAGCGCCGGCGCGTGCGCAGCCTCCCCGCGGGCCGCCCACAGCATTTAAACTGACGGCTGAGACAGCGGAGAGGCCCCGTGAGCTTAGGTTAGTTCACCAAAACCTACAGGGCTTCTCCAGCAAAGAGTTAGAGGTGGTTCTTTTCTTAGAATCACAAGATATTGATGTCATGTGCGTTACGGAGCACTGGCTCAAAGAATATGAATTATTAGTATTTAATATCTGTAATTATGACATAATTAGCTCGTTCAGTAGAAAGTCCGCCATTCACGGGGGATCATTGATTATAGTAAAAAATAAATTTAAATGTAAAGAAAGAAATGACATAGTTAAACTTTCTACTGAGCGAACTATAGAAATATCATGTATAGAATTGGAGGATCACATTATAATGTGCGTCTACAGACCACCTTCGGCGGATTTTAGCGTTTTTGAGTCTGTGATGGAAGATGCGTTGAGACGAGTGTTTGTTAGCAGTAAGAAGATAATAATTTGTGGGGACTTTAATGTTAATATACTAGATCCCACGCATGGACACACAGTTAGATTCTTAAATCTTTTTCAGTCTTTTGACTTGTTTCCGCTTTTCCACGAGCCCACAAGAATTACAGCCAGTACGGCGACTTGTTTGGATAATATATTCTGTAATTGTGAAGTTGAAAAGAAAGATGTCTTTAGTTGTTTCAGCTCTGATCACTATGGTCAGAAAGCTTATTTCCAAGTCAACATTGTAAAACAACAGCAAGCGATTACGTATAGGCCTATCACTGCTAGCCGAATGGATAAGTTTAGAGAATCTATTATATCGCAGGTACCTACTTTGACAGGTATAAGCAAGCAAGATCCTGATACATTATACGGGGAACTGTCGAGTGTCATCCACGACGTCCACAAGAATATTTTTAAGACGAAGACTGTACAGCAAGGCCAATTGAAGTCAAAGTTTAGTGACTGGGCCACCGTCGGTATCCACAGAAGCAGGAAGAGATTGTATGACCTGTATGAAATGAGGAATTTTAACCATGATGAAAATTTTACTGAATATGTAAGGAGGTATTCAAAAGTGTTTAAGAAAGTTTGCGCCGCGGCTAAGTCTGCATTCTTAAGCAAGAAGGTCAGGTCGGCAGACAATAAAATAAAAGCTACCTGGAATATGATAAACGCTGAAACCGGGAAGACGAAACCCCGTGATGGCCATTACACACTAAAAGTTCAAGACCAAGTATTGTCTGCAGACGACGATGTTGCTGGCGCCTTTCAACACTTTTTCACCAACATAGCCACTGATACTACACGGAATTTAAACTCCTCTGTAGTTAAGGCAGGTCTCTACTTGGACAATTACAATGTTAAGAAATGCAGCATGGAATTATATTTCCAATTTACTGACCCCGAAGAGATTATTAAAACTTTCAAGTCCTTAAAAGTTAAAAACAGTGAGGACATTTGGGGGATATCTGTGAAAGTCGTGTATTCAATTATTGACGTCGTGGCACCTTATCTAGCCGATGTGTTTAACGCTTGTGTTAGGGAATGTGTGTTTCCCAATCTGATGAAGTATAGTAAGGTTATTCCTCTGTTTAAATCAGGCAGCAAGGATGACCTTGGAAATTTTAGACCAATTTCCATACTTCCCGTTCTCAGCAAAGTGTTTGAGAAAATTATATTGAACCAGTTGCTTCGACATTTTAACACGAATGGATTACTTCAGCATCAGCAATTTGGTTTTACACGAGGTCGTTCGACGACAGATGCTGCCTCTGTGCTAATCAAGCACATATACGATGCCTGGGAACTCTCGTTAGATGCTATCGGTATTTTCTGCGATCTCTCCAAAGCTTTCGATTGTGTGGAGCACGACACACTACTACACAAGCTGAAGCACTACGGTCTATCCTATAAAGCTTTACAGCTTGTTGAATCTTACTTAAACGAAAGAACCCAGAAAGTGGTTGTAAATGGTACTGAATCTAACGGTACAACTGTAAAGCTTGGAGTACCACAGGGTTCTATTCTGGGACCTTTTCTTTTCCTTGTGTATATAAATGATTTGCCATGTCTTGTAAAGAACAAATGTGAGATAGTCTTATTTGCTGATGATACTTCACTAATTTTCAAAGTTGATAGGCAACTGAGTGACTATAGCCATGTGAATGAAACTTTGAAGGAGGTACTAGAATGGTTTACAGCAAATAACTTGCTCCTTAATGCCAAGAAGACGAAATGTGTTAAATTCTCTTTACCCAATGTAAGGAAGACAGATACTACCATCACGCTGAATGGCGAAAACCTGGACCTTGTCGAGAATACGCTCTTTCTTGGTCTTACTTTAGATTGCAATCTGCAATGGGGTCCTCATATATCTGCCCTAGCAAAAAGGTTGAGCTCTGCCGCGTATGCCGTAAGGAGAATTAGGCAATTAACTGATGTGGAGACAGCTCGCCTAGTTTATTTCAGTTACTTTCATAGTGTTATGTCTTACGGCATATTGGCCTGGGGAAAAGCAGCAGATATTCAAACCATCTTCGTTCTCCAGAAACGGGCAATACGATCTATCTACAACATGGCGTCACGTGACTCACTGAAGGAACGCTTTAAGGAGATAGACATCCTTACAGTAGCTTCACAATACATACTAGATGTGATAATGTATACTCATAAGAATATAGAGTCCTTTAAGAAACTGTCAGATATTCATAGTTATAATACACGGAACAAACATAAGCTAGCGGTTTCCAAGTTTCGTCTACAGAAAGTGAAGAAATCGTTCCTGGGAAACTGTGTAACATTTTATAATAAGGTACCCTTAGAGGCATGGGATCTGCCCTTTACTTCATTCAAGAAGTACATAAAAAGTGCACTTCTCAAAAAGGGGTACTACAAAATTGATGATTACCTGGGAGATACTACACCATGGCCGACTATCCAGGCTCAAAATCTGTCATAGTTTTGCTAGCAGTGTCCCGGGGAGACATTGTGTCATGCTTAAGGCGCTGTTGCTACTGGCTGTTTAAATTATTGATCCTTATTATTGTATAATTATAATTTGGTATATATATATATTGACTTGTTGAGTACATACTAGTTATGTATTCTGTAGAATTAGTTGGAGATTGCTAGCTTAACAGTCTCTTGACGTGAAATTTGTATTTCATACGCATTTTTTTTTCTATTTCTAGTTCTTTTGACACTTGGAGAACCTTTACACCTCCAAATTTTTATTTTTTATTATATCCCATTAATTATAATTGACTGTGGGGACCTTTTACATCTCCCAAGATCTTGTTTTCAATTAAGTCAATTTAAACTATGTAACATACAAGCACGGAATGTTGTGTCTTACATCTAGGTATACCGTATTCACTTATTATTGGAATATTTAATACAGCCCGGACAGCTTGAACATGTCATGCTCGCTAAAAAGTCTTTGCTTACGGTGACGTCGCTGATCGGGTCGCCACCTTCCCGAATGAAGGTTGAGGGAGGCGATGGCTGAGATGCGCGCCATATTCGTGAACGGGTGCTGTTTGTGAAGACCGGTCTGTTTCAGCTAATAGGGGCTATGCTATTCTATGTAACATTAATTTTGAATGAGATTACGTTGAGGCACTCTGTTCGGTCCTTGTTTGTTTATTTTTCTTTCTGACTCTTGGATACCATATACATCTCCAAGGAAAAAAGTAGATTAAGTATACATATATTTTTTTTCCTTTGCTTAAGACAACAAGAGTCTTTTACAACTCTAAAGTTATTTTAGTTATTCGGTTTTTTTTTTCTTCATGTATAATTTTTTTAGATGTACTTTGACACTTAGAGACTCTATACATCTCTAACATCTCTTATTAATAATCATAATAGCTTTGTACTTTGTATAATTTCTTGTGTTAATATATTTTTTTTTTATGAATACTTTTGCTTATTAAATTGTATCTTGTTTTTTTTTTTAATGCATGTTAAATATAAGATGTAATGTTTTGAAAAGAAGTGGCCCGCCGAGTTTCTTGCCGGTCCCATAGTGGATACCCTCCTCCAACTGAGGGGGGACTGAAATCTTCTCGAGGCTGAGGCGTAGGGTTAGAGCCGGCGTAGTTTTATTTGACGTTCATAAGCGCATTGTAATATGCCTACTTGGAAAATAAATATTTCATTTCATTTCATTTCATTTCAAAGCTTGTAAAAGTGCCGGTAAATACGCATTAATGAAATTAAACAGGACGTTGGCCTTTAGGATTGGGACCCACCACATCGCCGAATGGTAAAACGTCCAGTGATTATCTAATAATCATTACGTACTCATTATACTTAGTTCAGAAAACGATTACCGAATTTACCAAAGACACACACATTACCATACTTTCATCATCATCATCATTTCAGCCATTAATCGCCCACTGCTGAGCATAGGCCTCCCTTCGTGTACGCCACTTATACCGGTCCTGGGCTAATCTCATCCAGAAGTGACCCGCAGTTTTTCGGATGTCGTCCACCCAACGAGCCAACGGATACTAGGCGCTTGTTACATCCGATAGCGGCCACCATTCGGTCAACATTTTAGTCCACCTGCCATCACTCTGCCTGGCAACATGCCCTGCCCAATTCCATTTAAGTTTACCATACTTTACTACCAATGAACATGAAATGAACTGTCGGTCGTGTTATTTCCTGCAGGAATGAAACGCTCCCGTCATCTTAGTCTAGAGCCAATTTGGCCACAAGTCGTCTCCTTCACGATTTTCGTCGACATCTCTTCTAAATACCTAAAACAGGTATGGATATGTTCCTCGTTCTCTCCAGATTACGAATTGACCTGTTTTAGTTTAAGGAGGGGGGGACGGGTCGAGAAAAAGGGGGGGAAAGATGGCGACCGACCATCATAGATATTTATTCACATCTCGAGTCCTATGGCACCAATCTGTTCGTGCGAGGTGTCATTTGAAAGCTTATTAAACCTACTTTAATTGTTTTCAAATAACTATGCTCATAAAAGTAACCATTTAGGAAATATTTGAAAATATGTGTTTTTTTATCGCGCATGAATTGTACAAGTACTAGTAAAAAATGCGTCTAACTCAATAAACAATAACTTTACCGCAATTGATGTTATTATAAAATTTTCGCGTCTATTCATGTTCTTTCTAAAAATATAAGTTTCATTGGTATATGATAATATATAACCATGTAATTAAGAATTTTGTTTGGCAGGGGTTATCCTCCAGGTCGCATAAACGGGCGCTGACCGTAGTAAAGTATTCAATATTTTTGAGGTCTTATTTTACGGATCCATATGTGAGAGGTATCGTTTGAAAGATAATTAAACCTACTATAATTTTTACACATAACTATAGTATTAAAGGTAGCTGTTTACATAATATTTGAAAATATGTGTTTTTTATCGAGCATGAATCGCACAAGTACTGGTAAAAAATGCTTCTAAGTCAATAAACAATAACGTTACCGCAATTGATGTTATTATAAAATTTACGCGACTATTCATGAGCTTTCTAAAAATATAAGTTTTATTGGTAAGTGATAATATAACCATTAAATTACGAATTTTGTTTCGTAGTGGTCACTCCGCCGGTCGCATAAAAATGAGCGCTGACCGTAGTAGTATTCAATATTTTTAAGTTCTTATTTTACGGATCCATATGTAAGAGATATCATTTGAAAGCAAATTAAACCTACTATAATTATTTTTAATAACTATACTTATAAAGGTAGCTGTTTACAAAATATTTAAAAACATGAGTTTTTTTTTCGAGCACGAGTTGCACATATACAGATAAAAAATGCTTCTAACTTAATAAACCATAACTTTACCGCAATTAATGTTATTATAAAATTTACGCGAAATTTCATGCGCTTTCTAAAAATATAAGTTTTATTGGTGTATGATAATATATGACCAAGTAATTACGAATTTGGTTTAGCAGGGGTCACTGCGCCCTGTCACGATATTGGGTGCTGACTGACCGTCGCCAAATTTTCTACGTTACTCAGATCCTATTTTACTGATAAATTTGTGAGTGGTATCATTTGAAAGCATATTATGCGTACTATCTTTATTTCTAATATTTCAAGTCGAAACTGTAGAAGTTTACAAAATATTTGATTAGTAATATGTGTATTTTACTGTGCATGAATAGCATTGGCATTGATAAGACACGCTTCTAGCTCAATAAATTATAGTTTTCCGCAATTGAAATAATAACAAAATAAACGGAAAATGTATGACTTACACAAAAAATAAGTTTGGTTTGTATTGCATAAACAATTAATTTGAATTTGTTCAGCTCACCTACTGCGCACCGTCATATAAATGGATGTCCACCGTCGTTGCCTTTTTTCATGATTTTTCAGATTTTATTTCACTAATCGTATATTCATAATAAATATAATCTATCACGTATCGAATTTACTTATATACTTAATTGATCAGTAAAATAAAATCTGTAAAATGATGAAAAAATTAAAGCAACGGCGGTGGACATCCGTTTATATGACGATTGACCGTGCGCAGTGGGTATGGTGGACAAATTAACATTAATTGTTTAAGCAAAACTAACAAAACTCATTTTTTGTAAAGGCCATACATTTTGCGGTTCATTTCGTTATTATATCAATTGCGGAAAAATATAATTTATTGAGCTAGAAGTTAGCATGTTTCACTCGTATCAGTGCGAATGCTGTTCATATACAGTAAAAATACACATATTGTCAAATATTTTGTAAACTTCTACAATTACGACTAAAATTATTAAAAAGTAACGATAGTACGCATAATATGCTTTCAAATGATACCTCTCACAAATTGATCGCTAAAATAGGATCTGAGAAATACATAAAATTAGGCGACGGTTAGCACCTATTTACGTCACGGGGGTGCAGTGACACCTGCTAAACCAAATTCGTAATTGGTTGTATAATATCATACATCAATAAAACTTATATTTTTAGAAAGCATATGAAATGTCCTGTAAATCTTATCATAACATTATTTGCGGTAAAGTTATTGTTTATTGGTCATGCACCAAGATACAATCTTAAAAATTATGAAAACGGCAACGAAAATGGTCATCCATGTATATGACGGTGCGCAGTGAGTATGATGGATAAATTAACATTAATTGTTTATGCAATACTGACAACACTTATTATTTGAAAAGGTCATACATTTCGCCGTTTATTTTGTTATTATATCAATTGCGGAAAAAATATAATTCATTGAGCTAGAAGCATGTTTTACTCACATCGGTTCCAATGCATATTTTCAAATATTTTGTTAGCTACTACAGTTACAACTAAAATTATTGAGAACTAATGATAGTACGCATAATATGCTTTCAAAAGATTCCTGTTAAATAAAATAGGATCTGAAAAATATAGAAAATTTGGCGACGGTCAGCATCCATACGTGACTGGGCGCTGTGGCCCCTACTTAACCATATTTGTAATTACTTGGTTATATAATATCATACACCAATAAAACTTATGTTATTAGAAAGCGCACGAAATTCCGCGTAAATCTTATACTAACATCAATTCCGGAAAAGTTGTTGTTTATTGATTAAGAAGCATTTTTTTACCAGTAGGTACCTACTTGTGCGACTCATGGTCTATAAAACACATATTTTCAAATATTTTCTAAACAGCTACCTTTATGATTATAGTTAATTATAAAAACATATAGTAGGTTTAATTAGCTTTGAAACGATACCTCTCGCATATGGATCCGTAAAATAGGACCTCAAAAATATTGAATACTTTACTACGGTCAGCGCCCATTTCTGTGACCGGGCAGAGTGACTCCTGCTAAACCAAATTCGTAATTACATGGTTATATATTATCATATACCAATGAAACTTATATGTTTAGAAAGAGCATGAATAGACGCGAAAATGTTATAATAACATCAATTGCGGTAAAGTTATTGTTTATTGAGTTAGACGCATTTTTTACTAGTAGTTGTGCAATTCATGCGCGATAAAAAAACACATATTTTCAAGTCGTTTGGTCCCTGACTATCTGTGCTCCCTGAAAAATACGACCTCGGTCGCTTTAAAGCAAGAGTGAATAGGCTATTACAGAACCGGTGAGCTCCATCTTAGACTCTGTCTTCTTTCCACCAGATATGAGGGTCAATCGGCAATCTCCGATCAGTTCATTTAAATAAGTTTTTTTGCAAATTTCATTTTTGGCACAAGTTTTTATCGCCGACTGTACCTTTTTTTTCAACAGTCATTTACTGCTCTCAGAGATGTTTCTAAAAACCCCTTACTCGACGGAGATACGACGTTCTATAACAGAGTTCCTATGACCACCTTTCTGCTTCATTATCACTTCAGCTCCATGATACCATAATATTGCATTGTCACGTGATTTACATATTTATGTGCAAAATTTCAGCTCAATCGGAAACCGGGATTTAGGTCCAATTTAGCTTCTACGTTTTAACCCAAACTAACATACTAACAAAGCGAATAAAAGCTTGTAAAAAAGCAGTTCCATCCTTCATTGATATTTCAAAAATATCCATAAATGGGTGCTAGGTGTATAATTATTATACATATTTAGACTACATACGGCGAGCCCACTCATTATGAAGATAACACAGGGCATTGACTTTCAAGTTTTTTGATAAGGAAAACGCTAGGCATTTTTTTGAACTGGTTCGTGGAGTTGGATATAGGGAGTATTTTTTGTATATTTTTTTAAGGATAAGCATCACGTTTTTGTCTGATGTTTGGCTCATATACTATATGTATATAAAAAAGTACTTGATCATTATACTATTTATAACGGATGTTTAGTGTATTCAAGCTATAGTTGTAAATTGTAATGTAAATCATGTTAAAGTTTATTAGTTTTGTCTATATGTCCGATAACTTCGGCATATAGTTATTAGTTAGGTTCATATCATTATAGGAAACAGAATGGCGTAGTTTGTTTCCATAGATTCGTTTTTTTTTTCTAAAAAAAACCAGGTCCACAGATTATTTGTCCGCCGCTGGAAATGGAAATATCTGCCGAAAGTGTGAGACTGATATATCCCGGCAAACTGATAACATTTCGGTCGAATGATCGCCAAAAAAAATCCAACATGTATTCAAATAAAATAATAATCTACAAAGTAAAGTATCTACATTAAACCATGTGATAAAATCTTAATTAAATAATAATACTGTCGAAATAAGATTTCACGTGTTTTCATTTCATAGTGTTGCATCAGAAAAGTGTCTGAACGTTTAGGGACCATCCACACTCATAACACGCAAGTCTTGCGCGGCGCGCGCCACGCCGCGCCGCCTGGGGCGCGTCTTACGTCCTTCCTATACAAAATGTACTGAGGAGACGTTTTTTGAATTACATTCAGGCGGCGTGGCGGAGACGTCCGTTGCGCGCCCCGAGACACGCGACGCGACGCTTAAGTGGGAACGCTGCCTTATAGGATCACTCGTGTGTCCGTCGTCACAGCCAATTTTCTCCGAAACTACCGATGGACATGTAATTTAAATTAAGAAAAAATAATTATAGGGGCCACTTTTGGGGGTAAAAGTGAAAATTTAAAATCAAAGTTTAAAATGAAAGAGCTTTCTATAAGAACTTTAAATATATTTTATTAGTAATTTTTAGTAAACTAATTTTCAAGTAATTTAAGAAAATAAGCCAAAAATTTTCAAAAAAATACACGAGATAGTGTACAGGTTTCTAATGGGTTCGCAGCGCGCATGTGACACTCCTTGAGTTGCAGGCGTCTATAGGTTACGGTGACCGCTTTCTATGTTTGCCACAGACGTAGTATAAAAAAAACCTAGAAGTACATAGAAGAAGCGGACTCTTTAGACGAGAAACGCTATCGTATATCGTATCGTTCGATTATGTAATCGTAATACTAATCGTACCACCGGACCCGTCTAGTAAACCTACAGATAAACAAAAACTGTATTATACGTACATTTTCTTAGTGCTATTGACATTGAGCTCAATATCGCATCCTATCCTATCGTTCATATAGTAAATTGACCTCTTAAACCTTATTATTAGCGAGATAAGGTACATCGGTGGCCGATAAAAGGTGTCTTGTGTGTGATTAATAAGTAATTAAATAATAAGTTAGTCATATCAGAATTTTATTATATCAGTCTGTCGGATTAAGATAGCAAGAGTGAATGCACCCATGTTTAACTATAACTAGCCTTTGCCCGCAGCTTTGCTCGCGTTAGAAAGAGACAAAAAGTAGCCTATGTCACTCTCCATTCCTTCAACTATCTCCACTTAAAAAATCGCGACAATTCGTCGCTCCGTTTTGCCGTGAAAGACGGACAAACAAACAGACACAAACACTTTGCCATTTATAATATTGGTATGGATGGATTGAGCATAACCTCAAAAGTATGTAGTGAGAATTATTTAAAAAAAAACATGTATATTTGAGATTCATTATTTTAATATTAAGAGCAAGAAAAGGGAAAAGAACGATATAGCTGTAAACCGACGGTCCCGAAGGAAATCCCATTTATCAGCATTCCTCGAAGCATAATGACCCACTTGCAGCATGATGCAACCCGCCCCACTTCCAATGCAAGATGCCGGCCACTTTCCTTGATTACTCTCGCTAATGACGACTATTTACGTCAACAAATATTTCAAAAATAAAAACAGGGCCATAAATATAAGAGAAAAGATCGTCAAAGGCAACAGTTACTGGCTATCACATTTTTATGGTACGGTGGTATGCATGTTAGATTTGGTCAAGGTCTTTAATTTTCTAGGCGGGCTGGCCAGGCCTACGCAGCGTCGACTCAAGACTCTCAGGACACTCATATTATGATGAGTCGTATGAGCTTAATTTTTTTAACCGCCGCCTCAAATCTCTCAAAGGAAGGTGGTTCTCAATTCGTCTGTTTTATTTTTTGTTTTTTATTTTTTTTTTATGTTTGTTCCTCGATATCTCCGTCGTTACTGGACCGATTTTGAAAAATTTTTTTTGATTGAATGTTATGCATACAGATTGAAAATCTGAACGGCACGTTTATAGTGACTTATTTATTATAAGAGCAGCATGCACTTACGTCCAGAATAGTGACATTTGGTGCAGTGGAACTGTTGGTGATGGTCAGAACCGAAATACGTAATCCAACATTCTCAAGTAGCTTTCACCAGAACCCCACACGCGACGCTCTGATGTGGCCGGTACCTTAGGGATATTACCCCCCTGATTGATGGCAGAGAGGGGGATCAAGCGTTTCTGATCCCCCTCCTCATGCGGGTGCCTTGGCCGCAAGCCCGGGCAATGCCGGAGGGCGCCGTGGTGAATGACATGATGAATATACATCGATCCCAGCGCACCTTCACGAACGGCAGAGAGGATGAAATGCCGGAGTGGGTTTAGTGGGTAGGGCCAAGTTTCCCCCCTCTCGCTAGGGGAGGGGAAAGAAACGGCGAGTCCCACACATCGTGCGTAACAGCATTCCCACTCCGTCAAAAAAAAAGGCCTTTCTTAAATTTATGGCGAGGGTTGTTAAAAGTTAGAATTGTCTCAAAAGGCGTTAGTAAGTTGCTTAAGGTATTTAATATGTTATTTTTGACAAAAAAATAATAATCAAAGTAGTAAGTCTAAGTCAATTATTACGAACATTACACGTGCTATCTCTCGAAGATGTCAGAGGTGAGAGGTATAAAAGTTATTCAATAAGTCTTTACGACTGCTCCTAAACGACCTATCGAGACTTTATGGCGCATTTACTCTTAATGACTGAGACGACCTTTTAAGACTACCTATAGTTTTGTTTCGGGAGAGATAAATGAAAATATTAATGCCAAATAGCACATTGTGCAACGTGGGGTGGAAGTTGTACATATTGCAAACAGAGTAAGGTAATTCGTCGAATTTTGCTGAGATGAACTTTTGGAATATTCTTACGCCCGAGGTGCAAACTGTTTAATAAATTTGAACCTCATTGCTATCATGATAGTTGCTTTTTAACTACACTATACATTTCATAACTCCCTTGGGAGTTGGGAAAACGATTTCTGTAACTCCCGCTCCGCGTGCGTGCAATGGCAGGTTTAGTGTGCGAGTGTGATGAAAATATGTAAATTATAGTAAAAATAAGTTTTTGTGTGATTCCTATTTATGAACTGTATAACTTACCTATGTGTACATTTAGTGATGTGCAAGTTGCGGAAACTTCCTATTTATGAAAAATTATAACTTTCACGATAAATTAAACATTTATGAAATGGAAAGTTTTCATCCATATGAAGTATGGAAAGTTTCCGAAGTTTTCCTATGTGAAAATTTCAGAATTTTGGAAACTTTCCGTCGTCACATCAGTAAGTATACTAAGTACATTATCGTTTATTGTATGTAATATCATGTAAAGCAATACAAGTACAAGGACCATAATTAAGTATGCATAATAAGTTCAGTTATATTCCACAGGACAATTAACAGACTATAATATTCATGTTGTTTACTGTTTGCGAAACTCTATGTAAAGAGATTATATTATATAGCTATGCGTTGTTCGACTGATAACATACGTTAGATAATAAATTGACTAAGGTCCAGGGTTCAATAATCAGGGTGAGGGCTTATATCCTAGATTAGAGGTGGTATAGAAAGAGATTCCTATTTTACAATCCAGATATAACATGAGGAAAAAGAATAATTTTGATCACGCAATTCTGAAGCAAAAAAAAAAAAAAAACTTTACATGACTGAGTAAATTTCGCAAAAAAAAAAATATTTTGCATGTTTCATAAAAAGATAATGTTGTACATAAAACGTCAGATGAGTTTTTACATTTTTGAGTGAGACTATGCCCCATAATGTCGAAAGGCCCTTTGTAACAATTACGTACCTATACTCTGTCAAACAAGTCTGTCAGTAAATAAGAACAATGAAAACTATAGGTATCCTTTTTTCATGAAACATGGCTAAGAACACTCCTGATTAACTCAGCTTTCAGACAAAAAAAAAACTAAAATCTAAATCGGTTCATCCGTTCGGGAGCTACGATGCCAGACAGAAACGTCAAACTTATAACACCCCGTCCGTTTGCGTGGGAGTTAAAAACGAACGTGTCCGGAAAAATACGAAGGATAAGCTTTTTGCAGGACATCTACACGTTATATCTTCTTTGCTCCATTCTTCCATAGGCAACTTTTGTACAATACAAACACACAGACTTGTTTCTATGGACATAAGCAGACAGATAACATACAAATATGTATTTCTAAAGCATACTGCGCATATGTATATTATTTGCTAACGTATACACATTTATTATCACTAAATACATAGATTATACTTTTTTTAGGGTTCCGTAGTCAACTAGGAACCCTTATAGTTTCGCCATGTCTGTCTGTCCGTCCGTTCGTCCGTCCGTCCGCGGATAATCTCAGTAACCGTTAGCACTAGAAAGCTGAAATTTGGTACCAATATGTTGTATATCAATCGCGCCAACAAAGTGCAAAAATAAAAAATGGAAAAAAATGTTTTATTAGGGTACCCCCCTACATGTAAAGTGGGGGCTGATATTTTTTTTTCATTCCAACTCCAACATGTGATATATTGTTGGATAGGTATTTAAAAATCAATAAGGGTTTACTAAGATCGTTTTTTGATAATATTAATATTTTCGGAAATAATCGCTCCTAAAGGAAAAAAAGTGCGTGGCCCACCCCTCAAACTTTTGAACCACATGTTTAAAAAATATAAAAAAATCACAAAAGCAGAACTTTATAAAGACTTTCTAGGAAAATTGTTTTGAACTTGATAGGTTCAGTAGTTTTTGAGAAAAATACGGAAAACTACGGAACCCTACACTGAGCGTGGACCGACACGCTCTTGGCCGGTTTTTATTACATGGCCCCAGGCCCATATGATGGAAAGAATTGGGTCAATGTAGATAACGACGTTTTCCTTCACCGAAAAGCGACTGACATTTCGCACATAAGTTCCGAAAAACTCATTGGTACGTGCCGGGGTTCGAACCCGTGACCTCCAGATTGAAAGACGCACGCACGTTTTTGCCATTTCACACTTTCGTGGTACATGCGTCCTGCGCACGGTTCGGAATTATCAAGATTTTTTTTTATACCATCGCCGGTGGCAAACAGGTATACGGCCCGCCTGATGGAAAGCGGTCACCGTAATCTATGGACGCCTGCAACTCAAGGGGTGTCACGTGCGCGTTGCCGACCCATTAGAAACTTGTACACTCCTTTTTGAAGAACCCCATACTGTAGTTCATCGGGAATACCTCGACAGGGAGCTCATTCCACAGCCGGAGCGTTCGTGGGAGGAAATTCCTCTGAAACCGCACGGTGCGCGACCATTTAGGTTGCAAGGTGTGTGGATGAGCGCCCTGTCGATGGCGAGCGGTGCGATGATGAAAAGTGGCTGTTGGCATCATGTCAAACAGTTCTTCAGAACACAACCCATTGTACAGGATTAATTAAGTTTGATAATCATCGGATTGATTTCTTGTGTTAACGACTTAAAAGTATCCGTACCTAATATATATTTTATACAGCTCACATATCATACATGTAACATGCAAATAGTACAAGACATTGTTTGTATTTCCGCCCAGCAAGATAAGTTATCAGCCGAACCAGAAACACGCTGTTATTGTTTGAGCACCGGCTCTGTTTGTTGACGACACACGCATAACAATTTATAGTTTTATGGGTAACTACTTAGCCTATGTCACTCTCCATCCCTTCAACTATCTCCACTTAAAAAATCACGACAATTCGTCGCTCCGTTTTACCGTGAAGAATGGACAAACAAACAGACACACACTCTTTCCCATTTATATAGTATGGATGGATTCCATGTAACAGAGAGTAATGTAAGTGACCAATTATTTGCAGGCTTCTTTATTTATGGTGTAAATTTAAATATCAGTATTTAACTAAGGGATTATCACAGTATCCACACAGGCGACGCACGTCGTAAGACGCGGAACGGACGTCAGCGCCGCGCAGCCCGAGTGTAATTTAAAAAACGTCTCCTCAGTACATTTTGTATAGGAAGGACGTAAGACGCTTGAGGCGCGCGCCGCGTCGCTTGGGGCGCGTCTTACGTCCTTTTTTGCTGTGTACTTAACACAGCAAAAAGGAGTGTACAAGTTCCAAGGAGGATTCGGGTTGACGACTCAAAGGTCAATAGACGGAACAAATTATTTCCGTACGTAGGTCCTTCCGTCATCAGCACACCACACCTTCGTTGAGCTCTTGGCTTGAAAAACAAATAATTTATTAAGATTAAAATAACTTAATTTGTTTTTTATCATGCATAAACGTCTGCGAGCGATATTACATATTTTTAAATTAAAGGAAAAATGGAAAAATTCACACCTCCAGCAGGACTCGAACCTGCTACCTTTGTCCTTGCCGGGGCCATCTCGCTTACCAACTGCGCCACGGAGGCCTGCTGGATGTGTGCGAATTTATCCATGCCTTCCCTAAATTCTCAACCGCCTTAGGGTGGCGTTATAGCAAACATCTACCCGTAAAAGGTCGCAGGTTCGAGTCCTGCCGCACAGATAGAAAAGATATTTTAATTTAAGACGGAAAACTCTCTCAAACGCTGTTATTTAAAAGGAATAATATAATTCTTCATCTAATAACATGGTCTTAACCTAAAGGGATATTCCTTTTTCAAAGAAGAATCAAAATTGTTCAGTCGTAACTTTATATACATTTGGTACAAATAGGACAGATTTGAATCAAAGAAGTATTTATTTGCAACAAAATATTACACCGTTTTAGTATGAATATGCTAGTTCTTAAAAAACGTCTTTGGTTCAAGTAACCTTTATCAAAGCAAAAATAAAAACCTGTTAAAAGAAGATTCACCACAATTTAAGAGGGGGTAGAGCAGGGAGAATTTTCAGAATCTGTCAAATTACCCCATTACACACACAAAAACCCTTCACTCACACTACTTCAATTTACTGTGAAAGGTCAGTGACCCTTAATTTTTTTCAAGAGTGTTATTTTGAGTTTGTAGTCAACTACTAACCTCCTTTGAGAAATTAAAACTGTAAAAAAGGTAGCATACAAGAAGACAGAGAAAAAATACGCGTCATCTAGCTTTCCTTCTCTGTCCAGGTCTCATGTGACTTTAATTTACCTAAATATGTAGATAACGTTCCTTACTCAGTTGATTGTTTACCTAGCTGTATTTCAAATTACTTTGCACTTCATTTTGCGTTACTTTTCTATACTTAGATTAAAAATCGTCAGCCTGCATATCCCCGCAAACATTTTTCAAAGACGTGTGTGAAGGCCGATACCTCCAGGCAAACAATTATGGTCGCGTGATAAATGATAAAACATCAGCCCTATCGCTTTGTTTGTAAGTGCGATAGGGACGGCCCGATGTTTTATCATTTATCGCGCGACCATGATTGCCCTGCAGGTCTTCAGCATGGGAAGCATGGTCGTGCGATAGACGATAAAAATATCAGGCCGTCCCTATCGCACTTACGAATAGTGCGATAGCGGCCTGCTATTTTATCGTATATCGCGCGACCATGCTTCCCGTGCAGAGGCCTGTGCTGTGCATTACGTATATGCGGGTTGTATTAAAGACTATCAGATATTTTCTTTATTTTTTTTGGTCGTTAGGTTTTTTTATCATTTAGTTTATACAAAAATAAAGCATGTGTATAAAATAAAAACCTACACTGAGAGAAAATACAACCAGTTTTCATGTTCGTTCAACAAGTTTTTTGGTTAAAATAGCGCCTACGTGCTCTTTGGTTCAAACAACAAGCTACTTGTCATTTGAATCGGCAATATATTTGAATCAACAAGTCGATTTTATAAAAACAACCTGACACATATTGTTTTAAACATACGTTTGACTGATTCAAACGGATAAACCGCAACAAATCGAACTTGTTAAATTCACAATGCAAATTTCTCTCAGTGTAATGAATAGAGTACAGCTAGCAGCAGTCAAGTCAGAGACCCAAAGGAAGACAGGGAATACTCGTATCGACGCATATCTTATCTTACCGCCATCGCCATCTGCATCAGACTCTTGAACTTACCCAATTTCCGAGTCTCTTCTCTTAATTTCAGTTTCTTGAGTTGAAAATGTTGAAACTCATACTTAGTATTAAATAAAACACAAATACATATAAAAATCACAATATAATTTTAAATTATGGCTTAGGCCCTGTACCAGTTGCAGTCGCCACGTCTGTAAAGCCCCTTGTAGTTTCTTTTAAATGGCTAAATACCTAGATGTTATGTCATAAACATCTGTGATGTGACTGAAAATTAAAAAACATCGCTCAGAGATAAGGTTCAAATTAGCATGGCAAAAAATACAACAGTGCAGTCAAAATACCATCAAAATACGAAAAAGCAAATGCCTATATCACTGCCGTATTTCAGGCAATAAGGCAGGCAGGGCTGTTTTCTCAAATATGAAAAAATCTCAAAAGCAGAACTTTATTAAGACTTTCTAGGAAAATTATTTAATAATGAAAATTATTTTAACTTGATAGGTAGAACAATTTATAGAAGTTGTACAAAAAAAAATCTGAACTAAGTTTGTAACTATATGAAAAGCATTTTTTTATCTTAGATTGCATATTTTAGTATCGTAACGATTTTTCTTTCAAATAAAAAGAGAATTATTAGAAAAGGTTCACGGTGTCTGCCGTAAACTGGGGTTACATTGACCAATTTGGGAATTTAAACTTCTCTAGCTTCTACATTTAATGGGTATTTTTACCCATTAAATGTAGGAGTTAGAGAAGTATAAATTCCATAATTGGTCAATGTAACGTAACAAAGAAAGAAAAAAATGGGACCATCAACTTTTTTAGTCTTTTCCTGCTAAAAATCTAGAAAGGTAACAAAATAATGTACGCAAAAAAAAAACGATGTTATCAAACTTAAACTGACATTGGGGTTACTTTGATACCCTATGTTTTTTTTTTATTGGTAATAGAATGTAATCCCTTACAAAAGTATTTTATCTCAAGAAAAGATAAAAAACGGTTCGCAGAGTCAAATATTACAACTCTTTAACGCTATTTTGGGGTTACTTTGATTAAAAATAAAAATTACCATCTTCGAAAAACCAACTTTATTTGCAATTGTTTCAATATTTATCACAAGAAGAGATCAAATTATCAGTCTCAACAAAAGTACCGCGACATAATCAGATAATAATCAACTATGTGTCATTATGGTCAATGTTACCCCATGCAAGTGATCAAAGACACCCCACAGAGTAAATCATTAGTAATAAATGCCTAGTTTGACTTTATGATACAAAACTCAATACAATGGTATAGCTAAACACATTTCTGGCAAGCTAATATTCACTGTGAACCTTTTACTTTAATACCCACTACGTTAGTTTAGAAGTTTATTTAAACATGAAAAATAGCAACAAACTATGCTTATATTTTGACACGTTATCCGCACTGCCCACGACCATACTTACTTGTTCACTGCGTCAGAGCACCATCTAACTATAAAGGTTGGTTTAGGGTTATCATATGTCTAGATTTCGATAAATTAATTTTATTAATACATTACCGACTACTCATAACATATTAGTTCCTTATTTTTTGATAAAATAAATATAATATGCTCGTGACAGGTCAGGTTTTGTTCGTAATCCAAAAAGTCAACCCTAGCACTTTTTCCTATTCACCCCCTTCCCGACCCTATTCACCCCAACGTTAGGGTGAGCGAAAATTACTAAATAAAACGACATATTTTCAAAGACAAACCGAAGTTCACACCGCTGGAAGATTTTTTGTGTAAAAAATTAGCATGGCACATATAAAAAAACTGCTATCGACGTTCAAAAGTCGGTTTTGGCCCTATTAACCACAAATTAAGTTAGTTCATACCCGTTCCGACCCCATGAACCCAAAATCTTCAGAAAACGATGTACTAAGTAGCTCAAAGTACAGCGCCATCTCTAGGTGAATTGGGTTACTAATTTATGCAAACTACTTAAGTCGCAATAGATGTCATTTCATTTAGTATTTTGGAGGTAACTAGTAAACATAATTTAGTTTTACAATTGTGCGAAAATAGATTCTCATTTGGCCGGATTTTTTAACCGACTTCCAAAATTCAAAAGGTTATAAATGTAAAGTTTTTTTTTTAAATATCACTCCTGGTCCAATTTAATATCCCACAAATATTAACGGCAAACTGATAATGACTTAAGTATTTTTGAAATAAATTTGTGACAAATGTGGGTAGTTTAGTAATTAGGCGCCGACTGATTGTGGGTAGGTTATATTTTCGCTCTCTGCTAATAAATCTTGTATGGAATGGACGTGTTTTCTTTGGTGTCTCTTCATCAGCGCTGATCTTTGGCTGGGAGCATACCTTACAAAATTGAATGCCGAAAAAAAAGCTTATCAGCAAAAACTACTTACTTGAAAATAAAGTCATAACCGTTTTCATACTTATGCATTGAAATAGATATCACGCACGAAAGTAAGAACGACAAGGCCTCCTGGTGGCTGAGCCGGGAATCGAACCCGCCATCTCTCTCGCTATACCCTAATCCTCTTAGTGCCACTTGCACCAACGAAGATGGAGGGTTAACCTGAGGGTTAACCCACCATTTTACATGGAATTTGACAGTTAACAGCCCACTAACCCTGAGTTAAGTGGTTGGTGCAAAAGGGCCTTAAAGATTCATATACGAGGTGGTCAAAATGTGCCTATCAGAGATAACATACACTAGAGAAATTTCGTCGGATACCACACGGCGGGCGGGTGGCTTAGTGGTAATGACGTTAGCTGCGTAAGCTGAAGACCCGGGTTCGATTCCCGGCTCGGCCACCAGTGGGCCTTGTCGATTTTTCTTTCCTCTATGATATCTATTTCAATTTAGGTATGTATGTATGTGAACACTTTATTGTACATAAGACAAGTTAGGACATAAAAATACAGTATAGTTATTGTGTACAAATGCGAACTTATCCCTATAAGGGATCTCTTCCAACCTTTGAGCGAATTGAGAATTTATTATTTATATAAACTTGAAAAAGAACAAATCAAAAATTATTCAATAAAATAATTTTATTTCTTCCCTAGTTGTATACTTATGATTTTTATGTTAAAGTAATCCGTTTATATTATAGCAACCATGGGTGATTTTTGTGGACTTAAGTAGAAACGTTGACTTGTGGTTGACAGAAGTGTGATTAACATTTCTAAATGTTAATTTATTGTATCTAGTCTAACTACGAAGCAATACATTGACGTATAAATTGCGTCCATATACAGAGAGGTCATTCATAAAAACATCACTTTAGGTAAGTTATATATCTTTTATACAATTTGACAACCATTGACTACACATCCCAATTCACCCCTCTTCCGACCCTAATCACCCCCTTCGTAAACATATTCACCCCTTTGCGACCCGTTTCCCCCCATTATTGATCCTATTCACCCCTCAGGCCGCGGATATTTGTTCATCCCGTAAAAGTTCCCCAACACAGTTGCATCGCTTTCTTCATGAAAACCATTATAAAAATGAAAATATGTCTTATGATTTTCTGTTAAACATAAACATTAGAAGTTCTACACTACATTCAAAAGGATAATGAACAAATTCTTAGCAAAATTTCACACAAAAATGAAGTTAAAATGAGTAAAAAATCCAATAAATTTGAATGCCTACTTTGACAGACATTTTCATGTCTGTAAATATATTATTTACATAAATCATAAAATATGTTATTTAAATATAATAGCATTATATACCCCCGGAACCCTATTCACCCCAAATTACGGCATTTATTAAATTGTCAATATGTAAAATGTCGGAAACTACGGAACGGAACCCTACACTGACCGTGGTCCGATGCGCTCTTGGCCGGTTTTTCTTCTTAATGATATGTAGAGATAATAAAAAAATTCACCTCCCAATTTATAATAAGTTTTTTTGCAAAAAAATCATTTTTGGCACAGGCTTTACCTTAGCCGACTGTACCTTTCTTTCAAAAATCATCTATTGCTCTCCGAGATGTTTCTAAATACCCCTTACTCAATGGGGATACGACGTTTCATAACAGAGTTAATTCCTCTGACCACCTTTCTGCTCCATCATCAGATCACCTCCATGATACCATAATATTGCATTGTCACGTGATTTAAATAAGTGTGCAAAATTTCAGCTCAATCGCAAATCGGAAAGCGGGTCAAATTTAGCTTCTACGTTTTGGCCCAAACTAAGATACTAACAAGGCAAGTTGAATAAAAGCTTGTAAAAAGGCTTCTGATATCAGATTCGTAATAAGTTTACTTGTCATAGTTTAACAACAGATGAGACAGACATATGCACTGACAATACTGTACGTGTTTCGTGAGATGTCAAATCACCTCATACAATTTACCGCTCTAAGGCAACTAAGGTAGGGTTTGTTATTGCACTTTAATTACATATTAATGATTTCTAGCCCGTAAGATATATATTTGCTTTAACAATGGATAGATATTTATGCGAGTGAGAGTGTAATTTAGATTTTTATAAGGAATCAAATATTTTTAAGCTACCCGATCACATATTTCTGCGGATTAGGACACTCCCCACATCTGCCGTCTATTAGCGATCGTAGCGTCGGGCCAACTGTATGGCTAAGCCGCGCCGACGCGGCGTCTTTTTCCATACAGTTGGCCCGACGCTACGCTCGCGAGACGCTAGAAAGAGAGACGATGTTTTTGCCGGTCACGGAGCATCACAAATTTTTGCCGGGAATATGTCGTCATATACTTATGGTCCCCTATAGAAAATTAGATATTTTTGCACGGCCGTTCATAGTCATATATGCTGGTGACTGTTCCATGAATATTTGGTCTAGTTGAGTGGAGAAGTGCCATTCAAAACGAGCGTTAACTTTCTAAAGAACGATATATTTAGGTACTTTATAATTGTTATTGTTTTCAACTTACTGTTACGTGTTCGTGGTATGCACAGAGTAAATCTTTAATGAAATTGAGACATTTTTTTATACATACAATTAAATTTGAACCAGAAGCACTATACCTATACCCGCTCGCATTCCTCTTTTTTCTATTCTAAGTAAGAATCGATTAATAAGTATCTGAATATATGTATGAATAAATTAAATTGTAATTGTTTACATACAACCTGTGAAGTTTGGTTGACAAAATTTGACGTAGGTGCTGTCATATATATTTTTAAAATGACGTCCTGTGAACAGGGACCGGCCCGCTATCCCTTATACGGGGGTTTTGTATGGGTATTTCGTTAGGCTTAACTTACCCTACCCTTTTGACGCGATACCCTTTCATTTTGCTTTTAAAGCCCTAACGAAAGCGCTTACCTAAAATAGCCCAATACCCTTTCAAAACCCTTATCATCGGCTCAGCCTAACGCCATAAGGGTAAGCCTTATACTGGGTTTTATTTGCTTTCCCTTATAGCATATCGTGCGAGTTTAAATCCTGTACCTCGCTCATAAAGCACACATTACTCCGAACGAAATAACATACGATCGTTACCTACGGTGGCACTGTGTGTGATATTTGCGCGTTTCTGTTTGATGGAAACGGCTGTAGATAAAATAAGGTTCAATTTTCAATACCAAATACTTATAGTTATGATAGGCTCCTTCTTTGCTCAGGTGTAACACAGGCAAACGCTGCTTTTTAGGGTTCCGTAGTCAACTAGGAACCCTTATAGTTTCGCCATGTCTGTCTGTCCGTCCGTCCGTCCGTCCGCGGATAATCTCAGTAACCGTTAGAACTAGAAAGCTGAAATTTGGTCCCAATATGTATATCAATCACGCCAACAGAGTGCAAAAATAAAAAATGGAAAAAAAAATTTGGGTACCCCCCCCCTACATGTAAAGTGGGGGCTGATAATATTTTTCATTCCAACCCCAACGTGTGATATATTGTTGGATAGGTATTTAAGAATGAATAAAGGGTTTACTAAGATTGCTTTTTGATAATATTAATATTTTCGGAAATAATCGCTCCTAAAGGAAAAAAAAAGTGCCCCCCCCCCTCTAACTTTTGAACCACAAGTTTAAAAAATATGAAAAAAATCACAAAAGTAGAACTTTGTAAAGACTTTCTAGGAAAATTGTTTTGAACTTGATAGGTTCAGTAGTTTTTGAGAAACATATGGAAAACTTCGGAACCCTACACTGAGCGTGGCCCGACACGCTCCTGGCCGGTTTTTTTTATCGGACTTGTCTTGATGAGTACCCGATGTCTAGCTGATGCTGAACCCTGGCTGCACCTAGGGGAACTCGGGTTTAGTGTAATACAGGCAAACGCTGATTTCGTCATCGGACTTGTCTTGATGAGTACTCGAGTGAGCAGTACCCGAAGTCCAGCTGATGCTGAACCCTGGCTGTACCTAGGGGAACTCGGGTTTAGTGTAACACAGGCAAACGCTGGTTTCGACATAGGACTTGTCTTGATGAGTACTCGAGTGAGCAGTACCCGAAGTCCAGCTGATGCTGAACCCTGGCTGCACCTAGGGGAACTCGGGTTTAGTGTAACACAGGCAAACGCTGTTTTCGTCATCGGACTTGTCTTGATGAGTACTCGAGTGAGCAGTACCCGAAGTCCAGCTGATGCTGAACCTTGGCTGCACCTAGGGGAACTCGGGTTTAGTGAAACACAGGCAAACGCTGTTTTCGTCATCGGACTTGTCTTGATGAGTACTCGAGTGAGCAGTACCCGAAGTCCAGCTGATGCTGAACCCTGGCTGCATCTAGGGGAACTCGGGTTTAGTGTAACACAGGCAAACGCTGTTTTCGTCATCGGACTTGTCTTGATGAGTACTCGAGTGAGCAGTACCCGAAGTCCAGCTGATGCAGAACCCTGGCTGCACCTAGGGGAACTCGGGTTTAGTGTAACACAGGCAAACGCTGTTTTCGTCATCGGACTTGTCTTGATGAGTACTCGAGTGAGCAGTACCCGAAGTCCAGCTGATGCTGAACCTTGGCTGCACCTAGGGGAACTCGGGTTTAGTGAAACACAGGCAAACGCTGTTTTCGTCATCGGACTTGTCTTGATGAGTACTCGAGTGAGCAGTACCCGAAGTCCAGCTGATGCTGAACCCTGGCTGCATCTAGGGGAACTCGGGTTTAGTGTAACACAGGCAAACGCTGTTTTCGTCATCGGACTTGTCTTGATGAGTACTCGAGTGAGCAGTACCCGAAGTCCAGCTGATGCTGAACCCTGGCTGCATCTAGGGGAACTCGGGTTTAGTGTAACACAGGCAAACGCTGTTTTCGTCATCGGACTTGTCTTGATGAGTACTCGAGTGAGCAGTACCCAAAGTCCAGCTGATGCTGAACCCTGGCTGCACCTATGGGAACTCGGGTTTAGTGTAACGCAGGCAAACGCTGTTTTCGTCATCGGACTTGTCTTGATGAGTACTCGAGTGAGCAGTACCCAAAGTCCAGTTGATGCTGAACCCTGGCTGCACCTAGGGGAAATCGGGTTTAGTGTAACACAGGCAAACGCTGTTTTCGTCATCGGACTTGTCTTGATGAGTACTCGAGTGAGCAGTACCCGAAGTCCAGCTGATGCTGAACCCTGGCTGCATCTAGGGGAACTCGGGTTTAGTGTAACACAGGCAAAGCACCTAGTAATAGTGAGCTTAATACTGTGCTTAATACTTTTTTAGACCGGAATCGCCCAGACATGTCACTCACCTAACTTCAAAACAAACGAATCTAAACATTTTTTGTCAAAATTTATGTGGCATCACAAATAAAAAGTATGATTTAGAACTTTACCTAAAAAATCTCAGCGAGTTACAACATTATGTATGCGTGTGTGAACATTTTCTTACGCCTATATCGGCACCTCTATTTAGTTTGACAGATTATAAACTAGCATCTTTTAACACAAGATCAAAAAAGAAAAGGGGAGGTACCCTAATTTTAGGACATGATAGTAGAAAGTTTGAGGAACTGTCTATTTGTAAAAAGTGGCATAGAGATGAATTTTTTGAGGTATGTGGCATTAAGGACCTAAATACCAATATTAATGTAATATGCTGCTATCGCAGTCCCAATGACTCTAACTTTGTGAAATTCATGCAGCGTCTCGAACTGCTACTAGAGCAGTTTTTTAACAAAAATTGTATTGTTTGCGGTGACTTTAATATAAACATGCTAAGGAAACATGACAAAAATGTTGTAGAGTTTTTGGCCTTATTGAAATGCTATAGGTTCAGATGGCTCGTCACGTCTGTAACTTTTATACGCAACGGAGCTGAGTCGTGCCTTGATAATGTTTTAACGAATTTATCGGAAGACTGTGCTGCCTTCACAGTAGTAGATCACAATGGCATAGCAGATGGTCATGGGGGTCTTCTTAGCTCTTTCAGGGTTATAGAAAACGGTAAATCCAAAGGAAAGACAGAAGTATGGAAACTGGTAAGGAGATATAACGCTAGTGGACACTTACTTTTCCGTGAGAAACTACAGTTAGAAAACCTAAAGAACATTGGTATAAATTCATTTATCACTAAGTTTAACCGAATTTTTGAGGAAAGTTACATTAAACGAAAAAAGAAAGCATCAATCAATACAAACTCTAATATAAACTGGACTACAAAGGGGGTTAAGGTCTCAAGTCGTATGAAACGCATACTTGTTACACATAAAGGACCAGTCTCAGAGACTTTGGCTGAGTACAGAAAAAAATATATAACTATCTACAGACGAGTTGTGCGGCATGCAAAGCGTCTTGCTGTACAGTCACGCATTTTAAAGGCAAAAAACTCATCTAAAGAAATCTGGAAAGTGGTACACGGGCATTGCAATAAGACGAATAACAAGATTAATGATAACATAATGCTAAAAATAAATAAAAACAATGATCACACCACAATGTTGAACAAGCCTACGGAAATTTGTGATATTTTCCTAAATCAGTTTGATCAGGGTAGGGACACTATCGGAAGCATTGAACAGGCCTTATCACTGCTGAGGTCAAATGTTGTAAGGGTTGTAAACGATATTACATATGAGCAAGTAACACCTATGGAAGTGGAGAAAATGGTCAATAGTTTGAAACCCAAAACCTCATGTGGTTATGATGATATTCCGATTACCATTATCAAGGACAACATAGACGTATTAGCAGAGCCGTTATCTTGCTTCTTTGATGCCTGTTTTGAAGCTGAAACCTTTCCGGACCAGTTAAAGATAGCAAAAGTAATACCAATCTACAAGAAAGGATCAAAATCTGACCCTAATAATTACAGACCCATTTCTCTCCTGCCAACCCTTTCCAAGCTGTTTGAGAGATTAATAAAAGACAGAATTGTAAGGCACTTGAATAGAAATAATATCTTAAGTGAACGTCAGTACGGCTATCAAAAAAGTAGGGGCACTGATGATGCCATAAGTACCCTAATTAAAGATGTTACCGGCAAATTGACAAATAAGGAAAAGTAGCGGGACTTTTTCTTGATCTTAGCTCAGCTTTTGACACGGTAAGTCACTGCACCCTCCTAGGTAAACTGGAGCACTATGGCATTAGGGGTAAAATGCTGTCTCTTATGAGGTCTTATCTCACAAATAGGAAGCAGTTTGTAGAAATTAAGTGGACACAAGATCACAACGAAACTAAAGTCAAATCTAAAATTGCTGATGTACATAAGGGTGTTCCACAGGGATCAATTCTGGGCCCAATCCTTTTCGTTATATTTACCAATGATGTGATTCAACATATGTACAACTCAGTACCGGGTATCCAACTTGTGGTTTTTGCTGATGACACTAACGCTGTAGTCAGTGCTAGCGACATAACGGAATTAAATGAGAGGGTAAATAAGGCGCTGACATTGTTTAGTACATGGTTCAGAATTAATAATTTGAAGCTAAACTGCAACAAGACAAATGCTCTTCTCTTCAGCACAACGACGAGAAAAAGGGATTCCTTAAATATTTCTTTAGAGGGGTCGAATATCAAGCAAGTTGAATCTGTCAAATTTCTCGGAGTGCATATAGATTCAAGACTATGCTGGAAAGATGAGTTGACGTCACTGACTAGCTCACTCAGCTCCGCATGCTATGCATTACGAAGCCTGAGAGACGAACTGGTGTTAAGTCAAATTAGGATGGTTTACTTTGCATTGTTAGAGTCAAAAATACGTTACAGCATTAAACTATGGGGAAACAGTCTTAAGTGTAATGTACAGGCTGCTTTTATTCTACAGAAAAGAGCGATCAGGATCATGGCTAAAGTACCACAGCAAACTTCATGCAGGGAATTTTTTATCAAATTTAGAATCCTTACTGTTCCTAGCCTCTACATCCTTGTTGTTCTCAAAGATCTGGTGAAAAATCTTTCCCAAATAGAATCACCAGAAGAACGAGATATGCGACTATCTTCTAGGCGGAAAGATCTGCCTCACTCTATTGTCACAAGACTGAAAGTAGTTAAAGACGCTGAAACTTATCAGGGCATTACACTCTTCAACAAGTTGCCTACAGAGTTAAAATCCGTTCTAAACTCAAATTTATTTACAATTAAACTTAAGAAAATCCTGCTAAATCAATGCCTATACGCAGTAGAAGAATTTATGTATGATCCGAATTTATGACTACCAAATTTAGTATGATTATTAATTGTAATGTATTTCTGATTGATTATTAATTATTATAAGTTGCTTTAATTATGTTTTAATTAGGTTAAGTTATTTTTATTTTTATGTTTCCACTAATATATTCAATTGTAATTTATATTAAATAGTAGGTTAAGGTGTAAATATTCAACACAATCTTGTATTGTTCTATGAATAAATAAATAAAACGCTGTTTTCGTCATCGGACTTGTCTTGATGAGTACTCGAGTGAGCAGTACCCGAAGTCCAGCTGATGCAGAACCCTGGCTGCACCTAGGGGAACTCGGGTTTAGTGTAACACAGGCAAACGCTGTTTTCGTCATCGGACTTGTCTTGATGACTACTCAAGTGAGCAATACCCAAAGTCCAGCTGATGCTGAACCCTGGCTGCACCTAGGGGAACTCGGGTTTAGTGTAACACAGGCAAACGCTGTTTTCGTCATCGGACTTGTCTTGATGAGTACTTGAGTGAGCAGTACCCGAAGTGTAGCAGATGCTGAACTCTGTTTGCACCTAGGGGAACTCGGGTTTAGTGTAACACAGGCAAACGCTGTTTTCGTCATTGGACTTGTCTTAATGAGTATTTGGGTGAGCTGTACCCGAGATAGAGCTGATGCTGAAACCTGGCTGTACCTAGGAGAACTCGGGTTTGGTGTAACATAGGCAAACTCTGTTTGCGTCATCGGACTTGTCTTGACGAGGACTTGGGTGCGCAATAGCCAAGACAGCGTTGTAGCTGAGCCCTGGCGGTATCTAGGGCAACTCTGGTTTCGGTGCATTATAATATAGAAATATTTCATGCAATGTCAAGTTAGGCATAAAACATAATACTGAACATATTAACTGAACAAAAATCCTACCAGAAGTGAATATTAACATCAAGTAGTTAGAACAAATTTATTAATTTGCCATACATAAAACACTTTATTTATGTCTAAAAAAATACGTATGTATATCCATTTGAATATCAAAATTAAGTACAATCGATTTCACTAATAGTAACACAGGGAATAAAGAGAATACTGGAGTTCCAAGCGTCCATAGACTGCGGTAACTATTTAATATCAGACGGGCTGTATGCTTGATTGCCACCAGAAAAGTATTTCTGTTTCAAACGATCTTCATAGAATTCACAACAATCAACAGAAATAGTTTGACAGATTCTATGGTACTACTCAACTCAACCAAGTACCAGTCATAAAGACGAGTCTAAGATATTTCACACGAAACATACTATGAACAGAAAACAGCGTTTATTTATATTGCACCGGTACCACCAGGTCTCAGCTACAGCACTGGCTTGGGTACTGCGCACCCAAGTCCTCATAAAGGCAGGGCCTATAACGGAAACCGGGTTTGTCTATGTTGCACCAAACCTAAGATCCCCTAGGTACAGCCAGAGTTCAATATCAGCTTTACCAGTACTCATCAAGACAAGTCCGCTGACAAAAACAGCGTTTATCTATGTTGCACGAAACCCGAGTTCCCCTAGGAATAGCCAGGGTTCAGCATCAGCTCTACCTTGGTTACTGCTGACTCAAGTACTCATCAAGACAAATCCGATGACGAAAACAGCGTTTGCCTATGTTGCACGAAACCCGAGTTCCCCTAGGAATAGCCAGGGTTCAGCATCAGCTCTACCCTGGTTACTGCTCACTCAAGTACTCATCAAAACAAGTCCGATGACGAAAACAGCGCTTGCCTATGTTACACCAAACCCGCGTTCCCCTGGGAAAAGCCAGGGTTCAGCATCAGCTCTACCTTGGTTACTGCTCACTCAAGTACTCATCAAGACCAGTCCGATGACGAAAACAGCGTTTGCCTATGTTGCACGAAACCCGAGTTCCCTTAGGAATAGCCAGGGTTCAGCATCAGCTCTACCTTGGTTACTGCTCACTCAAGTACTCATCAAGACAAGTTCGATGACGAAAACAGCGCTTGCCTATGTTACTCCAAACCCGCGTTCCCCTAGGAATAGCCAGGGTTCAGCATCAGCTCTACCTTGGTTACTGCTCACACAAGTACTCACCAAGACAAGTCCGGTGAAGAAAACAGCGCTTGCCTATGTTACTCCAAACCCGCGTTCCCCTGGGAAAAGCCAGGGTTCAGCATCAGCTCTACCTTGGTTACTGCTCACTCAAGTACTCACCAAGACAAGTCCGGTGAAGAAAACAGCGCTTGCCTATGTTACTCCAAACCCGCGTTCCCCTGGGAAAAGCCAGGGTTCAGCATCAGCTCTACCTTGGTTACTGCTCACTCAAGTACTCACCAAGACAAGTCCGGTGAAGAAAACAGCGCTTGCCTATGTTACTCCAAACCCGCGTTCCCCTGGGAAAAGCCAGGGTTCAGCATCAGCTCTACCTTGGTTACTGCTCACTCAAGTACTCATCAATACAAGTCCGATGAAGAAAACAGCGTTTGCCTATGTTGCACGAAACCCGAGTTCCCTTAGGAGTAGCCAGGGTTCAGCATCAGCTCTACTTTGGTTACTGCTCACACAAGTACTCATCAAAACAAGTCCGATGACGAAAACAGCGCTTGCCTATGTTACACCAAACCCGCGTTCCCCTGGGAAAAGCCAGGGTTCAGCATCAGCTCTACCTTGGTTACTGCTCACTCAAGTACTCACCAAGACAAGTCCGGTGAAGAAAACAGCGCTTGCCTATGTTACTCCAAACCCGCGTTCCCCTGGGAAAAGCCAGGGTTCAGCATCAGCTCTACCTTGGTTACTGCTCACTCAAGTACTCACCAAGACAAGTCCGGTGAAGAAAACAGCGCTTGCCTATGTTACTCCAAACCCGCGTTCCCCTGGGAAAAGCCAGGGTTCAGCATCAGCTCTACCTTGGTTACTGCTCACTCAAGTACTCATCAATACAAGTCCGATGAAGAAAACAGCGTTTGCCTATGTTGCACGAAACCCGAGTTCCCTTAGGAGTAGCCAGGGTTCAGCATCAGCTCTACTTTGGTTACTGCTCACACAAGTACTCATCAAAACAAGTCCGATGACGAAAACAGCGCTTGCCTATGTTACACCAAACCCGCGTTCCCCTGGGAAAAGCCAGGGTTCAGCATCAGCTCTACCTTGGTTACTGCTCACTCAAGTACTCATCAATACAAGTCCGATGAAGAAAACAGCGTTTACCTATGTTGCACGAAACCCGAATTCCCTTAGGAGTAGCCAGGGTTCAGCATCAGCTCTACCTTGGTTACTGCTCACACAAGTACTCATCAAGACAAGTCCGATGACGAAAAGAGCGCTTGCCTATGTTACTCCAAACCCGCGTTCCCCTAGGAATAGCCAGGGTTCAGCATCAGCTCTACCTTGGTTACTGCTCACTCAAGTACTCATCAAAACAAGTCCGATGACGAAAACAGCGCTTGCCTATGTTAAACCAAACCCGCGTTCCCCTGGGAAAAGCCAGGGTTCAGCATCAGCTCTATCTTAGGAACTGCTCACCCAATTAACTCATCAAGGCGAGTTGGATGACGAAAACGGCTTGTTTTTATGTTGGCAATTAACGTTTTCAATGTGTAATGTTAATGGTTAATTGTATTGATTTTCGCCCAACACTGTATATTTATATATGCATACATACATATTTACATAATTATATTCATACATACATACCTACATACATTCATACATACCTACATACATTCATACGTACGAACGTACATACTGATCTATGGGCGACGATGATCATTTACCATCAGGCGATCCATCACTTCCTTGTCTCCCAGTTCATTAAAAATAATTTCTAGCCGTATTCTACTTTTATCCAACGAAAACATGTTTCGTTGCAAAATTAAAAATGGGGCGCATAGTGCGGAGTGGCAACAGCGCATTTTCCTTCCTGTTCTTACAATAGCTTAGATTCATAATCCTGTCTCTTTTACGCAAGGCTCGACTACGCTTTAACAAAAGGGAAAGCCTTATAAATAGCGCTTAAAATAAGGGTAACCCTTATTAAAGGCTTGCAAGCCGTATCGGATAGCGCTAAGCCAATGCACAGGGCTAGCTTTATTGTTTTGCTTAGTTTTTTGTAAGGGCTAGTCAAATGAATGGGCTTGCAGTTCGAAAGGGAGAGTCTCTCGATTGGGTCGTCCTTACGTTAGGGATTCCCAATGAAAGGCTTGTAGCGCGGAAGGGGTTGTCCGGTCCCTGCCTGTGAATACCAGCGTAATGAAAATGTATTCCAATGAGTAAAAGAAAGCATGAAACTTTTTTCAATTTAACCGAACTAGAATGAAATCATTTATAGTCATTCGGTTGTGTTCGTTATTTTCTTTAATAATGTGATATATTTTTATTTATTTTTTATGTACAAGCCATGCACCTTTAAACTTTAAATGAGATTGGATCTCCACCTGACATTATTGATTTACCCTATTTATTTTGAGCACAGTTTTACACTGGTATGGTTTTTCGTGTACGTACACTAATTTCTGTCAAAATATTTGTCAAATTTAAACGTCAACGCGGAGCGACCGGCGACACGTCTGCCTCCGATGAGCCGCTCACGGCGTCTAATCGAAAGGAGAATTCTGACAGCAATGGCGAATGTATGGAAATTTTACGATAGTTTAAATTTAAGGTAAAATTTCTTTGTTGCCTTTGAGAGGAAAAATATAAAAAACCTCAAAACTTGTAGTCCATTTATCTGGCTTTTAGAATCATTTAACCTTATAACTAAAGTATTGAATTTTTTTAACAAAGTTTACTAAACGGCGACATACGTTTTTCTCATTTTAGGTCAACTTTGTGTGGGTTTAGTTATTACACCGTTAATAATTGGAGATTGTGAATAGTCAAAAGTTGTAGACACACTCTTTAAGATAATAACTACATTTATTTTATTTCATTTAATTTAGAAATGTGAGCAGCATTTGTTAAACGCCGAGTGCACTTTTCGAGGATTTCGTACGACCCCCTCTTAACTACAAGAATTCTGCGTTTTTAATAGGAAATCATAATTTCTTAATTTAACTTTTACGTTCTACAGTCAAGACATAAAAGTTTAAATAAAAAAAATACACGGTTTTACGTCAAGATTTAGTTCAATCTTGGCTTGATTTTAATAGTTCTTGATTTGATGCTTTGCAACTCCATTCAAAGTTCCAGAATAACTTAAAACAAAAATAAACACAGATTTATGTCAAGATTTATTAAGTTCTTGGCTTTGTGTCACAAATTCTTGATTTAATGTCTACAAGCTCCATTTGAGAATCAACAAGTTCAAATCAAAAAATATCAAGGTTTTACTTCAAGATTTAGAACAATCTTGGCTTGATTATAATAATTCTTGGTTTGATGCTTATAGACTTCATTCATAATTCGAGCAGGTTTTAAATAAAAAATCAACACGGACTTAGGTCAAGATTTATTACATTCTTGGCTTCATATCACAAATTCTTGATTTAATGCCTACAAGTTCCATTTGAGAATCAACACGTTTAGATCGAAAAATAATAAAGTTTTGCTTCAAGATTTAGTTCGCGCGCCGAGCGGCGACACCGGTTTAGTTACCAAAAAACCCGCTAGATGGCGCTGACCATAGAATTCGTACATCGCGGTGTTAAGATTTTTCCCGATTTGGTTAGGCTCGCCGGTTGGAACTTGATATGTATCGAATCATAGGAATACAAATTCCGACATAATAGCCCCCTGCTTCCCTCTGGGAACTACGCGCTATTATTGAGGACTATCCTAAACGTGCTTCCGCTCCAGTTCTCTCTCTCTCTCTAACTGGCTGGGGAACTCGAAATTATATATTTTAAATGAAATAAGATAAATTACATCCAAGAAGTAAGTATATTTGGTTTAAGATACTTACTGTTTCACCCCAAGAAACATTAAATCTAACTTCAAACATGTAAATCTTCATCTAATACCATCAGAACTTTTAAAATGAAAAATGTATATATTTGGTGTAAGTAACTAATTGTTTCACCCCAAGAAACATTAACTTTTACTTTAATTATGCATAACTCTTAACCGAAAACCGTCATAACTCTTAATACAACAATTTTATTACTTAGAACCAAGAAATATTATACTTGTTTTTAAGAACTTGCTGATTTGCTTCTGAGTAATAATTATCACTGAACAAAACGTTTACGCTCTTGGAATAAATGATTAAGTTTTTAAAAAAAGATTGTTTTGCTAATCATGTTAAGATATAAAATGGTTAGTGCAAGTAATAAACATCGAGACATTTTATGTTTTATAGCAAGTAATTAAAATCTTCCTGATATGGGAAACTGGATATCTCTTGGTTCAAATAGGTTTCTTTGGTTGAAGAGATATTTTCTATCTGTGCGGAGGTGTGAATTTTTCCATTTTTCCTTTAATTTAAAAATATTAAAATAACTTATTAAGATTAGGAGACTTCATAAACTAAATCACTAGTAAAGAAATATTTGACCCCAAAGGGGCAGTAGACACATTATTTAGTCTGTGTAGAAAGTTTCGCCTTGTTTCTACTAGAAACAAGGCGACATCATAGCCTAGTTTAGCCACGATTTGTAACAGACATTCTGAAATAGGTCGAGAGTCAATGACTGCCACTCTTAGATATGGGTATAGTGTTAGCGTAGCTCTTTTTTTTTTTAATTTATTAAAGAACAAACAGTCATACAATATACATATGTAAACTTAGCTATATTGCCAAAATTTAATTAATTATAGACATATAGTTCTCCAATTTACAAAAATCGAGTTACAATAAGAGTATTAAAGTATATTTATTACCTACTATATGATAGGCAGTGTAGTTAAATAAGCTCTTAAACCAAACAGCAACATTGGTTGTACTTGGACACTAATCCGAGTCCAACAAAAATGAACGGGCCACTTGGACCATTTTTTTTAAAGTTGTCCACCCCACTTTTTTTGGATTTGGAATTTTTTATGTGGTTTCCACTCAATCGCGAGCTCTTTCAATCCTAATACGAGATAAAAAGTGTCCCAAGGTTTTTTCCCATTCCGTTATTATTTTTTCATACATTTTGTATGGCGGTAACGGAATGGAAGGTTGGAAAAATGTATGGAAGTCTTGGGACATTTCTTTTCTCCTATCAGTATCGAAAGACCTAGCGATTCTGAGTATGAATCCCGAAAAAAATACCCATGTTACAAAAAAAAGTGGGGCAGACAACTTTGAAAAAAAATGGTCCACTTACAATTTATTAAAAAAAAAATATCTATAAAACCTTTGTTAAGTTCAGATCAGAGTAAAGTAAAGTAATAATTTTTAAGAAAAAAAAAACCGTCGCCTTTCGGGTTCTGGTGAAAGCTACTTGCGAATGTTGGATTATGTAGAAATGTGTAAGTATTTTTTAAAACTGCTTTTAATGCTTTAATTATTAGATGGAAACACAAATGAATATACGTATAACGTTAAGGTTTGAGGAGTTTCCTCAATTCCTCATGAATCCGATTATATTATAAGAAATCGAAGCTTGACAAACTTTGACTTCAAAACATATGCTTAACAAACATAACTAAATAAATGTCACTGTTCTGAACTTAAATGCATGCTTTTCTTACAAAAATACCAAAGTCACTATGAGTGTGCCGTTCAGGTTTGAGGAGTTTGGTTCTGGCCATCATCAGCAGTTCCACTGCACCAAATGTCACTGTTCTGGACGAAAGTGCATGCTGTTCTTATAAAAATACCAAAGTCACTATAAGTATGCCGTTCAGATTTGAGGAGTTCGGTTCTGACCATCATCAGAAATTCCACTGCACCAAATGTCACTGTTCTGGATGAAAGTGCATGCTGTTCTTATAAAAATGGCAAAGTCACTATAAGCGTGCCGTTCAGATTTGAGGAGTTTGGTTCTGGCCATCATCAGCAGTTCCACTGCACCAAATGTCACTGTTCTGAACGAAAGTTCATGATGTTCTTATAAAAATACCAAAGTCACTATAAGCGTGCCGTTCAGATTTGAGGAGTTCGGTTCTGACCATCATCAGAAATTCCACTGCACCAAATGTCACTGTTCTGGACGAAAGTGCATGCTGTTCTTATAAAAATGGCAAAGTCACTATAAGCGTGCCGTTCAGATTTGAGGAGTTTGGTTCTGGCCATCATCAGCAGTTCCACTGCACCAAATGTCACTGTTCTGGACGAAAGTGCATGCTGTTCTTATAAAAATACCAAAGTCACTATAAGCGTGCCGTTCAGATTTGAGGAGTTCGGTTCTGACCATCATCAGAAATTCCACTGCACCAAATGTCACTGTTCTGTACGAAAGTGCATGCTGTTCGTATAAAAATACCCAAGTCACTATAAGCGTGCCGTTCAGATTTGAAGAGTTCCGTTCTGGCCATCATCAGCAGTTCCACTGCACCAAATGTCACTGTTCCGTACCTAAATGCATGCTGTTCCTTTATTAACACAAAAATCACCATATGTATTTCTCCAGGATCCCATCATCAGAACTGGGTTCTGAGAAAAATGGGACCAATCTGTATGTATATACATTCAATCAAAAAAAAATTTTCAAAATCGGTCCAGGAACGACGGAGATATCGAGGAACAAACATAAAAAATAAAAAAAAAAAAAACATACAGACGACTTGATAACCGTCCTTCTTGAGATATGAGGCGACGGTTAAAAACCGAACCTTCGGTGTCAGCAAAAAAACCGGCCAAGAGCGTGTCGGGCCACGCTCAGTGTAGGGTTCCGTAGTTTTCCTTATTTTTCTCAAAAACTACTAAACCTATCAAGTTCAAAACAATTTTCCTAGAAAGTCTTTATAAAGTTCTACTATTGTGATTTTTTTCATATTTTTTAAATATATGGTTCAAAAGTTAGAGGGGGGGGGACGCACTTTTTTTTCCTTTAGGAGCGATTATTTCCGAAAATATGAATATTATCAAAAAACGATCTTAGTAAACCCTTATTAATTTTTAAATACCTATCCAACAATATATCACACGTTGGGGTTGGAATGAAAAAATATCAGCCCCCACTTTACATGTAGGGGGGGTACCCTAATAAAACATTTTTTTCCATTTTTTATTTTTGCACTTTGTTGGCGTGATTGATATACATATTGGTACCAAATTTCAGCTTTCTAGTGCTAACGGTTACTGAGATTATCCGCGGACGGACGGACGGACGGACGGACGGACGGACGGACGGACGGACGGACGGACAGACAGACATGGCGAAACTATAAGGGTTCCTAGTTGACTACGGAACCCTAAAAACTGTTTCGGTCGGACACTAAGCCTCCGCCACACAAAGCGTTTTGATAGCGTATTAGCGGAGCGGAATGCGCGCTGAATCGAAGCGCTTTGCCAAGGAGTGGAATACCTTGCCGGCGGCTATAATTCAGAGCTCGTATAACCCGGCAACCTTCAAATCTAGGGTGAACAGGCATCTGGGCGAGTTCAATCCATCGTAGGCCACGTCTTTGCCTTTGACTAGTATGTGGCCAAGAGTATACGCACAGTATAATAAAGAGTACTATCGTACAGTATGGCCACTCCCGCTCCCCGCTGAAAGTGCCGCCCACCCCCTCTCGGTTACCTCACAGTTACCGCCTGTCAAAAACGAGAACAGTCGACCTGTTATATCGCACTCATACAAGCATAGTACGTCACCTACACGAGCAGTGGCTGTGTGCTAGGAACGCGCCTCTTTCATACATTTGATTGCCTGTGTCCGAGGTGTGGTTAAGTCCATTTATAATTTTCACACGACGCGCTTGTGCGCACCCCACGCGGCGTACGTTTGTTAGAAGAGTTATTACTGATTTGTAGTGTGCCCCTACTCTACAAATGTTTTATCCATCCGTTTGTGTTTTTGTCACGATTTATAACACACCCTGAATTGGGTCAAGAGTTAGTAATGAGTGCCACTCGTTCTCTTAATGGGCCTTGTGTTAGCTTAGCGCTTGATTGTAAAACCAAACAGATTGCTATTACAAAACTGTTTATGGTTGTACAGGCTGTGCTCAGATTCCCGCGACTTGATCTACATAATTGATAAAGCTAAATGTCAAAGATGGCGTCTTTAATATACATATATCAAAGACATATGTACCTCCGTATAGACAGATAGTCTAAGAAAAAAAAACCGGCCAAGAGCGTGTCGGGCCACGCTCAGTGTAGGGTTCCGTAGTTTTCCATATTTTTCTCAAAAACTACTGAACCTATCAAGTTCAAAACAATTTTCCTAGAAAGTCTTTATAAAGTTCTACTTTTGTGATTTTTTTCATATTTTTTAAACATATGGTTCAAAAGTTAGAGGGGGGGGGGACGCCGGGGACGCACTTTTTTTTCCTTTAAGAGCGATTATTTCCGAAAATATTAATATTATCAAAAAACGATCTTAGTAAACCCTTATTCATTTTTAAATACCTATCCAACAATATATATCACACGTTGGGGTTAGAATGAAAAAAAATATCAGCCCCCACTTTACATGTAGGGGGGGTACCCTAATAAAACATTTTTTCCATTTTTTATTTTTGCACTTTGTTGGCGTGATTGATATACATATTGGTACCAAATTTCAGCTTTCTAGTGCTAACGGTTACTGAGATTATCCGCGGACGGACGGAAGGACGGACAGACAGACATGGCGAAACTATAAGAGTTCCTAGTTGACTACGGAACCCTAAAAACGTACCTCAGTATCATATAGAAAAAGGTACGGTGGCCTAGATGGCATTACACCTTTGGGGTACGCTCGACTAGATGGCGCTAATATTAATATTTGACATTTTAACACATATCAAGCTAAGAATATGGACCAAATTGTCAAAATTGAGGTTCAAAAGTTTTAAGCTTGTGTCGAGAGATGGCAGTCTATGCACTGTGGTTACACATTTTACTTTAACAGTAACTCTCTATACTACTTAATCCTCTTTGATATATATGATATCGGCCCTACAATCCGATATCGAATCGGATAATTTAATTTTACGAAGTAATTTGTAGCAGAACTACTGCAGTGCTGCATTCATTGAGTAAAAATTTTGGCAAGAACACGAGGAAATCATTCAAATTATTGCGGTTTACAAAGTGAGCATAGGTATAAATATGTTTGTGTATTTTGGGAAGCAAACTGTCTAATACGGTGCATTTAATCCGAGAGCGAAAATGTTGACTTATTGCACATCATTATATTTTTATTGATAGTCATATTTAGCAAATTCTCCACCCCTAGTGTAAGGTCACACTTTTGGCAAAATGACCGTCCAGTTTTTTCAGACTTCGAAAATTCCATCGTCAATTCGTCATATGGCAACTCTATTTAATGAATGTCAAGATAAGCTCCGAAAATAGTGCCTAATTGACTATTCGTGGAAATTACATAGCCTGTTTATCCTTATCAAGTCGGAATTGCAAAGCTGTGTAGGTGTGTGTACCTAAATGTGCTAAATAAATACACTTGTCGAGTCATGGAAAAATATACGGCTTAAACGCTTAGATATCGTAAATGTAGACGTGTGCCTTAGTTTGTAAGTATTTAAGGTTAGATCACAGAATATATAATAGTACAAGTACAGAAGGCCCACTGCTTTGATGTTCACGAAATGCCGCCTTTTTAAATACCTACAAAATTCTTACAAAGAAACGAGCCGCACGTGCGTGGCGTCCGGTGGTAGGGTTACCTATGAATTAATACTCACATAAAATTTTATACTGTTATATTCAAGTCTTGGCTACTTTCTAAGTATATATACTGTATTTATATATTTTTGTTGATGTTCCAACATTACAAGCCTTATTGAACTTTTCAGTGGGACTTAATCAGTAGTAGATCTGTGTAAGAATGTCCTATGGTATTTATTTTATTCATGATGTCTATTTAACTAAGTATTATTAGCCATTCCACACGCGGACATCGCATATGAACCTTAAAAAAACTCGCGACGTAAAGTAACAATAGAAAGTGCGAACGTGCGTTCCGTGAGAACGCGCGCCACCCCTGAGTAGGCCGCGAACTCGCGGCCGCCGGCATGTACTTGTAGCGCGGCGATAGAATCGCGGAGTGAGCCGCCCCTGGTTAGATTTGATAAATTAAGGCGTTAGCTGTCATGCTGAATAATACGATCTAGCAGTATATGCGTCTATGTATGCGTAGGAAAATATCACATGTAATTTTTTATATTCCTGTGTGATACACTGTATTATACCTAGGTAGTTAGTAAACAAAAATCATATTTCTGAGATATTTTTTTTAACAGATCCACTTCCGTCCGGAAGAGATCCACTTTTTCACCTTATTGCATTGTAATGTAGTCGACTGTAATAGTCTTAGTGTAACGGCCCAGCCACGACATTGGTCTAAGCGCGACAGCGGTGAGCGGCAGCCATACGTGCGAATGAAAAGTCCCATCGCTGTGTCTCGCTCCAATGTATGGCCGCCGCTCACCGCTGTCGCGCTTAGACCAATGTCGTGGCTGAGCCGTAAGGCCCGAGTGGAGCGTGCAGCGGAGCGGGCGAGCGTGCGTCCACTCTATGCTGCGTCGATTCAGGACACTTGTATGAGCTTCGATTGTTTGACATACACTGAGCGTTTAGTCAGGCCTCAGAGCACCGCTCGTTATCAATGAAAATGGCATCATCTAATACAGCGATTCTCAAACTTATTTTCCCATGGAACCCTTTTGGAAACCAAAATATCTGACGGAACCCTTAAATTAAATACTTAAATGTAAAAAAAATTGTTTGTTGCAATCTTTTTTAGGGTTCCGTAGTCAACTAGGAACCCTTATAGTTTCGCCATGTCTGTCTGTCCGTCCGTCCGTCCGTCCGTCCGCGGATAATCTCAGTAACCGTAAGCACTAGAAAGCTGAAATTTGGTACCAATATGTATATCAATCACGCCAACAAAGTGCAAAAATAAAAAATGGAAAAAAATGTTTTATTAGGGTACCCCCCCTACATATAAAGTGGGGGCTGATATTTTTTTTCATTCCAACCCCAACGTGTGATATATCGTTGGATAGGTATTTAAAAATGAATAAGGGTTTACTCAGATCGTTTTTTGATAATATTAATATTTTCGGTAATAATCGCTCCTAAAGGAAAAAAAAGTGCGTCCCCCCCCCTCTAACTTTTGAACCATATGTTTAAAAAATATGAAAAAAATCACAAAAGTAGAACTTTATAAAGACTTTCTAGGAAAATTGTTTTGAACTTGATAGGTTAAGTAGTTTTTGAGAAAAATACGAAAAACTACGGAACCCTACACTGAGCGTGGCCCGACACGCTCTTGGCCGGTTTTTTTATTAAGTGTTGAACTATCCGACTAGAGAGGAGAGGTGTATTTTCGATTTTTTCTCATTGTTACCAATATTCACGCGGAGCCCCCAGAGAGTCTTTACGGAGCCCTAGGGTTCCGCGGAGCACACTTTGAGTATGGCTGATCTAATAGATCCTTTTGTACGGAGTGTACACATTGCCAGGGTTATGTCATAAACCGTATTATGACAGCATCTTAATGACGTCCAATCACAAAGTTACATGAATGTGTTCAGAATGGTGCCTTATTCAACCTAGTCCGGGTTCCATTTAGATTGGCTGCTTGTAAGGGACCGTCCACACTCAAGAGACGCATGTCCGCCGACGCGGAACGGACGTCAGCGCCACGCCGCCTGAATGTAATTTAAAAACGTCTCCTCGGTACATTTTGTACAGGAAAGACGTAAGACGCGCCCCCAGTGATGCATCGCCTGGGACGCACCAAGCGACGTCCCTTGCGCGTCCTTCCTATACAAAATGTACTGAGGAGACGTTTTTAGGGTTCCGTAGTCAACTAGGAACCCTTATAGTTTCGCCATGTCTGTCTGTCCGTCCGCGGATAATCTCAGTAAGTTATTAGCACTAGAAAGCTGAAATTTGGTACAAATATGTATATCAATCACGCCGACAAAGTGCAAAAATAAAAAATGAAAAAAAATGTTTTATTAGGGTACCCCCCCTACATGTAAAGTGGGGACTAATATTTTTTTTTATTCCAACCCCAACGTGTGATATATTGTTGGATAGGTATTGAAAAATTAATAAGGGTTTACTAAAATCGTTTTTTGATAATATTCATAGTTTCGGAAATAATCGCTCCTAAAGGAAAAAAAAGTGTGTCACCCCCCTCTAACTTTTGAACTATATGTTAAAAAATATGAAAAAAATCACAAAGGTAGAACTTATTAAAGACTTTCTAGGAAAATTGTTTTGAACTTGATAGGTTCAATAGTTTTTGAGAAAAATACAGAAAACTACGGAACCCTACACTGAGCGTGGCCCGACGCGGCGTGGCGCTGACGACCGTTCCGCGTCGGCGGACATGCGACTCTTGAGTGTGGACGGTCCCTAACATGACACACCCACTAGCGTATATCTTTCATGATAACAATGGGCTAGCAACAGTCTAGAGTCAGGCTAAGATAATTTAGAAATGATTTTTGATATCCCTGCCTTTGCAAGGGGTAAGTAAAAGTCATCATTCCATCCAAGTTTGACGTTTTACATTTGCAATGGCGAGACTGTCAAATCTGTTGACTGTCTGACTGTAGAAATTCAAACGTAGGTACTGTTAAGATCAACAACGAATTACTATTGATGTCATATTTTTTTACCAAGTGCTTTTGAAATTAATGCAAATGGCTTTTTCCTCTAGGCTGGAAGGTCAGATGGCCTTTGCTTTCGTAAATACTAGAGTCGGTGCCATTCTTAGAAATACCAAAGGACTAGTGATGTGCAAGTTGCGGAAACTTTCCAAAAAAAATCTTAAATTTCATGAAACTTCACGAAACTTTCACGAAAAATAAAGGGAATTTAAATTTATGAAATGGAAAGTTTCCATCCATACAAAGTATGGAAAGTTTCCGAAGTTTTCCTATGTGAAAATTTGAGAATTTTGGAAACTTTCCGTCGGCACATCAGTACAAAGGACTAATTGTTTTGCCCATCACACGATCACATAAATGCCCTTACTGGGAGTCTAACCAAGGACTTCGTAGTTCACTACCCACTAGGTCAGTCTATCAATTAAGTCACATGTTTTCCTAGTTTTTTCGTCCCCACCCCACCCCCTCCTATGTCACACTTGGTCACATCTAGCAAATCCCTCCACTGCAACTGCACCCATGTTTGCGACACATTTTTGCCAAAATCACCACATCACCAGTCGTCATCGAGACATTTTTCAGGCTTCCCTATTCGATTTTTATCAAGATATACCTAATTGTCTGCCTGATTAAGTGTTTTCCTTATCGGATTTGTAGATAGCTGAGTTGGCGTGTTTAACGTATACAGTTTGCTGACTAAAAACGTGCCTACGTGGCAATCATGCAGGTCCTTAAGGCCTGATTTAGACGGCGTGCGAACTCGCATGCGATTTTAGTTACATTGCGGGCTGTTGAGGTTACATACCATTTTGGACAGATCAAATACCGCAATGTAATAAAACTCGTATGCGAGTTCTCGTACCGTCTAAATGGGCCCTAAGGCTGTTTTACACGGTACGAGATCTCGCATAAATAAATATTACAGGACATTTTTTTACACAGATTGACTAAGCCCCACGGTAAGCTCAAGAAGGCTTGATGAGCAGGCGGAATAAAGTATCAGGCGTAAAATACACACGGGCGGCGAGGAACGTGGGGCGTGGAGCGGACGCCTCCGCGTCGCTTTAGTGTAATTTAAAAAACGTCTCCTCACTCCTCAGTGCATTTTGTATACATTCCCTATTCAAAAATGAAATATTGACGCTGAGTCACAATCACAATGTTACTTATCAACGCAAAAATAGGTACAGAATTGTCAATGTCAAGTGTCAATGTGGTGAAATATCACCCCAGACACTGGCGATCAAATATGTGAAAGAGGCGCGTTCCTAGCACACAGTCTAAGCTCGTGTAGGTGAACGCGTACCATGCTTGTATGAGTGAGATATGACAGGTCGACTGTTCGCGTTTTTGACAGGCGGTAACTGTGGGTTAACCGAGAGGGGGTGGGCGGCACTTTCAGCGGGGAGCAGGAGTGGCCCTACTGTACGATAGTACTCTTTATTATACTGTGGCAAGGGGCTCTGTGCGAACCGGCGCGATATAATAATCTACGCGAAACGGATTCTTATTAGGTGGTATAGGTTCTAATTCACGAAGTGTGATGTCGTGGAGTTGCGAGCTTTGTGGGAGCATTACTGTGTTTATCACAAATATTTGTTATGGACTTATTTTTGATATATGTATCATTATTAGATACATAAATATGCCCTTGTAGCGAGACAAAATAACATCACGCGCGAGCGCGCGGATCCGAATACTTTCTCGCTCGCACATCACTACCTGTCACGATCAGCGGACCGATCGACCCGAGCGCGCGTGAAGAACTCCGAGCGGCACGGAGAGCGCGGGCGGCACGGAAACCGAAATAAAAGGCGCCGCGCGGCCGCCGATCAGTCATTCACTCGTTAGCGGTGAAGCTTGAGAGACGGCCTATGCTATGCCTCAAGCCTAACCAACAAATGAGCACGGGTCGAGACCGTCTACACGGACCGCCCATAAGTTCATATTCGGTTAGCCGTGAGTGGACAGAGCAAGGGGATGAGAATGCCGATGCGTACCGCCCCCGATCTTAAGTTGCGCCCAAGTGGGGCCCATGAATGACAACTACCCTCAATGTCAAAGAAGAAGTTGCACCTACCCTACAATATTTTCTGGAATAGAAATAAGGATGCAAGCAACGTATCACGTGCAAAGGAAGTTGTTTAGTTATCAATGCTGTTGAACACTACTGGACCAGCTTCACTCCAGGGGGAGGGTTCTCACAAACCCTCACAAGCAGAGCAGTACAGTGTTTCGTCAACTCCATGAAACTGGAATATAAACCGATCTACACACGTTTTGATACTCTCTCGTCTGCATACGTACCAGAGGGAGAGACAACACAGATCCTGTTATTCCTGGTACTCTCACGGGACGTCAAAGAGTACCAGAGGGGGAGAATGTAGCGAGACAAAATAACATCACGCGCGAGCGCGCGGATCCGAATACTTTCTCGCTCGCACATCACTACCTGTCACGATCAGCGGACCGATCGACCCGAGCGCGCGTGAAGAACTCCGAGCGGCACGGAGAGCGCGGGCGGCACGGAAACCGAAATAAAAGGCGCCGCGCGGCCGCCGATCAGTCATTCAGTTGTTAGCTAGTGGTCTAGCTTGGGAGACGGCCTCTGCTATGCCCCAAGTCCAACCAACAAATGAAGCACGGGTCGAGACCGTCTACACGGACCGCCCATAAGCTTCATAATCGGTTGGCCTTTGGTCTTGCAGTGGTCGTCCCTGAGGACCTTCAACTCATGTTTAGCTAGGTACTCCACTTGTATGATGATTATTTGTAATATTGGAAGTTAAACCAATAAACAACTGGTTCCTACTTGGCGTCTCATTCCGCCTCCCTACACCCTTAAATTTAATAAGATTTAACAGTTAAAAATCCTGCGTTTTGTACACATATTTAAAGTCACTTACGATACGAGTGTTGAGTCCCAGATGTAAACACTAAACCCGATATCTTATATTATAAAATTTCAAGATGGATAAATTGATATCCGTTTTTGTTCAATTGTCCACCGCACAACACTCAATACTAACAATAATAATGGTATCGTCCTTTTTTATACGAAATAAAAGTTTGGTAGGTTAGGTCGCGAGCTCACAAGCCATATTATGACAGCATCATTATGTCCAATCACAAGAATTATATTAAAGTGTACAAAATTGTGCCTTATTCAATCGAGTCCGGGTTCCATTTAGATATTTTAGATTGGCTGCGTGTGACACACCCACTGGCGTGTACGATAGGCATGATAACAATGGACGTTAGGTTAGCAACGATCTAGATATGCTAACGTTACCTTACGTTTGCGTATATATTGTGAAACAAGTTTGTCATTAGAAAGGCGCGAAATTTTTGGCGCCCGTTTTCTTGTAGCGCAGTCAAAAGGTCATCAAGTATCGAATTTTTTCTTATTATTGTATTTTAAATCAAATTATAATCGAAACAGAAAGGATCATTGTCACATTACTGGTCAAATGTGAAAAATTCAAGAGATTTGGTAACAACTTGCAGTGGCAGTTAGTGAAATTCGTAACTCAAGTTTTTTTTTTCTTAAGTCCGACTTGGTTGACTGTAGATTTCTAATAGGTTGATTTAAACTTTCACGATTATTACACGTAATTATTTTTTCCCCTCACTAGCTCGGAAACACGTGTTTTGTCCTTTAATACCAGCGGGTAAAAATGGATTTTATCCACTAGTGAGTAAAGTAATTTGACCTTGAATAAAGTCAAATTAACTGCTTTAAAATTGATAAAAGTAGGTGAATCTAGTAATAAAGATGATTTACCACCTGTGAAACTACTGGAAGCAGTGATAAACGCATTTTTTTCGTTGTAGTTTCCTCGCTATAACGAGGGGAAAAGTTTTGTGTTACACTCGGGAGCAAATGTATTTTACTTCTCGTGTGTTAAAAAACTCGCAAGTTCAGGATTCTATTCTCGAACTATAGAATCCTTTCACTTGCTCGTTTTTCAATTCCACACTCGGCGTTAAAATACAACTTTGCCCCCTTGTATAACAAATAACTATTTCTTAAGTCCGACTTACGGTTGACTGTAGATTTCTAATAGGTTTTCTTGACATCCAAATCATCCAATACAGCCAATACAGGTAAAGGGCTATCTCGTCTATTTTTAACCCCCGACGCAAAAACGACGGGGTGTTATAATTATAAGTTTGACGTGTCTGTCTGTTTGTCTGTCTGTGTGTGTGTCTGTCTGTGGCATCGTAGCTCCCGAACGGATGAACTGATTTTGATTTAGTTTTTTTTATTTGAAAGCTATGTTAGTCGGGAGTGTTCTTAGCCATGTTTCATGAAAATCGGTCCACTAGGTCGCGGTCGGGGGTTTTTCAAAATTTTAATTTTGTGGTTAGGTTATGTTGACGATTTTTTAACCCCCGACGCACAAACGAAGGGGTGTTATAAGTTTGACGTGTCTGTCTGTGTGTATGTCTGTCTGTCTGTTTGTCTGTCTGTCTGTCTGTGTGTGTGTCTGTCTGTGGCATCGTAGCTCTCGAACGGATGAACCGATTTCGATTTAGTTTTTTTTGTCTGAAAGCTGAGTTATAGGCTTAGTAGTTCTGGAGATAAAGGGGGGGTCGTTTTATGACTCTTTCCTTAAATTATTTCTAAACTACTTAATTCAATATTATAAAAACCGGCCAAGTGCGAGTCGGGCTCGCGCACAAAGGGTTCCGTAGCAGCAAATATAATAAACTTATTATGTCAATTTATCTTATAAGGTTCAGCCATCGTTTTCAGTGTAAGCACAATAACTTAACCAAAATTACAGTTAAATCAACCTATCTCAAAAACTATAAGAGATACTTTGATCAAACCAAAAATCGTTGAAAGAGTTAATTAGCATGCATCACCTCTATTTTTTTTAGAATTTTATACCCCGTAGTTATAAAAATAGAGGGGGGGGACATACTTTTTACGACTTTGAGAGCTGATATCTCAAAAACCGTTCACTTTAAGAAAAATGTTTTTTAGAAAACTTTATATCATTTTAAAAGACCTTTCCATTGATACCCCACACGGGTATGTACATCGAAAAAAAAATTTTCATCCCTCAGTTACATGTATGGGGGGCCCCACCCCCAATTCTTTTTTTTACTATTTAGTGTCATAATTTTGTAGCGGTTCATACAACACATATTCCCATCAAATTTCATCACTGTAGTACTTATAGTTTCCGAGTAAATCGGCTGTGACAGACGGACAGACGGACAGACGGACAGACGGACAGACGGACATGACGAAACTATAAGGGTTCCGTTTTTGCCATTTTGGCTACGGAACCCTAAAAAACAGAACCGGGGGATTACCATGACGTGCTAAAGCCGTTCAGTTTAAGTTGAGAGAGAGGGACGGAGCTATGTAACTGCTATAGCTGTGTCCCTTTCTCTCAACCTAAACTGAACGTCTTTAGTACGTCATGGTAACCCCCCAGAAAGGATCATTGTCACATCACTGGTCAAATGTCAGTCGCATAATAGTTTGGCGTTGCGCTGACGAGTTGACGTCAATTCAACCAATCAGCGACAATTGTTGCGCGTGCGCGTATGTGTCCATTGTCGTTCATTGAGGATGTTTGGATGTCCGTCTGTTGAGGAATGTCCTACAATGTACCAATTGAACTTCAAAATGGAGGAGTAAAGGCTTACTTTGCTATTGGAAAACAGATAGCAAAATTGCATTTTATCCACAAGAGTGCAAAGTAATTTCATACAAATTTTAACTTGATGTCTCGAGCTTGCTGGTAGAATTGATTACCTATAAATCTGTGGGTCTAGTAAAAAGGGTATAACTCAAGTTGACTCGGTGAAAAAGGGCACAAGTCCCACCTCGGACTTGTGACATTTTTCACCGAGTCAATTTGAGTTATACCCTTTTTCACTAGGCCCACAGAAATGATGATTTACAATCATAAATATTGGATAGATTGATGGATTTGATTTAGTTTGATGTTTTATAGTCAGTATTTTGTTCGTGTTGGTGTGGTGAAAGTTTCACTCGGTGTCAAAGTTTGTTTAACCTTAACGTGCCTTGAAACCCTCGCAACGTTCAAGATTCTACTTTGCCCCCTTGTAAAACAAATAACTATTGCTCCCTTGTGACACAAAATAATTATTGCATATAAAAGCACTTTTGAAATTTGAAAGCAATCGTTCGATCGGCGTGGTACCCATTGCAACTGTCTAAATACTTACCTGATAAGTATTGTGACCTACTTACCGTTTATAATTTATAAAATTAATATCAGCTGACACCAATCAAGCGTGCAGGCCAAGGTCTTGGTTGACTCGAATAAGAGAAGGAAGGTAGATGTAGATAATGTTTGATATGAATTGTTTGTACTTAACCCCCGAAGCAAAAACGACGGGGTGTTATAAGTTTGACGTGCCTGTCTGTCTGTTTGTCTTCGAGTGTCTGTCTGTGGCATCGTAGCTCCCGAGCGGATGAACCGATTTAGGTTTAGTTTGTTTTTGTTTGAAAGCTGAATTAATCGGGAGTGTTCTTACTGTTCTTAGCCATGTTTCATGAAAATCATTCCACTAAGTAAACTGGGAGTTTTTAATTGTTAATGTTACATATAGGCACATTTTAATTATTTTTAAAATCGGGACTTAATCGCGTATAACTACATATTAAACTGACCTCCAACGTTTCAAGGACGGCGTTGTCCCCGTGGTCTCGGAGAAGACTGGCTTGAAATGACATCAACACCTTCTGACAGCCGCGCGAGTTTTTCGAACTACCCGCACTTGGTTTTGATTATCAACTTGAACTGTTTGCGCACTAGGGATGTTACTCTGTCGACATACAACACTGACGATATTCGATTTAACGACTGTCGATTTTATTTTCGGCTTACACTTATTAATGACAGGATTCCATGTGGATGAGATCCTAAAACCTTCGTCCCGATTGAAATTGCGATGTTTTTTGATTTCAATGGCTTCACGCACTTTTCTACTGTAGAAATGGCGTTCCGTGGAAAGGACTTTAGGGTCATGTAGTTCGATCCAGTGGTTTGGCCCTGACTCTAACAAATGTTCAGCCACGGCAGACTTGTTGACCTGACGATTTTTCACAGCCGCGATGTGCTCCTTTACTTTAATATGTAGTTATACGCGATTAAGTCCCGATTTTAAAAATAATTAGGCACATTTTTTTAATCACAATTAAGTTTTCACCACACCAACTGGTAAAGGCTGTGTTGATTATTGGAAAATAGATAGACAAATTTCATCTTAACCACAAGAGTGCAAAGTAAGTTCATACTTAGATTTTACCTATAAATATTGAATAAATTGCTGGATTTTTATTCGTGTTGATGTGGTGAAAAAGTGTGTGTTTCACTCAGTGACAAAGTTTGTTTAACCTTCGTGCCTTGAAAGTTGAAACCCTGACAACGCTCAAAATTCCATTTCTCGAACCACTTGCTACGTTCGCGGTTCAATATAGGAATCTTTCGATTGCTCGGGTATCAATATTGGCACGTGGGGTTAAACAACAAGTTTGCCCCCTTGTAAAACAAATATCAACGTCGCTCGCCCCCCGTCGCACGTTTATAATATTTGTTCCTGAGTCATGGATGTTTTCTATGTATATAAGTATTTATATATTATATATATCGTTGTCTGAGTACTCACAACACAAGCCTTCTTGAGCTTACCGTGGGCCTCAGTCAATCTGTGTAAGAATGTCCTATAATATTTATTTATTTATTTATTTATTTATAATAACCTACCCGTAGCGGTTGCCTCGAGGTAACAAGTGGCCGAGAGGCGCCACGCGCCCGCCTGTGTAGTCGCGTGCGCGTGGCACGCTATCAGCTGCAAAAGTGCACGGCGAATTTATCAATGAATTAATTCATAATAATAATGCCTGTGTGGTGACGGGTTACGAATTTCACCACCCCCTTTCTTCCCGTGGGTGTCGTAGAAGGCGACTATGGGATATGGGTTAAATTGTGGGGTAGGCGAGAGGCTGGCAACCTGTCACTGCAATGTCACAGTTTCGTTTTCTTTCAACCCCTTATTTGCCAAGAGTGGCACTGAAACCTGAGTAGTTTCATGTGCTCTGCCTACTAATTCATAATTTCTCCATGCATTTTTGCAGCTGATAGTACCTACTGTTCTTCTGAATTTTACGTAGTAACTTATTAGTATTAGTTAAATAAAGCGTAGGCATTTGTCGTTTTGCGGGTAAGTGAAGGATCTGTTACGTTAGTAACTTATTAATAATCTGTGGTCAGGGTTATTCTCAAAACATGTTGTTGTCAATTAATAGTTATCGGGAAAGCGAAGTGAGTCAAATGTCCCATTTTTCGTGTTGTTTTCCTGAAAAGATTCGTGTAAACACGTTTATCTGAAGGCCGGTGACTAAGTTGTTTACTTCCTTTGTTGTTCTGTGCACTGTATTATATCTTACTAGATTTTGTGCGCGGCTTCGCGTTAGAAAGAGACAAAAAGTAGCCTATGTCACTCTCCATACCTTCAACTATCTCCCCTTAAAAAATCACGCCAATACGTCGCTCCGTTTTGCCGTGAAAGATGGACAAACAGACACACACACTTTCTCATTTATAATATTAAGTATGCATATGGATATTACACGTTATATCTTACTCGTATACACGTATTTGTGATGCAATTAGGAACAAGATGTGTATACTGTATTTTGATAGTCGAGTTCATACAGAGTGTAATTTTTACTACCGGCAATATTTAAGGAGGAGAGCATGTAGCTAGTACAGAAATCAAAACGTTTACATGATGATGATGATGATTGAGTCCGACCGATTTCCACCATGGCGACCACTTGGACCCCTAAATAATGTTCCGACGCTCATGCGCCCGAAGATGGCTAAGCTCTTTGCAGCGAAACTCCGTGCACATTGAGGACACGTGAGTATAATTGTAGGATATGGCAGCGGGTGGGCGGGCCTTGACCTGTAGGCCTAGCACATGATGGCCGCGGGAGTATGTCGCCGCGAGATAGACTACCCGTCCTTATGTCATTAATACAGTTAGAAGAAGACATGGCATCTATCTCGCGGCGACATACTCCCGCGGCCATCATGTGCTAGGCCTACTGGTCGCGTCTAGTATCGAGGTCAACTTTACGTTGATCCTCGAAATCCCGCAGTTTGTGAAATACCTGCGCCATTCTGGTCGTTGTGCTGCCAAATGCTCCCATTGAGAGGGCTCTATGCCACAACTCTTTAAGTGACGCTTTTGGACATCCTTGAATAGAAGGAGTTGTCCGCCATGCTTTCGCTTGCCCTCCTCCAGTTCAGAGTAAAATATTTGTTTCGCCACTCTCTCCTCCGGCATACGCGACACGTGACCACACCACCGAAGCTGCCGACGCATTAAATAGGCCTCAATGCCACCAACATTGGCTCGTCGCAGGACATAGCCAGCTTATCATATCGAGAAAATGCATATCTTCACGTTCCTTGATGCCATAAGAGTAACAATCCCCTGCGATGGTGTGACCCGTGTGACTTTACCGGCCCTTCTTCTTTGTTAGGGGCTAAGCAAGGCTTATCCGCGTCTTATGTGTCACTGCGACCATTTCTGATCTATAGTGATCGCCACCTACTACAACTCTCGATCAAGTCCTACAAATTCGAAGATATGTGACTTAGTTATTTCATGGTTTATTTTAGGATTACGCTTCATCTGTAACGCCAACCGTAAGTTGCTTGTATCAATTCCAAACGCAACCGAGTTCGCCCGAAAGCAAAGACATATGTAACTCCGAATATACGGATAGTCTAAGAAAAAAACGTACCTCAAAGAAAAAGGTACGTTGGCCTAGATGGCGTTACACCTTTGGGGAACGCTCGGCTAGATGGCGCTAATATTAATATTTGACATTTTAATACATATCAAGCTAAGAATATGGGCCAAATTGTCAAAACTGAGGTTCAAAAGTTTTAAGCTTGTGTCGAGAGATGGCAGTCTATGCACTGTGACTACACATTTTACTTTGACAGTAACTCTCTATAATACTCGATCCTCTTTGCCCGAAAGGAACAGTGTTCGCATAACAGGGGCCGAAGGCGAACAAGTCCGTCCTATGCACTAAGGTTACATATTATTATTAATGTATTCGCATGGAAGGTTCTCCGAACGAGGAAAACGACTGTTAGGAAGTAAATCTAGTCAATATTACCAGATGATATATTACTATATATGACACTTGTTAGTTGCTAGTCGCACGCGCCACAGCTTATGTAGGTATAAGATTTTACACTACGTATACATATTTATACATACTTTTTCTATTATTGTGTCCCACTGCTGGGCAAATGCCTCCCCTTTCTTCCGCCACCCATCACGATTATAGTTATACAATTATAGTTAAAACTAAAAATGTGTTATGAGATTATTTGCATTGTCATCGGCCCTTGACCCCTGTGCAAATTCTCAAGTTAATACTCCTAGAAGCAGGTGAAAATGAAGTTAAAAGATTCCGTTACATACAAACCTGGACACCATTCCGCCATATGTACTTTTTATTGTTAATTTGTGCAATAAAGTTTAAATAAATAAATAAATAAATAAATATACATACATACAGGTCAGGCTAATATAAGCGTGTTAAAAACTGTGACGTAAAACCGAAAAAATGTTGACGTAAATGTAGTAATAGATGCTCGTGCGTATTCAATTTACTATTTGCGTAATCAACAACCGGTAATACAAACAATGCAATTGATTTAAAAGTTTTATTGCTAAGTACGAGACGAGATATTGTAAGCCATTCGTAAGCAATGTAGGTAGCTAATGTTTGTTATTGTTGGCTACCTTGGTAACAATAACAGTTTAATCAACTTAATAGTTTTGACCCAGAGGGGCCAGAGGTCAATGTACGAAAAGAAAACAAATAAACGAAACATGTCACTTACTGTGAATCTTCCTAATCAAAGCAATTTTCATCATCGTCATATTCCTACTATTATTACACCTACAATGGTTCTGGACAACTTTACTGCCCCACGTGCGACAGAGTTTCTAGACCAAGTTTGGCTTTGCAAGCCATATCCGAGCACACGCTCGTAACGTAAGTAGCTAGGGTCGCCGTTGCCGATTACGGCATGGATAGCTATATATTCCTAATATTATAATTATATACATTGTAGGGAAGCTCTCGATGCCTCTCGGTCTGAATCTACTCAAGGTCACCCAAGGAACAACTGTGCCAAGTTATAGAGCATAGACAGAAAGTGCAGGGTTCCCATCCCATACAGGAGATTGCAAATTTTACTAATATCCAAGGTCGCTCACGATAATGCCAGTGCCACATAAATTAGTAGAAAATAAGGGGCAAAAGCTATGATTTAATACATAAATTATCTATCTTATCTACCTCAACCAATTTTGTGTTATAAAACTTATCACTATGCAAAAAAGTTCTGGTCATGTCAAAATGAACCTTCTTACACTCAGCAACTGACACACAAATTGTCCTTCATCGAAACAAATACAAAATCTATCACCAAGTCATAAGGACGGGATATACCGCAAATAACGCGTAGGTGCTAAGTTGACAGTACATGAGTACATAGTTATAGTTGTTAGTATGTCGTTGGTATTTATATTAATGATAGATTGTCACTTCATATGGACATGTTGAAAACTGATTTAAAATCCTTTGTTCTTTGTCTTTGTAATGTCAACCATTTGCAGTTATAACTTATATGCTCATTATAGCCAAGCACGGTTCCAGCTTCGTGCCCAGGGGGGGGTCACGTGGTCTATTTGTATGGCTATCCTAGGCTCATGCTAGGCTAGGTCATGACCCCCCCTGGATCCGCGCATGAATCGCATGATTATAGCATACATGCTTATACACGGGTCTACCCCGGGTAGAGGGGTCAAATCTGACAAGACGAGCCACCTAATCTGCTTGGCATTAAAAATGAAATAGTGTCCACACCAAAATTTTTGCGGACCAATATGGCGATGGACTGGAATTTCTGAAGATCAGTATGGTTTGGTGAAACCCGGCGTAGAGTAACACCACAGGTACTACTATATGATGTGGCTTTCTAGGGCCCTTATGTGTCCAGCGCGCCCTCACGAACGGCAAAGAGGATGAAACGCCAGAGTGGGTTTAGTGGGTAGGTCCAAGTTTCCCCCTCTCGCCATGGGAGGGGAAGGAAACGGCGAGTCCCACACATTGGGCATAACTGTAATGTGCGTAATTCCCACTCTGTCAAAAAATAAAGGGACAATAATTTAAAAAAAAAAATGTTTTAGATAATACTTACAGCACACAAGTGATTAAAATGGCTAGATAACATAACATTCAAGTTGTAAAAATATCAAAGATTTTGGTGTTTCAGACATAACAAATCGTAATGTTGACTTTCACACAAAACTGTGATATAATGACGACTGGTCTGGCGCAGTCGGTAGTGACCCTGCCTGCTACGCCGCAGTCCTGGGTTCGAATCCCGGTAAGGGCATTTATTTGTGCGATGAGCACAGATATTTGTTCCTGAGTCATGGATGTTTTCTATGTATATAAGTATGTATTCATCTATGTAAGTATGTATATTGTTGCTTAGCATCCATATTACAAGCTTTGCTTAGTTTGGGCCTAAGTTGATCTGTGTAAGGTGTCCCCAATATTTATTTATTATTTAATTATTTATACAATTTTAGCAACAATAAAAAGACATATAGATACGACATTCTTCAAAATGTATGTCAAAGTCCCCTGCCTAGTCTGTCTCTATGTTCACAATAAACTCAAACACTACTGAACAGATTTTCATGTGGTTTTCAACTCTGTATAGAATGATTCTTGAGAAAGATTTAAGTTTATTATTTACATTTAGCAAAGCCAAGCTGAGACACTAGTAGGGGCTACGTAAGGCTTCAGAGCGCCTTATGTATCACTGCAACCATTTCTGATCTATTGTGATCAAAGAGAGTCACTAGGAATTCAAAGTATGTTTTATTTTCTATCAAAATTATGACATTCCTATCACTACTAATTCGTTACATTTTATATGATAAGAAATTGTTCTGTGATTGATTTTTCTTTTATATTGTATAGTTTGCTTGTTAATAAACTTCTTTAAAGTATAATTGTAATATAAGATAAGTTTTCTATAGATAATTACTAAATATGATATGATATAACAAAGTGTTTAGGAACCTTGTTTAAAACAATGCCCACAACAAATATATATATTATTTATTTAGGTATGTGATTATTTGATTAATCACTACGCCCAAGCATACACTACCAGTCAACCTTTGTTTCCAACATTTTGTTATTAAAAACATTAAGAGCAGCATGTAAATAATTAAAAACCTATTTTGTAATTTCATACATTCTTGCCCTTTATAATCAGCAGTGTTTTAGTAACATATGAAAGAGTTCTGTCCATATTACTCACTTATAAGAGTTGTAAAGTGTCACAAAAGTTAACTACTTGATTGCATGTGTGTTACTTAAAGACAAAAGCAAATTTGATAAGTTTAACACTTTTAATTTAAACATTTTGTAATCCACATAAAATTTGTATATTGAAGATGCCAATTTCTTGAAGTGTAAAGTAATTTATTTTTAGAATTGTATTCTTCAACGTGTACGAATTATTCATAGTAATGGCATGTGCTATGTTTTGGTTAAGAAAACTTTACCATGCCATGTTTGCACGTGTCTGTTAAAATAATTAAACATCATTAAATTTTAATAGCTCCACAGTTGTTTCAATGTCCGAATAGATGAGCATTCATTCAAGTTAATTATGTATTTAGTGAAAACGAGTAACTACTGTACTTGTCATTCTTGGCGAACAAAGGACAGGGGCCAAACAAAACATCAACTTAACAACTCCGCAAATTATTAAACGATTAAAATAATAAACATAAAACACTCACCGATATGTATTGAGCTTTCTAAAAAATCAAAAGCACGAATGATCAAAGTGCAAAAAAATCATGACACCACAACACTACGTTATATATTTTCTTATAAATCACTGGCACAAATATCACACACTATTCGTTTTAATGGAGTTTTCCACCCCTCCAGCGAGCGCTCGGTACGCGACAGCACCGTATCATCCTTTGACAATGAATGAAACGAAATGAAAGCAACCAAGCTGTCTGAAAATTGTCATTCACGTAGTACTAAGGACATCGACCTCAAGCTAATGTCCACAACAAACGAAAATGCGCCATCATTTAAAGACAAACAGAAAAAGCCATCGGTTTCGAGTCCTATAAAACAGTTTCATTACTGATTGAAGATTTATTTCCTGTACATAACTCAGTCAGCTGTTTTTGAAATTCATTAAAATCGGCGCAAATCTGCCATTTTGAATTGATTCATACTTTTTAATGTTGCCAGTTGTGTCATACGTCAATATTCCATTTAGTTTAAGGAGACGCATGTGTTCTCAATAATTAATTTCAGAATTGTTTCATTTGATTATTATTCAAAAATTACTTTAGTTTGTTATTTCTGTTTCGTTATGGCTGTTATTTAAATTATGTTTAACAATGGGCATTATTAAATTGAATGTATCAGTACTTGATCTTTTTAAACGCATCACTAGTGGTGGCAAAAATCTCGACTAAGCGGTAAATTTCAAAATAAATCAAAACACTCCAAGACGACTATGACTTTCTATTGTTTCAATCTGATTACTGAAAATGTTTATAAACATTCATAAGTACTGTACTGCTAGATTAGGCAGTAGGGTATTGATAGTTCCAGTTATTAATTTGAAGCAGCAACAGTTAGTTACAAATGTTTAAGTTTTGGGCATTGTGGTCAATACTAACGTTTATAAATTTATCTATAAATACTGCGCATTCAGCAGAAAATGATGTAGAATATTTGCCACATTATGCATCCGATTTAGCTGTAAATTCAGATCTAGAACACCAGTTAAAAAAAAAGCTTGCCCAAAAAAGGAAAAGAGAAGAAAGACTTCACAAGTTAAACGAACATATCGCAAAGGACACTGAATATTTTGACGAAATTCCGCATTTTGCGGTAAGCAGTTCTAAGAGTATAAGAAAACAAGCAAGTATTGAAAATGCCTTCAAAAAAATTATAGGTATGGTTGGAGTCAAATACACGTACAAAAGAGACTTAGACTGGAGAACATGGAGAGAAGTGACTTATCCTGGAAAGAAAAAGGAAATTATATGTTACAGGTGCCAAAATATAGTAAAATTAGCTGAAAATAATTGCACCAGTTGCCACATGGGAGGATATTGGGTAAGCTAATTATAAGCAGCTATAAAATACGAATAACACTTACATTCTTATGAGATACAACGACGCTATTTTAACCTTAGAAATAAATTTTGTAAAACAGACTCCCACCCACCCGTAAGGCCGACAGTCCACTATCATGTTTATCATAGAAATACGATCATAGGCAACATGCCGTCCTTTTTCTTAACGTTGGAGAAAAAGGGAGGCATACAGACTATGATCATATATCTATGGTACTTTCGGCCTAAGTCCCATAAGTGAAGCGTCTCAAAGCCACCCATAGGTGAGAGCGAGCAAGAGATATATTTTCTCCCTACCACTATGGGTGACCTTGGTGTGACGTGGTACCAAGGTCATCCGCATAATATCCTATGGTGGAAGCGAGAAGAATTATTTTTCTCCCTCTCATTCACTTTAGATATATAGAACCGTGAGTAACTTCAAAAATAATTTACAGGTAATTGAAGAGAACCAGCCAAAGTGTTCATATGAAATACTTTCCTTCAGAAATAGGAACGAGGTGTGTGTCGCACATTTTTGGCAGTTAAACACAGCGAAACATAACTCATGTCCAGTCGTGATCCCATTAAATGAAATATTTGGATGTGGAATTCCTATGATAACGAAATATGTAGTCAATGCGGATTACTCGAAGAACGTTTCTGAACGCACTTTACCCACGTTTTGTAAAACGCGGGAAATGTGCGAATTTTCAACTGTTTATGCAGTAAGAAACTTTTATTTATTTTTCTAGTAATAATTTCTAAATCTAAATAGAATTACAGACTAGTCCACTTCATAGATCTACAGAAAAAACTTCAGAAAGGCACCTGTTGTATATATGTGTGAGTGACAAACAAAACAAACACCCTATTCGAACACGTGACTTTCTTAAGTTTTTCAGTGGTTTTTCACCTATACTGTCTTAAAGCCAAAACATTGACTTTTTTTTTTTTTTTTTTTATTTATTAGGAGAACAAACAGAGTTAAATGTACATACTTTTGTATAAAAACTAAATTATATGTAAACATGCATTTACCTCCACATCAGTTCTCACCGAGACATACATTGATACATTGAGTTTACGTCTAAAATTATACGCATTAACTAATGTTATATTTAAACAATTATGTTATTGTTTGGCAATAACAATTGATTTAAAATTTTACATTATCTTTTCAGATAAACCCAGAAAGCATAGTGTTCAGAGTTATAAATACAACAAACGACATAATTTACTCTAGAATAATGAAAAGGAACAGGAAAAAATACGTGTGCATCGACAACTGCGGCATTTTTAATTTCGACACACTGAGTGCTACAAGGAAGGAGGACCATTTAGTTTTAAACCTTTTAAATTCGAATAAAAAGAAACGGGACAACCCTAGGCCTAAAAACAAAAATAAGCGGCAAAAATCAAAAAGTGGAAATTTGAAATCAAATAAAGAGGCGTTGAATAATAATGATTTATTCGTATATGATAGCGATTATTTAGAACAACCATCGGATAGACAGCAGAGTACGACAGTAAACCCATCAATGTGTAAACAAATACTTTTGAAAGAACTTTACAGAGATTTGAACGATGACAATCTTACATAAGAATATATGTATAGACGGTGAACCAAATCTGGGCTCTAAAAAATGGCGCGAAATTAATATAATTTTCTATTTGAATTATACCTTCGCCCCTACAAGTCAGTCAATTCAGTCAATGTTTAAGTATTATGGCTCGTCGATGATTCCACCTACGTTAAGGTTTTAAAAAGACAATTAGCCCTACAATTTTCAAATTTGCCGCCTTTCTTAGTGCCAAGATTTGGTTGACCATCTATAAAAATGTACATTGTAATTTTATATAATTTTAAGGCATGCTGTTATGGCGACAATGAAAAATGTAGGCACCACGCTTTGTTCACTAAAAAAAATGCATATTTTTCTATTGCCATATTTGATTGGTTAGTCAGACATGTGTTCAGATCAGACTAAACATGTTTATCATAGGCGAATTTCCTCTCAACAGTATGAGCACTTTCAAAAAAGTTTTGTATATTATCGATTTATATCAATAATGCGCCTGACTTATCTTATGTATCAATATTGCTATTATAATTAAATTAAACCAAAAAGTGAAGTCTTCAAATTATACTATACCATAATCCTAAAACTATTGTTCAGTACAGTAACATGCATTTATAAGAATTTATAAATATTCACAACACTATTCAGAACAAAACTCACAGATACATATTGTCTATTTATTTATTTATTTAATCTTTATTGTACACAAAACTTATAGTACAAAAGGCGGACTTAATGCCAGACAGCATTCTCTACCAGTCAACCTTTAGGCAAAGCAGAGATATTGTGGGCGGTGATAGGCAGTTCCAAAGGCGCGCTACATGCACGCGAAAAGAGTAAGACATAAAGCCAGTGTGATGCGGTGGGATGGATAAGGTCATATTGCCAGAAGAGCGGAGCCGGCGCTCGCGAGAGACACCATAGTACTGAAAGAGGGACTTGAGGTACACAGGAGCGTGTGGATCATTAAGCACAGAGTATAAAGAGCAAAGCATGCGGACACTGCGTCGTTGACGGATGGGAAGCCAGCCAAGCTGGGAACGATAAGAAGAGATGTGATCATATTTGCGTAGGCAAAAAATGAAGCGTATGCAGTTATTGAGAAGGCGATCCAACTTATTTAGAAGTTCTTCAGAGATGTCCGGATAGCATACATCACCATAGTCAATTAAAGGTAGAATAAGAGTATTTACTAAAAGAATTTTGGTCTTAATCGGCAAAAAGTGCTTGAGTTTATTGAGAAAGTGGAGAGAGCTCATAACTTTTCGGCTGATCTCGTTAACTTGCGCCCTCCAGCTCATCGTACTATCCAACAAAATACCAAGGTCTTTGACGCTATGACCAAAATGAATAGCTGTACCATTAAAGTTTACTGGAGCAATATCATTGAAATCTAGTCTAGCAAGTTGCCGAGAACTGCCAATGACAATGGCTTGGCACTTGGAAGGGTTTACAAAAAGGCCATACTTCTCAGACCACTTCTGAATGTGTAAGAGGTCCAGGTTAAGTCTGTTGATAGTGCTCGGAAGTTCAGTAACAGCACAATGATCGTAAAGTTGCAGGTCATCGGCATACAAGTGGTGAGAACAGCGGAGGCCAGGTGTGATAAAATTAATAAAGGTGGAGAACAATAGTGGAGATAAAATACCACCTTGGGGCACGCCAGTCGCAAGATTACACCAGTCAGACAGAGACCGATCAACTCTGACTGCTTGTTGGCGGCCACAAAGATAAGAAGTGAACCAGTTTAGGGCAGTAGGAGACACATTCAAATGTTTCAGCAGAGCAAGAAGTATGTCATGATCAACAGTATTGAAAGCGTTGGAAAAGTCTATTAAAACAAGTACTGTGACCATTTGATTCTCCATGCCCTGTCGAATGTCCTCTGTGACTTTAATAAGTGCAGTGCAGGTGCTGTGACTGGGACGGAAACCTGACTGTACCGGGCTCAACAAGTTGTGCGAAAAAATGAACTGAGATAGTTGCTTGTGCACCGCCGCTTCAGCTACTTTAGAGAGAAAAGGGAGTATGGAAATTGGTCGAAAATTACTGAGGGCGGTGGGATTGCTAGTTTTCGGTAGCGGAATAACGAAAGCCTTACGCCAAAGGGAAGGGAACTCACCAGTAGCCAGAGAGCAATTGATGATGTCAGCTATTACGGGAAGCATACAGTCAAGGACTGATACAATCATGTAACGGCTGACATCATCACAGCCCACGGCTTTTGACTTGATGGCTGCAATTATGGATTTAATATCGGATACGGAAACAGGTGAAAAAGAGAAAATATCAGTGACAGGAGATGGCAAAGATGAAATGTTAGAGAGGGTGACGGCCTTAGTTATATTGTCAACAGAAAGGGCAGAAGAAAAATGACAGTTAAGGTCATTAAGAGAAAACGTGCTATCAGATAAACCGTTGGCAGGTTTTCCCATGCCAAGCGATTTGAGAAACTTCCAGACATCGGCCATAGAAGAAGATGAGACATTGTGATGTATAAACCGTCGCTTCGCTGTGCGCACCACCTGATTGCAACGATTACGAGCAGTCTTAAAAAGTCTAAAGTTCTCGTCGGTACGGTTACGCTTAAAAATGGTAAAAGCTCGGTTCCTTTTCCTCATAGCATCGCGGACAGTCTCGGTGATCCAAGGAGCCGGTGGACGTTTGACACGCACGGTGTGTATGGGTGCATGTTTGTTAAAAAGTGTCAGAGTAGCAGCGTTAAACAATGAGACTTTGGTTTCGGCTGATGTAGCCGTGAGAACAGGAGACCAGTCGATTGACTTGGCATCTTTTAAAAGAGCATCAGAGTTAATCTTAGCAAAACTTCGTATGCTAATAAGAGCGGGCTTATATTTAGGTGATTTAATTTTATACGATGCAAATATAAGATCATGGTGAGAGAAACCAGGTGCCGAGAACTGACCATGTTTAGCAACAAGACTAGGTGATGAGGTCAGAATGACATCTAACCACGTATCTGAAGAAGAAGTGTGATGGGTAGGCTCCAGGGGAAGAAGACCAAAACTAACTGAATTAAGTAGAGATGTTAATTTACGAGATTGAGGTGTGTCTTTGCATAGATCAGTGTTCAGATCACCCATGATCAGGTGGTGAGTGTAGTCTGCGCTCAAGGTCTCAAGAATGCGTTCAAGGTCGGAGAAGTAATCGACGGTGGGGGGACAGTAAACCACCCCAAGAACGGCCCTAACCCCTTTGACATTTATCTCAAGAAATATCCATTCCGCAGTACCAGAGTACAGAGATTGAGAAACAGAAAGGATTTTATACGGAATGGAACTCTTGAGATAAATGGCAACACCACCACCACCCTTGCCAGTTCGGTCATTTCTGATTAAAATGTAACCAGGCAAGGAATAAGACGTTGAACTAAGGGTGGGTTTTAACCAACTCTCCGACACCAGAACCGCATGCAGAAATTCGGTTTGAAAGGAGTCTATGAGCTCGCTATAGTGAGAAGGGATGCTCTGAGCATTAATGTGACACACGTTGAAGTTACTAGATTTATGAAATTCGCGGGACACAAGATCGCCCAGTGTAAGAGAACAATCAGAGTTACTGTGTAATGAATGAAACAAAGAACTATCATCGCTAGCAGAATAGAAGGATTCGATTTCGTCATCTGACATATATAAAAAAAAAAATACAATTAAATATAAATATATACACTAAAATAAACCTAAATAATATATGGAATAACAGTTGATGCAAGATAGCCACACAATTCCGCTAATCCTGCTGGTCCTGTGAGATACATACAAACAGAGAGAAAGGAAAATAATAATTAAATCAACATAAAACGAAAACACAAAAAAATAAAAAATATAAACTTAAACAGGATGTGAATGGCATAGGGCTGCCATCCGTCCGGGTTTCCCCGGATTTGTCCTAGTTTGGAGGCCGTCCGGGGGCCGTCCGGGCGGGGAGTCAAGAAGTGTCCGGGGAAAACCCGGACACTTTTCACGTAACCACGTAACTAACTAATGAGCATTATTGTGTATAATATTATAGTGCCATCTCTCGGTGAATTCTCTAATTTACGCGACCTGTATTATACGATGGTTTTTCAGGGATAATTCTTTATAATGTTAACCGATTTCGACAATTTTTACTTTATTTGAAAGATAATGTTTTAGGTAAAATCTCGTATAATTTTGAAATATGATATGGAAGTATAACATGTATATGCAAGGGTGGTAAAATTAAAAGTTGAAATTGAAAAGTTTTTTGTCAATTAAAAAACAGTTTCTAAGATACACACTCAATTTATTTTTTCCTGTAATTTTTAGCATAAAGCCAATGTTTCGTAAAATTTTCACAATTTTTCGTTGAGAGCGGTATTTTTTAACATTTTCCTTCAAAATTCTTTTTTTTTCTGTAAAAAAAATTATAAGAAATAGTTTTGATAATTATGTGCAATTTGAGCTCTTTCTAACGATACCCCCATTTAACCTAGTAACTTAGTAAAAAAAGACAAATTTAACCTAAAAAAAGACAAATTTAATTTTTTTGTAAGAAAAATTGTTTTGTTTTTGTTATTGTTTATTGCAATTGGGCATTTTCGCGAAAAAAGATTCAAAAACTTTTTTTGTAAAAGAGGTAAATTTAATGTTTTTCCTACTCAGAATCACGAGCCCTTTCGATCCTACGAGTAAAAAAAAGCGTCCCAAATTTAATTTTTCCACTCCTTTACCATTTTTCAAACACTTTTTACAGCGGTTACAAAGTAGAAAGTACGCAAAATAATAGACAATTTTGTGACCACTTTTTTGTCTCCGGTTTTTTTCCTAGATCGAAAGGCCTCGTGATTTTGAGTAGGAAAAACAGTGTTTCTTCTCGCGAAAATGCCCAAATTACACATGGTGTGAAATGAAAAAGTAAATAAATATAAATTCTGACTCGTCCGGGGAAAAAATGCGATTTACGCCAAATGTCCGGCTTTTTTTGTATCTTTGTCCGGGTTTGGCAAAATTCGAGATGGCAGCCCTAGAATGGCAGCAAGTTAATACGATAGAACAATCATTTTTATAGTGAGATAGTAGAACATAAAACGCAGTTGTTTTAAAGATGTCTTAAACTTGATATGCAGATTGACGTAGCAAATGTCAATGTCAAACAAAACGTCAAATGACTGGCAAGATACAAAGAAATTCTATTAAGTTTATGATAAAACTTAATATATACCTATATGTTGTGGTAAAACCTAAAAATTACATAATCTATGATATAAAGTTTCTATGCTCTTTGATACATACTTAATGGTTTAGAACAGATTAAGGCACTATGTGTTGTCATAAAATTGATACCATAATTTATGCAAATGTAAATATTTAATCTTGCCATAATATGTATATATATATATCCTAATTTATGCAAAGCCAAGGCCAATTTTTTTTCCTTAAAATATATAATTGACACAATTTTCATACTGGCAAATTTGCATTGTATTCATGTTGCATGCTTTTTTAGTATACATATAGGAGTTTTATAATGTCTACTTAATAAAAATAGTTTTATATCTTTCATAGTGGCCTATATACCCTACATTCCAGATGTTTAAAAATATTTTCTCTATTGTAATATAACATAATAAAGTCAATGTTTAAAGTTACTAACTACTTATTTTTATGAAAGTACATAAAAGTTTTTGCAGATTATAAGATAAAGGAGGGATGACCCCCTACAGTACCGGTCAAAAGTTTGAGTTCACCCTTTGATTTCGGTACAAATGAGTACTTTTGTACGATATATATCTTCGGTTTGGTAGTCGAAATATGTTTTCAACTTATATTTATTGTTTTGTGGAGATTTGTTATACCTATAATATACCTACTTGGCATGAAACATACATTATCTTTAACATGTTAGAAATATAGTAAATCAAAGATACACTAAAATATTTACTCTGTGAGTAATGAGAAGAGTTGCACAATTTATACTAATACTAAGGGCCAGTTGCTGCAACCACATTTGACAGACTTATCATCGTCGAGAGATCTATGTAACTTCCCATACAATAAAAATGCTTTAACAGTGACAGACAGTTTGGTGCAACCGGCCCTTAATATGTTTTTGCACACTCTAGTCTGATATAAAACTTGGAAGACTTGACCTAAACATGCATTAGTTTTATGTATATTAGTAAATAATAAAATATAAACTTAACTAACACTTCTATGTATTTTTATATATGTTTTCTATGTATAATAAGAAATTCTATAACATTTTTGTAAACCAAATTCTGCTTCATCAGTGGACATAAAAACAATTGAACACAAACAAGTTCTTGATCATATATACTCGTACCAGTAATGGCATAAGTCAGACCATAAGAGCAGAAAGCCCATAATTAAAAAAAAATATATATATATATACTGTCTCTCTGGGCATATCATATGCTTGTGCAGTGTACTATGTATAACCTTATCTTTAATACCTTCTCAATAATAAATTAGACATCAGGCCTACTTTTATATGGATGTTAACATGTTCAGTTGAGTTCCATACATAACACTTGTATTTGCACATCAGCATCCACATTAACAAAATTGAATCAGGAACATATTTACCAAAAGCCATGACGTTCAGGCATAGCACACTAGTGTGATAAACCATATTGTGCCAGTGCATTCCTATCGCACTTAAAAACAGTGAGACCATGCCAGCCCGCCAGAGATGACAAGCTAAGATGGTGACCCATATTTCATTTCTTTATAGACCAAAAGATCTTGAAGCACATCTTTGCATTGAACTATTTATATATATATTGCAGTCTTTCTTTTTAGCTGAATATGTCACTTTTCTCATTCTTTTGTTTCTGATATATTCCGAGTCATTTTGACATTATTTCTCCTCCTCCGTCTACCAATTTTTCCACATTCATGATCCACTAACTGATAATGTCGCTTAAAACTCATTTTGCATGTCTCACAACTAAATTTACGGACATTTAAGTGTTTCTCTTGAATATGCAGCCGCAGGCTTTTCTTAAGCATCTCTTTATTACAGTAATCACATTTTCCTTTGGCATATTGCCGGCCCAAATACAATAATGGTGCTAAATCTTGTGTTTCTGTCTTATTCAGCAATTGCTCTTTTTTCACACATTTTTTGATAGTGATTACATTATTGTTCACTTTAGTCATCTTCACATAATCCTTAGAGTCATTGACAGATTCAACCCATGATTCATTTAAATTTTTTTTATCGCATAGCAATTCTTTAACTTGTAAATTAAAATGCTCTCTTCTAATATGATGTTGTAAAAGCCTGTTTTCACAATAAAGAACCCCGCAGGCGTCACACTTAAACTGAATATCAGTTCGGCCGTGGAACGAGTCATCATGTACTTTAAAGTGGTAAATTAGATTTCTTTTATCAACGAAACATCGACCACAATAGTCGCAAATATACTTTCTTTGGGTCCCTTTATGTGATTTGATATGGCGTTCAAATGTATCAGATCTGAAGAATTGCTTAGTGCAATATTTACACTCAAAACGAGGTTTAATACCGCCGTGCTTAAACAAATGTGAGTTAAACTTGTAAGAGCTGCCTAATATAGTTTTATCACATATTTTGCAGTAATTCCTCTTATGTGACTTCATATGCCGGGCAAATGTATCAGATCTGAAGTATTGGCGAGGGCAATGCTTGCACTGAAACCGAGGTTTAATAGTACCGTGTTGAAATAAATGTGCCTTAAAATTAAACTGTCCACCTATTATAGTCTGATCACATATTTCACAGTGGTTCGAGGTTTGATCGTTCATGCTTGACAAGGTTTTACTTCTCGGTTTAAATATTTTATAATAATAAATGTAAAATGAAATGAAAATAACAAATTAAAGGAAAACTAAAACGAAAACAAAAAGAATTCCTCGTCTCTCAACAACTCATTTTTAATGTTTTGACATTGACACTTGACAGTGACAGTGACTATGGACCACAGAATTATAATTAAACCAGAATGAGTTGTTAGGCCAAAAAGTGTGTCCACATGAGAGGTTAAAGTTGGGGCTGGTGTCCCTCTCGCACTTATTACCACTATCAAAATCATTTGAATGACGTCATCACTGTCATCATTTGGGGATACCAGTCAATATTCAAAGTTACTACCAAATCTACTAATACCCAATTAAAGGTTTTTAATAATTGCGCATTTTTTTGGTTTTATGGCTTCATAATAATGACTTACCAATTCGTTACAAGGTATTAATACCCTTGCCTCGATATAATACGAAAATAATTTAAGAAGATTATAAACTTAGTTATCATACAGGTAAAAATACTACTACTATAGTATTTTTTTAAGACTGGTCACACGTGCGAGAGGGACACCAGCCCCAACTTTGACCCTCTCATGTGGACACACTTTTGCTAGTCTGTCAAGAACGCCTTTATGCGTAGGTGATAAGGTTCAATTTAGTATGGCAAAAAAAGTGTGAGCTCAGTCCCTATTGTAGGTCGATGCTATGGACCAGTGACATTTTTTTTGTTTATGTCGTTTGAGCTATGTTTTTAATCGGACATTAAAGCGGCAGATCATGAACGCCTTTGCCCGACATACTTTTTTTATAAAGCTGATATGCATATGACAAAAAAAATTCATATTGTGAATAATCCATAATTAGCTAATATGTGATTTATTAAGGTTCTCTAACAATGTATGATTAAATCAGTAATCACAATGCATACTACCTACATTTATTTCATATTAACATTTACATGGAGCTCTGAAGTAAGATTTAGCGTGGGTGTCTGATGATTGTACTGCTACTTTGTAACGAGCCTATTTACCATGTTTGAACGTGTATTTTTGAATTTATATAAATCAGAATAACTCCATATGTATATGAATAAAGATTATGGATGGTTACTTGTATTAATATTGTTAGATACTAAAAGGCCACTTCGTCCTGTAGGTTATTCTTTGAAACTTTAAAGTGACAAGGTTCTAACTGAATCTAGCGTGACGTTCCGTGTCCATTAACTTTACGATCTGATTTTGTTTCACGAGAGTGTCTTGAGACGAACCTTGGCTTCTTTCTTATTAATTTGTGTAATAGTACCAAGTGGTCTCGTGTTAATTTGATATATTACTGTATTAATTGTCCACGGAAGTGATTTCACGCTTAGGAAGTACAGGTAAATATGTTTTCCAGATGTTGTATCACATTCGGTTTTAATATGCAATGTTGTCGCACTAATTTGAGGATTAGTGATCTAAATTTGTACCTAAATACATATAAAACTTTATATAAACCTATATTTTGTGCTGAGACAGCATTATTTGGAATGGCGTATAAACTACATGCTTCTGTAAGCTACTGCGTTGATACGTGCAATCGACCAGTTTGCACTACCTACCGCAGTTATTACATAAAGTGAATTGAATATATTTTGCAATGAATACTTAGCTTTTACTCATAGTATATACACATTTGTTTGTACTAATCATTAAAGTATGTATTAGATAACTGGTTCATCCTGACATGTCAATACAATGTTACAACACACAATGTTGTTCTGAGACCTTACAATTCAGGCATGCATATCTCAAGCATGTAGTTTAAACCTGTAAAAAGGCTCAAGATTGTTGATATTGGCATTCTTGGGAGAATACATCACATTGTTTTTTAAAATGTTGATATTAACAAGCAGCTTCTTTAGCAATTATTTATTTTATAGGTAAATAGATGACATCATCAAAACATCATAGTTGATTAGTATTTCATTATCAATAAGCAATAGTTGCAAGAAAGATCCTTGTTGCATCTATGTTCATGGCTTTTTTCATCGTTGTTTAAAATCTAAGCTACATTTAGAGGATGTTTCACAACGTCCAAAGTTTTGAATAAGGTACTTGTCACTTATCTAAATTGAATTAATTAGTTTTGATAAATACCTGTACAACGATACATTTTATCTATCAGTTAATTTATTTGTCAATTAGCCATCCAACGCTTTCAACAGTCTGTAACTCAATAAGTCAACAATATTTAAATTTATAATTTTAAATATAGTGGTGTGACTACTTGAAAAAAGAACAAATCAAAAAACATTCAATAAAACAATTTGATTTGTTCACTACTTGTACAAAAAATCCAAGTTTACTAATTCATAAAAAAAAGTATAGCAAAATTTAAAAAAAATCCCCTTTATCATAACTTATCTAAATATCAAATGACAAATAACATGAACACCAGATGATGCACATGTATAATACCATACCATCTAATCTTTGTGACGCTTTGTCCTAAATAAAAACATTATTTGTTAGTTATTTTAGTTATTATGATGACTAGCCTTGCTGTGAACCCAATGGTCCTGGGTTCAAATCCCAGTAAGGGCATTCATTTGTGTACTGAACACAGATATTTGTACTTCTGATATTATTTAGTTACACAGTTATTTAAGTATTTACTAGATGACATTTTTTGAGCTTACCGAGGGACTTGTACAATCTGTGCAATAATAATAATGTACCTATAAAATATATTATTTGTTGTTAATAATTAAACCTTCTGTTCTAGGAGTAAACATGTCTTCTAAAGCTCAATCAACAAGCAAAGACACAAAAATACCAAGTAAAGAAGTCATGGTGACCCGCCACAAGTCTGCCCAGATGAAGCGACAGCTGCGAACCAAGGATCGGAGCATGAAACATATCACTGACCTTCTCAAGAGTCCAACAAAGGATACCTCAGCTAAAACTGTACCGGTAAAGAAGAAGCCGTCCCCAAAGGCTAAACAATCATTGCTTCAAAGCGTGCAAAAGATACAGAATTTACCGCAGAAGACTTTTAAACTATCCAAAGTTCTGCGTAAAGAAATTCTGTTAGTTCAAGATGAGGAATATTATCCGAATAAGAGGAAACGGAAGCTGAATGTTAATAAAGTGGTTTTAAAGGCGAAGCCTAATATGAAGGTAGTTGGGGAAATAACTGGGTCTGTTAAGAGGAAGTACGCTGTTCCACTTAAGGGTAAGTTTCTTATTTTCTTCTTCTTTACATTCATATTTCTCCATTTACTCTGGTCTTGGGCAGTTTGAGTAACCTCCTCCCGCCCCATGCCTAGCACCCTGAGCTCCTGCTGAACCGAGCGACGCCTAATCAGGTCGGCATGGTTTCCGCTTTCCTGGTATATTCCAGGTGAGGGCCATTTTGGATAGGTGGGTTTGGTAGGTAGGCGCATTTTGGTAGTTTCTTTATAGGCATATCAAACTTTGTTTTGTATGTACTTATCAAAAAATAAAAGATAACTTAAGAGATTGATCTAAGGTAACTTGTAGACCCCTATGAGTGGCCCACTGAGTATGAATTCACAGATGGAGATGTAATACAATGTGTTGAAGAGAGCTATGGGAACAACATAATACAATAGGCTAGTTTCCTACTCACTTCCTACTAGTAATGGCCACCTTTGTCCGAAAAAATATGAATAAATTTGAATTCAGTAAGAGTACTCGAAGAAAAGATAAAATAGTCCCTCCAGAACCAATACTAGACATCTACAAAAAAGGCCCGTTTTACCAAGCGATACAAATTTATAACCAACTACCCACAAATTTCAGAAAAATAGATAACATGAACACATTTGTAACTAAACTAAAGACTCACCTAATCCAAAAGAGATACAGATACAAGAATTTATGGAACACAGAAAAACATAATCTTACCTTTCCTGTACAATGAGTATTCCTATTTTACAGTAGGTACCTAGTTAAGTTCTATATTGTAAACCCTAGTTATAAGGACTTTGCTACACCCCACCGGGGTCCATGTGAATCTTTTTATATATATTGTAACACCAATTGTACATACCATGGTTCGCAATAAATATTTACTTTACTTTAATCAAATCAGCTTCATTTTAAGAACTGTCAATACGATTTGGTAATATGGAATTACTATGAAATACTGAGGAGTGACGTCAGTCTTAAGTAGAAATTATGTTTAAACATAACTACTTATATGTTTTTGTTCTAATTATGTGGTGCTTTATTTCATGCACTGCATAAAATATTTTATTTCAAGTATAGGAAACTAGCCTATTATTGAATCCAAAGTGACTCCAAGGAAAACTGTTCGATCTTCAAATTCCAGCGTTTCACCTTTCATTTGGATCTTACTGTTATTTACCTGCTTAACGTTCGGAAGCGCAAATCTGATGCACTTGGTTTTCTTGGCGTTTAGAAGTAAGTTATTCGCCGTAAACCAGTCTGTTATGCTAGACAGTGCATCGTTGATGTTATCGAAGCTGCTTTCCTTTCTGTCAACTTTGAATATAAGAGAAGTGTCGTCAGCAAATAACACTATATCATGTTTATCTTGCACTAGTTTCGGTAGATCATTAATGTATACTAAGAACAGGAAGGGACCGAGAATTGAACCTTGAGGCACTCCAAGTGCTACCGGTGAACCTGCTGATTGAGTCCCATTGATAACAACTCGCTGAGTTCTGTCGGAAAGGTACGATGAAACAAGGTCAAGGGCAGCAGCTTTAACCCCATAGTGGCTCAATTTTCTCTTTAAATTCTCGTGATCAACGCAATCAACTTCAGTTTTCTTTAAATTTAAAGATCTGAACGTTTTAATAACTATGGTCGGAGTAACATAAGAAAATGTGAATATTTCTGAACATTCTTCTACATTAGCTTGCAGCATTTCTTCAGCGACAATTGGCGATGAGTTAAGAGACTTTGTTGTCTCTGCCGGTATATTCGAGAAAAATCGCTCGAAGTGATCTGCCACTTCACGGTCGGAACTTACTAAAGTATCAGCAACTCGTAGGTTGTAGTGCCGTTCTTTTATTTTACGCTTTCCTGTTTCACTGCTGATCACTTGCCATGTAGTTTTAACTTTATCGCTGGAATTTAAGATCTTTTTGGATAAATAATCAGCTTTAGCGGCGACACACATCCTTTTAAAAGATTTCGAGAAATTCTTTACGTACTCTATAAATTCCGGCCTTTTATCAGTTGTTCGCAGATCATACAAATCATAGAGCCGGCGTCTCTTATCGTGAATATCCGGCGTAGCCCAGTCGCTAAATTTAACCTTGACCTTGCCCTGCATCTTCTTGGGGATGAAGCAGGCATCAAATTCCTTTTTATACAGTTAAACAACTCAGAACTCAGACAGTCAGGGTTCTCTCGGTTACATGAAAGAAAAGGTAAGTTGTTCCTAATATTACGATTGAATGACTGTAAGCGCCTTTCGGAAATCAGTCTGCACACAGTGTCTTGTGGAATATCCTCTATCTTCCCGCCAAAAGAGGCTTTTAGTCCACAGTGGTCAGAACTCAAGGTGTTTATTACAGATTTACTAATCGCAATATCGTTACTGAAGATGTTGTCTATACATGTTGCACTGGTTGCCGTGATTCTAGTTGGTTCACAAAATAAATTTACTAAATTAAAAGATTTAAAGGTATTTAGTAACCTTCCACACAAAGGCGAATTTTCTAGCAAATTAATATTAAAATCGCCACATACAACTATAGTTTTCTGACTTCTAAAAACACGACTAAGGACTTCATCTATAACCGATTCAAATACATTATAGTCCGCCGATGGGGGCCTGTACACGCATACAACAATAAATCGTTCCAACTCGACACAAGAAAGTTCTATAACGCGTTCTACAGACAAGTCAACAATGTTGTTTTTGTTCTAATTATGTGGTGCTTTATTTCGTGCACTGCATAAAATATTTTATTTCAAGTATAGGAAACTAGCCTATTATGTTGAAGAGAGGTATGGAATGGACATCACAAATGTTGTCTTGTTTCGTAGGTAGGGCACAACACAGCAGATGACATCTCAAATCTAGAGCAGAGCTTAACTCATAGGTACTGGGCCCTACTCATAGTCTTGTGTTAGGGACAACTGTAACACCTCAAGAGTTGCAGGGGTTCACAAGCTTCAGCTGCTTACCATCAAACAGTCCATATGCTAGTTTTTTACCAATGTAGTATTCAAAAATTCAAGTATTCAAAATTCAAGTTAGTATTCAAAAGCGCTGGTGGCCCAGCGGCAGTCGCTTTCGTAAAACTAGTGCCTAGACCAAATCTTGTCAAAGCGGACCCCAGGCTCCCATGAGCCATGGCAAATGCCGGGATAAAGCAAGGAGGATGATGATAATGTAGTATTCAAAAGTATGTGTTTTAAGTACTACAGTACTGGCCTCCGCGATACAGGCTTGCCTAGTTTCACTTTGAGATAAGTTAGATATTAACATAAGCTGTAGTCCGTACAAATGTAATACTTAAGTTTAGTTTTATACCTACTTATCTGAATTTTTTTTTTTTAACGTTTCAGCCTCCGACAATCCAGTACCACTACAGCCTGTGCCAGACTCCGCAAAGCAGTTAAAAGAGTGTGCGAAGCTAAGCATGGCGGAAGCTATACAGCTGATGGATGAGCATCTGACGGATGAGGACCTGATGGAGATCCTGACCTGTCCCAGTCCAGTCTGGTGGGAGGACCCACCTGATGAAGATTACACTGAAGGTAAGGAGACAGCCTTGCCATATTTAGAAGAAGAATACAATACAAATACTCTTTACTGCACACCTCTATAAAATACAGTCAAATAGCAACACAAACAAATACGAAACAATAAGCGGTATAGATTAAGAGTGAACGAATGAAGTTGATGATTTAACATTATGTTGGTAATTAACTCTAGAAGAATAATATTAAGAAATAGAAGTAGCTAATTTGCAACGTTTTAGACACTTTTTCTTCTGTTTCTCACCTTTTAAAATCTAAAATTTATGAATGCAAAAAGAATTCGTCATTATATCATTCTATTATGCTAAAATGCGGAGGTGGTTACTTGTTAAGCTTGGGTGCTTACACGAAGGGAGGCCTATGCTCAGCAGATTAATGGCTGAAATGATGATGATTTGATGATTTATTTATTTATTTATTTATTTCAAAAATAGTGATACAGCATGACAGTATTAAATACTAAATCACTGCAAAACTTACAAAACATTTTTTATACATGATAAACCATTTCTCTTTCAGAACCACTCTTCACACGGTCTCCTCCTGCCACTGAGAAGAAAGACGATCGTCTAGCAACCCCAGCACCCATGGAAGTTGACGCAGAAGTATCTGAAACTAGTACAGGTAAAATTATCCCAATATCTAATCTGAGTGCTAAAAGCGACAAGTTTTTGAAGAAAAGATCTAAACTTGAAAATTTATTAGACAATATTAAAGATAAAAACAATAAGGAAAAGGTAAATACTAGTAATGAAGAAATTATAGTTCCCCCTCAAACTATAATGACGAAAATAAAAAAGATCTCACTGAAAAAATGAGTAATACAATTGAACAAGACGTGATTGATAATCAAATTAAAGACAATGTGGTTAAAAATGAAATTGAAGATGATGCTAGTAATGATTATGAAGAGGATTTCCTTAATAATGAAATTGAAAAAGATGTGGCTAATGATGATGTTAAAAAAGACGAGTCTTCAAAGAACAAACAGAAACGAAATTGTCTGAATCTGATGATGAAATCATATTGCATAACAGCAGTATGAATGAAGATGAGTTGCTGAAGGATTTGGAAAATATGGAAATCCCTGTAGCCAATGTAATAGTTATAGATGATGATGATGATTTTTTAGAGAAGTCGAGTGAAAATACAGTGAGGGAAGATAGTAAAAAGGGTAATACTGAAGTTAAAAGTCATATTAACATTAATACAGACTCAATTAAAGTTACAGATAAAAGTGATTCGAATGAAGTGCCAAAAAACTTACCAGTACTGCAAAAGTGTCACTTGAGTGACGATGTAGCGTCACCAAAGTCTTTTGATTGCTCAAGTCCAAAAAGTTCACAATCAAGTGTTGTTTCAACAAATAAAGACCTATTGATAGCATATCCGATACTAATATAAGATTTCTAATAGAAGATGAAGAAGATAAAATTAAAATTAGTCAAGACAATTTAGAAAATGCTTTAAACAAATGCAATGAAAGTGAATCAATTGATACAGATAAATCGACTGAAAATGTAACAATCTATAAAATAATCGAAGAAATTTCCGATGCAGCAGATACTAATATACTTAACATAGTTGACTCTAAACTGAATGATTATTATAAGAAGTGTAAAAAAGTATATCAGAAGAAGAAAACTGATATAAATAAAAACGAAATGGAGAACGGAGATACAGATAGTTATTCTACAGTTTCTTGCGACAATTGCAAGCCTACGTTTAAAAAGGTATCAGAACTGAAGACGTAAAGTATTGCTTGAAATGTTCCGCCATCTTTGACTCAAAAGACTGCACATATTGTATAAATAAATTAAATAGAGCGTGTAAATCTTGTAAAATTAAGTTCTGCTGTCTAAGTTATTACGAAAATCACGCAGAGAATTGTAAAAAAACTATAAATAGGCACGCGGTTGTGGAATAAATATTGAAGTCACCTACAAAGGAATATAAGGAAAGAGTGATAATTCCATACATCAGTTTTCTGACCAATACAGAGTTCGTAGTTACATCTAGCGTCGAGTAGCGGAATTATCAGTACAACTACTCTACACTAGATGTCAAGAGTGTCGCGTCTGACAAAAATGTAATACAACTCATATTACATGCAGAAATAATTGAAAATAGAATACCAATTAATGCATTTGTAATATTAGCTGAAAATTGTTGAACATTAGAATTCGTCGCGACATCTATTGACAAGTAGCAGTACTGATAATTCACCCTACTTGACGCGAGATGTCGACACCGAAAATAATGTGTTTTAGAAGATAATAGACGTATGGAGTGAGCAATCTTTACTTATTTCTTTATATATACTTACGGGTTGTTTAACGGTTTACCCAAAAACGGTAAAACGTAATATTTTAGTGTTATTTGAGCCGTTTGTTTTGTATTTCTTGTATGGAGTTGATGCTACCAATTTAATTTATTACTTGTACTGCCATTGAAAGTGACAGGCACACTTAAAGGCTGAAGGCTGGCCAGAAATATATGGCTACACGCCATGTTGCGGAATTTCATGACAACTATTTTCTTCATACTGACCTGAACTGTCACTCCATACATCAGAATAACAGCGCCCTCTTGACAATAGTCATATATTTCTGGTCAGGCTTTACTTACATAATATGTGATTGTTTCCTACCCTTATTTGTGTCAAAATCGAGTAAAAAAATCCAATTTTTTCGCTTACTATAAGAACGAGATTGCTACTGGTATCTTTATACCAGTAAGAGGAAGAAGTAAGGGAAGAGATGTAACTCCATACGTCAGTAAACGCGATTTATTTGTATAGGCATAGTTAAGTGACATCTAGCGACAATCACGCGTCAACTAGCATAAATTATCAGTACTGCTACTTGTCAATAGATGTCGCGACGAACGAAGAGTCTAATGCTCACCAATTTTTAGCTAATATTACAATAGTATTAATCAGTATTCTGTTTTCAATTCCTTCTGCTTGTAATATAAGTTGTAAACTGTTCTAATATTAAATTTTTGGCAGACGAGACACTGCTGCCACCTAGTATCGAGTAGTGGTACTGATAATTCACGCTATTCGACGCGTGATTGTCGCTAGATGTCACTTAAGTATGCCTATACATTTACAAATAACCCGCATTTACTGATGTATGGAATTACAATTTTCTCTTACTTATTCTTCTATGATTTATACAAATAACATGTCTGAAGTATCCTTATGGCAAGTGACAAAGTGGTAGTTTTTGCTGGAAGAACACACTTATTTTGTACTAAGTTAAAGTACCAGTATTCGACACGCTAATACCCAACAATATTGTGTTTGTCATCTCAATCTTGCTCAATAGAATGTATTTTTTTTTTTAGGATACTTAATGGCAATTTTTCTACAATTTTTTTATGATTTCGTTTTTTTTTCTGAATGTGCTAGAAGAACGTTAATCAAGTCGGAATTATTTTGATCTCGATTTTGTTTGAAATTAAATTAATAATTAACATAATAAATGTATTCGGAAAATGTAATTTGGTATGTCAAGAAAAGCATCCTATCCTAAATAAAATAAATCTTGTGATATACATTTTTTTTAAGTTTATTTGTTTTTGTATACAAATTATCCCTTAGTATGATATGGTATCGTCAGAATAAATTTGTGAGCTTCTAGATATCTCATATGTACCTCGAATCAGTATAGTTAATAGCTATACCACTGTAAAATACTAGAATTTAAGGCCAAGAATAGTATTAATGTTAGTGGTAGTAAAATATTAAGAATTTTCACTTTTTTTATTATTTCACACAGATTAGTTTAGCAAAAATGTTAACAAGTAAGTGATCTGAGGCTTTTTGTCTACTGGGCAAGATGTGTAATCTACTTTTCCCGAGGGAGTTACATAATTTCTAGTATTATTATTAACTTTTTTGTTTTTACACATTTTTACGTACTCTAGTTTTCAATATGTAATTTACGCCCCATGTGCACAAAATGTACTTTCTCTCAGATTGTTGGTTAAATAAAACAAACCGCTTTACTTTTTCATACATTTATTTATATTTCATATGGGAACCCGCTCTGTTCGCGCGCTTTGCAATTGTCCGTGTAAACCAGGCTGAGCAAGATGGCGTCGCTGTCAGAGAGCTTGTTGTTGTGTCCCATGCTCAGCCAGCGCCGCCAAAAAACGTCCTGGAAATGTCAAAATTAAATTATTTAATGACATTGCACATCATAGGCCGGCAACAGACAGTCTTAAAAAATAATTGCATGCAAACTGACAGATCTGTCAGTGTCAGTTTGCATACAATTCTTTTCTAAGATTATGAATTTTTAAGACTGTCTGTTGCCGGCCATAGAGGAATAAGTAAGGAACATGGACCTTCAATTAGGACTGAGCTCAAACTTTTTTGCCATACTAAATTGAACCTTATCAGCGGTCCAGGAAGGCGTTCGTGTCAAGTAAGTGTATCCACATGAGAGGGTCAAAGTTGGGGCTGGTGTCTATCTATGGTAAGGAAAGAGTTGTAACTCCATACATCAGTAAATACGAGTTATTTGTAGTGACATCTAGCGACAAATAGCGTAAATTACCAATACTCCTACTTGTCAATAGACGTCGCGACGTACGAAAAGTCTAATACTCATTATACTCAACAATTTTTACCTAATATTACAATAGCATCAGTAATATGTTTTCAATGCCTTCTGCTTGTAATACAAGTTGTAAACTGTTTTAATATTAAATTTTAGACAGACGCGACACTGTTGACACCTAGTGTCGAGTAGTGGTACTGATAATTGGCGCTATTAGACGCGTGATTGACCATTTGCCCGTACTGCTAAAGTAACCCTAATAGTGCCATCTATCGGACAGTTTTAATCCAGAGGGGCACTTTTGAAACATGAAGTTAGGTGGCGCATAGGTCGCGATGTTTAGTAACACTAATACTGCCATCTATCGGACAGTTTTAACACCAAGCCATTCCTGCAATGGTCGAACAGTGCTTGGTGCTTGCATCAGGGGGGCAGTTTTCGCACAGGTAGTTAGCAGATGCGTGAATCGCGCTATCAAGTAACACTAATGTGAGTAGTGCCATCTATCGGAAAGTTTTAACACCAAGCCATACCTGTAATGGTCGCACAGTGCTTGCTCCAGGCGGGCAGTTTTCGCACAGGTAGTTGGCAGGTGCGTGGGTCGCGCTGCTAAAGTCGTAAGGTATTCCGACCACCCACGCTTCTTTAGGACTCTTTTCTAGGAGCCGCTCTTTGCCTGTTGTACAAATAACCACAAAATTAAAATTTTGAAAGAACCCGACCGCGACATAGTAGACCGATTTTCATGAAACATGGCTAAGAACACTCCCAACTAACTCAGCTTTCAGATAAAAAAAAACTAAATCTAAATTGGTTCATCCGTTCGGGAGCTACGATGCCACAGACAGACAGACAGACACATCAAACTTATAACACCCCGTCGTTTTTGCGTCGGGGGTTAAAAACGCACACGGGATGTGACGGATAGTTACAAAGTAATATTAATCTTATACTTTTAAACGAGCAATTCTTGTATATTTATTTATTTATTTATTTATATATATATTTATTTACACTGACGATCTCGGAAACCGCTCTAACGATTTCGCAGAAATTTGTTATGTGGGGGTTTTTGGGGGTGAAAAATCGGTCTAACTTATCCTTAGGTCCCGGAAAACGCGAATTTTCGAGTTTTCATGCGTTTTTCTTCGCGCGCCATCTCGTGTGCAGTAGTTGTACTGTTAAGACAGAATTCTTTCGGTCGATGTAAGTACTATTTATTGCAAACACTAGATGGCGACACAGGTCAAGGCTAAAACGAATAGAAAATACACTATTTGAGTTTTTGTGGCGAAATGCGCGCCATCTCGTGTGCAGTAGTTGTGTTGTTAAGGCTGAGAATTCTTTCGCTCGATGTAGGTACTATTCATTTTTGAACTAGATGGCGACACATGTCAAGGATACGAAACAGAATACATTCCTCGGCGGGAATATGGAGTTGCCCGCCTCAGACCTATCCGTCTTTATGTTATGTCTTCGGCTGGGAACTTCTTTTGTCCCTTTTTTGACGGAGTGGGAATGCAGTCACGCACAATGTGTGGAACTCGCCGTCACTAAACCCACTTCGGCGTTTCATCCTCTATGCCGTTCGTACGGCGCGCTGGGATCGATGTATGTCAAGCTAGGACCGCGGACGGAGATCTGGACAATAAATATACACTTAACCGTGCAAACTATCGGTCGACGGTCGTGGACGTGGCCTTGAGCGCATGGACGTCCGATTGAAATCTGGCTCGCTGGATGTTTTGGTCCGTGCACACTGATCGGTCGCGGTCGCGGTCGTTTCACGACGGACGTTCGCGTAGTATGTTCCTAGCTTTATTCACTACGTAACCCCCTTTTTTGTCCCAGCTTCTGTAGTAATGAAATATAACAGCCACTCACCTTTCCCCACGCGCGACCACTGCACGTCCAGATAATTGTCCCGGTCGAAGCGGTTGGACATCATGGGGACGCCGAGCGCGCGCATGAGATTATTGAGCGCGTGCGCCGTGTGACCTGGCGAGCCGTGTGTCATGGCTTTGAGGCTGATCACCTGTTGGAGCAAATTTAATCGTTTTTAACCTTGATTAATTACTGAAAATCCGTGGTATCCTAAAAAGGGAGAGTTTTCGCAGTCACAAGCACGGTGTTTTCAGTCAAAGGAAGTAGGTAGTAAATCCGATGTACTTAGGATATGTTTAGGAAACTCAACGACAGAGGGCGTGAAAAACAATTATATGCCGTAGTGCAAGTTGTTCGCTAGATGTCACTATTACCCCCACGAACTGGGTAATGACTTGTTGTCGTAAAATGTATAAGTATTTTTTGATGTCCAAATTTTTCGCTAGATGTCGCTACACCCGCAAATTAGCAAATGACTTCTATGGTGAATTATATGTAATTAAATGGTAAAAAATATTTTTGTAATATTTTCTGACTATTCATGTGACTGGTTGATGAATGATTACATCAAACTTAATTAAAGATCACGCCATAAATACGTGGTGTTCCAAGTTTAAAGGTCCACATCCTTTATGTGCTATATGGAACCTTTAGGCACGGAAAGTCACGTGAAAAGTTGTCGTAACTTAATAATAGATGGCGCTGCATTCGAAAATCTTGACTGATAACTCTATACCATACTATTTAATATACTCTATGTCACAAGTTCTCTTCAACCGCCAAGCGGCGATATTTACTGAGGCGCGACGGCTGAGACGAATCAAATAAATGTCTATTTAATATACAGACTTATCATTTCGCTTAAGGACTGCTGAAGTGTGCGAAAGAGAAGCTGTCACGTATGAACCTCCCACGAGTTCAAAAGAGGCAGACTACAACTTTAATGAGAAAACGTGACTATTTTTGACTTCGACACGACTGACGATTCAAACCTACGCTGTTTGATTAGATCTGCTTCATGGCATGAACTAATGACATTTAGATTAAAACCTTTTGACCAGTCCATAAGTCAGCTATCAGCATGTACCATAGCGAAATGATTAGTACTGTTACTTAACACTAGATGTGGCGACTAACAAAAAGATTTGGCGGACTACGGTTATGCAAGTCTACACCGTGTTTTGTTGTTTTCCGTTAAAGTCAACACGTAGTGAGGTTTATCATCAGGAACCACCCTGTATAACGCTTTTTGTTAAATTAGAAAAAAACATTTTTTTCGTTTCCATACATAATAAATGGATTAATTAGTGTGAGAGGACCTTAATCATAACATCATTAAACTCATTGACAAGTGTTTGACGGCACATGTCAAAAAAAACATTAGGAAGTGGTAAGGGATGCCACACGCGTGTTCAGTAATTAAATTATTTTTTTTAAATTTTTTGATAACCGTAAGAGTTAAGAGGTTAGTTTCTTAGAGAAATTGATTGTATTTGACCTAAAGAATCTTCCCTTAAAGTTAACGGAAATCAATAAAAACAGGGTGTATGTGCACTAAGTCTTCTAAATGTTGATCGTTACCTGATCTCCCCGTTTGAACCCTAGCTCTGGTTCATCCTCCCCCTCCTCTTTAAATATCAGCTGGTTGGAGGGGGAGAACTTATCGTCGGGGCCCACTTCGTGGAAGACCACACAGGACACCAGCTCGATTTGCGTCATGGCGAATTTTAGGAGTTTGTGGTCTGCAGAGTCACCTGTACGTAAGAATAAATAAATATTGGAGGACACCTTACACAAATTAACCCAGCCCCAAACTAAGCACAGCTTGTAACATATATGGTGCTACCAAATACTATGTAAACTCTACGAGTTAATACGTGCAGCTTGGTGCCAAAGTTGGGAACATGCGATACTAGCGCCCCTAGCGGCATGAGTTGATCAAAATAGTTTAGTTCATACAGTATAAAATTAAAAAAAGTCACACATTCTTATTTTTTTGTTTTATTCCGTCTAAAAATGTTAAAGTAGATCAAGTAATCGCATTTTCTATTTTAATTTACTAAAATAAAATAAAAGTCTGACAAACTACTTTGAACAACTCGTACCGCTAGATGGCGCTAGTAAAATTGTTGCCGCTCCATTGTATGGGAAACAACAGAAGCTGCACGTATTAACTCTATAGAGTTTATATAGTATTTGGTGCTACTAGGCGACGATACAGTTACTTATATAAATAAATACATCCTTATATTCATAGAAAATGTCCATGACTCAGGAACAAATATCTGTGTTCATCACACAATGCCCTTACCGGGATTCAAACCCAGCATCGCGGCTTAGCAGGCAGGGTCACTACCAACTAAGCCAGACCGGTCGTCAGAATAAAATAAATAATTAGAAATATTTAACTACTTGGGGCAACTAACAATACCGACATTTTAATGTCCTATACAAGAAGCGAGCTTATAATTTTAAACTGCATGGGAACGCGCCAAGAGCGCTTCTAATGTCGACAACTTATAGTGCGCACTGGTGCCATAGCCGAAAGGCATTTCTGCGACGCGAAACGAAAACGAAACGCCGCGAAAGATAGTCTGGCTCTGTCGCGCCAATACGCAAGAGCGATAGAGATAGATATCTACGAGCGTTTGTGCCATTCGGCAACGTACTCAGGCGTCCATAACAATATACCACCTGTATAACTTACAAGTAGAACTCTCTTTCTTATAAAAGGAATTGAATGGGGACTACCGCGTATAATATATAGAGAGCGGATTTCTGGTAGCGATTTAAATATTAATATGGATATGACTCGCATTATTTATTATTTTTTCTACACACAAAAAAATGAGTCAGAACATAAAAATAAACCCTTTTTGGATGCTTTTGTGGCACTAGTCATATCCATATTAATATTAAAATCGCTACCAGAAATCCGCTCTCTAGTAATATAAGTTGTAGTTATGCAATTAGGCCCCAGTTTGAGATGGCCTTAATATGGCTTTGCCTGAACTACCGTGGTAACTCACGTAACGAGTCCTGCACAGAAACATAATGACAGCATGCGGCCAGGCGCGCGCGGTGTACCACGACACGTTTTCATCGGCGAGGGAGACGCCTTCGCTACGCCGCGATGGGAACACGCTCGCGCGCTGCGCCAGCGATGAGCACTCGTCGTGGTAGTGAACGTTTATAAAGTCCCGGTCGTCGGTGGTCAGAATTGTTGGGCGAGGTTTAGCTAGTTCCTGTAAAATTGTTTTTGCAAAAAAATATTTGGCAGAAGCTTTTATCGCCTTTCTTTCAACAGTCATCTGACGTTTCTAAAAACCCCTTACTCGATGGGGATACGACGTTTCATAACAGAGTTCCTTTGACCACCTTTCTGCTCCATCAGATCAGCTCCATCCATGATACCATAATATTGCATTGTCACGTGATACGTATGTGTGCAAAATTTCAGCTCAATCGGAAACCGGGAAGTGGCTCAAATTTAGTTCCTACGTTTAACCCAAACTAACATATTACTAACAAGGCAAGTAGAATAAAAGCTTGTAATTATGTTTAAGAAATTAATGCCTTTAGGTAAATATTATTTCACCTAAAAATGTATGGAATAACATAAAAAAACTATAACCCTCCTAGCAGGGAAGAAAAGCACATCCCCTTTTCAAATGGTGACGAGAAAAAATAATCCTAAATATTGTCCCTACTCTAGATACCTAGAGTAGGGACGCGACACTGTTGACACCTAGTGTCGAGTAATGGTACTGACATTTTCGCTATTTGACGCAAGATGTCACTACAAATAACTCGCATTTACTGATGTATATGGAGTTACAACTCTTTCCTTAACTTATTCCTCTATGATATTTCAAAACGCGTCGCAGTCAGACACACGAATTCATCAGTACTGTAACTTGACAATAGATGTCGTAACGATCGAAAAGTAAATGCTCAGCAATTTTCAGCTAAAATCCGTTTTCATTTTAAAGAAGTTTGATTTGCTTACCTGTTCCTCAAACCTTTTAACCAAATCGTAACTGTTTATAGGAGGTGCTGAAAAGAAAAAAAGAACAAATTCATAACATTAGTAATTTTCAATAGGCTAGTTTCCTATACTTAAAATATTTTGTGCAGTGTACGAAATAAAGAACCACATACTTAAGTAGAAGAAAAATATGGACAGTAGTTATGTTCAAATATAATTTCTATTTAATAAGTCAAAGAGAAAGATATAAAGTAAATGAATTGTCCGTAACGTCACTCCTCAGTATTTCATGTAATTACATATTAGCAAATCGTTTTAACAGTTCTTAAAAAGAAGCTGATTTGACTAGTAGGAAACTAGCCTATTCGGAAGAGATGACCATTTTTTATTTTATTTGTTACTTACACGACTCGTCGATGCTGGCTTTTAACATTTCGAGGGTGATTCTCGCGATATCATTCTTGTTTATACATTTATAGCCAATCGGCATGTCCTGTAACAAAGTTAGTGATATTTTCCAATGTTTTAAAAGGCTCCCTAGAAAGAACAGTCGTTTCAGTGAATAATTCGATGTTGTCACTTTCTTTGCATGCATGAGTGAGCATGGGGCACTATCGCGGTTTTCAAAAGTCAAGTTTTGGAAATCTCTGTGATCAAGCGTGGATCCAGCTTCGTGCCCAGGGTGGGGGTTACGTCGTACTGGAATCGAACCAGCGTTATACTGTGCCAGCGTCCTCCATTTACCGGACGGATGCCTAAACCACTCGGCGCCACGAGCCTTCGGAAAAGTCATATACTTGGAATGTTTGACCCTTGCCTTCGTGATCCGATGTACCTTACACTTACCACAACACTGCCGTTATAGTTGAACTGCAACGGTGGGCAGTTCTTCAGTTTTTCCGGGTTGCTGATGTACAGAACCTTCTGCGTCTCACTGGAGGAGTAGTTCAGGGGGGTAGCGAAGAATTTGACGCAAATCTCCTTCTCTAGCACTGAGAATGTTGATACTATCTCGTCTTGAGAGTGGAGGTCTATAAAAAAAATATTGACAAAAAGAACACTTCCGACTAATACAACTTTCAAACAAAACAAAACTAAATCGAAATCGGTTCATCCTTTCGGGAGCTACGATGCCACAGACAGACACGTCAAACCTATAACACCAAGGAGTGGAATGCCCTGCCTGAGTCTGTGTTCCCACATGAGTACAATCCAGGTCTCTTTAAAGCAAGAGTAAATAGGTATCTCATAGGTAAACGTGATCCACCGTAGACCGCATCATCACTTACCATCAGGTGTGATCGTGGTCAAACGTCTGCCTATTCATACTAAAAAAAAAAAACCCCGTCGTTTTTGCGTCGGGGGTTAAAAAGTAGCCTATGTCACTCACCATCCCTTCAACTATCTCCACTTAAAAAAATCACGTCAATTCATCGCTCCGTTTTGACGTGAAAGACGGACAAACAGACAGACACACACACTTTCCCATTTATAATATTAGCAGTATTGAGTGAGCACTCGGACATTTAGTAAAAGTTCTAAAACAATCGATAATTTGAAAAAGATAAATCAAAAGATACGCGTTCCTACTCACAAACTACCAACGAAAACAGTTATATTCTAAGCCAACCTACCTCTATAAATATTAGCATATCTCGTATCGATAAGAGGCGGTTCCTAACGCGTACCATGCTTGTATGAGTGAGATATGACAGGTCGACTGTTCGCGTTTTTGACAGGCGGTAACTGTGAGGTAGCCGAGAGGGGGTGGGCGGCACTTTCAGCGGGGAGCGGGAGTGGCCATACTGTACGATAGTACTCTTTATTATACTGTGATATTAGAACCTATGGATGTATATTAAAAGTTGGACTTACCATAATCCTTTGGGTTGATGGTGTAATGGACAACTCCCTTCGGCCATAATTTATTGCTCTCTGATACGTCGAAATATATCAAAAATAATAATATTGCATAGAGCATTATATTTGTATTCAAAATAATATAACACGCAGTCTCACACTGTATAAATATAAAAAATGTGATAAAAGATTGAAATTACATATATTTATTACAGATTTTATGGCTAAAATTGAAATTGATTTTGTTTCATATGGAGTGTATATAGTTTTATTTGCAATAACTTTCTGCATAAAGTTATCGGTTAAAATGTGTTATATATCTATATCACATATTTATGAAGTACAGTCAATTTTAAATAACTTTGTTCTAAATCCAGTCCAGTATAAAATAATTTGCCTATATTTATACATATACAAATAATATCACAGAAATAGCATCATTTCAATTGCTTATCGAAATATATTTTAGACCTTAGGTCGTAGTAACAATTTTTCTATTGTTACGTGGTTTTTACATATATAATTCATTTCATACACATCCTCATCAGTCCCTGTACATACAATTTTTTGTAGATATTAATATAAATTTTATTTAATACTTTTATTGAATAAAGGTTCTAAATTCAAAACAAAAGCTTCCAGTAGGCCTAGCACATGATGGCCGCGGGAGTATGTCGCCGCGAGATATGTGCCACGTCTTCTTCTAACTGTATTAATGACATAAGGACGGGTAGTCTATCTCGCGGCGACATACTCCCGCGGCCATCATGTGCTAGGCCTACTGGACTCAGGAGGCTATATATTACCAAAGAAGATCGAGTATTATAGAGAGATACTGTCAAAGTAAAATGTGTAATCACAGTGCATAGACTGCCATCTCTCGACACAAGCTAAAAACTTTTGAACCTCAGTTTTGACAATTTGGCCCATATTGTTAGCTTGATATGTGTTAAAATGTCAAATAATATTAGCGCCATCTAGCCGAGCGTTCCCCAAAGATGTTACGCTATCTAGGCCACCGTACCTTTTTCTCTAGTGCTTCTTAGACTTTATTCGTCTATACGGAGTTACATATGTCTTTGGTACAATTTTTTGTAGATATTCCAAATTTTATTGACTAACAAAAGATTCTAAATTCAAAACAAAAGCTTCCAGGACTAAGGTGGCTATATATATTACCTATCCGCTAAAATATATCGACTAGATGTGGTTTTCCTACACATGGTACATATTCTTCAAGCTTCAAGTACAATATTTTCTATTAGAAATTCGTATTCGTACAGAAAATCATAGAAAAATAAGTAAAGAAAGAAGAATGCGCCCTCTATACAAGTATCAAATTGCTTACCAAATTTTTCGCTATCGACATCTAGCGTCAAGTCGCGACTTTGCTAGAACTGCCACTTTACAATAGATGTCGCCACACACGAATCTAATGTTCAAAGACAAAATAACTTATACTGCTTATACACATGTGTATAATATTTATAGAGGCTCTTTTTCATAATAAATGCATTGGTAGGTATATGAATTCTAGTTCATGTACCCTACCCCACCCTATTTTAGTAGGGTAGTTCACGTTTGTAAAGTCTTTGATAAAGTACCCATATGAACAAATAGTAGTTATTCCGACAATTTCGAATCTATACAGTTTAGACTTTGTTTTAGGACTTACCTATACTTATTATGTACATGTTTTAGTTTTACTTAAACTTATTACTATAGTACACTTAAATCTAAAACAGTCTTCTTTCTTCAGGTACAATAAAAATAAAACTCCATATTGTTTTTCTCCATGTTTTAGTCAAATGCACTTATACTAAAAACATCCACACAACGTTGCTTAATGTAAACTGTCCTTGTAAAACTATACTAATGAGAATGACTATTGGTTGATAAATTTTGTAACATACATTCAAGACCTAATAAAATGGCCACTTTGTAAACGTAACTAGCACACCTCTACGTATATAAATAAAATTTCATTTTATAGTGTCCCTAAAACAGAAACCTACAAGATATTTAATTAATTATCTATAATTATATACGGGGCGAATACATACGGTACTCGTGAGCATTGCGAGAGATTAATGACCTCACATTGGACTTAGAAAGCCCAAAAGAAAGATCTTTTTTTAAACACAGATAAAAAATAATCGGCAATTTTTTTTTTTACTATTTTTGAATGTTAAAAAAGTCAATTTTTTAGCGCCATCTCTCTTCGCTAGCTCGTAATCACATGTGTTGATTCAGTTAGGAGGTCGAACTAGTTTCGGTTCTACCTCAGAGATGGCGGGGGGCGCTAAGCCTTCGGTAATTGTGTCATATACTTGGAAATTTCGACCCTTGCTTTCGTGATCCGATGGCCGAGTGGTTTACAGGCATCCGTCCGGTTAACGAAGTACGCTGGTTCGATTCCAGCTCGGAACACTTGGAGGCCTTGGTCACTTTTTCTTTGTATATGACATTTATTTAATGTTTAAGTCAATTTTATTCATAAAATACAGTTAAAATTAGGGATGTACCGACTATTGATTTGGCCGACTAGGCCGACTACCGACTAGTCGGCGCTTGGGTGGCCGATTAGTCGGCCGACTAGTCGGCTAGTCGGCCAGAACATAATATTCGATAAATTCACATTTTGAATGTCATTTTTGGTCCTTCGTTCGCGCTTTTCATGATTTTTTACAGATGTTCAAAGGTTCATGACAATATTTATATACATTTTCCATTTTTAACAACCGGCTTGGCTTAGTGGGTAGAGTAGTGATCCTGCCTATGAAGTCGATTCCTAGGTAGGAAAATTATTTCTGTAGTGATAACAGATATTTATTGTTTAGACAAAAAAAAGGAATTACTAATAGCTACATAATACAACCATAATTTTCAGCTGGTAATTTAATTTTGTACTGTTTTTCTATCACTAATGAAGTGCCGACTAATCGGCCTTTTTTGCCGACTAGTCGCCGACTAATCGCCGACTACAAATGTGGCCGGATAGTCGGCTTTCCCGACTAGTCGGCGACTAGTCGGTACATCCCTAGTTAAAATGTGTTTTAACGTTTTTTTTTAATCTAAAAACCTCATTTTTGAAAAGTTTTTACTTCTCACTTTTTGACATCTATCAATGAGGATAGTGAGTCTATTCTCCATAATGGCAACAACTCCGTTAAAAAAGTTTTTTGTACTGAGTAATAAGATTTTTTTTTTCAATTGGTAATAACTCTGAAACTAGGCGAAATCCAGAAAAGTATGTATGACATTTTAGTCTCAAAATGGGATCAGGAATGTACTGTTAAAATCTTTCGCAATGCTCACGAGCACTGTGTATAAGCTATATTCAGAAACTTATTATATGAACAACTCGTACATATCATGCCAATTCGATATAAGAACTACAAATAGTCATTCCCACACACATTTAAATTTGTAAAGTTAAATCTCCACAGACTCTGTGACAGTGAAGAGTCTATAAGTCTGTGGCCCCAAGCATTGTCAAAAAGTTCATAGAGTAGCTTTTAGTTCTTAAGGACTTTTGTAATCACTTTTACATATAAATGAAGTTAAATCTGCACAGACTCTGCGAGAGCGATGAGATGATAGGTCCGTAGCCCTGAGCGTTGTCATACAGCTCGAAGAGTGGAGCGGCCACCAGCTTGTAGTTCTTGGGGACGGCGAAGAGGGCCCGGTCCTGGAGTTGGACGAGGAAGAGGCGTTTGTGCTCCTTAGGCTTCGTGATGTGGGGAGGCACGTATGGGTACTGCGGGGGCTCGAAGTTCGGTCGCCACCAGTTGCCTGGAAAAGTTATGTTTATATGTATACAATAGTGTCTGATCAATGTTTTTTTGATTTTGGCAAAAAAAAAAAACGACACGAGTGTTTTAAGTCGACAAGAGTTGAGATTCACCTATTAGCAAGTGTATTGTACAACATTTTACAGTATGCGCACCAGGGAGGTGAAATGAAATGAAATATTTATTTAACATAAAGATTTACAGACAATTAGTTCTATGGTCTGAGTATGGTCCCACACTAGGCGAAGCCTGTCCCGTGGAAACCAAGCAAGCACGTAAAGCAGTGCCATATGTATTATAATAGCCTTTTAACATACAAATGCAAAAGTAGGTTTCCTCTATAGTTGCATATGTCCATAAGCTATTGTAACTGCTTGATGCGGGAACTCAAAACGAGACGATAACTGTCGTGAGTTGCGAATTTCCCATTCAATTTCAATTTCAGGTGTCCACGGGCGGCAGTGATCACTTACCATCAGGCCACCTGTGTTTTCGTTTGCCTCGTCTCGCATAAAAATGAGAGTGTAGTTAAGTAGTCCAGTTGTGTATAAAACAGAGTTTGCTGTGGACCTTTGGAGTGTCGACCGGCCGACTCCCGGTCGATTACGTCAATCGAAAATTGGAATAAAATTAACATTCCAATAACTTAAAAATCAGTCTGACACTCGAGGTCTTAACAACTTACCAATGGTATCTTCAATAAGCCACTCTTGCTTGACTCCGTCTTGCCTGCCGAGTGTCTCTGTTAGTAACCTTTTCAGTCCCTCAATTTCATCCTGGAAAATAAATAGGAAACATGTTACAATATTGTTTGTATTGTGGAGGTAAAGATGTTTCACCACCACCTTCCTTCCTGTACAAGTTAACTCTGGGATATGGGTTAGATTGTAGCGTAGGCGAGAGGCTGGCAACCTGTCACTGCAATGTCACAATTTTGATTTCTTTCAACCCCTTTTTGACAAGAGTGGCACTGAAACTTGAGTAGTTCATGTGTTCTGCCTACCCCTTTATGGGATATAGGCGTGTATGTAAAGATGTTTGGTCTACAATCTAGATGGAAGATAGATTTTTTTTTTACAATTTCTATAATTTTATTAATATTCCCCAACAAACGTGACTAATATTAAAAACATACTAAGCCAGAACTCATAAGAGGGCATTCTAAAAAGCTTATCAAACCTCCATGTGCTAGCAACCCTAAGAAACACTTCCTGCCAAATCGCGTAGTTAATGTGTGGAATTCTCTAAAATCGCTGTCAATAGAAATTGTCAACAATGTAAACAAACCATTGTATAAAATATCAATATTTTAGCACAATTTTATTATTGTAAAGGTTGAGGGTCATAATGTGAGATGAATTTATTAAATAACACATGGATTTAGCCAGTATCTGATGAGTTAGAATGGAAATTATAGACATTTTGACTACAAGGTTTGTTTACATTGTTCACAAATTCTATTGACGGCGGCGACTTTACCAGAAACTGTTATTAGCGCGTCGTCAGTGAACTGTTTCAAAAATAGACTGGGCAATTATATTAGAACTTTGAAAAGTGAAAAATAAACACAAGTGCAGTGATATACACGTATCAGCAAGAGCTGCTAGTGTATCAAATAAATAATAAAAAAAAGTGCATTTTTTTCTATTGTAATTGTACATCTCTTTTAAATGATACCCCCTACATGACATAGAAAAATGTTTAAATTTTAGATTGAGTTTATACCAAGGCAAACTTGGCAAGAGGGATCTGTTCCAAGCATATCTATATGTAGGATCTCACCTCTCCAGGGTTGAGTTCTCCGCCCGGCAGCTTGAAGAAGGCAGTTCCTAACTGCAGCAGCAGAACATGTGGCAGACCATGTTCATGCACTAATAAGACACCTTCCACAGACCTGGAATCACAAGAATTAACTCTACATTATAGGCTTAAATCCCAGGGGTGCATGGAGACAGAGGAAACAGCTGCTGTGGCTCTGGAGTGCAGTGGGGTGGCTCCATACAGGGCAAAAATATCTCGGATCTCTGAGAGACCTCTCCGAAGTCCTACTGAACATCAAGGGTCTAGTAGGATTTCTCGAGGAGTTGGGATGGCAGGATTAGCCAACCCCCCCTCATATCACGCAAAATAGGCAAGACGTCGAGTTGCGGAAAATCGCCCATTCTACAATACAATGGGCTTAAATCTATGGTCTGGCATAGTTGGTTAACAAATATCTGTGCTCATGCTCATCAACATCATACAAATAAATGCCCTTACCAGGCCTACGTCACTAGCTCGCCAGTTGTGCGGCGTTAATTACCTGAATGAACAAGTGGCAGAGGGGCACCACGCGCCCGCCTGTGTAGTCGCATGGCACGTACCTACTGTTCTTCTGAGTTTTATGTAGTCACTTATTAGTATTAGTTAAATGAATCATAGGTATTTGTCGTTTTGTGGGCAAGAGAAGGATCTGTTACGTTAGTAAATTAATAATTTGTGCCCTTACTGGGATTCGAACCCAGGACCGTGGCTTAGCAGGCAGGGTCACTACATGCGAGGCCAAACCGGTCGAACAAACTAAAGGAAGCATTTAGCATACTGACAATACATACTACCTCAAGTGATACAAGCAAAATAGACACAATGGTTGTGAACTTTCGGAAAATGGCTAGCTCAACCATAGCATAGGATGACAAATTGAAGCATATTTCTGCAAACATATAAAACTTGATTTTCAAAATACGTGTTAGCTAGGGTAGTGTATTATTGAACTAAAGGAGCCCAAAGGAGCTGAAGAGATTTAAAAAAAAATTGGAGATTATTATTATAACAAATCATAAAGCTTAACATAGAGGTTATAAATAAAAGATCTACCTATAGGTAATAAATAATTAGCAAAACTAAACTATGGCCATGGCATGGCATAGATCTGTTTTGCAACTATATATATTTGAGGTTAACACTGCCTAGATCACTAATAAAGATATTAAGTAGTACCAAAACATAGTACACGTTAAAAATAACACGAAACTTACCTTCTCATGCCAATCTTTACAAATTCCTCCCTCATGCGTTGAAATCTAGCCGGCACCGAAGCGTCCCTCTCTCAAACAATGGCTCCTTCGTGCCAAATGTGTAATTAGTCAGCGGGTACAGGTTTATCGTCCTGTTTAGCGTCAAATTGTTGTTATTCTGGCTGTTCTGGTGTTGTACGCCAGGTCTAACCGGCCAAGGTTTGTTTCCTGGTGCTCCTTGTACTGCTGACATTTCGAGGTTTTAAATCACTCTCGATAATGAATTATGGTACACTGACTAGAAATATAAAACAGCTTATAGTAATTGAATATTGACGCTAAAATCGCTAAATAGTTAACGGTACTTAGCAAATCTAGGAAATTATAGCGTCAGTAGCGTGTAAAACCAAACAACCGGCAGCCATTAAAAGCATAGACTAAACGAGACGAGACGAACAAGTTTTTTTTTTCATTTATGGGTTTATAGTCTATGGATAAAACGATAGTGATGAAACTACTTCTAATTTACCGGTTATATATTTGGTAAATGGTTAAACTTCGAAAAATGTCTTTGGCTTAAGAGACTCGCATCCAGGCTATAAATTTATCAAAAAAAAAAGTTTGACAGCTTTATTTTGACAGTGACGCTGACGAAGAATTCAGTGTTTATATGTGGAATGTGGGGTTTCTTTTCGAAAAACTTTTAATAAAATCGTTTAGTTTATGTAATCGATTAAAATGTCGCAACAACTAGAACTATTAACCGAGGTTCCATCACAATGGTCAAGTATATCAAATATAACACCAGACATACAGAGGAAGGAAATAAAACCATTTGTTGTTTGTAAGTTATCATACTTATCAACCCACTTTTTGTGTACTTTAGTTTAATTCCTTTGCCAATTATTAATTGATTCAATTGAATTTCACGTTTTTAAACTACAATTATGATCCTACAAGTATTATTTCTTTTCCCTTTATGTGAATTTAATGAAAATTGTAATAATCTTAACTTGTATTTTAGTGGCCCTAAAAGAACTTGAAGGTAATCCAGACAGCAGAACATCGAGCCTAATGAGTGTGGATAAGTTTGCGGCGGTGCGGGAGGTGGTGAGACACGTGGTCCGGGCCCGTTCTGCCACTAGAGAGCCCTGGGAACTGGGGGATATGAAAATGTTCTTAGAAAATTTAAGGTAAGAGTTTCTCTAAAACATGCAAATTATAATGATAAGAGAGCCTACTTAAAATTTTCTATTTGTATTTTCCACCTTAAAAGTGTTGTCCGTAATACTGGCATCTAAAACAAAATTTGATATTTTTTCTTGTAACCTATGTTTTGCTTGCTTACATTTAGCAATAAGAATAGTTAGATTACTTATGCTATTTTAGTCTTGATATGTGATCACTGATCAGGAATATGGTGTTAAAATTATTTGATCCATGATACACCATTTTATACATACATGTATATTAGTACTAGCATTTGCCCGCGGCTTCTCTCGCGTTAGAAAGAGACAAAAGTAACCTGTCACTCTACATCCCTTCAACTATCTCATCTATAAAAAATCACATCGATTTGTCACTCGTTTTATTTATTTATTTAAACTTTATTGCACAAATTATCAATAAAAAGTACAAATGGCGCACTTAACGCCTTAAGGCATTCTCTACCAGTCAACCATTGGGCAAAACAGAGATAGTTTGGTGCACAAGATTATAAAGCCAGTATGAGATTTTAACGATTAAATACAAGTCGATACCTACTATTATAAAATAAACATACACAAATACAATAAGTAAACATATATATCCGTTTTGCCGTGAAAGATGGACTAACAGACACACACACTTTCCCATTTATAATATTAGTAAGTATGGATTATCAAACCTTTAAAATTGTTCAATGAATTTGAAATTCTTATTGCTTTGGCATTGCTACCACAAGACTACCACATTTTATAACTTCAACATATTGTAGATTCTCACCAGACTGTGTGGCGGAGCTCTCAACGCTGCTGTGTGCAGAGCAGCTTTACACCAACATACCCGCTCACTTGCGAGTGAAGCCGGGACTGGCCGGCCTGCAGTGGAAGATTGACATGTCTCTAAGGTAGATTTTTAATTGATATCTGTTTTTATTAAACCTCCTACGCAAAAACGAACGGGGGTTATAAAAAAAACTAAGTTTTAATTTATATTTTTTATACACCAAATAAGCGATTCTTTCTTTAAATCTAAATCGGTTCATCTGTTCGGTGACATAGTGAACTGATTTGAAACATGGCTAAGAACACTCCCGATTAACTCAGCTTTCAAACAAAAAAAAGGAAATCTAAATCGGTTCATCCGTTCTATAGCAACGATGCCACAGTAAGACACACACACACACAGACAGACACGTCAAACTTATAACACCACATCGTTTTTGCGTCGGGGGTTAAAAAATAATATTAAATGAATGTATGAAAAATTTTTTGAAGATTTTTTAAAAGCTCTATTCTTTTTTGTTTCAGCCAAGCCAACATGGAAGACGCAGACCAAAAGCAAATACTCCGTCGGGACACCTTCATCATACTCATCCTCAAACTGACAGACGGACAGACAAGAACGTACAGGCTATCCATAGCCAAGTTCCATGAGTTACGGTTCGTGGTCGCGAGCGCGCTGAAAAGCGTGATTGTGTTAGAGAAACGGAAATGTATGAGGAAAGACTGACATACGTATTCTTGGGGGTAACCCCATAGCGTGAACTGTGGCGTTTTCAAATAAAAGGTACTAGGGATGACGACTACATAAAAAAATGGCATTCTGCTTAGTCCGTCAGTTAGATCGTCCAAAAATACTGAACACATATTTTTCGCTTTTTCTAATTAATGAAAAAATACAAAGATACAGGGCATCAAAGTTCCGGAGTGGGAGCTTGTGACTAGGGTTGCCAACTTTTTTTTAGGGAAATATAGTATTTTAGAAAATTCCATCTATAAAATATAGTACACTGAAATAAAATATAGTACGGTACAGATAATCGATAACCGAGTCGTAGAAATCGTTTTTTCTGCCCACTGTAAGAGGCTCCACTCGGTTTTCATCGATTTTGACAAGTTTTGTGTTGTATTGGTTCTCTTATTTTGTCGTCGAAAATTGTAAAACGACCTAATATCACTTCCCAACTCAAGTTTCTCGGAATTTTATTCCGCTGAATGTTCATTTCCCAACTTATCGTAATTGTTTTATTTGCCAAGCTCACGTTTACTAACTTAACATTTGGCCTATTTTTAAGGATGGTGTTAGAAATTATTTGTAACTTGCCTAATGTTTCGTTACGAAACGTTATTTGTCCAAGAGTTGTTTCAGCAAGTGAAGCATTTGACAAATGATATGTCTGGTAAAAGTTTAGATGGATTTTAATAATCTGCTTTACAATAATTCTACCAATTGAAAAGTTGCTAAATGTTAAATTGTTAAAATGAAACTGCGAAATGTTGGTTGGCAAATGAAACTCGGCCAAAAATGGTTTTGCGAAAAGGCCGTATCCGTATTACCCTATTTGTAAGACCACTATATCGAAAAAAAAATGTATATGTAGTTATTTTTTATGAACTTACATGTATTAAAAACATTTTTGGAAATTTTGTTTTGGTGAAGGATCTTACATACATGAACTCTAAACATTTCTTAAGATTAAAGAGCGATTTTAATTTTAAACTAATTAAGGCAAAAGTTTTGATCAAAGAACCAGTTTTGGTCCTAGAACAGTTCAACTTTGATGCTAAATATCACAGAATCAATAATGAGCTGTGAAGTAATTATGTGATACTAGTTTGCTTAAAGACGATGCTGTTAATATGGTAGGCTTTAAAAACTATCATAATATTCATAATACCAATGGATTCAAATCGAAGCTGTCTTAAGAAATGTTGTTATTTAATATATCGTGGAATAACCTAACCTAACCACAAAATTAAAATTTTGAAAAAACCCCCGACCACGACATAGTAGACCAATTTGCATAAAACATGGCTAAGAACAATCCCGACTAACTGAGCTTTCAGACAAAAAAAAACTAAATCTAAATCGGTTCATCCGTTCGGGAGTTACGTTAAAATCGATGAAAACCGAGTGGAGCCTCTTACAGTGGGCAGAAAAAACGATTTCTACGACTCGGTTATCGATTATCTGTACCGTACTATATTTTATTTCAGTGTACTATATTTTATAGATGGAATTTTCTAAAATACTATATTTCCCTAAAAAAAAGTTGGCAACCCTAGATGCCACAGACAGACACACACACAGACAGACAAACAGACAGACAGACTGATAGACAGACAGACAGACACGTCAAACTTATAACAGCCCGTCGTTTTTGCGTCGGGGGTTAAAAAGACAAATGTTTGCAAACAACGGTGCCTTTATATATTTGTATCTGTAATAATTTCATGTCAGAACGAAGTAATGAAATGTACAATGGTTGTCAGGTAGAAATGAAAGCGCGAGCGTAGCGAGCGCGAAATTTTTTTTATTATAAAAACGCCGCCCCTGGCGGTTTGATCCTAGTGTAAATTCGCCACTAGCAAGGACCCCAAAAATATAGTACTTTTGCGTACTATATCTTTGTCATATAGAATATAGTACGCTGGGCCAAAATATAGTACAATACTATATTATATAGTACGGTTGGCAACCCTACTTGTGACGTCACTTCTAACTAAAAATTGTACCTAGGCGTAACGTCACGCGAAACTTCAACGCACTGTACCGTCGTCATTTTTCGTTTACGAGAAAAAAGAAAGAATACGTGTCTAAAATTCTTTGATAATCTAACTGAGGACTAATTCGTTTTTTTTAGTCGTCTCGCCTATTCACTGTAGTCAGGGGCGGCTCACTCCGCGATTCTTTCGCCGAGCAACAAGTACATGCCGGCGGCCGCGCACTCGCGGCCTTTTCACTGGTGGCGCATAGAACTCGATGCGGTTCGTTTGTTAATGTGGGCATAGTGGAATAAGGGAAGAGTTGTAACTCCATACATCAGTAAATGAGAGTTATTTTAGTGACATCTAGCGTCAATCACGCGTCAACTAGCGTAAATTATCAGTGCCACTACTCGACGCTAGATGCCAACAGTGTTGCGTCTGCCAAAAATAATGTAATATTAAAACAGTTTACAACTTATATTACAAGCAGAAGGAATTGAAAACAGAGTACTGATTAATACTATTGTAATATTAGCTAAAAATTGTTGAGCATTAGACTTTTTGTTCGTCGCGACATCTATTGACAAGTAGCAGTACTGATAATTTACGCTATTTGACGCGTGAATGACGCTAGATGTCACTACAAATAACTTGCATTTACTGATGTATGGAGTTACAACTCTTCCCTTACTTATTCCTCTATGATGTGGGTAAGAATTTTGAAAGGCGACATTTTGTGAACATCAAAGCAGTGAGCGTTCTGTACTTGTACAATTATATATTCAATTCAGAGCCAAAATCGACACAATGTACTACACAATACACAATTTTGATTTCAATTCAGAGCTTTAAGGCAATAACGCCTTGTTGTCAAATGACAAGATGTACACTTTTAATTGAAAATGTCACTAAATAGTGCCTGACGACCCAAAATGTATAATTGATTTAAAAAAAAAGTGCCCATAAGATTTCTTGGCAAGCTTGGCCGAATTTCACCTTCACGTACAAATTTATTTCTCATTTTAAAACTATGTTTTGAATTGTGATGAAAATTTGCACATAAAATGCATATCTAGGGCTTTGTTAAATATGAGCTTATGAAACTACATACTAGAAAGTCTGAGTGCTACAATTTTTTCCCCCCTTAAATAGGCACTGGTCCCACCAAAAGTAACTATCGGCGACAGAAAGGAACAAAAGATAGTCGCTCCCGTGTGAATAAAAGAGAGAGCGAGAAATTTATAGTTCATCGCTCGGAGACAAAGCTATTGTAGGGATGTACCGACTATTGATTTGGCCGACTAGGCCGACTACCGACTAGTCGGCGCTTGGGTGGCCGATTAGTTGGCCAGAACATAATTATCGACTAAATTTGCCAGAATTTTTGAAATTACATTTTTGTTTCTATCGCGCTTTTCATAAAATTTGTTCAGGTTCCAAGTTCTATGAGAATAGTTATACACATTTTCCATTATTTATCTTAAAATATATAATGGAACCTATGAAACCGATAGTCTTAGGACATTAATTACTGTGATGATTACAGATATTTGTTCTTTTGACTAACAAAGGTATAACGAATACGTACATAATACGACCA